>NW_023144634.1:5013220-5665715 GCF_012932325.1 Thrips palmi
TGGGCCGAGGGCTGGGCGTGGCGGGGGCGTCTCTTACCCCAGGGGAAATAATTACGGGTAGCTCCCGCCGCTCTGTCTCTCTCCCAGTTCCCCCAAGCGGAGCGAGAGAGACAGAGCGGCGCGGACTGCGCCGCCCCCCCCCGGTATTCGCCCAAATCGATAAAAATTCGGTCCTCGCCCGCACGGCCCGAGCGGCCCGAATGGCCTGCGCGCACGCACACTGCACGCACATTAGCGCCTTTATTTATGTAACCGGCCGCTCGGCCAATCGGCGGCCCGGATTACGGAAGCGCTCCGTCTCTCTCGCACTCATGGGGCGTCCCGTAGTCCCGTGTGGGTGCGAGAGAGAGAGACGCTGCGCGGAATCGGCCTGTGTTTGCTTGGCGACGAGGAGCACGCAGACCAATGGGAGTCTCGTTCTCTCCTCTCGGGTTTATAGAGCAGGCGGCGGACTCGGCCAAGGACGCGAAGGAGGCTGCATCTCCGCGAGGAATATCGGGCTCCGTCGCTACACATCAAGATCGTGCTCTTGATTGCGGGGAGGAGCGCAGCGTGATTGGCAAAGGGGCAGCGACGGCGCACGCCACTGCGGCGCACTGCGGTGGACAGGCTTTCATTGCGATCATCGCCGCCGTTTAGAGCGCTTCTAATCAGACTGGAGGTCGTGGCTCAGTCGCTTGCGAGGCCGGCTGGCGGCCCCGGCGTCGCGGGTTCGAGACCCGGCGGCGGCGCGTTTGCCGTCGTTGTACAACAGGAACAATTGGAGTAAAATCGGACGCGCGCAAAAACGGCGGTCGATCCCCCGCTGCGTTTCGTGTGGCCGTTTAACAGGAGCCGTTTTTATATACTTTCTACCTCGGCCTGCGAGGGGCTGGGCTTCGACTGGCTTCGACTGGCTTCGCAGTGCGCGAGAGAGCTTCTCGGCATCAACGACTCGGCGGCACGATCGAAAGTTACGCCCAACCGAGGTCACGACGCGCCGCCCCGCCCGACGCGCCAACCCCGATATAAATAAGCAAGTGTCGGTGGCGGGCTTTTTTCAGATTCGTATCGAGGAAGAGCCTGGAGTGCGAATGGACGTGTGGCTTTCGGACCACTGGGCAACCGCGTTTGCCTGGGCTGCACACTCGCGTCGCTCTGTGTCTCTCTCCCTCACGGGACGCACCGCGAGTGAGAGATGCGTGAGTGAGTCGTCGCGCTGCACCCGTCACTCCACTGCAGGGCGTCGGACAGGCGCGGCGACGCGCGTCCGCGGACACGCCGGGCGACTACACTGACGCCGTGGGGCAGGCAGTGCGGCTCGTAAGTGGAGGCGGGCCGCCGCCACCGCGACGGTCGACCGGGCGAAAAAAATTGAAAGGCGCTCTCACTCACAGAAAGACTCCCGATCGCGTCTCCGATTCCCAGAGGGAAGTCCTTCCGCTCCTTCGACCTGGCCGATCTTTCGGGACCTTGGCCCTCCAGGGCGAGGTAATTAGCTGCAGTGGCGAGGCCGAGGGGAAGCCCCGCGACAAGGCCCTTATGGCTCCTCTCATGCTTCTCTCTCTCTCTCTCTCTCTCTCTCTCTCTCTCTCTCTCTCCCTTTCACTCTCTCACACACACACACGTGGCGCTGTCGGAAGAGAATGTTATCCGCGCGTGGGAGCCGCGGCCTGTGGCGCCGCCTGCGGCACCGCCCCGCCGTATCTGCCAATAATGGAATGTAATGGCGTCGTAATGGCAGAGCAGCAGCCGTACGGAGAAATTGAGCAGCGGGCCTTGAGCCAGGCGCCACTCCTTGTCACGGCCTCGTCACGGCCAGACAACATCCTCGTCACATCGTCGTCACAGCCGTGTGTCACACACGCTGTCCCAGCGGCAGTCGCAATCGATACTCCGTGCGTGGCGACCGGCGAGGTCACAACTCGCTGCGGTCTTTACATATCGTGACAGTGGTCGCCGGACGATGACACGACGCTTCGAACGTGACGCGCCTCTGTGTGTGTGTGTGTGTGTGTAGCCAGGGGCACAGCGTGCTTGTTCTTGTGATGAAGAAACTGCCTTCTGTACAGTGCCTCTTGATGCCAATCGGACGCACCTAAACGCATGCGTACCACAAGCAACGACGCGCGGGAGAGAATTTTCCGATTTCGATTTCGCGTTGTGGTTGTGGTAGTGCTCTCCGAAAACCGAGCGCGCGCCGATGACGCCCGTGAGGCTGTCCCTGTACCGCGAGGCCGAGTCCGTGATGAGGGCGTCGCGCCGGGCGCTTTCGTCGCTCCGTCTCGCTCGCACCCACGGGGAGTGCCGCAGGCCGCGCAGGGGTGCGAGAGAGACAGACACGCTGTCGGGCGCCACGTTCACCCACCATGTTACGCCAATTAAGTGGCGGGCCGGCGCGCCTCGGCTCTTCCCGGCCAGCCCGCGGCAGACCGCGGCAGCCCCGGGCGTTCGAGCATGACCCGGCGCCGTGACAGCGTTCACGAAATCCCCCCCCCCCTCTCCGAAAGTCGGTCAAACCAGCCCAGCCGCCCCGCCGAAGTCAAGGCCTCAAGGCCGCGCGTAAAGATTACAGCGAGCGAGCCTCGTGCCTAATAGGCAGTCCCAGGATTATTCGAGGGGCTTTTCGAGAGGCACCGACCACCGTTCCGCTGGGAGCGCGCAGCAGTGTGATCCCGAGAGTCAGTTTCGTCGCTCTGTCTCCCTCGCTCTCATGGGGTGTCCTCTGTGCGAGAGACAGAGCGACGGAAACGACTCCAGCGCGCAGCAGCCTCAACAAACGCCGGCCGCCGGCGCGGGGAGTCGAACCCGCGTCCCGCGCGCGGCCGCTTGGAAGCGCTCCAGAAAGCGCTGCGCTGCTCCGCTGTCGTTTGGGCGGGGTCAGCAGCCTTGACACGCGAAGGCTCTGTTGACTCGGATTAATTGGCACCTACGACACACCTCGGCTGGCTGGCTGGCTGGCTGGCTGGCGGGCTGGCGGCTCGGCTTACCGCGATCTGATGGCGCCAAGTTCAAGTTGACAAGGTCTATTACGCCCTGCATGGCGGCGACTGGCGCGCAGACCGCGTGTTGCGACCAATGGGAAGTGACAGCGCCAGCCAAGGCGCCGCAGCCCGGCCAGAGGGCCACCACCAAGCTGCCACTTCAGTTGTTGTTGTTTCCGTGTCGCTGTTGTTGGAAATTGATGATGGCGAATCCGCTTTCGCGACACTGATGCCCCTCACGTGAATGCGGCATCGGGATGCTGTCCACACGCGCCGGCTGTCTGTCTGTCCCTCCCTCTGTCTGTCTGTCTGTGGGTCCCTCTGTCCCTCTGTCTGTGTGTCTGTCTGTCTGTCTGTCTGTCTGTCTGTCTGTCTGTCTGTCTGTCTGTCTGTCTGTCTGTCTGTCTGTCTGTCTGTCTGCCTGTCTGTGCGCTAGTGGTCAACGGCGAGGGTCCCGGTGGCATGCATACTACATGACGGGAGTGAAAGGCGGTTCGCCAATGCCCATAAGGCACCCGCACAACAACGGCCGCACAACAGCAACAACAACAAAACAACAACAACAGTGCCAGCGCGGTGGAAGGTGTCTCGTTTTTCTTGTCAAAACAAAGCCAAGAAGTGTAATCCTCCGCTCGAGGTGCGACTGGGACGCGGCGGCCTCCACCGGGGCTTGCCGCTTCGCGTGCTCGTCGTCGGCGACACTGCAAGGGCGCAGAGCGGCGCGGCAAGGGCCCCCTGGCGCGGCCCCGTGTGGGGCCCCCGTGTGGGGCCCCCGTGTAACGGCACTGCTTATTTTCGGGGGACGCGCAGGCCGTGCAAGCCCCCCGTCTTCGGTTTGCGCAACGCAGCAATTGTCTCTGATTGGCTGAGCCGGGCTGAGCGGGGGCCAATAGAGGAGCCAATATCGGCGCGTGAGTCGCGTTGCCGCACACGGTGGCCATCATTTCACCCCTGCCCCCTCCTCCTCCTCCTCCTCCTCCTCCTCCTCCTCCTCCTTCTTCTTCTTCTTCTTCTTCTTCTTCTTCTTCTTCTTCTTCTTCTTCTTCTTCTTCTTCTTCTTCTTCTTCTTCTTCTTCTTCTTCTTCTTCTTGCCTACCCTGCATTACCATTACCACTACGGGCTAGACGACAACTGATCGTATGCCATTTCGGGCCGCAGGCGGCTGCTTGGCGCCACACTAGCAAGTCAAGCCGGCTGCCTTGTGTGAGCTGCCCCGCCAGTCGTTTGTTTGCTTGTTTGTTTACACGTCTGGCCGTTCCCCGGCCGACACACTGTCGTGTGGGCCCCCACCTCAGCCACCTTCCGGAGATGAGTCATTTGCGTTGGGCAACGCGCCGCGGGCAGCACGGCCTGCTCGGCCTGCTCGGCGCCGTGACCCACTGGCGACCTCGCCGACGACAACCGCCGCATGGCATTAGCGGGGATCGGCCGAAATGGCGGGAAAAGATCCGAATCGCTGATGACAGCATCATCCAGCCGCGCGGTTCCGAAAGAGTCGATCTCTGTCCCTCTCACACGCCCCGCGAGTGCGGCAGGGCGGAGCGACGAATACGACTCTTCGCAGTGGGTGTGCACCACGCGCGTGCTCACGCCAGCGCCCGACAAGCAGCCCACTTTGTTCCCCAGAAGCACACGCAAGGCCCCGATTGTTCGGCGAGGGCTACGAGAACAGCCGTCCTGCTGCAGCGGTCCGATTCCGAACCGTGCTTTCGTCGCTCTGTCTCTCTCCCTCACTCCGGCGGAAGAGTGCGAGAGAGACCGCAGTCGGCCTGCAGGACAATTAACAGTGCCGCGGCCAGGCGCACGCACTCGCGAACACTACACTTGTTTCTGCCGAGCCTTACACGGTCCGCTAAGTCGCGGGCGTGAAAAAAAAAATCTTGGCCAAAAATCACGAGAACTATATTACTTGAGCGCTGCCATAGATACTTTCTCCAGAGCATATTTCGATCGACCACCGCATTAACAGCAGCACACTAGCAGAGCTTTTATCGCCTAGCGTGTACGTCGATGGCGTCACCAGCTCTTTTACCGTAGTGCGCTCTTCTTTGAGAGCGCGGCAGCGAATCACATTTGCACAACGCCGACTCCAGTTTAACGCCGCTTAAATGTTTACGAACTACATTCGGACAGCGTGGCAATGAGAAAACACGTCCTCTCGTAATGCAATAACTTCACTTTCGTCGTGCGTTTTTCTTTTTTTCGTTTTTTTTTTGTGCGGCTTTTCGCTCCAACTTGCCCCCCATGCGGCCGGTAGCAGGAAAGGTTCACGAAGGCGCTCGGGCCAGTCAGTCAATCAGCACCACCTCGTTCCTCGCCGACAACATCATATTCCCGGGGCTCTTCCGCCATACCCCTCCGGGGTTCCGGCCCCTGGGCTTTGCCTGGGCTTGGGCGTCAGGCAGGAAGGGAGGTGGGGGGGAGGGGTCCTGGAACTGGAATATCGAACCCGCTGCCGCGACGACAGCCGACATATTATTGGCACTTGAGCGGTTACGCCTTACAGCAGACCGATTCCGAGCGTCTTCGGTCTCTTTTGCACTCATGGAGCGCCCCGCATCGGTGCGAGAGAGACAGAGCGACGAAAACGACTCTCGGAATCAGCCTGCAGCCGCCCTGCTCGCACACGTCGAATGCGCCGCGTCAACCAAGTCTATGAGTCTCTCCTGTCCTTGTTTCTTTCGCTTGCTGTTGTCGTTTTGCTCGCATAACAGCGAAGTTTAATTTCGGCCCGACCTCTCTTCTCGGGACATAATTTCGGCGGGCGAGCGGAACACGCAAAGCCGCTCAGCATCTCGTCGATAAAGTCGAAAAAATACGGAAACTTCTCCCCTCCTCCTCGGTGTGAGCGGCTTCGCCGTAAGAGAGCCGCTATCGCGTGCGAACTGGACCGCAAGTGGATCATCGGCCGCGGGCACATCGCACAGTGGCGCGGCGTTCGGGGAATACCGTCTCCGTTCGGGTCTCGGAACGCAGGCAAAGCAGAGCGACAAAACAACGAAGAAGCTCCATTTGCGATCAACTTGACTCTGCCCCGGCCATTCAACTATGTAAACAAAGGCGTCGATGGGAAACCTACTTTTAGTTATACAGAATGGTTTAACCTCTGCCCTGCTCGCACGCGAGCGAGGCGATGAAGTGATTGGATGATCCGCGAGGTTTCCCGCCATCCGTGAGTCACCGCGCGGTGGGGGCGAGGCGCGAAGCGGACCGGCGAACCGCAAACGGATCAAGGCTGTGCTGTGCAGGCTCAGAGTCGTTCTCATCGCTCTGTCTCTCTCGCTCTCATGGGGCGTTCCGTATGCGTGCGAGAGGGACAGAGCGATTTGAAAAAGACTCTCGGAATCGGTCTGCTGTGCTGCGCTGCCGTGCGAGATGCAATCCCAGCACAGGCGAGCGGTGGCCACGCCGAGCCCGCTTCGACGCAAGCTTCGACGTAGACAATGACCAGGCTTTCATCTTACTCGCTTTCGTTGAAATGTCTAATGGCCCTTCGCAAAACGCCTGGGGGATCTAGCCAGTGAAACGATGGACCGACCCCGAACGATACTAAGTTTCTGGCTGGACTGCTGTCAACAGTTTCTTACAGTGGTAGTTTTGGACGGAGACACTCGTCTTTTTGGCATGGATGCCTCTGACGCTGTTACAGATTGATTTCGAGTGTCTTTTTCATCACTCTGTATCTCTCTCTAACTCACACGGCGTTCTTTGTAGGTGCGAGAGAGACAGGGCGACGAAAGCGACTCTCGGAATGAGTCTGCTGCAAAGCCTGCAAGGTCTCGCTCCCCGTGAGTCACCGCGTCCGCACCGTCCGTGTCGCGGCGTTCGCGGCCGATGGCCGGTCGCGGCGGTCGCAGTGTCGCCACCTATCATCGACGCGACGGGACGGCGGCAGCGCAGCGCAGCGCGACATGTGGAGCGGCGTGCCGTACCGCCTCGCGCACCGCACAGTGGGCCAGAAGACCGGTGGAGGCGGCCGAAACTCGAGACGCGTTTTGAGCTCCAGAGTCGCTGAACGAAACTCGAACCGAGCGTGTGACCCCACCAATGGATTGCTCTGCGAACGCGGAATCCATTGGTGGGGTCACACGCTCGTTTTGAGCACCATTTAGTGACTCTGGAGCTCAAAACGCGTCTAGAATCTTGGCCGCTGGCGCCGGTCTTCTGGGGCACTGTGCACCGCCGGCCGCCGCACCGCGAGCGCCGCGACCGCAAAGAATGCCGCCGCGACGGGCGTGGCCGCGTGGCCGCGTGTCTGGTGGCGGACTTGCTCCCAAATCCGCTAAGTCTGTCTGGAGGCTGTCTGGAGGGCCGCGCTGTCTCACCACCGCGGTGCGCACACTGGGCCGAGGGACCGCGCGGAGCTCGAGTTGGAGCGCGACGCGTAACAGGCAGCCTGAGGCGGCCTGGGGGAGGCAGTGTTGTGGGACTCACCGTGGGGAATGACCCGCCACGCAAACACGCCTAGGCTTACCTGCAACAGGAACGAAAAAAAAGCTCGATGAGACTTCGGATAGCACTAGGTTCATTCACCAACAACACAGAAAAGAAACACACGAGCCCATTTTTACGGGGAAAAGCAACCCTTGCCAAAAGTTGAGTTGCGTAAATTTTGAAATAAACGAGACAGAAGGGAAATACGACAAGAATTAAATTCAGTTGATTGAAATCTGACCGGAAAAATAGATGTTTCTGGACGCGTGAGGCAGCGTTTCGAGATTAACAGCGGTTCGATATTTTTTCGAGATCTCGAACCCGGGCCGTGAATGCCGGTTGCTGCCGCGGCCGGCCCGGCCGGGACGGACCTGAACGGAACGGGATGGCTCCAAAACCTTCACCTTTGTCCGTAAGCGGACAATTACTCAGATCCTCTCCCCTCTCCCCTTCCCCCTTCGCTCCGAGTCGGCCGAGTCGGCCACCGGGGCAGGAGCGCGGCGCTTCGCGGTGCTTCGCGGCCTAGCCTCGCACGCGGTGCACGCGGGCCGGCAGCCTGGCCGGCAGGGCAGCGCTATTAGCGAAGGGAAGGCGCCCACTCGCCGTGGCATTGTACGAGGACGACGACATCGCCATCAACAAAAACCGTATTTGCATTTATTTTTATTTTTGCTGCACACTTTCTCGTTACAGGAGTGTCAATTCGCACGTGCAGCGTGCAGGGCCGTCGCCAGACGTGCCGCGATGGGACGACCGATAGCCCCCCCCCCCTCTCTCCTGGGCCAGGGCAGGCTAATGGGATTACGCCTGATCGCTATTAGCCTGGCACCACATCAATTTTACTCCAGGGCTTTGCTTGCTGGATGGGAAAACGGCCTCCGCGTGCATCGACGCGCCTGGGACCTGCACTGCAGGTGGTGAGGTCGTCCGCTCCGAAAATGATGCCAAAATACAATCGTCTGTTTTTAGAAATGCAAATGGGTCAATCTAAAGTTAAGTTCCTTTAACCTTAACAACATATATAAGGTTCACTGAACTATATGACTGCCTCTGCATTCTTGAAAGTCGTTGTTTATTTTGGCGCAACCTCATTTTCGTGAGAAGGCTGGAAAAGAGTCATAAGACAGTATTCACACACCCACCCACACTCACAAACACACGCGCGTGTGGTGCACACACGAACGTGAGAGCAGGCCCACTCCAAAGTGTGGCGGAAGTTGGTGGAAATTCCCACGTCCGACTTATCATGCGCGGCGTTATGATACTCCGCGCCGCTTTTACGCCGTTCTTTGCTTTTTCCTCAGTTTCGCAATGGTATTTAATTTTTAAAAACCAAAACAAGAAACAACAACTGTGTTTGCTGCTGAAAGAAAGGATTGTGTACCTACATACACAGACCGAGCACGCATGCTGTGTGTATTTGTTTGGCCTACTGCTTTCACTTTTCGTCAGATCATCAGAGACTCTCAAACGCATACTTCATTTCTCTTCCTTGCACACACAGGCGCGAGCACACACACACACTCATGCACTCGCTCATACACATACGGACATGGACACGCACCCACTCACGCACACAGGCCCTCGATTGTGCAAGAAAGAAGCGATAAATACACGGTATCGTGGATCACGTCGTATTTCATACCGCTGTCATCGAACGATCAAACGTACCGGTCGGCATTGTTTACTCAGGAACCCCCACGTGATTACCGCCCGGGTAACGAGTGGCCTTTAAATGATACAATCGGAAATTCATTACAATTTTTTTTTGCCTCCCCTCCTCCTTTTCCCATTAACGGTTATTCAATTTTTCCCGCGTCTGCGCGGCAGAGAGCTATCCGGGGGAAAATGGAGCGTCATCAGGCGCAGCTTGGCCACCGCCATCTATCTTGCCATCGATTTGAATTCGAGAGAAGAGAAGCCCTGACACGCGTTTCCGTTGCCTTTAATAAGTTTATGGTGCAACTGGCTAATCAAGAAGTAGCTTCGCAAAAACTTTTTTCACTTTTCACAATTTTTGATGGAGTGTCATTAAGTGAGCAGAGGCGAAGCCATGAGGTGTGGCAAACAAGAGCAAAGAAAAATGAAACAACAAAAAATAGTAAAAAGTTGTCATGAAATGGTGCGGGGCGTGACGAGGCCCGATTTTTGTGCGTGCACTGACATGAGGCACGCGTGCCACGCTCAGGGCGCCTCATGGCGCATGCGCCCACGAGACCGTCGCCAGGAGCGCAGCAACGAGCAGGAGGTGGCCGAGGAGGTGCGGCGCAGTGCCGTGCCATGTGGAGCCGCGACGAGCCGCGAGCAGTGAGGGGCGAGCGGCAGAGTGAGCTGTGGAGGGGACGGAAGGAGAGAGGGAGAGAGGTGGAAGGGGGCGCGTCAATCGCGTCGCAGCGGGGACGTGCAGCGCTCCATGAATGAGGTAAAAGAACGGAAATGTAAAGACAACCCGGGCAAAGAGTAAAGCATGGAAGAATGATAGAGATTGGCGAAAGGAATGTGAACTCGTCTTCAAAATGCAAAAGAGAAATGAACACCGCATCGCAGAGCTAGTCGCACCTTAATGAAGACGGGTTTGCCTGACAGTACAGTAGTAGGGTAGGCCCATGGTAGTTCGCAGGCCTAGCAGTAGTGGGTGGCCCATAGTAGTTCGGAGGCCTGGCAGTAGTAAAGGTGGCCCATGGTAGTTCGGAGGCCTGCCATTAGTAAGGGTGGCCCATAGAAGTTCGGAGGCCTGCCATTAGTAAGGGTAGCCCATAGTAGTTCCGTCGGATGGCCTACCCCGCGAGTGCCGGAATGCACTGCGTGCTGCGTGCGTGGCACGGGAGTGCGGCGTGCGGCACGCCCGTGCCATAGCGAGCCATGGCGAGCCATAGCGAGGCGGGGCCGACAGGCGTGACCAAAAGATTAGCCCTGGACGATTGGCCCCGAACTGACACATGCGGCGAAAGCTATACTCGGTACTCTGCCAGAAAGGGCGAGGGAAAATCCAAACGGTTCCTGATTGTTGCACAATGCTGCCGCCGACTGCACACACGATGGTGTCTTTTCCACTAATTTACATAACACGAACCGATTCCGCCCCGCGGATTATCATCAGATTAGCAGTTAAGATCGATCGTCGCGAAGGGACGCGACTCGTGTCTCGGGGGTCTAATGCCCTGCCGGACGACGCGCCGAGCTGCGCCGAGCAGCCACGCGAACCAAAGCGACGAGCGGACATGATCGGGTCGAATCGGCTGGCCCTAATCTGCCAGGCGACGCCCGCACCGCGCCGCCCGCTCAGCCGGAAGGACTCTGCAGGGCTCCAGCGAGGTTCCAGCAGGACTCCAGCAAGTCCGCAAGGCTCCAGCGAGGTTCCAGCTAGACTTCACAGCATTCGGTATGGCGCGAGCATGATGCGCGTCTGCCATGTCCGGCGATAATTCCAGCGAGGCCGGACAGGGCGCCTGGCACCCGGCCCAACGCCGCTCTCCGGCCGCCGCCGAGCCGCCGACGCACTTCCGACTGACTGATAAACCCCGGGCGGGTCGCTTTCGTCCCGACGGACGGGTCGTCTGCCGCCTCGCGCACATTCACTCGCTTTCGCGCGTGTTTCCCGTGTCACGCCGCCTCGGCCGCCTCGCCCGCCACGCGGCGAAACATAATTCGACCGGTAAGTAGGCCTTCCTCGCCTCCGCGGCGGTGGCGCGGCACGCCGGCCCGACATCCGATGCTGCCGTCGGCGGCTGTGGTTCGCGGCGGACAGGCTGCCGACAGCCGTGAAGCGTCGGAACTAACAGTCCCGAGCGTGACGGAAACGATTCGGCGACAGGACACCTGGATGGAAACACTACTGCTTCTGCCACGCGCACCGCACGCGCCGCACGCGCACGGAACGCGTTGCGTCACCGCGGCTTTCGGACGCGACGACTCAGAAAAGGAACAGTACGCGGGCACCCGCAAAAAAGTCGTAAAAAATGGGCGCTAAGAGATAGCAGGTTGTTATTGGTAAGTGACTTAATTACTGAATGTGTTAGCTGGAAGCAATACACGCGTCGTGTTCCCGTCGGCCGGGCGAACCGGATCACTCAGAGTTAATTAAGTCACTCCTCCATCACTTCCGCACCGCTGGCCTGCCCCGGTTAACACTTGTCCTTACGAGGAGATTATTATGAGCTCGGCGCTGCGGGTGCGGCCGGGGTTCACGAGCTTGAGGTCTGGGCGAATGTGGGCCACACAGTGCAAAAAGAGATGGGGCGATGTTCCTGCGGTTCGATTCCAGTCGTGCTGCTCGAGGCTCCAGGCAGCCTCCAGGTAATTGACGCTGCCTCCTCTTCATCGTCGGCGTGCCCGGCAAGGTCCGCCCGGACACCGCACAGTACTTACCGCAATGGTATTAGCCTTCGGACTTCACCAAAAGGGTCAGCCGGCAGGCTGATTCCGATACGGTGCCTCTGCCTCTCTCGCACTCGCGGAGCGTTATCCCTCGGGGCCCGAGAGAGACAGAGCACCGTTCCGGACCCTGCTGCATCTTTATGGCGGCCAATGCGCGCATCCGTGTGTCGTGCGCCAAGGCAAACCGGTGGCGTCCCGCTTAATTTGAGGAACCCCGAGCAATGGCGGCCGAAAGCCTTTTCTGTTTTGTTGTTTTATTCGCGGATTGCATGCGGAGATCGTCAGGGCGTCCTCTGGGCGCGTCACGGCGCGGTCGCCGTGCAAATCCAGCGCCACGCCGACAGCCCCGCCACCACCCCGCCACCTCACGAACATCTCCGGACCCTTGGTGCCTTGGCATTTGAGCGTCGAAGAAAGTGGCATCAAGGTTGGCCTGCCGCGAGCCGGGCCGCTGGATGCAGCACAGCTCGGCGGGGCGTGGGCGGCGCGGGTCGGCCGCCTGGGCCACGGTGACACTGTGCCTGTTGTTCTAGCAGCGTCGTTGTCTCGTTGTTCGAGGAGGCGACGAACAGGGGTAAATGTGAAGGTCCTGTCGCCGTCGGCTGCCTTCGGCTCGGCGTTGGCACAACGAAAGCCAGTGCGGCCGACCGTCCGTGTGTTCGGCGCGTGCGTTGCGCATCCCGGCTCGCCGGGCTCGCCAGGCTTTCCAGGCTTGCCCAAGGGGGCCGAGAGGCTCGCCGAGAGGGCGGCCGACACCGCAGACCGACCATTTGTCGCTCGTGGGCGGAGCACGCAAGCACGCAAGCACGCGCGGATGCGAACGGAGCGGATGACATCGAGCGTGGTGGAACGGTGGAGACAGTGACTGCCTGCTGTCTGATTGCCCACGCGGGCACAGCCCAGCACAGCCGGCCGGAGCAGGGTTATTGTTGTTGTTGTTTTAAGACCCGCTTGGACGATGGGGCTGCCGGTTCCGCTCTTCACCTCGGCCTTGATATTTGACCGCGACGCGCAGCAGCGTGCCAGCCTCGCTCCGGTGGATGCACTAGCTAGCAGGCACTGGCCAGGCCTAGGCGGTATGCACGTCATGCCCCCATAGCGGCTCGGCCGGCCGTCGGATCGGAAACAGCCGGAGGAGACCGCGTTACCGCGCGGAGGAGGACCTCACCAGCGTCGTCACACTCGTCCGCCGAGGTCGTCCGCCACGGCCCCTTCGTCCGGGCCAGGCCGGTTGCAAGCCGCGGGGCTTTGGAAGGCGCTAGGCCGCCCCCTGCGCCTCACTTGCGTCTTGACGCGAAGGGAGCCATCATTCGTCCGGTGGGACGGACGATCGTGCTGCTCCTGACGGGGAAAGGCGGAACTTCGTGGTGCCTGGCCGTGCCCGGCGCGCGCGCTCCCACGTCCAATAGGGCCAGCCGGTGGACAAGGCTGCAACTGGGCGTCCGGGCCGGGGGAGATACGCGGTGCGACGCGGTGCGCGGCCGCTACCGACGGTACATCAAAGAGGCGACACCGGCTCATAGACGGCCGAAACACCGCCGGCCGCCACGCCCACTCACGACCGGCGCCGCGTAAGCGAACAGGCTGGGGCGAACGCTGCCTTCAGCGCTCTGTCTCTCTCGCACCCCCACGGGTCGCGGCACAGGTGCGTGAAAGACAGAGAGGGCACTCTTCGGATGCAACCTGCAGGCGTAAGCCTCACGCCCAATATTGACGCAAATGAGACGCTGTTATTGAAGAGATGGCACTCGGGTCCCGCCCCCTGGCACGGCCCTCCTGCCACGGCCCCTTCAGCACCACGCCGGTTGTCTGGTCTCCGGGTATGATCAAAGCCGACGGGGAAAACCGCTTTGACGCTCGATGCGGAGCCGCTTTGTGACTCATGGCGACTCATGGTCGAAAATCACATTCCCCTTTTCTGGGAGTGTCCCACAACACCTGACACTCTTCTGCCAGCTAATGAATATGGTATCCAAGAACTTGACTAAATAGACAAACCACCGATGAAATGCGGATCCGCTGATCGCTACGATAGAACTCAGCTCCCACCATTAGGCCAATTTAAATTTGATTCTCTGCGGTAGATTGTAGGGGTGAGATTGTGGCTGCGATTTGTGTTTTTGTTTTCATTGTTGGCATGTGTGCCATCTCTGCCCCGCAGCAGCCCAGGTGTCTGCAGGCCGGCCGGCCGGTTTCCTAACGCCGTCACGAAGCGAGCGCGCATCGCGTCCCCTGCAGCAGCCGCAGGCTTCGTCACCCTGTCTCTCTCGCACTCGAAGGACGTCCCGTAGGGTCGTGAGAGAGACAGAGCGACGCCGTTTGGAACGAGCCAGGAGCAGCACGCCAGCAGCGTCAGCGCCGGGGCGGGGCGTTCGATGCCGCTTGATATCCTCCGCGGAGCCCCGGCGGCCGAGGGCGCACAGTGGGCCAGAAGACCGGTGGAGGCGACCAAAACTCAAGGCGCGTTTTGAGCTCCTGAGTCGCTAAACTCGACTCGAACTGAACGTGTGACCCCTCCAATGGATTACTCTCCAAACGAGGAATCCATTGGTGGGGTCACACGTTTGGTTTGAGTCCTGTTGAGCGACTCTGGAGCTCGAATCACGTCTAGAATTGTGGCCGCCTCCACCGGTCGTCTGGCCCACTGTGACGCGGCCGAGGGCGGCCCGCTGTCGAAACCCACGGCCTTGGCGGGCTGCTGCCGGCTGCTGCAGCGCGCTGGTGCAGGGGGTCCCACGTGAGTCATCGCGGTGGAGGTGGATGTCGGCGCGATAGACATGTAGGATTAATCTCGATTGGTCGGCATTAATTAGAAGCGCCGCGTGGGCGCGAACCGCAGCCCGGCGATGACGGCTCGATTTGCAACGGCCGAGGTCGGGGCCGCGACGAGCACGGGGTCGCCGGGGACGCGGGCCAACAAACGGCTTTGTTTCCAAAGTTTAACATAAAAAGTGAATGCACCGCAAAACGATTGTTTATGTTTGGCGTGTTTCATTCAATATGCACGGCTTGCTGCTCACCCTGCAGGCCAGGCCCTCGCGGGCCCTCGCGGTCGTGGCCGCCGCCGCGATATCGCCCTCGTGCTCCTCCGGGGTAACAGTTCGGACGAGACGACGTCGCCAGGAGAATATCATGCGCAAGAAGCTGCAGCATTGCAGTGTGGCGAAACCGTTCCATTGTTTGCCGCCTCTTCTTGTGCTGCTCGTTGGTGTGATCATGATCCATCAGAAGAAAGTTAACGACCAGCTGGGATTAGACCCGACACCGCGTCCGCAGGCCGCGCGTGCGGTCGTGCCGGGCTATTTTTATGGCGTCTTTTGCCCAGGGAAACATATGAGGCGGTCGTGAGAGAGGGCTGCCAGTGGCGTCCGTCACCATGAGGCGCACTTACTGCTGCCGAGACTGTGGGGTGCAGTTACTGCTGCCGTGACTGTGGGGTGCACTTACTACTGCCGTGACTGTGGGGTGCACTTACTACTGCCGTGACTGTGGGGTGCACTTACTACTGCCGTGACTGTGGGGTGCACTTACTACTGCCGTGACTGTGGGGTGCACTTACTACTGCCGTGACTGTGGGGTGCACTTACTACTGCCGTGACTGTGGGGTGCACTTACTACTGCCGTGACTGTGGGGTGCACTTACTACTGCCGTGACTGTGGGGTGCACTTACTACTGCCGTGACTGTGGGGTACACTTACTACTGCTGCGACTTTGAAGCGCACTCATGCTGCCGTGACTACGGGCGCACTTACTACTGCAAGGGTGCTGTTACATGTGTGTGAAAGTCGGATCGGCGACCGGCCGCATGGATGCCATGCCTCGATACGCTGTACACATGCTCGACAATCGCGCCTACTCTAGCGGGGCCCCACGGACCGGACGGCTGTTCCGCGCTTGTGCGCCGTGTCCCCGCCGCCGCCCGCCTGCCGACCCGTAGGAGCACCGCACTCCAACGGGCCCATCCCGGCCCACCCTCCACTCCCTCCTCAGTATGGAAAATTCAGGAAGCCTTGAAGCCCCGATGCAAACTTGTTTGGCGTTTACGCAACGCGGGGCGAAAAATTGTGAGTACTTTGTGGGCCTGCCTTTTATCGGCGCGGGCTGCCCTCAAGGAGCCCCACTGCGGGGCCCTCGCCGCCCCCCTTTGCATTTCGGCCGTAAAGATGCATCGAGGGCCCCGCCGGCGTGGCGTAAAAGTCACCGCGCCGGTGACAGCTTCGACAGGCCTTCCTGGAATCTCGGCGAACCGGCACGTGGTTTCTCTCTTTGTCTGTGTGCGTACGTGTATGTGGGTGAGCGTTTACGTGTGCGTGTCAGCCTTGTGTGTGTACGTCGTACGCAGGACCGAAAGCTCCCCCAAACAAGCCATCGTCATCGCGTAATGATTGATGAGATGAAAATTTATCGGTGGCCGGCGGGGTGCGCGGCGCGCTGCGCGTCTTGTGTAACGCGGTGTGCCCTCGTTGTAAAGCTACTGCTTCCCGGCACCGCGCTTCTTCCTCGACTCAAGGAGA
This sequence comes from Thrips palmi, assembly GCF_012932325.1. Taxonomy (NCBI): domain Eukaryota; kingdom Metazoa; phylum Arthropoda; class Insecta; order Thysanoptera; family Thripidae; genus Thrips; species Thrips palmi. The sequence continues at coordinate 5,029,511 of NW_023144634.1, forward strand.
TGAGAAATTTACAGGACAAGAAAAGTAGTGCGCGCCACTCCGGGCAAAAGAAGAAGCAGAAGAAGAAGAGAGAGAGGGAGAAGTGATGCTGCAGTGCAGCCGGCCGGTATGTGTCCCTCGAAAGGTCGCGAGGCGCCACTGTGGCTCATTATATTATGGCCAGGGCATTGTCTGTTTGTGAGTGGAATAAAAGCGATGAATGAACGGTAAGCCGCGCCCCAGACCCTGAGCCCTGTGCGCTGCGAGAGTGTGTGCGTGTGAGAGGATCGCGTGCAGTCCGGTGCATTGCTTCCCCGCGGCTCCCCGCGCACAGGTGGCTGCAGACGCCACTGCTGCACTGCCCACCCAGGTGTAGGCCGCACTCCGGCCGTATTGTTCGTCCGCTATGGCCGAGGCATGCCACTACAGTGCCCGGGCTTATGGCCGGTGAGCGGGACCTCTATGATCGGAGCTCCAGAGAGCTCCGAACGCAACATCACCACAGCAGCGCAGCGCGAGGAGGAAACAGAAGAAAGAAGTTCCCGTTGTTTTTCGGGGTGTACGACGCCACCGCCGTGAAGAAGACACCCGTTTAGTTGATGCGGTCGCTGGCTGCCGGTGTTGGCAAACGGACTTAAGTAGAGTGGCCACACGGCTGGACGGGCCGCGCCAGCGGCAGCCAAAGGCCGCGCGCGCTTTAATTAGTTCTGCTGCTCCACCCGCGCCGCGGAGGTGGCAACTCTATGGCGGCCGCGGCGGCGACGCTCTGTCGTCTTAGGGCTTTGTGTCGCAATGATGCATGGGATCGCTGGAGATGATATCGCGCGGGGAAAGGGCGTCGATAGGGGAGGGGGGAGAGGGGGCGGGAGCACGGCGACGAGGATGACACGGGCTGACAGGGCGGGGCGGCGGCAGGGCGTCGTCTGGTTGTAAAACTGGGCGGGGTGTGTGTCTGGGGTGGCTGGACCATCGCAGTGACCCCAGGCGAGGCAGTGCCCTGGCTGCGCCGTGGCTAAGCGGCCGTGCCGTGGCCGTGCCGTGGCCGTGCCGTGGTCGTGCCCCGTGCGAGGCTGCTCGGGGCGTGGCGCGCCGCGGCCGTGTTTCGAAACAAATAATCGCCAGGCGGCACGGAGACGGAGCGCGCCGAGCGCTCACACGGTGTGGCGACGCGTCGCCAAGTCGCATCCCACCTTTCTCACACCCCCACGCGGCCGGAGCGGCGTGTTCGCCTCGCAGCGTTACTTTTTTATCGCTTTGTGGGAGTGATAATAGAAATAAAGAAATAAAAAAAAGTTCACGTGATGAGATTTGAACTCGGAACCTTGCGATCCGGAACCGACGCCTCTAACCGCTCGGCCGTCTGTCCGTGTCCGAATAGGAGCGGATTTGTCAGGAGGTCGTTACAGCGCAGCAGCGGCACTCCTTCGTCACGGCGTGCTGATGTGCCGCCGCGCTGCCGCACGACGACCGGGGCGTGAGGACCCGCAGTAAAAATCACGCCCCGCCACGCCCCGCCACGCCCGGCGATAGCAGGCAGCGAAAATTGCATCAACAGACCAATCTATTTCAACGGCGGGGTGCAGCCGTCAGCCATCAGGCCGCCGGCTGTCACCGCGGAGAGGCGGAGCGGCGAAGCGCCTCGCGGAGCGTCTGGGAAATGTCAACGGCTGCCTAACGCACCACCACGACGCCACGGCAAGGGCAAAAAAAGAAAACGAAAAAATAGCAGTATTCGTGGAATAAAGTCCTCGCCGATCGGCACCATTTGCGTCTCGTTATTTCACTTTTTTCGTTTATTTGTTCGCCTTTTTTGTCGCCGTGCATTGCATTGCTCTTGCGGCACCACGCGGCGCCGCCAAGTTCAATGTAAGGCTAGCGGTTTCCAAGAGATGACACTGTAGCAGGTGTCTCGCTACACAGCCCGAGGAGGACGTCGAACAGATCCCCGACAGATCCAGCATTCCCACAGAAATACGACGACTCTCTTTGGTAATTTATCCCTCTCTGGCACACACTGCCACCTCACGCGCGCTTTTAGCTCCCAGCCGCTTCTAGTACGGACGGTTTGATAATTGCGTATGATTACCCGGCTAATCACACGCACTCACACACACTCAGCCCCCACACCCGCGTGTGATCGGGCAGAAATCACTAGCGGCCGCCCGCCCTGCCCCGTCCCGCCCCGCCCCGCCCCGCCCCGCCAGGCCGTGCAGTCTAGCCAACTCATTCTTTCCCCTTTCCAAAGTAATTAGGGTGACGCCGCAGACTCCCACGTGTGAGCCGCCCAAGGACAAGAGCCATCTTTTCGTTTTTGGCGCGCGGGTGGTGAGCCTGGCTAACCTTTCACGTCATCCTCTCTGAGTGTGGGGTAATAAAAGGCAGCAACACACGGTGACCAAATTTCGAATCAGTGACGCCAAGGCAGTTGGCGAACCAACGGGAGGAACGCCTTGTACGACGTGGAAGAGATGCAGCACTGTTGGGATTCGAACCACCGCCTCCAGACCTACTCCAGAAAGACGTTTGAAAGCATTGATGGTTGCGGCAGTGCTAGGCACTTGCAGGCACGCACACAGAAACACACACAGGAACGTCGCAACAACGAAAGGTCACACATTTGCGTGCGCGGAGTGACAACGAGCAAATGTAGAGTACCACGCGCAGGTACCGTCCGGCCCCGCCGCGCCTCCTCGTGAACTTTTGCCGTCAGGTAAGTAGACTCCGGATGACGGGCTGCAGCACGCCATCCCTGGCGGAGGCCTGGCTTCTCAGACTTCTAAAAAAGACGGACGCACGCAGTTCAATACGGCGATTAATTTCAATTTACGACGGGGATTCGAACCATGAACCTTCCGCGCCGTGGCCGAGGCCTAGAGCCGTTCGTCTACCGCGGCGTTGTTCGCCTTTTACGCAGGCGGGGATTACCAATAAACCACAGCAAAAGGTCGGCCGTTTGGGCCCCGGGGGTCAAGGGCTGCCCCGGGCACGCAGCGGATCTGATGCCGCAGGGAGTACCCAGCACCCAGTACCCGCTCGTATTGGTCCAAAGGTCAGCGCGGCGGGGCGGGGCGGGGCGGCGGGCATTGTCATGCGACACGCTCTGGTCTGTGACGGGGCGCGTCACGCCGCGACAGCAGCGACAGCGGCAGTGACGGAGGGTCGCCTTGACACGGTCATGATGGGCACGATGGTCATGAGCGGGATCGGGATCAATTTCACGGCTAAATAGACTCGCAACGGGATCCGCATGCCTAATGCCCTTTGACGGCGGATGCCGTGTCGGCCGCGGCTTCCACGGCGTCTCGCGCAGACAGAGCCAGACACACAGACAGACACACAGACGTACACCTCCCTCCGCTTGCGTGCTCTGCCGTGCCACAAGCGCATGCGAATCGCTCCAGCAGTGATTCGTCGCTCTGTCTCCCTCGCACCCGTGAGGAACGTTCCCTGGTGCGAGAAAGACATCGCGATGAAATGGCGGGGCCGGCCGGCCGGATCGGCCCTCCATACGGCCATCCAGCACTTACTCCACACAATGAGCCAATGAACTCCATTCTGAGACACTGCTTGTCCTTCCCCGGCACCTCCCTCTGCGCCGCTCTGCGCCCTCTCCGGGGCCCTCGCATGACGCGCAATCAAATAATGCTGCGAGGGCGTCGCCGCCGTGCGACACTGCAACGGAATGCTGCTTCGGCTTTGGCGGGGTGGGGCAGGGCAGGGCACCGCGTCGCCGATTACGACCAATGCGAGTCCAGCTCTCACTTGTCTCCCTGGGCCGGCCGTCTGCTCCTGGCCGTCCCGCCGCCCCTCCTCTGCGTGCCTGACGCGGCGCCCCCTCTGGCCCCGGGGCCGCTGCCTGCCTGCCGCTGCCCACCCCGCGGGCGCCGCTCGCCGTCGTCGACGCCCTGGCGAACAACGGCGTGACGCAGCACCGCCGCGTCGATGACAGCTGTCGCTCCGCACACAATGGGGTATCGAAGGCGCGGTCGCGATGGTGCCGAAGACATTTGAAGACAGCCGAAGACCATTAGCCACCTCGGCTACCAAACTGCACGCCCGCGGCACTGACAAAATTGTCTGCTACGGGATTTGTCGACATGCGTGTGATTTGGCGCGGCAGTGGGAGGCTGGCGTGTGTGATGGAAACAAAAGTGCAGTGTAGGTGCGAAAGAGGGCCTTCGGCCAAGCCTTCGGCAGGCCGTAGGTAGGCCGTCGGCAGTCGGTCGGTGGGTGTCGATCCGCTATCGGTCCCTCGGTAAGGTGTTGGCACGGCGGCGCCGCGAGCCGCGACCTCAGGACCCCCTCTAGAGGTCTCCCGCGACGCTCGGGTCGCTACGGGCCATTGAATCACCGAGCCACAGCCACAAGCCTCGCGGGCCGCAGCTAGCCGGCCGCAGCGCGCCGCAGCGGGGCGGATAGGGTATCGCATCACAGTGCACGCCCGCGGTCTGTCAGGACACCGTCGGGGCCGCCGCACGGCGGGCCGCACCATCCATATCCCTCAGGAGGCGACTTTGGGCCAGGTCAAGGACGCGCGCACACAACACACACGGCCGCCCACGGGGGGAAGGGAGAGAAAGAAAGGTTTCAAAGCAAAAGCAATTTATAACGTTCACGCCGCCAGTTTGGCAACAAGTGCCCCGTCCGACAGTGTCCGTGCGCGCTCTATGCGTCGCCGGGTAGGGATTTTCGAATGGGGGGCGGCGAGTCTCGGCAAGCTCGGCAGGTCACGGTGGCTGTGCGGCCGCGAGGTTGCAGCGGGTCTCTTTTGAAGGGAAATGCCTCGACGCAGCACTGCTGCCGCTGAAAGGCGCCAACGACGTGTACACTGGAAGGTAAACACATACGTCAGTGTCTGCCGCCTTCTTGAAGAGAGCCCGTTAATTCCTTGGCCGCGTGAGGTCGCGCCACTTTGCAAAAGATCACTCACTCCGCGGCCTACCCTGCCGTGCCCTGTCCGGGACGGAGGGACCCCTCTCCGCTTTTTAGTTCCAGGCCTTTTGGCAGTGTAGTGAGGGTGCGTGTAAGATGGGGCGTGTTGGATTGTGGAATCAGCAGCGCTTGCCCGAGTTGCGCGCACACACACACACACACACACACTCACACACACACGCGCGCAGGTTGGGGTGTCTCCACCAGGGTGACAATCGGGGTGACGATCTGGAGCATGCCGTCCGCACGCACGCGCGGACGCGCACGTGAGGGCACGCAACGAGCAGAGGGACATCGCCTCCCTCAAGTTTATAGACCTGTTCGGCGCGGTCTTGTTCGGTTCGGCGACGAGGGCGCGCGCGCGCCTCGAGTGCGACAAGGACGCGCTAGGGGGTACACACAAAGGACGCGCGCGCGCACTCGATGCGAAAAATAAAAAGGAAAATAGTTTGACATAATTGGCTCCCGCCCCGGCCATCCATCATGGTGTCGGGGTGCAAATTAATGACGGTCGTGTGCGTGCGTGTGTGTGCGTGTGTGTGCGTCTGTGTGCGTGCGTGCGTGCGGCAGGTCGTGACAGCGGCGTGACCCGCCCCGCCTCGGTCCGGCCCGGCTCCGGAGGCCCCGCCCCGGCTCGGCTGGGCTCGGTCCGCTCCGCTCGTGAAAAGAGTGCGTCCTCGAGGGTCGCGGTCAGTGGGACCGAACCACACACGTAGTACGTGGCGACCGAGGCTCGCCCTCCCTCTCTCTCGCTCACTCTCGTGTCCCGACCTTGCCACTATTCCGTGCCCAGGCCAATCTGAAGCACCCACAATTCACTGCTGACTCTTCCCGCCTCCAAGGCCGTCCCCTGAGCAAGTCCCGCCTGAAGGTGTCTCGCAGGAAGAGGTTTAATCCTCGATGTAAAAGTGAGGAGCTTCTGGTCGTGCTTCCAGTCCATCGACACCGAAATGCGCGTCTTGGAAAGACGTTTTTGGCACCAAAAATAACAAGAAACACTTTCTTGCCAGCCTTTCCCCAACCTCATCAGGTGTCAAGTTCGGTTAACTTTTTCCATGCAGCTTGTGGTTTTGCAGGAGATTGCCTGCTGTTGGGGCAGCGGTAGTGGCTTCATTCACCGCGAGACTCGTGTTAACTATTTGAAAAAAAAAAAAGAAAAAAAAGTTATTGCAGTTGGCCGTGCTGATAGTGGAAACGGTCTGGTTAATTGGTAGGTCCAAAGCGTTCCAGTCGAGGGAAGACTGGCTGCCAGTGCACCCTGCTGGCGATTCTAGGAAGGTGTCCCGACGCAGTCTGGTCAGAGATCCGTCTCAAGCAGAACGCGTAACCATTTCACGCAAACTTTTTGTTTTCGTTTTTTCGCCTGTCTCCGAGACGAAGAATGCAGACAATCCCCTGCTTAGCATTTTCCGGTAACGCCAAACTGTTTGATGAGGGGAACAGGATGGGATCGGACGCACGAAGCCACACACTCGCAAGCCAGCTGTCAGCTGGACATCACACACACGCGCGCAAAATTTCACTGATTCCGTAACGAGGTGGCGAGACACATGTTTGCGTTTTGGATCCCTCTTGACAGCAGGGAGGGATGCTGGAGCAGCTGGGGCACGCTTAGGCAGGCGAAGAGAGGCAAGAAGGAGGCCAGGAGGTGAGAGAGCGCGGCCGGCTGGAGGTCCCGGACCGCCGCCGCCGTCGCCGTTTGACACGGACCGACCGGGTGTCCGTCTCGTCCACGCAACCCTCCCACTCCCACTCGCAAAAAAACACAACGGAAAGAAAATATAATTAGAAAAGTAAACGAAATAAAAAAAAAGTTGCAAAAGTATTATGGCGTTTGCGTCACAGGATGACACCCCGACGCCGACGACGGCAGTGTCCTGCGGGGTGCCTTGCCTCCTTTGGGTGGACAAAGCCTTGGGCGTGGGCGCGAACACACACACACACGCACACACGCGCACGATCTCGTTGCCGACACGCGTGTCGTCCCGTGTCCTTCGACAGTGACGATGTGCAAATAAAAAACGACTTGTGAAATCGCAACAAGACGCTTGCAATCCTCATGCAAGTCCGCGTGATTTTGCAAAGTGTTTAATTTTCGACAAGAATTATTTTTGAGGAGGGAAACGATGCTGCAGTGGAGACTTGTGAGGTCATGTCCGTGGATTTGGGACCGCATGTAGGCGGTCTGGTCTGAACCTGCAGCACCTAGAGTAACAAGGACCGAGAAATCAGGTGGAGTGCGCGGTGCGCGGGAAAGGGAGTGCAAGCCGCGAACGAGTAGGCGAAGGCGACGCGGCACTTTACAATGGAAGAAGGCGGTGCTTTATTCGCCATGAATCACACGCACCATCTTCATGGCAGAAACCAACACGCCACGCCACGCCGAGCCGCGCGGAACGGCTGGGCTGGGGTCAGCGTAAAGGACGTCCAGGCCATTTACATGCCCGCCGCCCGCCGCACTCTCACGTCGCCCTTTTATCGGCCTCTCCCAGGTTCAAGTTGAAGGCAAGGCGTCGTGCCGCCCCCGCCCCCGGCCTCTCCTTCCGCTAATTATTCACACTACTGACCCACTATTTGCAGCCCGTTGCTGACGGCGCCGCCGCCACTGCTAGGTGCTGCAGCGCGGCTGGGCCGCTCCGCCTCTGTTGTGTGCCGCGCCGCGCCGTGTCGGATAACTGTTGTTCAGCTGTCTGAAGCGAGGCGCCCTCAGAAAGGTCGCCGACTTACGGTGTGTCGGTCTGTGCAAAGCCCGGGGGAAATGACGAGGCATGTCACCAAAAGCTCAGATTCAGGACAGTAGTATGGGTCGTGCATTGTAGCGGGTCGCCATCTTGGATCCCCTCTTAGATAATTTGAGACAAGGCGGTTCTATGGTGTCCAGGGGAATCGAAATCGCTCCTCTATCGCACAGTTCTGCGTCATTGGCACTTCGATGACGATTGAACCTAGGATCTTTCATGACGGATCCTAGGGAAAACGCCTGGAGGGTAGGCAGCCGACGCGGCTGTGGCGCTCTGGCGTGAGGCGCGTTGCCTACCACGTCCGGCGCTAGGCCACGCGAAAAGCGCTGGAGGCAGGCCCTCGGCGTTGTGCGTGTCACCGTTGCGAGGAAATGGCATGGAATGATGGCAGGAAGGGGGCGCCAAGTGGGGTACGGCACGGCGGCGCGGCGGCACGGCGGCGCGGCGAGCCAAAGTGGGGTAGTGTCGTGCATCGCATCGGCAACGGGACTTGATGCTATTCCGCCACGCCGACGCTCTTGCTGTTTCTGATATTCTCTGAAGCGGGTAAGGGCACCATGCCGGCGCGGCCCGGCGCCGCGCCTCGGCGGACACACCAACTCGGTTCGTGTCTCGTTGACGAGGGTTATAGCCCATCCCATATCCCCGCTGCACCGCGCCGCGTCGTGCCGCTGCCGTTTTGCAGCCAATGGCTTCGTAAAAATTGTTGCACCGCCACATGACGACGGCTCCGACCCGGCAGCACGCAGACAGAGCGATACGGCGGTTATTACTGCGAGACACCTGCAAAAATCTGGGCCGGCATAACGGATGTTTTGCCGGCCACATGCGGAATCGATTCGCTGAGCTGGCGCGTTCTTTAGCGGCCTGACAAAGCCACCACTCCAATGAAATTTCCGCGACTGCTTCAATTTTACTGACCAGATCGATTTGAATTCGACTTAAAATCGGTTGTTCCGACTCTTTTTTCCAGGATCGGCGCCGGTGTGGCCCGACCCGACCCGGGTGTCGAAACTCTGGCGACACACGGAATGGGCGGCCACCGGATGGATCCGAATCTACAGCGTCGAGGCCAGGCCGGCCAGGCCCTGCCGACCAGGCCCTGCCGGGTCGCGGACGGCGGCCGGGTCGACGGGTCAGCAGGCCGAGGGAATCCCAGAGGACAGGTCCTGTGGGTCGGTGACGTCGCTGTGCGTCGGTGGGGGAGGCGGCATGGCGGCATCGGATAATGTGATTGGAGATGAGAGTACGAGACAGGGGGCGGGCCCTGCTTCGGGAGCCGTGTGGCACTGCAGTGCTGCAGCACCGGGGTGTGGGAATGGCCCTCCGACGGCGTCCCACGGGTACAAAGCAGCCGGCCTGGCGTCCAATGGCAGCATGGCTGGAGGGTGTCACCAACCGTCGTCAACTCACCGGGAAAGTCTCCTTGCACTTCTTCATGGCGCCGGGTGTGTCGTCGCCGCCTCACTCGCACACTGCACTGCTCTCACTCGCGGGGGCGATCGCACCGCCCTGCCGAAGCGCGCGGGGATAGCACTGTTCTGCCGCGGGGCCGGGCGAGCTGCAGTTCGCGTGGCGGCGCGTGGCGCGGGGCGATACCGGCACGATGCGCCGACTTGGAGGGACTCCAGCTGACTGGAGCGCTGGAGCGGACTGGAGCGGGGGACGCGAAGAGCCGATGCAGCCTTTGGCCTGCACGCCAGTCTCCAGCCGCGCCGCGCCACGCCGCGCCACGGCCCACGCGCTGGAGTGCCCGGAGTGGTCGCCCCGGTAGCGGGGTGGGGGCCCGCCGGGGGTCCGGGCCGCGGGGGTCGCCGTCGAAGAGTCGGAGGCTGACCGGCTGCGTGTCGTCCTCACGCACTCACGCGGCGCGTTTAATCGCTGGGCAAAGTTCGGCAACACCTCGGTGGCTCGTTGGAGGCCAATGGGAGCCTTGCTGCGGACCCGTGGGAAAAAGCTTTAGCAGTCCCACGACTTTAGCTCTGGGGTGGTACGTACTCCGGCTGGAACCCCCACTCACAAAATTCACGCAGTTCTTATTCACCCGCGTTTTATGCAGCAGTGGCTGTCCCACTTACGCCAGTACCACTCCTTAAAATCTGTTAATAATGAGCGGCATATTTTGGTGGTACTACAAACAGCTTTGGTGCAGCAAAAAATTCGTTTTAGAAAAGAAAGGGAACTAACCAATTTCTTCCACAAATACTTCATTGAGTGAAAAATTGTTTTTTGAACAGTACATTTACGCAAACAATTAGTTTATGCTATCAAGGAATCAACAAATCTGTGTGTGAGGGAGCAACAAAAATGTCTTGGCATGGCTTTGGCGCTAGCATGGGGCCGGTTGCTCGTTGAAATATAAGTAAGATGGGTTGCCTACTTCGGGCTGACACAGCACCACCGCAGCCCGCCAGACCCGGCCCGTCGGTCCGCCGAATGGGCAGCACACCAACACTCGCGCGAGCCGGATGGGTGGCCTACTCGTCCGGGGCAAAGTCTCGGCTGCAATGGTGCTCGATGGGCTGCCTACCCAGCAGGCACCGCCCGTAAAAGGTGGAGACGCTGGTTGGGATGCCTACCGCGAAGGCGCAGCCGAAACCCCCGCCTGCGAGCTATCGGACTGGTTCCGAAGCCGAAGCCAGGTTGGATGTGGTGGCCGCGCAGTCAGCAAAAGTCTGTACTTTCAGAGGTTTAATCGCTTTTTGGCCAACTTTGCGAGGCCCCTGTTCTCAAACTAGCTTCGTCAAAGCGTTTCTGAGGTGGAGCATAAAATGTCACTCTGATACAACCAAAGTGCAACTCTCTTGAATCACGCATAACGTACCGCCGAGGAGTCCAACACTCTGGTAATCGTGTGTGCACTTCGTCCAGTAATCATTGCCAAAACTGGCTATTTTCGATTTTCGCCGTTTTTATCGGATTTTAGGGGTTTTTCTTGTGAAAATAGGCTAATTATGGTCTTCGCTGGTAAAATTATAGAGTTTTTATTACTTTTGTAGGCAATCACTGGTGGTAATCAGTAATCCTGTGCCTGAGCTAAGTGGTAGACCCCTCGCGTAACGCTTGAATACGTTACGTTTGAAATGAAGCAGATACAAGGAACTCCCCAAGCATTTAAACAGAGGGAGCCTCTTACGCTTGATTTCAATCGTTAACTGATTCCACATGAAAACAGTGATTAGTTCTCTACGCATTGGTTTTTACCCGTGAGGGGTATTCTGAGTACTAGGACGTCAAGGGAGATTTATGAAAACAGCTAGATTTGACGCAATAGCCGCCAAAAGTCAGCAAAAATCAGACATTTCAAAATTTGAATCTTGACCAGTCTTGCGAGACCGATGCTGCCGAGGTGTGGCCTGAAGGAGCAGTATGGTCTTAAAATGAGTACTACTAGGACTTTGAGGGTGGTCCTAGCTTGCTTGGACGTAATGGCCAAAGTCAGCCAATTTGATTGAATCTAACATTTTGCCTTCACTTGCCTCATTTTTTCTTTTTGTTTAGAGAAAGAAAGGAAAACTCAGAGAGTTATAAAAAAATATTTATTTTGTTTACGATCACATGTTTTGACACATCCTGCGACAAGTTCCTGACTTACACAATTTTCAGCAAGTACAGTGTGCCACATTAAAACTATAGACAATAATAAATATTCGTGACAGTTTGGAGAAGGGTGGCACACTTGTACTCGTTCTCATCTTTTGTAACGTTTAACCAACGAACGGCACAGCACACAAATCAGAAGTTCATGCTGAGATCTTTGGGATAGCTGCTTGCACGGGGTTCCAGTCGCAGTCTACGCGTATGGTCCTGGAAGAAAAAAGCGCAATTTTTCATAAGCTTCACAGATTTACCAATTATGCTCTAGAGGGTATAAAGTTCTTGGTTTAGAAATTACCTCCTGAGCTGGCACCAGGGGAAGAGTAGCTGTCAGCACCGGCAGAACTGTAACTGCTGCTGCCACTGGAGGGGGCACCGTAGCTGGACGAGGGGGCTCCGTAGCTGGACGAGGGTGCGCCGTAGCTGGACGAAGGGGCACCATAGCTAGAGCTCAGACCGCTGCCTCCGTGGCTGCTGCCATGGCTGCTGCCGAAGCTGATGGAAGTGGACGGGCTGAAGCTGAAGCTGGAGCCGTGGCTACTGGAGCTGGAGGAGCTGTGGCTTGACGACGGGGCACCATAGCTCGATGACGGGGCGCCGTAGCTGGACGACGGGGCGCTGTAGCTTGACGAGGGCGCTCCGTAGCTCGACGACGGGGCGCTGAAGCTCGATGACCCGTGGCTGCCACCGAAGCTGGAGGACCCGTGGCTGCCCCCAAAGCTGGAGGACCCGTGGCTGCCCCCAAAGCTGGAGGACCCGTGGCTGCCCCCGAAGCTTGAAGACCCATGGCTGGAGGACGACGGAGCGCCGTAGCTGGAGGAGGGAGCACCGTAGCTTGACGACGGGGCACCGTAGCTTGAGGACGGGGCACCGTAGCTGGAGCTCAGGCTGCTACCGTGTCCTCCAGAGCTGAAGCTACTGGACCCAAAGCTGCTGTGACCGCCGGAGCCGAAGCTGGACGAAGGGGCACCGTAGCTGGAGCTCAGCCCACCGGAGCTGTGGCCACCGGAGCTGTGACCGCCGAAGCTGTGGCCACCAGAGCCGTGGCCACCGGAACCGAAACCACCTGAGCTGAATGACGGAGCACCGTAGCTAGAGGACGGTGGGCCGTAGCTGGACGAGGGTGGGCCATAGCTCGATGAAGGGGCACCGTAGCTGGAGCTCAATCCTCCGCTGCTGCCGTGACCACCCGAGCTGAAGCTGCTGAATCCGCTGTGGCCGCCCTTGAAGCCCTTAGAGCCACCGAAACCGCCCTTGAAAGAGCTGGAACATAAAGGGGTTGAATTAGATTCCTGTCAGAACGTTGTCTGTGTTAGGTGGTGAGCGAACCACGATGACATTCCTACCTGAAGCCCTTGGGAGGTCCGTAGCTGCTGCTGGGAGGTCCGTAGCTGCTGCTTGGGGGTCCATAGCTGCTGCTGGGCCTGCTGCTGGGCCTCTTGCTGAATCCACCGCTGCTGGGCTTGAAGCTGCTGAAGCTGGGAGCACCATAACTGCTGCTGGGGGGTCCGTAGCTGCTGCTGGGAGGTCCATAGCTGCTGCTGGGTGGTCCATGGCTGCTGGGGGGTCCGTAGCTGCTGCTCAGACCACCGCCAAATCCACCCTTACCACCGCCGAAACTGCCGCCGAAGCTGCTGCCGCCACCGTGACCGCCGTGGCCACCGCTGAACGATGATGGAGCCCCATAGCTGCTGCTGGGGCCGCTGCTGTGGCCGCCACCGTGGCCACCACCGTGTCCACCGCCGTGGCCGCCCCCGCTGCTGATGACGGAGCCGGTGAAGGTGGCGGGGCCGCCATGGCCGTGACTAAGGGTGGCGGTGAGGAAGCCGCCGCCACCGCCGCTACTGTGGCCGCCGCTGCTGTGGCCGCCGCTGCTGTGGCCGCCGCTGCTGTGGCCACCGCTGCTGTGGCCGCCGCCGAACGACGGGGCACCGTAGCTTGACGACGGAGGGCCATAGCTGGAAGACGGGGCGCCATAGCTAGACGATGGAGCTCCGTAACTCGACGACGGAGCGCCGTAGCTGGAGCTCAGGCCGCCACCTCCGCTGCTGTGCCCGCCAGAGAAGTCTCCGTCGCCAAAGTCACCGATGCCGCCGTGGCCGCCTCCGCCACCGCCGCCGAAGTCACCGCCTCCGCCGCTGCTGTAGCTGTCCAGGCCGGGAGCGCCATAACCTGGGGGCAAGGAATCGCACGGTTACTACGGCAGCAACAAAAACAACATGACAGTCATCGTGAGACGCGCGGAAAGACAGGCCTCTATGGCATCCCGGCCCGCTGCCACCAGCCTCGGGCACGGAGCACTTTCGCTCTCATCGGCGTTCGAGAAGGGCACACGCGCTCGACCCGATCCCTAGAATGTGTGTGTGTGTGTGTGTGTGTGTGTGTGTGTGTGTGTGTGTGTGAATGTGTGTGTGGAGGGGACTGGTACGAGGCGCACTGCCTGGCGGCGCCGATACGAACTTAACATTCAGATTATGCGAAACTATTGCCCTCCACTGCTTTCGCTCTCGTCTGGCAGAGCTAAGGCATGCCTGGCGAATGAGGCGGCCGACGACGTGGAAAGAAAGACGGAAGGAAGGAAGAAAAGAAGGAAGGAGGATTTGGAGGGTTTCTCTCTCCGTACGCTTGCATGGACACGTGCATTATGTGATGCGAGACGCGGCCCGACTACATTAGGCGGCCTCGCCATCATCATTGCGTATTTGGGGAAGGGCCGGGCCGGGCCGGCCGACCGCAGTCGGTTTTAATTACCATTCAGTTGGAGAAAGGTCCAGCCTCGTATGAGGCAAGATTTTGCGGAAAAATTAAAAATGGCTGAGTGTTTTTTTTTCTGGAAGATTTCTTTTTTAATGAACATGACGTGACTTCATCAAATGGATGATACGTGACGTAATGATGCTTGAAGACAGAAGAAAAAGACAGTAGTTAAGATGGTTTAAGTGTTTGACCCCGTGCCACTTATTTCCGTGAAATCCAAAAAAACTTCCTGAGAGTGTTTCCTAATCGGGAGACGCGATGCCTGAATCAAAGAGAAATCCACACCACTCACTTAGCGCGATGGCGCTCCATTATCTCGCGGCAATCATCGACAAATTGAGATTGAGACGCCTCCCGTCTCTCTCTGGCGGCGTTCGTTATCAACACAATTTGCTAGAAACTTTTTTTTTTTAAATGAAAATTAAGTGTGAGGAAAAATACACAGAAGGAAATGGTCGCCCATTATCGACACACACCTGCATGCCTTTGTTTCTGTTGCCCACCTTTTTTTAATCCGGAGAAAGTCCGCCTGACAGCTCCAAATCCGAATCTGAATCTATATCACCGAAGGATAGGTTTATTACACGGCCCGAGGCTGCATAGACTGAGAGTCGTTTCCGTCGCTCTGTCTCTCTCACGATGGACGTCTATCAGTGTGAGAGCAACGAAAACGACTCTCAGACTCCTGCAGGCGGGCCGCGGCGCCGGCGTCCAGGCCGTGTTCTTGACCTTGTGACACTGGGCGGACCGGGGCGGACCCCGTCCAGCCGGCCGGCCGGCGGACTGGCCGCCAGCGCGCCAGCGGTGCAGTGGTTGCACCTGCCTGGCAGCTCGCCGGTACATCTCTCTCCCTCCCTCTCTCCTCTCCTTGTCTAGGGTGTCGTTTCGCCGTAAAACGTGTCGAGAATATCAGGGCGCCGCGTGCGGCCGCGTGGCCGCGCCTCCACGACAAACGGAAGGCGAACCGAGGCCGAGTTACGCTGCCCGCACTCGTTCGACGCTTTTTAAAAGGAATTGTAAAAATAATTAGCCCCGCCGGGATGACACAGTGGCCCGGATTAAGACACGCGAGAACTAGGCGGGGCTTTTTGTCAGTTTTTTTCCCCTCCTTGGACTTGAACAGGCGAAGAAACCACCGCGGCGTTCGGCAGCGGCACGTCGTCTGGGATCACACGGGTGAAAGAGAGATTCGAGAGGAAGAGAGAGAGGGGGCTGACTTTCCTGACGCAAAAACTCGAACAGGCCTGGCCGTTTACGCGCATGGAGCGGTGCGGGAATGAATGGGACGCCCTGCCGGGTAGGCAGCCACCGGGCACTACCACCCCGCCGGCGTGAATCACTTTTTGCCTCAAAGACACAGCGAACAATAATGGCTATTACGGCCAATAAACTCGGGAACATCATTCACAACACCCGCCTCGTGTAGAGGCTCTTTCACACAGACACACACACTCGCGCAACACTCACTCACACACCTTCTCGCTCGCGTTGATGGTTCCGGTTTGAAAGTGAACCTTGCACTTCAACCAACACATAACCTGATGATCATGCGAATGTGTGGTGGGTCCGTGCTGCCCGCACGTTTACGTGTGTGTGTGTGTGTGTGTGTGTGTGTGTGTCGGCGTGTGAGTGTGTGGAGTGAAAGGACGTGATGGGGACAGACGAACAAATCAAGGGGGGCGCCGCGAGACAGTAAAACGCAGTATGCAACACGATGCAGTGGCGATGGCCCATGCCAGGCCGTGCCAGTCCATGCGGGGGAAAGCGACGAGCAGTTTACGAAAGGTCACGGGTTCGAGTCCCACCGAAGGCGCCACTTAAATTCGCGCCTTTAAGGCCCCCTTTTTTATGGGAACTCCGTGGAGGCGGTGAAACCAATCACAGCGAACGAGATAAGGAAATGGCAGGTATTGGGCAGTGAGTCGAAAATAGATATTTTTTTACCGGCCCTCTGGCGGGAATCGAACCCGGGCCGCTGCCAGCAAGAGGCGCGGTGCAGCTGGCCGGCTGCAGTGGGACTCTGTTCGGACACTCCAGCCTTGCAGCGAGAAAGTCTCCCCGGACTCCCACCCGGCGGCGCACGGCGGCACGGCGGGGACATCACATGCTGGACTAGGCGTCGCCTAGGCCGGGGCGTGGCTGGAATCGGCCCGCCCGTTTTCTCTGAGTGTCGCCAGCCAGCTCACTTTTGCGCCAAACTGTTTCCGTTGCGGCCGGCCTGGTGTCCCGGCACCGCACAGTGGGCCAGAAGACACGTGGAGGCGGCCAAAACTCTAGTAGGCGCTTTCGAGCTCCGGAGTTGCTAAATGGGACCCAAACCGAACGCGTGACCCCACCAATGGATTCCTTGTTCGGAGAGCAATCCATTGGTGGGGTTCGAGTCCCATTTAGCGACTCTAGAGCTCAAAACGCGTTTAGAGGTTTGGCCGCCTCCACCGGTCCTCTGGCCCACTGTACGCCCCACACGAGAGCCAAAAGCTCAACTGAGTCAGTGGCAAGGCTTCTTGACCCACCCCCTGTGGCGTGCCCGGACCGGATGGCCGAACCAGACCTCCCGGTGCACACTGCACTCGCCCTGCATTCGGTTGCATTCGATTGCATTCGATTGCATGCAATTAGGCAAGCCGGCGGTCGGACACGCGACCCGACGTGCCACGGGGTGGCTTGCCGGTCTGCATGCAACGCCGCAGTCCTTGTTGCAAAGCACTGCAAAGCATTGCCAAGCTGGTGCACTGCGATCCGCAAAGATCAGCCACGCGAAGCGACGCGCGGCTCCGATCGTCCCGACAGGATGCACTCGATTAGCCGCACTGGAAAACGCTGGCCGGCGTCGGATTCAAATTAGAAGGCGCGGAGCGCATCGTGCGCATCGCGCACATCGTGCATCGAGTCCGTCATCCATCCGCAGGACGGCCATCCGTGGCGCAATCATTGTGTTCATTCAAAAGGTTTCTGCGGCGGAGGAAGCGCGCCGGGAGGCAGCCACGCACAATGACCGGATAAAACAACTCCTCAGTGCAAATCCCTTTGGCGCGGCGCGTTTGGAAACAAGTTGGGAATGGACTCACTGGACGAGGGCGGTGGCTCCGCGAAGACGCAGTTGGTCGCCACGAGCAGCACCAGCGCCGCGGTCCTCCAGGTCTGGAAAAGAGACAGATGTCACTTGCTTTCAGAGCAGGTCAGTTTCGCGGTCACTCACACTCACTCACACACACACACACATACACACGCACTCGTGCGGTGACTCACACGCGCCCACACTCGCACACTAGTACACTGGGGCGCGCGGGACCGGTCCCGGCTGAAAGCGAGAGTGGATTGGCCGTGCGGCGCCGTGCGGCCGTTCGTCTTGGGCTGCAGAGGCTGCAGTCGGTGTTCCGCGCGGGCGGCACTGCAGGGCCGAGGGCAGGCCGAGGGCAGGCAGGCACTGCCACTGCACTGTTGGGACACGTTCCAGCGCCGTGAACACAATGCACAGTGCAGCAGGCAGCAGAAGCCCGAACCGACTGGGCACGATTGGAAGAAGCAAACCCAACGGCACTGGCACACGCTTGCGATTTCGTTCTCGCGTCTCCGCAACATTCACACACTGTCCGCGCGGGGCGTCCCTGTCGCTGGAGTCCGGCTTGAGTCTTGGGTCACAGTCACTGAGGCACTTGTCACTTAATCCAGGGCGATGCTGTAGCCATGCTGCAGTCCGGGCGGTCCGAGGGCGGCCGATGCACCGACTTACCGGAGCCATGTTGCGTCCTGGTCGGCGAGCACAAACACACAGGATGCCCGGGCTGGCGGCGGGACCCTTATATCCCCTGACCTTGCCTGGGCCGCCTGGCGTCGTCGGCGTGGTGGTGCCGACGCCGTGGTGGTGGCGGCAGGCGGCTGCCCTCCCCTCCAGCGAGGGGAGACTCCAGGGCGCCTGGACCGCCGCCACGACGCCGCGGTCCTGGCCGCGCCCCCACCGGCCGAGCCCCCTGCAGACGCACCAATCGCGGAGCCCCCCACGCGGCCAAGTCCGCCGAGGGGCCCGAGGGGGCCGAGGGAGCGGGGAAAGTCCGGCCGGCGCCGCGCTCGCCGCGCCCGTCCCGAGATGGGGGCTTCGGCGGGGGCCTCGGCGGCCCAGGATCACGGCGGCGTCATCGGGGCTTACGTGACCGCGCCGGCGTTTACTGCCGCACCGAGATTATGAAGTCCGAAAAGAGGTAAGGTTTAGGTCCGCGCGGCGCTACGCGGCCACGGACCTTTGTTAGCCGAGGGTGAAGAGTATAAACCAGGACCGTTATTCCAGTGTTTTATATTTTTTACTGGTCTTGTTTCGCCACCCCCATGATAGATGCCGACACTTGTTCGGCACTCTATCCTTAGCCGTGTGCACACGCCCCCCGCTGTTCCCCAGTGCCGTCCCCTGCGCATTAAAAGATTGCAGTGGACGGGAACCAGCTCGCAAGCGCCAATTACTGAAATTTTTGTGGCTGCGCGGCTGCGCGCACGCCAGGGCGAGCGGCCACCTGTGAGACGCCCTAACGCTGCGCAGCCCGCGGCCCCGGAAAGGGACAGGTTGCCGCCAAGGTCGGAGAAAGAAGAAGCGGTTACGCCACCACGCCCTTTACATTGATCCGCCACGGCCCGGGCGACGGGCCGACCCAGGGCCCAGGCCCAGCAGACTGATTCCGAGAGTCCTTTACGTCGCTCCGTCTCTCTCGCACCGATACGGGACGCCCCATGAGTGCGAGAGAGACGGAGCGACCCTCAGTCTGCGGCGGCACCGACCACTCCCCGGGAAGGGCTCTGCCTGCCCATAACGCATGCCTGCCTATAATGCGTCGAAGGGAAAAGTGAACGAGTCGCACAGGTGGATAAACATCGGTCAGGTAACGAACCGCCCAACTAAAGATTTCTCCGAGGTCACGAGGTTCAAAAAGGGGAACTGGAAACGGAGGCAGAGGATCATCCATCCCATTGTTGTTGTTTGGTGTGTGTTGTTGTTGTTGTTGTTGTTGTTGTTGTTGTTGACGTGGGGATCGCTTCCTCATAATCCCTTCTGGCCGACCACAGAGGCGGCCGGGCCGGCCGGGCCCCGCCGGGCGCCATCCCATCCGGAAGGGCCCGCTCCGCTCGTTCCGAACCAAATTGGAGTGCCTCGCGGTGCATCGAGGCATCGAGGCGGCGGCGCGGCGCGGCGCCGGAGGTCAAGAGCACGCCGTGAGGACCGTGAGGACGCCCCGCCGATTACAGTGTGAGTACGCGCCGAGGCTGCGGCGCTGCGGCGCACTGCGGCCTGGAGACGCGGCGCGCCAACTAGAGCAAGCAGGCAGAGCCAGGCAGAGCCCTCCGGCAGACTGACTCCGAGAGTCGTTTTCGTCGCTCTGTCTCTCTCGCACCTCTACGGGACGCCGCATGAGTGCGAGAGAGACAGAGCGGCCTGCAGCGGCCGCACGAAAAAGTCGACAAAGCGGCGACCCTGACCTGGCCGTCCATCACGGCCTCGGCGCCATTTTGCCGACAAAAACAAACTGCGACGAGATTTTATTCGAACTGAATGGAGGTGAGTGGTGTGCCACCGCAGGGTTGCAGTCACTTTTGGGGTTGGCTCGTCCGAAAAACGCAGGATTTTGCAGTGAGCGGAAACGGGAAAAGAACGAAGGGCCCTCGAGGATGACCGTTGTTATGGTCGCGTCGTTCTTACGTCTCGGAGGGCGACTTGGCGAGTAACGCTAACTGCCGAGTCGTCCCTTGTAATTCCTTCTGCCTCCGTCTCTCTCTCTCTCTCTCTCTCTCTCTCTCTCTCTCTCTCTGGCAGCCCGGTGGTACCCAGCCTGGCCAGGGCTGCCCTCTCCCTCCGTATAACAATGACGAAACAGGTGGGATGCAGCACGAGCGCACTCGCCTGGGAAATTTGTCGGTCCTTTTGCCTGCGGGAGCTGGAAGATGACGGTCGGACGGACGGACGGACGGACGGACGGACGGACGGACGGACGAGACAGACAGACAGACAGACAGACAGACAGACAGACAGACAGACAGACAGACAGACAGACAGACAGACAGACAGACAGACAGACAGACAGACAGACAGACAGACAGACAGATGGACAGATGGTGAAGAAGGGTCGGACACCTTTGCGTCACGCCTTCAGTGTGTTACTGTTGACAAGGTCCTTGGCAAGGTCGCGGACCCTTTCGCACCTACACCCATTTTCCCCTCCCCACTGCCCCCGCGCCACCCCGCCGGAAGCACCTCCACTGTCAAGGAGTAGAAACGACTTTTTAATGCGGCCGACGCTGCGAGAGCCGCAGAGGAAGAAAGAGTTGATTGGCATAAAAACTAAACGGGCGTGTTCCCGAAAGTGCTGCCCCGCCGTTCCGGGGCGTTTCAAGGCGTTCCGGGGCGTTCTGAGGCGTTTCGAGACGTGCCGGGGCGTTCCAGGCGTTCCGCGCTGCCGCAGCCCCGGACAGACGCCTTGCTGTTGCATTTTTTGGCAGAAGAGCAGCCAGAAGTAGTGAGTAGCAGTGACGGCCCGGACAGGCATAGCCCGCGGGGCGGCGTTTGAGCCTCTGAAAATGAAGGGTTGTGGACGTGCGAGGCACCCGCGCGGAAGCAGCACTAGCAACACTGGCAGCACTAGCAAGGAAGCGTGCCGCCTCTCGCACCCACACGCCTCGTTTTGGGGCCGGGCGGCCCGTGGGGCGACCGGGCTGCTTGGAAACGGAGACGGCGTGCCGCGGCGTGCGAGGCAGGCACCAGGCACCGCCTTGCGCAAAACGCGGCAGCCTGCGCCTTTGTGTTTTATGATTGGGATCCACACATGCGCGACCCAAAAGCCAAAACGCGTGATGCAACGGCGTCCTCTGCTCTGCGAGGCGGGGGTGGCGGGGGTCGCACAGTGGGCCAGAAGACCGGTGGTGGCGGCCGTCTGGAATTTTGGCCGCCACCACCGGTCTTCCGGTCCACTGTGTGAGCAGTGAGTTCGGAAAGCCGAGTGGCCGAATCGCCGTGTCGGTTTCACTCGCGAGAGAGACGAGGCTCGGAGTCGGTTGGCACTGCGGACGCGCCTTGGGACGCGGACTGGAGCGAGTACACCGTGATAATTGTTTCTCAGCGCCCCGCCCCGCCCCGCCACTCGTTTATGGCAGGAGATGAGGGAAACTGGGCGGCGCTTGAAGCGCTCAGCGTAATGAAAGAACGTGTCGCAGATCTGCCTAGCAGGCCAGCGGCAGGACGACGCGTCGGGAAGGATGCAGGAGAGAGAGAGAGAGAGAGAGAGAGAGAGAGAGAGAGAGAGAGAGAGAGAGAGAGAGACGTCCAGGATTGCGTTTCAGCGGTGTGCCGCGCGTTTTGGAGGCCCGGGTCACGCGCCTCTGGTCTCCTTGTCGGAGTGACAAGCAGAAAGAGGGGGAGGGAGGGGGCTATTCGCAGGATGAGGGCATCGCATCAGCTTTCCCATTCTAATGCCCGGTCCATCACGGTGACGTGAACGGGAGGGAGAGAGATAGCCGGCGGGAGGGGGCAGGCGAGGCGCGTGTCCCTCGGGACCCCCAGGACGCGGGGGGCCCTGGCGGGGCCCTGGCGGGGCCCTGGTGGGGTCTGCAGCCAGTCAGACAGCCACCTCCCCGGCGACACGTAACTGTCACTTTTCAGGAATAATATGGAAATCCGGAGAGGCCCCCTCGCGTGCGTGCGTGCCGCGTGCCGTTTGAAAAGCCCGCCGCGACACTTTCTACACGCCAATGCGACACGCCGGCCGGCCGAGTGGCCGAACGACGAAGCGACGTGCCGATTTAGCACGCTGCATTTCGTTCGAGTTGTTTTTGTTTGTTTTTGTTGTGTTTTTTTATTGCTCCAGATCATTTTTTTGACAGTTTGTCTCCAGAAGATTTTTTTTAGCAGATGATACCTTCACACTTGAAACATACTTAAAACTACTATACACATGAAGGTGTCAGCGTGCTTTTACTCTCGAGTTCAAAAACGAAGCGCGTATCCTAAACAATATAATAGGGGCTGGCTGCCGGGGCGGGCTTGTGCGTGTGGCTGGCTGGCTGGCAATGAGGCGCAGCCTGCGCGGAATTCGACGCTCGGGTCTGTATATTTTGTTTCATACAGAATTTTAATTACTATCTTTGGAATGAGCCCGCATACTACCCCGTATAAGGAAACCAAACGAGTATTAACCGAGAAATTTGAAAGGGAAAAGAAAAAAAATTTGAACTCTACACCCCCTCCCCAGTCTTAATGGGGAGGCCTCCTGCTTTACTTCGGTGTTCGGGATGGGAACCGGTGCTATCAGGTACCTGGGGTTAATCCCGTCAGCGACCCAAGCGTTCGCCGGGGGACCCAGTAGGACCCCAAAGCTCAGGCAGTAGGGTGAGAGCACCCAGTACGAAGCTCTTTGAGGGGCGGGACGTAGAGTGAGACGACAGAGAGACAGAGAGAGACTCAGACAGAGAAGAGGTTTGGTGGGAGCTTCTTGTTTTCGTAGGGTTGGTTGTGTACCCCATGGTACCCCCACTGTCCGGCGCTCCCGTACCGAACATACAGCGTTTTAGGCCAGCTTCAAAGGACTTATCATCGCCTCCCCGACGAGTCAAGGAGGCACCACCCGCAACCACACACCGGATGGTCTGGATTGATGGATCAAATACTCCATCGCTCCAGTGCCGAGGCCAACCCGCCGAAGCGGATTGCTTTTTAGACACCCACAGCGGAGTGGCCAGGTGAATGTGACTCTGACCACTACGCTATCACGCTTGTACGTCTGGCAGCGTGTTGGACGACGGGTTTGAGTTGCACTGGGAGGAAGGCGGTCGAAAAATGTAATGAAATGATGGGATTCGATCCCCGGACCCCGCCATCGGGATCACACGACTTTACGCTCTCGGCCACCACGGCCCATGATGAGGGAATCGGCGTGAGGTGGGTTCTTGACGCAACAGGACTCGACCGACCCGGTCAAAATTTCGCAAGAAGTTGGGGGAGTCGAACCGCCGACCCTAGCACAGAGAACCGACGCCTCTACTCCCTGGACCACCACGTCCCATACTCGGAGTGGGCTCACGTTTACGGCTTTGAACCGCACTGGGTGAGGCAGTAAAATTAAATGGAAATATTTGTTAGGAGTCGAACCTCCGGCATGTGGGCCTGTTGCACACGGCTCCGCTCTCATGGCCTCGAACCACCACCCTTAGGATAGCAAGTCGAAAAAACTTTTGTGACGCTGGTATTCGAACGCCGGCCTGCGGTAACTCGATCCCACGTCTCTAACCTCTCGGCTATCACAGCAGTTGTGAAACGCGATGGATCATCTGCTTTCATTAACGTTCGTTGAATGAGATTTTTTCACCTACCCCCGTTGCCTTCCACTGCCGTTGCTCCGTTGCTGTGCCTCCCCAGAGCGTCCGCATGCGGTTGCAGTTCCGCATCGGATTCGCGCACTAATTGCCTGCCCTCTCTAATTTGACTATTGGACACGCAACTCATCACAGCTGCCAGGCACAAAAAGGGGTTACGAAATGTCCGGACCTCAATAGGTCGAAGCGACGCGGCTAGGCACGAGCGTGCGTTCGTTGCGTGCGTGTGTGAGTGTGTGAGTTTGTGAGTGTGAGCGTGAGCGTTTGATGTGTGCGCACGACTTTGCTTTATCACCGTCTCTCCAAAACTGTTGCCAATGTTTTCTTTTTTTTCTTTTCCTTTTTTTAAATTTTGATTTCGAATTTTGCGCGTATCAGCGCGTGACGTACGACGGGTGGTCGTTTAGCGCGTTATTGTGGCCGAGGGCCCTTCACTGTAAAGACCTCGTCTGTCAGGAAGCAGTAAAGCCCTTGGATGTTCCTTTCACACACATACACGCGCACTCGCACACACGCACACGCTCACTCGGATGCATTTCTTGTGCCAACAAAGTATCCTAACGACCTAAGTGATGCATCGATGATGGTATGGTCAGAAAAAAAAGTTTAAGGATCTTTTTAAAACCGTTTCGCGTGCATGCCAGGTGCTTCGGTGTGTTGCGCGCCACCCGAAATATAAAACTTATATCCCCCGTGTCGGCACTGTAGGGCACAGAGGCGGAAGCCGAACTGGAGCACCGGTGCCGGGATTCGAACCCGCGCCGTTCGGGGCCGTTCGGGGCGGGCGAAGAGCTTGTACCGCGTGCGTCGCACAACAGGCTCCTTCTCCGTCACGCCTGCTGGGGCCTACGGCTGCAAAGGCCCTGGCCTGGCCGCCGCACCGCGAGAGGGAGTGAGAGAGACCGAGGGAGTCAAGCAGTTCGGGCCGCGCCGTGCCGAGCCGGACCAATCGCCGATTGTCCATTGTTCCCAGGGCTGATTCATATTGGACCCCCGTGCCCCGTTTATACATCTGGGGGGAGCGGAATCATTCCGCGCTCACTTTCCTTGCTTTCTTTCGGCGTGACACACACAACACACACACACACACACACACACACACACACACACACACACACACACACACACACACCGCAACGTGCTTATAATGCCCCCGGTGCAACAGCCAGTGCCACCGATGCACTCCCTCCTGCTGCCAGTCACCAAGTCCACCGCAAAATGGAAGTGAAAAGGACTCGTCGGTTCAAATCCCCACGTCGTGAACCCTGCACTGGAAGTGGACGATCCCGTTGCCAAGCTGTGAATGTATTTGTGAGTTTTGGTTCCCGCTGTGCGCGTGCTTGTGTTTGTTTTGTTGTTACGTTGTTGCGCCTGGACCACTCGCACTGCGCCGCCTCCCTTCGATATCTCGATTCCGAGTGGAGGCGGCAGGGCAGGGCAGGTCGCCCCCGGGCAGGCACTCACCTAGCTAGTTACGTCTCGGCGGCATTGTGTACATTTTTACGGCCGTTTTCACCGGCCCGGCGCCGCAGCGCCATTCCGTCGCCCCGCCTCTGTCGCACTCGCGGGGCTCTCCGTAAGGGTGCGAGAGAGAGGGAGCGGCACAGCGCTCAATCGCGGTTTGGGAAGGGAACCCGAGGGAACCCGAGGGCAGTCGGCAGGCGGCCGCCCGGCGGGTAGGCAACCTACGCACCCGAGCGCGGCGGGAGGCCTACCCAGCAGTCGGCAGGCGGCCGCCCGGCGGGTAGGCAACCTACGCACCCGACCACCTGGAGCTCGGCCACCTTTGGCACGCCGGGCACGCTTCGTATTGTTTGCGCAACTGGAGCGTTTGAATGGCGGACGCCCTCTTCAGGAAAGGGGCCGGGGTGATTGGTCAGAGCGGGCACCCGCTAAGTCTGTCTGTCTGTCCGTCTGTCTGTCTGGCTGCCAGTCGTCACCTTTCTGTCTCTCCGTGCCTGTCTCTCTGGTCGACCCGGCGTGTGTTTTTGCTCGCAGTGCCCCAAATGACACCGTTGTGAACGAGGCGGAAGTGTGAGCCGGGACTCTGTCCGCGCGTTCCGTCATGCAATCGATGATCACGATGATTGTGAAAAATAAATCGACCCGGGACTGCACAGCGGGTCGGGCAACTATTTTTTGAAAACAAAGAGTGAGACCGAAACTATAAAAAATAACTTTAGCTCTACCTTGCCACCATCTACTCCTTGACTGATTCTCCAGTGCTTTGCGCACGATGACTCAAGCCTAGCCCCGCGACAGCTGGAAGGTCACGTGGTACACACCGGGTCGCGAAGGATGGTTCGAGCGGCGCAGCTAACCAGGATCGGAGGGTCGTCGGCGTGCCCTGGGCGTGCCCTTGCATTGCTGCAGCTGCCGCGGATGCGCCGGGCCTAGCCGGGCCTAGCCTAGCGGGGCCGGGCCACCGCGACGACGCCAAACCTGCAATTTGATTCTCCCTGTCGGCCAGGTCGCCGTCGGCCTACTTCTCGGCGGCGTCTCAGTGCCAAACGCGAGCGCCAGCCGCCAGGACGAGGAGGAGGAGGGAGTGGACGACGCCTCGAATGAAAAAGGGAGGCGTATGAAGGGGCAAGCGGTTTGGTAATGAGGGACATCCCATCCCTACTTCGCCATGACGGGTCAGACTCCCAGCCAGCACTATCCGGCCATGTGCCAGCCACATCACTCTCAAACACACACACTCACTCTTGCGCTCACACACACACACACACACACAAACGGCCCGGCGTGGGCGCTTGCCAAACCGCGTGTGACCTGTCCCCCAAGCGAGTGCCTATTCCATTCGCGACTGCCTTGTATGCTGTGCATCGGCCGCCGCGGGTTAGTGCGAAACCGGCAGCCGGCGGCGGGAGGAGGCTGACTGGAATCAAGAATTGTTATTGCATTATAACAACACACGCGTACGTGCGCACACACGCGCAAGGAAGGAGAGAGAGAAAAAAACAGTTTAAAGTAACGCGCGCTTTTGTTTGGATTCAAAGCCGGGATGATCGCGTGCGCGGAGAAAAGGTGTGGTTAGCGCGTGTGTGTGTGCGTGTGTGTGTGTGTGTGTGTGTGTGTGTGTGTGTGTGACTTACCGTGATAAAGGTGTAGGCCCGGCTTTGATCCAGCGCGGAGAAATCACGCGTGATGAGAGGGCTCCCGCTGTAAATCACAGAGAGAGAGAGAGAGAGAGAGAGAGAGAGAGAGAGAGAGAGAGAGAGAGAGAGAGGGAGAGAGAAGAGGGGGCGATGTAACCCTACAGGCTGGTTCCGTACCGTGCTTTCGTCGCTCCGACTGTCTCTGTCGCACCCGCGGAGGGCACCGCGGGGGCGCGAGAGAGACGGAGGAACAAAGTCGGAATCGCAGTGCACCGGAGAGGGTGGGGGTCGGTCATCGCGTCTGGGGCGCGCTTGCTCCGTCTCGCTCCCACTCGTGCGCGATCCGGCCGGCGCTGCGTGTGAGAGTGAGAAAGAAGGCCGCTGACTTTCCCAGCCGTTGCCGCCGACGCGTCGCGACGCCTGGCGCCGGCCGCCCGCCGCCGGGTCGCCGCCGTTCAGGACCGAGAAGGGGGAGGGGGGGGAGGATTTTCAGGTGCAGCGCGCGCTTGCCGTGCAGGTGGGTGGTTCTCATGCGAGGACCGCATTCCACTGCACCGCCTCGTCCGAGAATGCGTGTCATAATTTCCGTAACGTACAAGCAGGGGCACGTGGTGTGCGTGTGCCGCTCCAAGACCAAGACCTCCAGAGGACCTCCCTCCAGGACGTCCGGGGCCTCCTGGACGGAAGAGAAGGATGTTCTGTTCAGTCGCAGTCATGACCTGTGAAACAACCATGGTCATCTTTATTGGAGCAGTCATTGTTCTATTCTTGAACAGAATAGTTGTTCTCGAATATTTGGGATCACAGGAACAAAGACTCAGACTCAATGACCAAAGGGAACACTCCAGAGAGAGATTTATTATTCATAGGTTAGTTGCATAGTATGGACACCAGGGTTACAAGGCAGTGACACGAATAGTTCTCATACCCGACTTCTGGGCGGTACTGCCAACGTAATCTCATACCACTACAACACCTCCCCCTTCGAGACACTAAAGTATTCAGTTGGCAACACTTTCTACGTTGAAAGTAAACAAACACATAGCAGAATACAAAAGTTGATTATATTTGATATAAAAATACAGAGTAATATATTTGATTACATGAATAATATTTATTAACAGCTCCCATCATAACGATGTGGTTTTAGGATCTTCCGACCAAATCTTGTTGTTTGTCGTGACTCAAATGTCATCAATCCTTGAGCTGCTGGAACAGAAACAGCACGAACAGTAGGGTTAGGGTTAATGGTCACTTTCTTTTCACCTTTGTTCTTTTGGTAGGGTTGAGAGGGAATGCCATTCTTGCTACGGTTTTTGTTGAATGACTGGATAGCCTCGACATTTTGGGCATTATCGTTATCACCATTCAACTTCGGATATCGTGCCGTAGCTTCAACTGCCTTGCACAGATCAATAATATCAGATAAACTCTGATTTGACTTGGATCTCAGAGTGTCTCTTAACCTCTTGTCCCAGACACCCCATATAATTCTGTCCTTCAGCATACTATCAACAATAGTTGCGTACTCACAGTCTTTCACCAAGTTTCGCAAATCTGTTAGCCAGTTGGAAAACGTTTCCTCTTTTTTTTGATTTCGCGCATTAAACAGTTCACGACAACCCGTAATGCATTTTTTCTCCGCCGCATAGAGGTCAAACTGCTCAACAACCTTGTCATAGTTGTTTGTATAGTCATGTTCAATGACCTCCTCTCCTTGATCGTTGGTTGTTTTGGATATCAGCTTATCTTTAAAGGCATTATAAACCTCCAAAGCTTCATCCCCGGCCTCTCCCATCAGGAGTGCGCATCGAACATCCGACGCCGCTTTAGCCTTTCCAATTGCGGTTAAGAAGAATCCAAACTTCTGCTTGAAAGTTTCCCATGACTTCTGAATATTACCTGACTTTAAATTGACAGGCCCAGGGCTTTTTAGATGATTATCACCCATTTTCAGCAGAATTCACCACCACCAAGCCACAAAGCAAGTAGCGAGACCAGACCACCGGTTTAACCAGACTGATTTTTTCACTTTTCTCAATCTCCCGATCAAGAATTTATTACTCACAATGACAGAGCACTTGTTAAGATTCGATTACGACTGCGCCATGTTCTATTCTTGAACAGAATAGTTGTTCTCGAATATTTGGGATCACAGGAACAAAGACTCAGACTCAATGACCAAAGGGAACACTCCAGAGAGAGATTTATTATTCATAGGTTAGTTGCATAGTATGGACACCAGGGTTACAAGGCAGTGACACGAATAGTTCTCATACCCGACTTCTGGGCGGTACTGCCAACGTAATCTCATACCACTACAACAGTCATCACTTGACACGCGTCCACGGATTCAAATCCTGCTTCCACTTCTGGTGTTAATTGTCTTTCTTTTTCTTTTCTTTTCCGGCATTTTTACCCATTTTTGCATAACGCCAGTTACTGGCCGCGATGGCGGTATCCTGTTACGCGGAGTGCCGCAACTTCACTGCTTCTTTATTGTCGCGTCTGTTGGGCTGCGGGCTGCATAGCCGAGCGCTAGCGTCGTCTCGCCGCTCTGTCTCTGTCGCACTCTCGAGTCTCTCCCTGCGAGTGCGAGAGAGACAGAGCGACGAGCCGCTCTCCCGAATCGCTTGGCTGCAGAGAGGCGCTGGGCTTGCCGGGCTTGCCGGCCGCGTCGTCGGCCGGTCCGGCCCAGTCCGGCCCGCCACGCCACTGTAGCACTGCTGCTATAGCACTGCCGCTTCACGCTGCTTCCGGACGAATTAGCGAACGCCGTTCCGGGGAAGCAGGCCAGTCTGGCGGCCAGCCTGGCGCGGACCCGCCCCGCCCGGACCGCCTGGAAAGCAGAAGTAAGTCATCGCGAGCCAGCGCGCACGGCGGCACGGCGCACGGCGCGAACGCGTGCCCCAAATCAACAACAACAGCATCAAAAACAGCCGCGCGGCCAGCAGACTGATTCCGAGAGTGGTTTTCGTCGCTCTGTCCCTCTCGCACTCATGGGGCGTCCCGTAGTGTAGGTGCGAGAGGGACAGAGGGTCGGCCGGCCAAGGCGCACCAAGGCGCCATGGCTCCATGGAGGGGCACTCGTCGTTGTTCTCCGCGTCGACTTCCTCGTCGGTGAATAGAAAACTGCGGCGCATCGAGAGGTCACGCGTTCCTCGTCGGCTTCGGCGCGCCTAGAGTGTCGCAGGTGGCGCCGGGAATCTGGGAATGCGCGGCATGCCGCCAGCACACTGAGAGTCGTCTTCGTCGCCCTGTCTCTCTCGCACTCAAGGGGCGTGCCGTGTAGGTGCGAGAGAGACAGAGCGACCAAAACGACTCTCGGAATCAGCCCACAGGTCGCCTCCAGGTCGGTGACAGATGGCGCGGAAAACGCGCGCCGCTTCAAACTTTTCCCGGGTTGTACTTTGTACTTTGTCCTCGCCGGTCTGGGCTGGGGATCGCCGCGCCGTTCCGGCCCGATATTCAAGTTTAGCCCCGCCGATGACGCACAGTGGGCCAGAAGACCGGTGGAGGCGCCCGAAATCCCGGACGCGTTTTGAGCTCCAGAGTCACTGAATGGGACTCGAACTGAACGTGTGACCCCACCAATGGATTTCTCTCCGAACGAGGAACCCATTGGTGGGGTCACACGTTCAGTTCGACTCACCTTAAGCGACTTTGGAGCTCAAAACGCGTCTAGAATTTTGGCCGCCCCCACCCGTCTTCCGGCTCACTTTGTGACGGCGGCAAGTCGGGAGAGTGATTCGCCAGTTCGTCGCCCCGTCTCTCGCACGTGCGACGCCCCACGAGTGCGAGAGAGACGAAACCGATAGCTCGTTATGACTCACCGCGCAGCGCTGCGTTGCCGCGTAAGCCCATCGCACCCTTGCCACGTAATTAATTTGACCCACATCGTGTAGTGACGGCGAATGGGTGCGCCTTGGCCGCGCTCATTAGGGCCGTTCAGTTACGTGCTTTCCTGGACGGCCAGCGTCGCTCTGCCTCTGCCTTATGAAGAGCCCCATGAGTGCGAGAGAGACAGACCGACGAAAACGACTCTCGGAATCAGTCTGCCGCTCCGCCGCTCGCTGCCTTTCGCGGATGTTGCCCGGATCATCCGACACTGTGAACGTGAACGCAGCAGAACGCCTTTGCATGGAAACGTTGCCGAATGCACTTCCGCGCGCTGGACCGACTCGACAAGGCGAGGAAGGATGCTGCACTGCTGCACTGCACTGGCGGCTGTCTCTGTCGCACTCACAAGCGTCCCTCAGGGGTGCGAGAGGGACAGAACGACTGTTCAGAATCAGCCTCCGAGTTCACCGAGTGCGTTCTACACCGCCCTGCCGCCTTGCGTCACAATACCCGACCCCGTTCGCCCCGTTCCGCGTAGCATGGCGTAGCATGGCGTAGCAGGGGTGCCAATTTCGGCGAGAAATATGCGTGGCGTTGGTCAGCCCGTGATTGTTCGGCAGGCCGTGCCGTGTTGTGCTGACGGTCGTAGTGTCGACATGCTTTGCCAAAACACTGGGATTGGCGGCAGTGATCGGCGAGGTGACGCGAGGCGGCGGAGTGCAACCAAGAACCAAGACCGGTGGTCAAAAATCCGGACCCATTTTGAGCTCCAGAGTCGCTAAACAGGACTCGAACCGAACGTGTGACCCCACCAATGGATTGCTCTCCGAACGAGGAATCCGTTGGTGGGGCCACAAGTTCGGTTCGAGTCCTGTTTAGCGATTCTGGAGCTCAAAACGCGTCTAGAGTTTTGTCCGCCTCCACCGGTCTTCTGGCCCACCAGCATGGAGTGTTTCGGTTTGGTTTCAGTGGCGCGGCGGTGGCGGTTGGTCACCCCGTTGGCTGGCCTGTTGAAAGTGGCGCCGCAAATCCTCCACCCGTCCGGCCTGCCGGCGGTACACCGGTAAACGGAGCGGAGATTATTAAGTCGGTGACGTGCAGCTCGCTGCCCCCGGGAATGTTACGCCGCGGCCGCGCTAAAGAGGGAAGACCCGACCCGTCCGGAGGGACCGGCGGGGACCGGCGGCACGAGGGAAAGTCTATCAGTCGAAACTACCAAACTCCTCCTCCGCGGCAAAATGTGGCCGTCGAAGTGTGCCCGCGGGACCCCGACCCGTCCATCAACTCTCGTAGCGCAGCGCGGCGCAGCGCGGCGCAGCACCCAGCCTGCGGGCCTGGAGAGCAGGAGAGGTCCAGGGACTCCAGCCTGGAGCGTCGCGGCGGCGCGGCTCGGCGCTACCCCGCGTGTGCGCGCGGCGCCTCGACGTCGCTACCCCGCGCTTAGCCGCCTTGCCGCGCAAAGCCGCCGCGAGATGGCGCTGCAGCGCTGCGGCGCCGGAGAGCGCGCGGCGGTGGCGGCAGTTCCAAGTACGAATGACCGCGCTGAGGTTATAGCTCCGTGGCGTGGGTTCGTGGGTCCGTGAGTCCTCGCCAGCCAGCCGGGCCCGACTGGGGCCAGGCCAGGGCCAGGCATGCGCCCCTGCTGCCCGCTGACCCCCTGGGGGGCACGGCCCGCCCGGCCCGACGCCCGGCCGCGGGGCGCCAGGCCGCGCCGGGCTTGCGGCCACCTCGGGGCATTGGCAGCCCAATTACCGTGGGGATGCATCGCTCTGTCTCTCTCGCACCCCTTCGGTCCTTCGGGGCGCCCCAGGAGCGCGACAGAGACAGAGCGACGCTGTTCGGTATGAGTGCGCGGGCCGCCAGCAAAGACCATGACGTCATCGAGCACGCGCGCGTCGCTGCAGCCAAGGTGTCACGTCCACTGCAAGGCGGTGGCGTGCATGGCGTCGAAGGCAGCAAAGAGTCGAAGGCCGAATCAATAAGACAAGTGTGGTGTCGCTGCGACGCAGGCAAATGACGGAGGCGTCCCGGAGGGCGAAGGGCCCGGCCTGGGGCCCGGCCTGGGGCCCGGCCTGGGGCCCGGAGGGCCGAGGGGGGGCCTCTTGTTTCTGCTGCAGTGCGGCGGAGCGGCCCTGCGCCTGGGCCCCTCCCAGCAGGCCCTCGGCAGCCCCGGGCCTGGGGGACGCCGCCAGGGGCTGCCGGACCCCCCTTGAGCATACAGGCTGACGGGAAAGTAATCAAGTCGAAAGTGGGACATATCGCGGTGATGCTGGGCTCCCCCCTCTCTCTCTCTCTCTCTCTCTCTCTCTCTCTCTCTCTCTCTCTCTCTCTCTCTCTCTCTCTCTCTCGCTCGCTCTCATGGGGGAGCCCGTGTGGGTGCGAGAGAGGTGACGGAGTCAGCTTGCTGTCGCGGCAGGCCTTTCCCTTTCGGCCCGGGAAATGGAATGCCCGTTTTTTTTCCTCATTTCCGGCTCCACTCGGCGGCGAAGCGCTAAGCGCGGCGGAACGCGACCCCTTCCTCTTCCACCGCCACGTCGAACACGTTCAGTAACCCCCACTCAACAACCTGCTCATTTTCATAAGTGTGGTTCCGGTTTCCCTTTCTATCTCGACTAGCAGCTGGGACAAGAAGAGCTGGCCGAATATCAGCTGATCCACCTGTCATTCGACCCACCCAAGTAACAGTGAGCATTTGCCCTCAATACATTAATTGTTAAAGTCCATGCCCGCTAGAGGCCCGCGACAGCCCGCGACGCCCCACACGAGGTGTGATGGCCTTGACTTCGTGACTTGATGATGAATTTTTCACAGTGCGCGTTGTGGTATTGATGAAACTCCGGAAGGATTCTCTTTCTTTTCGCCCAAGCCCTCTCGCCCCTACAGCCGCAAGGCGAGCGCCATGTAAAGTATTTATACTAGCGGGTCGAGTACCCCTTTTGGACTCCCTCCAGGCAGCAGCCCGGCGGCAGCCCCTGCGGCTCCCAACAGTCACTGCCCTGCTCCCCCCTCCCCCTCCCGTCCAGACACCCCTCCCCCCCTCCCGCGCCGTTTCTGGCACGGGTTCCTAGCTGCCCCAATGATGCCGAACCGTCCGGGTACCCTGTTCGACGGTTCGATCCGATTTGGCGTTGCTTCCGCCTGCTTCCGCTGCTGGCCGTTTGCCCCGCATGCTTTGCAAACAGCGGCAGCCAGCCAGGCGTAGCCACGTCCGATTTAAAATCAATACAATTAGCAGCCGCCGCCGCCCCTCCCCCTTTTGGCAGTGTAGGCGCCAGGGCCGGGCCGGGCCGGGCGGCTGCATCTCTGGCGCCGGCAGAACAATCATCACACGAGAATAGAATATCGCTGGAATGAAATCGGCCTCTGGTCGCAGATAAAGAAGGTTTGGCGACGGCCCGGCGCCATGCCCCTATTCTTCTGTCCTTTCTTCCTTCTTCTTCTTCTTCTTCTTCTTCTTTTCTTCTTCTTCTTCTTCTTCTTCTTCTTCTCCTTTTTCTTCTTCTTCTTCTCCTCCTTTTTCTCGCCATCTCTTTCCGAAACCGCCCAGGTCCGGCAGAGGGATGCAGGCCGTTACTCAAGCGGGCGGTGCACCTCATCATTTTGACAACACCCGTCCGGCCCGCGGCTCCATACCAATGTAGGCCTTACGTATCAATCATAACATTGTTATTTTCTTATCATAACAATTGTTGTATTTTTTTACAAATAATTTTAGAAAATGTTGGTGAGGTGCCAGCGGGATTTTGGCGCTGAAACAAGCCGTCCCGGACGGCCTTCGCTCTCTTAAAACCAACCAACGGCCATCCCTCTGCCTCCCCTCCCCTCTTCCGGGACGCCCCCTGCTCCCCGGCCCGTCTCTCCGCCGAGGGCCGAGCAACGTCCTTGCACCACCCCCCCGCCCCGCCCCGCCCCGCCCCGCCCCGGCCTGCACGGCTTACGTTGAGATGAAGCGACTATAGTCCGGCCTTGTCCCTCCCAATGGACCGGGCAGAGGCCAGTCAAGCCTCATGGAAGCGGACGAAAAAGACCTCCCTGTTAAAAAAACAAGGCGTCTCATGCAGAAATGGTGTCGCCACTCATTTCGTCGCTGGAAATAGCCTCACTCTGGTAGCCGACTGGTTGTGCCCTCGATCGGGGCGAGGCTATTTCTAGAGACAAAATGAGAGGTGAAGGGCAGATTCGAACCGTGGATTTTAAAGGTGTATTGCTCTAAGGGAAGCAACTATTCCGGCCTTCTGGCGGGATCAGCCAGCATTGTTGTTGCTTATGTTGTTGTTCGTATCGCGGAGAGTCTGGGCTTCACTGGCCATCGACTTGGGCGGAATGCACCGCAGCCGCGGCCCTGGCCCCGTCAGGGCTCGCAGCGAAACCAAGGAAATGCTCCGACTTTCGCCGCCCTTCCACTCAGAGCGAACGGGCGAACCACAGACACGTCGTTACCCCGCACACTTACCCGCCCGTTCCTTGCAACTCGGCCCAACTGTGCCGCTAATTTTGCGCTTTCTGTTTCAATCTCCTAAATCGGCCCGCCCAAGGCATTCCGGCCACGTCTTGTGCGGGCCTTACGGAAACTAATACGGCCGTCAGGGACTCGCAACACAGAAACGCTGGGCCGCGCTCTATGTTTGCCTGTCTGTCTGTCTGTCTGTCCGTCTGTCTGTCTGTCTGTCTGTCTGTATGTCTGTCTGTCTGTCTGTCTGTCTGTCTGTCTGTCTGTCTGTCATTGGGGCGGTCTGTATTATCTGTCCGAAAGGGGAGAAGCGGCGGGGACCGCTGAAAAGCCGTATTGTGGTCAATGGAGCGAGACGAGGCATCAGTCACTTCTCGCGGTCGGCAACTGAAGCAGCGGGGAGATAAAGGAAGGGTCGTAGAGTGGGAGGGGATGGAGGGGGAGGAGGGGAGGAATTGAAATACACATAACGCCCAGAGTGCGTCGTCCACATTTTTTGACCTTGGCGACAGGACGCACATATTTCCCCGCGACCTTGTCATGAGAAATAGCATGCGATGCCGGCAGAGAGAAGGTCGGTTTTAGTTGTTTTTGTTTTTTTACGACACAAATGCCCTCGCACCAAACAGAGGCAGCTTACGCCCACCCAGGGAGGAGAGTGTGAGTGCGTGCGTGCATAATGTATCGCAAGCTGAAATTTGCATTCAACTTTTTTTGTTTTTAGTTTGTTTGAATGTAGTTGGTGGCCGGGGAACTATTCCTAGTTTCACGAAACAGCAAACACGAGGGGCACTCCTCCTTGTTTAGGGTCCCGCGGTCCCATCCCCCTCTTCCTCTTTGATGCCATTTTCCCTAAGTGAAGGCAGCAAAAGAGAAGGCCGCCGCAGTCTTGGGGCAAATGGAATTTTCTGGCAGAACAGAAAAAGAAAAGGGGGCACGAATGTGATCTCGTTGCACTGTTAAGGTCACACAAAATTTAGCAAAAACTTTTTTTAATGTTCCATTTTAAAGGGGATGCGTTTTAGGTTTCTGTCATACAACCAGAAAACTGAGTAGCCTTCCTCGTGAGATTTGTTTGAGACTATGATATCGACGACCGTCGGTTCTTCAGCCTGGCGACAAGCACACGAAAAAAAATCTCGCAGTTAATATAAATTACGGAACGTAACCATACTTTACTCCACACAAGTTGGCAAGCGGGAGACAATGCTGGCGCCGACAGAACAGGCGTCGTCTGGGAGGGGGCGTGCTGGAGCTGGAGTGAGGCTCCAGCTAATGAGCAGAGAGGGGGGTGGGGGGACGTCGAGTCTGGTTGAGGTAAAGAAGGTTCGGCGAGAACAGCCCACGGCGGGAAAAAGCAGAAGGCAACACGACGAAGGTAAGCTGTAGGCAGCCCTCGGACCGCAACAGTACTACGCGTGACCGAGTGCCGCGTCCTTGTTTTTGTCTATGCCTTGGTTGTTGTTGAGGGCGTTTTCTTCTTCTTCTCGCCGAGTCGACGGTCGAAAGTAAAGCACTTCCCTAAGTGGCGGCAACGCTTAGCGCACTTTGGACAGGCGGGCCGGCCGAATGAGGACCTGTCGCTCAGACCGCAGGCCTGCAGCACAGCCACTTTTAATCCCCCGCTTTAAATGCCCCCCTCCCCGCCACCCCCACAACACACGTACCCCGTACCGCCCCCGGCCCCCAGCTCGGCCCCCCCATCGTCGTACTTGGTTCGTATCGATCAGACTACCCCACCCGCCCCCGCACCGCCCCCGCACTGGAGACACGTCTCTGGGGCAGGGGGTGGGGTGGCCTACTGCCAAGAGCGGGGCGGGTCGGAGGGGGTGTGCGTTCCCTACCCCGACCCTGGCCCTCTCCCCATGGTCTCGCCGCGCCTGGCGTGCCCGGCCTGCCGTGCCAGACCCTGGTTCCGCGCAAGACACTGTGGGGCCTGGTCGCCGAGGTGGACAACCCTCCGAGAAATGTGCCCCGCCCCCTCCCCCGCCCCGCCCCACCCTGCCCCGACCGGACCCGCCCCGCCACTCCGCGCGCGGAATTCCGGCTGGTTTTCACTGGGGCCTTTCAGGTTGGGGTCAAGCCCACCGGGGAGTGGCCGTCGTCGTTGATTTTCCACTGAAGAGTCCTTTCAGCGGCCAGCGCGCTCTCTCTCCCTCAGCGCGGAGCAGCGCGGACTGGAAGTGTTTCTTTTTTCCGGACGGTGCAGCCGAGTGCCCCGCCAAACGAGTCGCCGCCTCGCCCTGTTTGCCCCTCGAAGAACGCCCCGCCCCGCCCCGCCGCTTGTCGTGGGTCTTCGGCTTACAGCCCTTTGAGCCGCCTCGCCGCTTGCGGTGTTTTGACAGGGGAAAGAAGAGACACGGGTTTGAAACACTCTGAATCATTTAATGTTAACAACAGGATTAAAGGAGAGAGATTTACATCCGGGTATCAAATTTACAACAAGAGTACTCATTACTTTAGTAATTGGCATCACGCTTGTTTTCGCTGCAAAGCCGAGTAACAACAACAATAACAACAATAAAACGCTTGCTTATTGCTCCACGTGGCGTCTTGACGAGCTGATCCCAATGGCACCGACCGTCGCTGTGTTTAAGGCACATGTTTTCGTCAAAACAAAATGTTTAAACTTGAGAAAGGTGGGGGGATTCAGCGATTAGGAAACGTTTCTAATCACTATATAGACGAATCTACTCCACGCTCGGCAAGCTCTGCTCTGGGGACGCTCGTTTCACAGAGTCTGTTTCAAGCATGTGCTCAAGACGTGTACAACCTGTCCCATAAAATCGGCAAAAAGCAAATTGTGCCTAACTGGCAGTTTTCTAATCTTAAAAATGTTTAAGTGTTCTTATCAGTTCAGAGCCAATTTATAAGTCTTTTTATTTATTTTAGCATTCTTAGCGTGACTTACGTAAGGGAAACGCAACACGGAGATTAGAAACAGCTCTCCAGCGGGGTGGAGGGACTTAGCCTCTATTCTATCACATTGAGTTGTTCATCTCACTTAGTGTCATATATCTACGCTATCAACTCAAGGTACAAATGTTCTGAAAGAAATGAAAATATCTCACAAAATGCAAAGCCTGTCGGAAAAACAGGTGGGTTGCACTTCGGTCCGTATTGTATAATTTTGATTCAACATGACCAAAAATATTTCCTTCACGCCTTTTTTTAAAATAGTAGAATAGAATTATCTGCTTCTTATATAAAATTGGGAAACAAACTCCAAGAGAGTGTGTTGAGAGCCCCAGCCACTCTTTAGATACTTTATTTAAATTAAGATTTAAGTTTACATGAATTAGCGCGTACATTATTGTTTAAAAAATTTGGAGACTGTTCTGTTACTGAATTATAAGCAGGCAATATTCAGTAAAATAAAGATATTAAAAATATGAGGAATTTTCCTGTGGAATGAGAGCATTGAACATACATGCCGCACCACTTCAACATTTGCCTATGACAGAAAGTTTAGAAAAAATGTCTTCTTAGAGGGAAAAAAATCTCTTAAGGAAAAAATCAATTCCTGTTAATGGACTTAAAATACTCAAAATTTTGTGGCACAAAGTGGAAAACCTTCTACCAGGACGTAGAGCCAAGCTCTGCAGAATCCCAAGTCGACTTTGAACTACTGTATTTGGAACTTTATTGACCCTTACGCTTTTTCAGTGTACTTTCAGACAGAAGTTACAATGGCATATGCCTCCTTTATTTGTATATCCACCCTTGTATCGAAAGGTTGTGGACTCCAAATATGAACCAACTGTTATTCGTCATATCATTACTGTTTTCTTTGGAATTTTGGTCGAAATTGAGACGTGGGATTTTCCTGGAGCGTTTAAGACAACGGACGGACTGCGTACAGCGTACCCTTCTTCAATACTACAGTCGTGCATTGACACAAAGGACGAACCCCAGCCCTAGTTGTCGGCAAGAATATCACAGCAAGGTCATTATTTACACTACATATACGAAAAGAAGGTTGAAACATTTTCACCTGCTGCTTTCTAAAACTCAAGAAGCGTTCAACAGAAGATTCTTTATATTCGTTTTTCTTCTTTTTTTTACAGGACAGTCTCCTTTTCATCTTTAGATTATTACTTTTTTTTAAGGTTCTGAGCAAACTTTACGAGATAAAGTTGAAAAGCCAAACGTACAAGAAGACATCCTTATATTAAATTTGGAAAAGATCAACAACTACAAAATTGAAAAGTTCAGTAAGTTTCTGCGCAAGAGCAGAATGCATGTAAACAAGTCGATTGTTTCAACAAATGTCTAAAATCAGGTAACGCTGCGTCGCAGGCTTACCGCCCACACTGGGAGTGAACAGGTAAGAGGTAGGCAAGGAAACGTTTCCGAAGGGCAGTGACAGAGAAGAACAAGAACTTGAAGCCACGGCTTTATTATGACAACATAATTCTTTTTATTAGAGCTCAACTTTCCTGGGGAGTTCATACCAAAGAAAAGAACTTGCTTTTGTATATTAGTCAAGTGGGGAAGACCTTGACAATATGTTTCCACAAGTGTATGAGCGATCAAAACGACACAATAACAACACAACACATGAAAACACTTAACGCAGTAGTCTAATATTTCTATAAAAATGCAGTGGCTTACACTTAAACTCATTTTGAAGGACCTGCACTGAAACACTGAGGCCTTCCGACCATCAAGAGGTTTTGCGGTAGACTGTACGACTAAGACTAATCACACTGATTAGGAAGAAAACCACTTAAACGCTGCTCATGGACGAAATCCACAAAAGCCGTCTGTATTTTAGACCCTGTTTCGTGGGACTGTACAGATAAGTCCTCAGTTCGCAATACCTCCAAAAGTGAGAAAGGCGTCAGTTTTGCAGTGTATGTAATATCACATTTCGTATTTCGCACAGATACAACCGATTTTTCTCCATCGTTTATCAGTAGGAGTGCAAAAGTTTTTGGCAAGTTTTGTGACTCTCACCCGAGAGAAAACAAAGACTCCCTGGTGCGTCCAAGTGCCGAGTGCGTCACGCGTACTTACTGATGGAAAGTGCGAAGGCCGAGGGGCTACAGTAATGGCACGCGTTACTTGGGTCTCCAGTTGATGTTGCCCAGGCCTTGGAAACTGCGTTTCAGAGCTCCGCTATCGGCCCAGGCGGAGTTGTGATACTGGTCGTCATTGTCCTGCTCAAGTTTCTGCAACAAACCAACAAGCGAGACAGTTAGGGCCTGCGCCACCTTCGACGTACACTGCAGCGCCGCCACCGCTAGCGCTGCGCGGTTCCTTTCGCATGACACTTTAAAATCGAAATGCGGCTCGGGTGCTGGGCTGGCGCGCTAGCCCGGCGGAACTGATATTGCCGTCACAGTTTTCGCAAAGTTTCGCGCACTGCGCCGCGACCTCCGTTTGTCCCTTTTCATTTAACGTGTCGCTTGCAAGTTCTCCGGCCGTCAGCGGCACACCGCGCTCAGTTTGGGAAGAGGGGTGGGGGAGGAGGGGGGAGGGGGTCCTTGCGGGGGAGGGGGCCCAGGGACCCCAGAGCCAGCCAGGGCCAGCCAGGGCCCAGGGGTCGAGGGATCGGTGCAGTGGCCCGGTCCCCTGGCAACTTGCTCCCCCGAGTAGAACCCCTCGTTTGTGATGCTGTGTGCCAACGTGTTGCGAGGGGTGGGGGTGCTGGCCTGCCTGCCTGCCCGCCTGCCTGCCGCCCCAGCCCGGCCAGGCTTACACTGTGTCGGCCACAGCGCGGCTAGCGGCGCTGCTGTGGGGGACGCCGATCCCAGTTGCAAGGGCTCTTGTTTTACAAACCGGGACAATCTGCTTCATGCCTGATCCTCGCCACTGACCATTGTTACTGCAGCGTGCTCGGTCCCGGCCGAGCTTTTCAATCGGCCGAGCGTGGGACCGGCAGCAGCCGGCAGCAGCCGGCAGCACTCGGTGCCCTGGGTGGGTCCCTGTCTCTGGGACGCCGATCGCAACGACTGCAATGCACCGCGGGGCGGGGCGGGGCGGGGCGCCGTCCGCATGCAACCCGATGCATAAACATGGCGGCATTTACATGGCAGAGTGCGTTTCGCTCCGGGCCGCCGTAAAGGTAGGCCCCGCCCGGCCCCGCCCGGCCCCGCCCCGCCGTGCCACTGGCCTTTCACTACGCCACATTTCGCGGGGGAGCGGCACG
The DNA here is from genome assembly GCF_012932325.1 of Thrips palmi. Taxonomy (NCBI): domain Eukaryota; kingdom Metazoa; phylum Arthropoda; class Insecta; order Thysanoptera; family Thripidae; genus Thrips; species Thrips palmi. The sequence goes on from NW_023144634.1 coordinate 5,070,407, forward strand.
CAACTCGAAGTGCTCAATCCGGTGTCTCGCGGCTGGAAAAGCGTGGGGCGGGTCTTGCACCCACGGCCCCAGGGCGTCACGCACGCCAAGGCGGGGCCTGCCTTACGGCGCCAAGGGGAAACAAAAACAAAAGCAGCAAGTCGACGGGAAACACGGCGTCGTTGGAGTCCGGCCCGACCGACCGCGCAGGAGGCAGTCTCGACATTGCACGGCGCAGCGAGGCGTGGCGCGGCGCGGCGCCCAGTCATGGCGCTGAATTTCTCATAGCCCCCGCCAAATGAAGCTCCTTGAGGGCACGCCGGGGCCGGCCGGCCGCAGAAGGGGGCCGAAGCGCGCCGAAGGGCCGCGGCCAACCTCAATGAGTCGTCATGGGCAGGTTTTACGAGCCACCGGGCAGTGCCGGCAGTGCCACTCCCCCTCGCACTCATGCGCCGTTCCGTGGGTGCGAGAGAGACGGGGCGACGAAGCCCGGCAGCGCGGCGCAGCGCGGCATCAAATATGCGGCGGCCGGGATAAGGGCCTCTCCCCTTCACGCGCCCCCACCCTACAGTGGGCCAGAAGACCGGTGGAGGCGGCTAAAACTCTAGACGCGTTTTGAGCTCCACCGGTCTTCTGGCCCACTGTGCCCCGCAGGCGCACGCGATGGTGGTGACCACGGCGCTCCTCGCCAGTCAATCGATATGGCGAAACAAGTTAAAGCGCTCCAGCCGCGACAACGGACATGGACAGCGGAAGACGACTAGACGGCAGGACGTCGGACAGCCGGACAACGGACAGCGACGCCGACAGCGACACGGACAGCACGACAGAGGACAGCCGGACAGACGGACAGACGGACAGCCGGACAGACGGACAGACGGACAGCCGGACAGACGGACAGACGGACAGACGGACAGACGGACAGACGGACAGACGGACAGACGGACAGACGGACAGACGGACAGAGGGACAGACGGACAGACGGACAGTGAGGGCAGCGGAACGGGAATTAAAAAGGAAGGCCCGCGGGGAGGCGCAGGCATTACCGACGCTTGAATTAATGAGAGCCAAAGCGAAGGCCGAGGGGTGCGGACCCGCAGGGTCGCGGCGAAACCGGAACCGGCACCGAAACCGGAAGGGGTCACCCATAAATTCCGCAATTATGACGCGCCGCGCCGCCGCGCCCCCGGCGTCGCCCGGCGTGGCCGATATCCCAGTGATGCTCGCTCAGGGTCGGCATCCGGGGCCGTTACCCACCGCGTCCGCTCCGACAACACTTTCTGTCATGCGATACGCGTGGGCAGGCCAGCCAGCCCAGCGCCTCGGAGAACTGGACAAGAGCGGTAAACAGGCGGAGTGTTTGTCTTGCTTCCGATCAATGGTCAGTCTCGTCAGCCGGAGCCATACCGAACAGCGCGCTCTCTCGCACTCACGGGGCGGTCCGTAGGGGCGGGAGCGACAGAGCGACCTCATGGAATCACTGTTTCGGATTCAGTCCTGCGTGCAGCGCGGCGCGGCGCGCCGGGTGACTCTGGCACTACACTCCTCGCGTTTCGCCATGAAATATTTGTGCTTTCACCGGTCGATGCGATTGGGGAGGACGGCGCGGGGGTTGGGGGAGCGACGCCGGCGGAAAGTGGGCAAAAGTGCTGAAAATAGCACCGCGCGGGTTTCGAACCCGGGCCGCCGCGGTGAGCCGGGTACCTGCGGCGCGGCCTGAGGCCGAGGTGCGAGGGAAAGTGACAGTGAGGGACTGGGCCCTGTCACGAGTGCGTGCGTCGTAGCGCAGTCCCAGCGGGCCCGCTCCCTCGCGTGGTCACCGAGGCCCCGAAGCAACACGACAAATCCACAGAGCACTGCGGCCGGCGGCGGCAGCACTGCAGCACGCCACTACACCGGAAGGGGCAGCCGTACGTCTGGCCGCCCCGCCCCGCCCCGCCCCGGCCACGCACCGCACACCACGCCGGAAACGCGCAGAAAGGCCGGGAAAGAGCAAGGAGCCCTCCCCGTCATTATAAACCAATGGGATTGCAGGACGCCCTTCGCGTGCCGCGGCTTGCCTGCGGGCAGCCTGGGCACGCCTTGGGCCACGCCGCCGCGCCGCGCGCGCAGTCCGTCGGAAAGGAAGGAACTAGAAAGCTCCACGTGAGTGGCTGGCTTACCCGTGCGGAGTGCCGATGCTGCCCACGCAGTTGCCCATCGAGTTGGACGTGACGATGCACGCGTCCATGACGCTGTCCCTCGACATCTCGTCCACCATGGCCACCTTGAGCTGGTGGCCGAAGCTCGCCATGTCGTCCCGGAACACCTCGCTGATCGGCGTGATGCCCCCCGACGTGCCTCCGGGCAGCGGCGACCCGGGCAGGGGCGTGTTCTCGACGCCGGTGGCGTTGGCGTCGTCCTCGGTGGCGTAGATCTTGAAGTACGCCACCGTCAGGTAGATGATGGAGATGATGAAGGAGGGGATGGGGATCGCCATGGCGTAAACCAGGTTCATGTACACCTGCCACATGTCCAGGTCATCGATGACCAGCCCCGGGTCGATCTTGCTGTAGAAGCACGTGAAGTTGGTGCCGATCTCGCGGTACTTCTTGAGGAAGACGGAGCAGTTGAGCATGGGCGGATATCCACAGCCCTTGACGTTGGGGAACAGGCGCGCGCCCACGAAGTACCACTCCGAGTCGTTGCCCTGGAGCCCGGTGGGGGTGGCGCCGTCCAGGACGTCCATGGACGCGTCGAGCGCCGCGTCCAGGTCGTGCAGCCCCCGCGCCGCGTCCATGTCCAGGTCGTCGTCGATGGAGGCGATCACGGGGTAGTCGTCCACGGGGGGCTCGTCGTTGCGCGGCGCGAGGGGCTGGTGGTCCCGGTCCTGCCAGCGCTGCCGCGTCGACCACCAGTCCTCGTCCCGGCGGCTGGCCCAGCGCCGCGCCCTGCCTGGGCCGCCAGGGCCGCCAGGGCCCTCGGCCGCCACGGCCGACATGACGGCCCCGCCCGCCCACACGACGGCCTCGTCGACGTCCGCGTCGGGGTGCCGCCGCCGTCGCTTCCGGCGCCGCACGTCGTTGGTGTCATCGGCCTTGCCGGCCTGGCTGGCCCAGTCCACGATCTTGTAGTTGACGCGGATCTGCGTGCAGTCGTACACCTCGCGCGTGCAGCCCTCGCGGCACGACGCCCACGAGCAGTTGGACGCGCCGCGGAACGACGACGTGTCCACCGTCACGCACAGCGCGGGCACCGGCGCGAACTGCATGAAGATGGTGGTGAAGGCCGGGTCGATGACGAACGGCACCAGGAAGAGGAAGGCGAACAGGCTGAAGGTCCCCAGCAGGATGAAGAAGGCCGTCGTGTAGAACAGCAGCTTCTCCAGGAACGTCTTGGGGATGGGGATGATCTCGGCGATGGCCGCCTCGCCCTCCGCCATGACGTGGGTGAGGTTGGGGGTTGTGGCAGCTCAGGCCAAGGCTCAGGCCGCTCGCACCGAGGCTCGCATGGCCCGGCCGGCCGGGCAGTGCACTGTAGTGCCGGGCAGGAGGGAGCCTGCCAGGGAGGGGCGACCCGCCCGCCCGCCCCCCCGGCGCACCGCGCGCCCGCCGCCACCAAGACCAGCAAGACCAGCACGGACGGCTAGCGCGCCGGTGAGACGTTATCGCGCGCCGCGCCCCGCCACGCGCCGGGCAGGCGCGCCCGCACGCCCGCTGCCTCGCCCGCTGCCTCGCGTCGCCGTCGGTCGTGCTGCACCCCCTGCGGACGGTGTCGCCCGGAGCCGCTCGCCCGCCACTCCTGCTGCAGCGCCAGCAGCGACAGCAGCGAGGGCGTCCGTCGCGAGGAGCATCCTGTCCTGCACGGGCAGCGCCAAGAGCGTCACACACGCACACACACACATGCACTCGAGGTGGTCGTCCGGGAAAGCCGATACAAGAGTACGGAATGCGTCACGTCGGTCCGCCCCGCCCGCCTGCCTCAAGACGTTCGGTGGAGATTGGTCGAGCAAACAGTGGCAGCCCTGGGTGCCACTTCCTTGGTTATCGCGTGAAAAGGAAAACTATAAACCTGACCAAAAAAAGGGGCGCCAGTCGGGGATCGAACCGCGGCGCGCCGTCGCGCCCGGCTGCAAACAATGCACCGCGTCTTGCCAGAGTTTGTCCATTAAGCTGCAAGTTTAACCATTACTCAAATTCCCCGGCACCGGGACGAGTGAAGGCCGCTCTTCCCCTCCCCCAGAGAGCCGGGGACGTCCTTGGGCAGCTGGAAGCCACGCGAGACAGAGTCGAGTCCACGGCCGAGCGCCGAGCGAGCGGAGCACAGTGGGCCAGAAGACCGGTGGACGCAGCCAAAACTCCAGACGCGTTTTGAGCTCCTGAGTTGCTAAACAGGACTCGAACCGGGCGTGTGACCCCACCAATGGATTCCTCGTTCGCAGAGCAAGCCATAGGTTGGGTCAAACGTTCGGCTCGGGTCCCATTTAGCGACTCTGGAGCACAAAACGCGGCTGGAGTTTTGGCCGCCTCCGCCGGTCTTCTGGCCCACTGTGCCGAGGCGAGGCGGGAGGAGAGCAGTTTCCTCGAATTTCCTGGCGCCGACAACAAAGCTGGTCCCGGGCAGTCCCGTCCGGGGCCTCCGGGCCGTCGACAAACAGTGCGGGGTCTATGGACACGCGTGCTCTCCATGGCCATCGCCATGGCGCAGTAAATACACTGTACAGCCTCCGACAACAACGACACGTCGGGCACGAGAAGGGAGGGACGGAGGGACGACGACGTACAGCAGTCGTCGTTGTGTCCTCGTCTGTCCGTCCGCCGGGCCGACAGACCGGCAGACAGACAGACGGAGACAGACAGGAAGGAAAGGGGCAGACACGCGAGCGGGCCGAGCGGACAGCAGCCAATCAAATGGCTGCGGTCAGCCTGAGGGTTGGAATGGCGTTTCGCCGGTCCGGCGCCGTGTCGCTCGGCTTGGCGGGGTGCGGCGCGGCTTGCCAGGCCTGCCAGGCCTGCCCCGCCGGTGGTTAGGCCCCTGAATAAATGAAGCGTGCCGATACAAGCAGGGTGGGACTAATTACGGGAAGGGGGAGGGGGCTTCGCGGTGACTGCGGAGTGGCAGACATTGATCCGGCTTATGCATTTCGTCGCATTGCACTGCGCCACTGGGACGCTTGGGACGTGCAGACGGCTTTCTTGTTGGGACGCGCCTGCCGGGAAACGGTTCCTCCACCTCTACCCTCTTTCTTTCTCTCTTCCGATAACGGGGCGCCAGCAGCAAAGCGCCAGGCTGCTGCCCCGGCCAGCGGCTAGCCATCATTTACCTCTCAGAGTGAAATCTTTTCCGGAACGGGCAATCCCTGTAACAGATTGCCGGGGCATGACCTTCCCCCCCCCCCCCCCCCCCCTCGGGGCTTCCGGGCGGCGAGTCGCGCGCAGAGGCGCGCACAAATGGAATACTGCCCAAAGTGGTGTCCGTCCGATACTCGTGCAGCCCGCCGCTCGACCGGCCGCGCCGCCTCCGCCGCCACGCCCGGCTCCGTTGGCCGCCGGATTTACGAGGTGCAGTCAAAGCCAAAAATGTTGTCGACCCACATCCGTCAGCCCGGACCGCGACGGGTAATCTATTTCCCGGCCGAGACGCGTCGCCGCGTCGCCATCGCCGTCGCCGTCGCCGCCCCCTCGGCGTCGTCCTGGCTCGTAGATCTGTCATGTGTCCGCGCCTCGTGTGGGGGACGACACGACTCGCAATGACATCTCCGCAGTTTGAGTCGTGTGGAAAGTATCCCATGCGCGGAGGCCACGTACACATCGCACTTGGTTTTTCTGAGTCCCAAACGCCGCACAGTGGGCCAGAAGACCGGCGGAGGCGGCCAAAACTCTAGACGCGTTTTGAGCTCCAGTGTCGCTAAACAGGACTTGAACCGAGCGTGTGACCCCACCAATGGATTCCTCGTTCGAAGAGCAAGCCATTGGTGGGGTCACACACTCGGTTCGACTCCCATTTAGCGACTCTGGAGCTCAAAATGCGTCTAGAGTTTTGACCGCCTCCACCGTTTCTCTGGCCCACAGTGCGCCGTCTCCCTGAGCCTTCGCGGGAGAGAGACACAGCCTGCGAGGCGGGCCGTGCCGCGCCACCCGCGTGCTCGGCGGGCTGGCCTACCCGGCGCTCGGCGGGCGCTTCCTGCACGCTGCTCCCCCCGCCCGGCCCGCGCTCTGCAGACTCGTTCCGGGAGTCGTTTCCGCCGCCCTGTCTCTCTCGCACCCATCAGATCACCCCGTGAATGCGAGAGAGACAGGGCGACGAGAGCGGCTCTCGGAATCAGTCTGCCGCTCGGCTTGGGCCAAATGGGCTGCGGGTCCAGCGCCACTGCCGCCACTGCGGCCAGGGAGGGGTCTAGTTTCCAACACGCGTTAAGGTGCCTCCGGGAAGGAAACGGGAACGGAGAGGGCGGCCATCGGAAACGGCCACGGTTAGCGCGCGAAAAAAGTTTCCGCGCGCTAAAAAGAAGGGGAAGACGGGCCAGATCTGGCCTGAGCTTCAACTTTTGCCGAGCGGTGCGAATTCGCCGGGGAGGGGGGCACCCTGACAACGTCCCTCTTCGGGTACCGCGGGTCGTTTCGCGACTCTGCGCATTGGCCTCACAAACACGGAAAGTGGGGGAAATGGAATAAAGAATCCGAAATTGAGTTTCGGCGTCCGTGCTAATCTAACCGTCAGCGCCACGCGACAGGGCGGCCGTACCGTGTGGGGCGTGCCGTGCCGTGTGCTGTTCCACTCTGCCCCGCCCTGCCCTGCCCGCCGCGGTGCATGGCTGCGGCTCGATGGCTACCGCAGCTTGATATCTGATCTGCCACGGCACCGGTCCGGCACCGGTCCGGCACCCAGCACCAGTCCGGCACCGGTCCGGCACCAGCGCGCGCAACGCATGCCCGCGGTCAACTAGTGCCAACACCACGCACGCACGCTTTCCTCTTTGCCTCATTGTTTCATTTTAGTTTTATTTTCGCCCCCAGTCTTCTCTGTCAACTTTCCTGTTCAACCGTGACCTTGTCATCTCAGGGTGCGCGACGTATTTTGGTTTTCGCACTGTCTCGTCGAGGAGATAGCTTCTTGGGCCGGTCTTGTACTGACATTCCTTGACAACCACGTGACAGATTCGAGCACCACTCGGCGTACCCGTTGCACAAGACCGTATACGCGCGCGCGCTCGGCGTCGCAGTGACTCGGTGGCTCAGTGGAGGATGACTGTGATGTCCGGCAGTGTTCGCCAACGACAACAAGCACGTCGTCTAGAGCACGTCGATGACACTGGCACGGCCATGCGGGGCGACCACGAAACACATCCCGAAGGCTTTCCCCGACGACCACCATCAGCACGTAAAGGACAAGGCAACATAAACACACTCACACACGCAAACACACACACACGATTACCTCGTCATGAACAGTTCGGGAGGCAACACACACGCGCGGGGGACACTCAGACACGGAGACACGCAGACACCAAGACACGGCAGGAAGTGTGCCCTCGGCGGCCTCGGCGGCCTCGGCCTTCCCACGCGGCTCAGCCGCGCACGCCCCGACTCGGCTCCGTTCGGCACGGCTCGGCTCGGCTTGCCACGGCTCGGCTCGCCTCGCACCGGGGCGCTCTGTGCCAGCCCCGCGACCGTACTGAGCTAGGCAACCCCCCGGGCCCCCGTCCCGTCCGGCCGTCCGGGTAGTCCGGGTGGGGAGGGCTGCGCGCTGCCAGCGCTGCGCTCCAGGACGGCGCGCTGGTGGCGCCACGGCGGCGAGCCGCACCACCGGCCACCCCCTCTGGCTGCCTCCAGACGGCCCTTCCAGACGGCCCTTCCAGACGGCCCTTCCAGGTGACCCTTCCGGACGGCCCTTCCAGACGGCCCTTCCAGACGGCCCTTCCAGACGGCCCTTCCAGACGGCCCTTCCAGGTGACCCTTCCGGACGGCCCTTCCAGACGGCCCTTCCAGGTGGCCCTATTCCAGATGGCCCTTCCAGGTGACCCTTCCAGACGGCCCTTCCAGGTGGCCCTATTCCAGATGGCTCTTCCAGGCGAACCCTGTAGCGGCTTCTCCAGAGCACCCTTCCTGACGGCCCTTCCAGAAGGCCCTTCCAGGGAGTCCTTCCCAACAGCCCTTCGGAACGACCCTCCCACGCGGCCCTCGCCGCGCCCTTGGCGGTCCTTGTCGGTCCTTGTCGCGCTCCAGGCAGACCTAGAAAAAGACGGCGCGCTTGGAGTGGGCCGCGGCGCGCTCTCGGCGCTCTCGGCCGCGCTGGCTGGCCATTAGGTGCCGCGCTCCTCGGCGTGCCCGGCCCTCGGCCCGGCCAGCTTGGCCTGCTCAGCGAGGCAATCAACACGCACCACCGGGAGCCAGGAGAAAGGGGACCACCGCTTCAGAAGAATGGCTTTTTGTGTGACTGTTCATTGCGGTTTTTTTTTCGCTGAAAACAATTCACGTTTCTTGGCTGCGGAACGAGCAGGGGATTGGGGTAGAAATTTGTTTATTCATCGGCATATTCTCCCCACCGTGATTGCATCACGCAGTCTATGCATGCGCGGATCGCGCGGAATGTGGTGTGTTTCGTTGCGCGAGCGACGAGAGGAAAAAAAGAAAAAAAAAGCAGAGAAAAAAGACCACCCTCGTCAGCAATGTGGAACAATATAGAGGAAAGAATCATGCGGGAGCACCACCGAGGCAGACACAAAAAGAGCAAGCCTGGCAAACAGCGCCGGGGAGTATCTCCGTGAGTAGAGCGGAGTATCGACGCCCAACGACGCCGGAAGTCGCCACCAGGTGGCGCTAGGGGGAGGGGGGGCTGGTACTGCCCTGCTGCATCCGCCTGGTAGACAGGCAGACACACAGACGGATGGCCTGGCACACTGGCATGTCGTGAGCGAAAACATCGCTGCGCCAGGACCTGGCCGTTGCACTGCAGAAATAATACGACGCCATACCCCCGGTGTTGGGAGCAAAAATTTTGGGGGGTTCAACTACCCCAAAACAAAATTATATTGCTCAGTTGGCGCGTTTGTTCGTTTGTTTTCGTGTTTTTAAAGGCAGCAGTACACTTGGGTGCAGAAAGGAAGGGGAGCTGCGTGCTTCCGGCTGCATGTTCCCCAGCGCCGCACCTACACCGGAGGCGTGCCGGACGCGCGCTCAAATCGAATTTTGGCGCCAATGGGTTCCCCTCCCCGTTCCCCCGCTGGTGGCGCCTCCGGGGCGGCCTCCGGGGCGGCGCGCGGCGTCTCGCTCGCACGGGGGGCTCGAGAGGGGGCCGCGACTGCGACGGAGAGGACGACGAGGACGCCGTGAGCGGCGGCGCGGGGAGTGCGAGAGAGAGGGCGGACAGTGCCGCAGTCTATCGACCAGCCCCGGGCAGGCACGGCCTGGGCAGGGCAGCAGACCGGCCATGTGCTGCACCACCCCGCCGTGCCGCCGTGCCGCCGCGCTGGCGTACGGGCTGCCCTCCGCGGGGCGCGGGGCCTCAGTGGTGTCGCAGCCGCCGGTAGAGCCGCGGGTTCGCCAGGCCGCCCCCCGGCCCGGCGTCGCCCCGGTCCCGGCCGCCAAGCGCGAAGCGCGGAGCGAGAGCCATCGTGGAGCACGACGCCGAGGCCAGCGCCGAGGCCAGCGCCGAGGTCCGCGCCCAGGCCGCCGACGCCCCGCCGTCGCAGCGGGTCGCTCCAAGCGAGGACCAGGCCCGCGGGGAGACGGCCCTCCGACCACCCTCGGGGGCGACTTGGAGGCGAACAGGTGGGTGTCCCAGGGTGGCTTCCGCACCCGAGGACGCGCCGCGGGCCTGGCGCGCCCAGCCAGCGGCCGCCTTCACAACACACACGCCGAACACACAACACACTCAGTGAAACAGCGCCCGCCGCCTCATCTGCATCATATTGTTGTTGTTGTCATCGTCGTTGTTGTTCTCTTTGTTGTTGCTGTTGTTGTTCATCGCTGTTGTTGTTTTCGCTGTTGTTGACGGGGTCCTCCCCGTCCTCCCTGTTCCTCGTTGTCGCTGCTGGTTGCATAGCGCGCTGCGCCTCGCCGCCGAGTTCTGGTCTGGGCCGGCCGTATACTTTTGCCCGTGGATCGATGCCTTCAATTATATACGCGATGACACGAGCACCTTTGGCCCTCACGGAAAAAAATGGATTTGCTAGCCCAGCTCAAAATTAGCTGAGGCAGCTAATGTATTGGCTGGTATGGCGCCACCGGAGAATTTAGGTGGCACAGCCAAATTACAGCTGCACTAGCTATTTTGTTAGGTGTTACAACTTTTGAATATTGGCATACGCAGCATGCATATTAGTTGAGGCAGCTAATATTTTTGCCTTCCTACTGTGAAAATTTGCTACACCAATAAATGGGTCAGCTGTTTGGACTAACATGGGCCAAAAAGTCCCACAAAAAAACGTTCAGGAAAAGGGGATGCGACTCCAGTCTCGCGGTTCAAGAGACGGGGACGGTACCACCGCCCCCCACCACGTGCCTCGCGAAAGCGGCCTCAGTGGTGTCGCAGCCGCGGTAGAGCCGCGGGTTCGCCAGGCCGCCCCCCGGCCCGGCGTCGCCCCGGTCCCGGCCGCCAGCGCGAAGCGCGAGAGCGAGAAGCCATCGTGGAGCACGACGCCGAGGCCAGCGCCGAGGTCCGCGCCCAGGCCGCCGACGCCCCGCCGTCGCAGCGGGTCGCTCCAGCGAGGACCAGGCCGCGGGAGACGGCCCTCCGACCACCCTCGGGGGCGACTTGGAGGCGAACAGGTGGGTGTCCCAGGGTGGCTTCCGCACCCGAGGACGCGCCGCGGGCCTGGCGCGCCCAGCCAGCGGCCGCCTTCACAACACACACGCCAAACACACAACACACTCAGTGAAACAGCGCCCGCCGCCTCATCTGCATCATATTGTTGTTGTTGTCATCGTCGTTGTTGTTCTCTTTGTTGTTGCTGTTGTTGTTCATCGCTGTTGTTGTTTTCGCTGTTGTTGACGGGGTCCTCGCGGCTGTTCCTCGTTGTCGCTGCTGGTTGCATAGCGCGCTGCGCCTCGCCGCCGAGTTCTGGTCTGGGCCGGCCGTATACTTTTGCCCGTGGATCGATGCCTTCAATTATATACGCGATGACACGAGCACCTTTGGCCCTCTGGCCTCGCTGCCGAGCCATGGGCCGAGCCATGGGCCGAGCCATCGGCTGGCCTGCGAAGGAAGGGCGCCAGGCCCAGCCAGGCCCAGCAGGCCACCGACGCTGTTTTCCTGGACGAGGATGAGCACGGGGAGGGGGGAGGAGGCGGCGGGGTGTTTGCGTCCCAGGTCGGTCCCGGCCAGTCCTGGCCCGGGTTTGTTTGCCGTGGAGTGACATTCTGGAACCCCTGCGCGGTTTGCAGTGCACGCTGTAAAAGGTTTTATGACTCGGCCAGTAGTAAACACGGCGGGAGTATGCCGACGGGGCGCATGTCAGGGAGGACGATTCGCAGAGTCGCAATGCAGTCCGTCGAAACGAAAGACGCCCGTTACAGTGGAGTGGACGAGGACGGATGAGCTGATTGGCTGAATGGGAGGGTTAACAAGTAAACGGCCGACTCCTCTTCATAGCATTTACTTCAATCCACGCTCACTGTTGTTGAAAATTAAGTTAAAAATATGTTGTTTTTTTTACATCTAAGTGCAAGGTGGGGTAGAAAAGAACATGTTGAGAAAGGGGCACCCCCTGTGGTTTATACATCTCGACACACATTTCACACATATTTCAATGTTGATATATGTAACTGGTTCAAAGCTGGCTCAGTCAAACTTGCTCTGGAAGGATGAAATTTTCTCACCCTGTCCTTTTTCTCCCCCACTTTCCCCTTCAACTTAATTTCATACTCCAATTTTGTGTTTGAAGAGTTGAACACGTCACTAATTCAAATAAGTTACGGAACGGAGCTCTTCAGTCTAAGGAATCCAACAGACCAAAACCACTGTCAGCATTGAAGCCTTCATTTTAATTGATGGCTGTTGTTATCCAGTCAAAGTCACTGAAAATAGCAGCCGATCCAACGAGTGGGCCCCTGGGCCAGGGCCTCTGGCCCGACGCAAGCCATGGCGGTGGACTAGCCGGCGCGAAATTCAAACTTTGGCGCCTCCACCGCGGAGTGAACAAGGCGGACACGGTGGGCGGAGCGGCGGAGCGCGGAGGGGGTTGTTGTGAGGAAGTAGGGCGCGCGGAGGGGAGCCCGGGGGCTGCAGTGGCTCGGCAACATTCGGCCTCGTCCCCCTATTGATCCGAGCCGAGCCGAGCCCAGCCGAGCTGAGCCGAGCCGAGCTGGGCCGAGCCGAGCCGGGCCGAGCCGAGCCGGGCCTCCCCTCCACTTCCGCCCCTCACTGCGGCACGCCGCGTGACGTCATGCCATTGAAGAGGTGGCAATGCTGGCGCGGCATGGCGGCCACGCCACTGCATTACCACCTCCGCACCAAGCGGAGCACGAAGAAGGACCTCGAGAAGATGGCCGCGTTGGCAGGGCTTGGCGCAGCTTGGCGGGGCGGCGAGTGCCACCGCGGGTACCCGCAGCAGCCCCAGGGCTGGGGTCCGCGCCGCGACGCGCCGCGACGCGCCGCCTGCCTAGCCGCCTCCCAGCCGGCACCCCGTCCTGGCACTCGGCCAGCTCGACGGGGTGGTGGGGGTGGCGCGCGGTGCTGCCCGTCTGCCTCAGTTCCCCGCCAGAGCCTGCCTGGTTCGGCTGCCAGTGCTGGCTGCTGGCAGGCCGCGCGCGCTGTGCCTGTGTGCGCCAGGACGTGCTCCGGGACTCGGGCGGCTCCAGGACACCCCGGGCGGCCGCTGGCCAAGGCCCCCGTCGTCACGGAGGCGGGCGTGGCTCCGGCGTGACGTGCGCCGCGGCAGCGACGACGGGCTGCAGGACGGCCATGGGGGTGCGCGGCGGCAGCGGCGGCAGCGCGTGGACCATGTGTGTGAGCGGCCATGCGGCCGTGCCAGGCTGCTGGGCGTAGCGCCGCATAGCGCGGCCCGCCCACGTGGCGAGGGCGGCGCGGCGGGGTGCTGCTGGGTCCAGCTCGCCGTCGCCGTGGCGCGCCGTGGCCGCGGCCCAGCAACACCCTGGCCGCCCGCGCCGCGTGTGCGTGCGTGTGAAAGCGTGTGCGAAAGTGTGCGTGAAAGCGTGTGTGCATGTGAACGCGGACGTGTTAGTGTGAGTGTGTGTCAGTATGTGTGTGTTCTCCTTGATCCCTTTGAAGATGGCGACCCTCGTTGTGGCGTTCGGAGACACGGAGGGGAGGTGGCCCCGTGGCCGGACGCTGGGTCCAGTGGGCAGAGGGCTCGCTGCTCGTCCGGCCCTGGGGCGGTCCGGGGCGAGACCTAACTGGACGAGGCCGGCGACGCCGCACCGGCTCTAACTCACGTCCACCTTAACTGCCGGCGGTAATGTCTCCCCGGGCCAGCGTTGGGCCAGCGTTAGGACTGCGGGCTTTGCGGGCCGCAACCCGTCACCTCCTTCTTGCTTCTCACGCGGCCCCCACCGGGATTCGAACCCGCCGCCCGCTACCGCTATCGATCGCGCGTCGGGACCAACATTTGGCGACGTCAAGGCCGCCGTGCCCCGCGCCGCCCAGGGCCCCGCCGCCTGCACGCTGCTTCCGACTGTTTCCGCCTTCCGCACTGCAATTGGCCCGACAGCATCCTCGCTGTCCCTCCCGCACCCCCGCGGCCCGGCCGCCCCGGCCGTGAGTGCGAGAGGGACAGCGCGAGGCCGCTCGGCGCCGCGTTTCCCCGACGGGGAACCCGACGGGGACCCCGGCGCGGAATCACAGCTGGGTGCGGGCGGCGCGTTACTCGCCCCGCCGCGGCCACGGCTTACGATGCATCGATTTTGCCGTCACGCCTGCTGAGCGGGGCGTGGCGGGGCGTGGCGGGGCGTGGCGGGGCGTGGTGGCCGCATCGGGATTTGACGTGCTCGTACACTCTCCGGAAATGGCACACCTTGTGAATAACCCAGTAACGCTATCCTCGCGGGCGGGGTGGGGCGACACTCTCCGCCCGTCAGGCACTCAGTGCCCTGCTTGCCCTGCTTGCGCGGCTTGCGCAGTCCCGGCAGGCCACACCCACGGACACCCTAGACGGCGTGGGCTAGACGGCCGCCACCAACAACACCATCAACAACAACAAGCCTAATTACAAGTGACCAGGCCGGTGAGCCTCGTGTACAGTGTACATAGTGTCACCGCCTGTGGCTGGGCCTCTGGGCCGCTGGGCCACTCGGCGTGGAGACGAGAATGGTGGCGGGAAAGAGGTGCAGGGCAACCAAAAAATTGGCGAAAAGAGAAAAATCAGAGTGTACTTAGTGAGAAAGTTTGAGCTCTGGCTGTGGAAACGCTACCGGGAGAGCGCCTGTGAAGAGCCGGGTAGGCAACCCAGCGGACCGAGCGCACGGCCGTGCGGCGGGCTGGCCTACACCGCCGCCTCGTTACCATTACCATTAAGGGCTAGACCACACATGATCGTTCGCAGGCGTTGGCGAGCCCCAAATACACGGCGCGGGCTGCTTTATCGGCGTCTTCCCTGACCAGCCCAACGAGGGCCTCTGTTCCAATCAATGGGATGGCCGGCGCGCCGCGGCACGCCCAGCCTGACTGCACTTAGGCCCGAGTGGATGGATTACGGCGAGGCGAAGGGAAGGGCTTCGAAATACGTAAAAGGGCGAGCCCGTTGTGGACAGCGCGGCGACGCGGCGACGCGGCTAACAGGATTGCTCGCCGATGTGACACCTGCGCTCACAGCAATCGGGCCTTGTTGGTGTCCACCAGCGACCGGCTTCCGAACACTGTCGCTCTGTCTCTCTCGCACTCGTGCGGCGTCCCGTGGGGGTCGAGGCCGTCGGCTCCACCCCGCTGGAGATCGTAGCGCGATTTGGTGACGCTAATTTTCGGGTCCACGCTCACACGGCCGGCCACACGGCCCTTCGTGTTCGTGGCGGCCTACAGTGTAGTCGAGTCGGCCCGAGACCTTTCTCACGGGTACAGTGTAGGAGTATTTAAAGGTTCGCGACGCCAAGAAAGGCCGCGTGCCGGTCGATGCCGGTTTTAATAGCATCACGCCAACAAGCTGTCTCTCTCCAACTCGTGGGGTTCGGAGGGCAAAGAAGCAAGCGAAGCAGGCGAGGCTCTCGGGCCTCCAGGTCGAACGCCACGTGCAGCACCTGTCTGCAGTCCTGTAGCTGCAATCTAAATCGCCCACTCAATGATGACCATCAAGACCATCTTGTCCGAAACAAAGCCAAGTCGGCTTTCTGTTTTTGCCGGTCGCGCTGGATTTGCATCTGTCTGTTCCGCGGAGGGCTGCCTCGGGACTCGGTTTGTAGGTCAAGCCGTCCAACCGGCACACTGTGCGGCACACCGGCACGGAGGCCGGAGAGGTGGGGGGGGGGGGTGCGGACGCGGCCCCCCGGGGAACCAAGGAAGTACCCTTGCCCTTTGCGAACAATGAGGCGCCAGCGAAAAATGGGCCCGGGGACAGTTGTTGCTCTGAATGCGCGAGTGTGGCTGAGTGAGTGTGTGTGTGTGTGTGACTGCATCGCGTTGAGTGTGTGAGTGCGTCCCGGAGTGGCGTGCGCGCGGCCGGCCCCCCTGACGCGCCGTTCTTCCAGGTGACTGCCGCCCCGTAGTCCGGGGGCGCGGGGCGCGGGGCGGGGCGTGGGGCCCTCCCCTCGCCGACCATGCCGAAGCAGACGCACGTGGAGGAGCCTCTCATCCCCCCGCAGGACAACAAGATCTGCGGGGTGATCTGCCTGTGCCAGCTCACGGCCGTGCTCAGCTCCGTGGCGCTGGTGTACCTGTCCGTGGCCGTGTACATGCCGTCGCTGCGCGCCTTCAACTCGGGCGTGTCCGAGGTGCCCGTCATGTGCACCACGACGCGCGCCGTGAACCGCGAGTCGTGCGACTGGGGGACGTGCGGCGAGTGGTGCCTCAGCAAGTCGTCGGGCGCGTGCATCCAGATCCACGTGTCGCTGCGCCGCAACGGCTCCAGCCTGCTGTTCGCCAACTGCAGCCACACGGCCAACAAGACGTGCTACGGCATCGACCAGGAGAACGCCAAGAAGTCGCGCTGCATCGCGGACGAGTGCAAGAACCTGACGGGCACCTTCAACTGCACCATGGGCACGTGCATCAACATCACGGACGCCTTCAAGTGCGAGTTCACGGAGACGGAGGCGCCGCTCAAGTGCTCCGGGCGGCGCGGCAAGATCACGTGCATCGAGATGGACGGGCTGCAGAACTGCCACCGCGGGCTGTGCGAGCGCATCAAGACGCCGTACAACTGCGACCGGCGCTGCGTCGACATCCCCACGCGCAACAAGAACACCATCCTGCTGAGCGGCGACAAGGTGTACCTGTCGCGCTGCCAGAGCGCCATGCTCAACGACTCGGACTCGGAGGTGTGGAACGCGCGGCAGGACAACATCCTGATGGCGTCGTGCCACACCATCACCAACACGTCGCGCGGCGTGGAGGCCACGGACTGCATCAACGGCACGCTGCTGGACAAGAGCGCGCTCACCGACCTCACCAACTTCACGTACTTGTCGCACCTGAGCGTGTGGAACCCGGTGCCGCTGGACGAGGCGCGCGTCGTGGCGCCGCCCGAGCAGGACCTGGTGATCGCCAACGAGAGCCGCCTGCTCATCAACCTGGAGGGCTGCGTCAACACACTGCGCGACGAGTGCCGCGAGTTCCTCCGCGACTACGGCCAGGACGGCTCGGACCACAACGCGCGCGCGCGCTTCCCTTGCTTCTACGCCGAGCTCAACACGGACATGGTGGTGGCGCGCTTCGACCTCGAGGCCACGTACCGCGAGTTCGTGGTGGCGTCCCTGCTGCCCTCCGTCCTCTTCATCGTCTCCTGCCTCACGCTGCTGCTCTGCCAGCGCACCGTCGAGGTCGGCGACGACGCCAAGATGCGCTTCAAGTGCTGCGGCACCGCCCTCGCCAAGGTCCTCAGCAAGGACGGCTCGCTCGGCGCGCTCGACACGGGCGGGGGGACGGACCCCATGGCCCTCTGAGATCCCTCACGTAAGGCAGCTGGGCTCCAGCACTGTTTGCATGTTCTTTCAGGGGTTACACTCTCACGATTTGCCGGTTAAATTTCCCTCAGGAGGGCACAATAATTATTTCAATCAGCACGGTAACATTTTTCAAATAGAGATAACCTGACAACATCAACACAACAACATTATCGTCATCAACAACAGCAAAAAACAACAACAAACAACAACAACAACAACAACAACAACAACACCCCTTTTGATCGATAAGTTTACAAACGACGCCGTAGATTGCCCCCTCGGCAGTTCGGCCGTTGTGGACAGTGGGGTCGGCGCCCCTCCACGCCACGCGACGCCACGCCTCGCCGATTGAATCCCTTCACTAATGACTTTGTATCGATCTGTTGCAGGCATTCCCCTCTTGGAGGAGAGCCCGGTGCACCAGCCGCATAGTGTGTTTTCGCTGCAGGAGCACTAAAGCCGTCACGCCACGCCAATCTTCTTCAAGCACGCCAAATTTCTTCGAGCCACACCATTTTCTCTTTCGGCTTCCTTTTTTAACTTTTCTCTCTCTATCGTCTCTGCACGGAGAACTACCCCCACCCCTCCTATTTACTTTCGTGTGACCCCTTCCTCCCCGATCCTTCAAGAATCCCCCGTTTGGTTGGATCTTCAGCCTCCGACGACGACCCAGCGGATTTTTCGCCCTCTTTTCCAAATCAGTCAGAAGAAGACGAAACAAAAAGAAGAAAGATTTGTTTCGAAAGAAACGAGTCAGTAAGTCCCTCTGAAAATTCTCCTCCGCTCTAAAGAAGACAGTGGCATCCTTGAAAAAGTCCGCGCTTGCTTGTCGTCGAGTCCACTCCGACGAGCGCGGAGCGAAGACTAGAAGGCTGGCTGAAGACACGTCGAAGACCGCGAACACACTTAGCTCTCATCCGCCCGTCCCGCGCGAGCCCGCGCCGGCACGGGGAGGGGACTGCGTCCAGAGGCATTGAGCCGCACGCTTCAAAACGAGTTTCCGAAACGAGTTTTTGAAACGCCCTGCGGCGGACACTTTTACACTCAAGTGATATACATTTCGGTTGTTGTTTTTCGTTTTCGTTTCCCTATCGTTTGGGCACGCCTTGGTATTTCCCTCAACGGGAACGCTTATCAATTGTTTCGCGAGTAGAAGCAAAGGCGGCAGTGTAGTCAATTGTTTTTGTTTCGTACCGTTCGGTCGAGGGTACGTCGAGCGCGAATCGATAATAATCCTAGTTGTAATGATAGTGGTACTGTGAATGAGTGGCGAGGCGACAGTGATCGCACACACACGCACGCACGCGCGCGTCTGCTAGGATTCCAACCGCCGTCACCATGGACTCCGACGAGTCCACCATCATCATGGGCGCCGAGGTGGGCCCCGGCGGCCGCTCCAGGGAGGGCTCGCTCATGCTGCTCAACGGGCTGGCGCGGTCGCACAGCGGCACCCTGGGGCTGGGCGGCAGCATGGGCAGCATGGGGCTGGCGGGCAGTCTGACGGGCCCCGCCTTCCGCCAGGCCAGCCAGATGGCCAACCTGGTGGAGCGCGCCAAGTTCTACACCTCGCTCTGCCTGGGCACCACCGCCATCATCTCCGTGTTCGCCTTCCTCTTCCTCATCCCCTTCGTCGTGGACCCCGCCATCTCCAGCATCCTGGCCAACTACGAGCGCGACGCCGTCACCTGCGTAGCCACGGACCACGTGTACACCGAGGGGCTGACCAACTGCTCGTGGGCCTCGTGCCGCGAGGGCTGCACCACGGCCGCGCCGCGCTGCCACCAGATCCGGGTCAACTACTCCCACATCCCGTACCACCAGTGGGCGCTCACGCAGGTGGGTACAGTCAGTGTGGTCAGTCCGTCGGGCACCGTGCCCTCTGTGGGCCAAAAGACCGGTGCAGGCGGCCAAAATTCTAGACGCGTTTTGAGCTCCAGAGTCACTTAATAGGACTCGAACCAGACGTGTGACCCCACCAATGGATTCCTCGTTCGGAGAGCAATCCATTGGTGGGGTCATACGCTCGGTTCGAGTCCCATTTAGCGACTCTGGAGCTAAAAAGGTGTCTCTGATTTCGGCCACCTCCACCGGTCTTCTGGCCCACTGTGCGTCTACTCACGGCCGTTGTTCGTCCGCAGGACCGCGCGGCGCTGCAGTGGGCCGTCACGGAGACGCGCTTCCTCATCAACACGGAGGGCTGCGGCTACCCGCCGCGCGTCAACTGCTCCGAGTTCGCCAAGCAGTACGGCTACTCGCGGCTCGGCATCCCCTTCCCCTGCTACTACTCGCGGGCCTACCCGCAGATGGTGGTGGCGCGCTACTCGTGGGAGGACACGCTGCGTCACCTGCTGCTGTCCCTCATCGTGCCCAACGTGCTGTTCGGGGTGTCCGTCGGCGTGCTGTGCTACTGGTACTGCCCCGGCTGCCAGAAGCCCTGCGCCACGGACACCGTCTCCTACGTCGAGAAGTTCTCCACCAAGGACGAGTAAGACTGCATTTACGACACTGTCAAAAGGTTCATTCAAAACGACAAAACTGTGAGAGTTTATGTTGACTGTTGGGCACTTTCTGAGTGGAAACTACACGACGTCAGAATGAATTAATCTTGTTGACAGTGTAACAACTGGCGTTTTTGTCCGCCAACTACTGCTTCCGGATCTCTAACTGTGTTTTTGTTCCGCTTGCCCTCAGTGACGAGGACAACGACGAGGAGTACGACGAGGAGGAGGAGTACTGACGACTCCTGGGGGGCGACGGCCTGCACGGCCCGGACGGCCCGGACGGCCACGACGGCCTCGACGGGTTGCCGTCGGTCCGCTCCGACTCCCCGCCGCCACGCCCCAGCGTCAACCGGCGGCGCCAGGAGCCCCGAGAACCCCCCGCGGCCCCCAGGCCCCCCGCGGCCCGCCCTCGCGCGCAGTGCTAGACACGCCGCCCCGCAGGGGCATGCCGGTGTTGGTAGGACGGAACCCGCGGTTCGCGTCGCTTCGTGTGCGGCCCGCGGTTCCTTCCACCGGACCGCTTAGTGCCAACCCTGGGGCACCAACAAGGTGCCCCACTGGGAGGTTCGTAGATAATTTGATCATTTCGCGGTTTCACTAGCGGTTTCCCTTTAAATCATTCCTTTTTCACAATTCGTAATTTTTGAAACTTGGACAACGTAGGTAGTTTCAGTGCGGCCGGCACAGGGTACGGTAGACAGCCCGTAGGAAAGGTGCGAACCACGCTAGGCCGTGGACTTTACAGATGCCAAAGTAATTTTAGGCGGCGACTTTTCGAATCGACTTCTAACACTAGGCCAGCTATGCACGGCTGACTCGGCTACCGTTCTCTAGCTAGCGAGTCGTCTGAATAGACTCGCCATTTCGTATCTTTGTGGTTGTTTTTTTTTTCTGAAACTAGTTTTAATAGCGAAAGTCATTTCACCTCGATCGACTCGTAGGGACTGGGAACCGAAATTGGTTGGGTGCCAAAGAGGGGGTTAAATGGCCGGGACAAAAGCAAGATGAGAATGTTTGCTCTGGTTGAAGCGGCGAGGTAGGGAACTGGGCTCTCGCGCGACGTGTGGACCCTGGTGGACCCTGGTGGACCCTGGTGGACCCTGGTGGCGTGGCGACCGGAGGATGGAGGACGGTGGACGGACGACGGTGGGCGCCCCCCACCCCTCCTCAGCCGGCGCCCCGGAAAAGGAAGCGCAGCCCGAATCCAAAGACGGCGGTGGAAATGGACGAAGCGGACCATCAACAACTATCAAGACTCGTGTACATATGTATGTTAAGAAAGAGGTGTTCGTGTGTATATGTGTGTGTGTGAGTGTGGCTGTGTGTTGTGTGAGTGCATGTGTGTGATCCAACAGGACCAACAAGCAAAACTGTCAGCGCCCAATCTCTGCGAGACAGGAGGCGACCAGTAGCTGTGCTTCCCTTGGGAGCACGGCAGTTGTTTGCCTCTTGCGTCGGCAGGTTGACTCTACCACAGCGCAATAACTTATCATGTGTTCATATAGTGGGGGAAAAGTTGGGTTGATATTCAGGGTGGGTAACTGCCCTTATGTGCCTTCCATTATATTAATGAGCCAGCCGTTACAGGTAGTTCCTAACGCTAAGCCATGTCTGTGCGTAGTTCCTTTCGGAAACAATGGCATGGAACGCCCCTGCACCGAGAAAGTTAAACATTTCTATCACGCAGATTATCACGTTCCTGGTTAAAATGATTTTGATACAATTTTTCCGTCGTCCCAGAAAAAATAATTTAGCATTGGAGTTGTGTATTTGTGCTTTTGTTCAGCTCAACTACTGTGATACGCTTTTTATATTACACAATAATATTTAAAGACGGTCAGGAAGAAATTGCGCATCCTGCTCAACTCGGGATGACTGGTTTATGTGGATGCAATAATTTAATTCTTCACTACCTTCCTCCTGAGTGAGAACACATCCCCCTACCTTGTGGAGGAGAATAAAGTTATTGTGTAAAGGCATGCTTATAAGTTAAGTTGATATGATATTATTTGATCATAAACAATTTGTGTGCTTATAAAGAAAGCTTTGCTTTCAGTCATAAGCGTCATCGAGACTGGATGTGATTTTGTAATTTATAAGGCAAGATGGGAACTTAAGAATGAACATGATACGAGCTTCTACACTGCGTTTCAGAGCGAGCTTTGGATCAAAAATTGTTAAAAAGCCATTTTACCTACTAGATCTTTCTGGTAATGTTAACTAGTAATTGTAGCGTTTTATCCTCGTTTTGTAAAGTTCCCACCTGGAATATAAGCCATAGAACAGGGATTAAAACTGCCAACACTTATTCTGTTCAGTCCGACTTTGCGACGCATTTATAGTTTCGACTTCTTACACTCATGCTATGTAGCAGTACCATTTAAAATGGGCGTAGGGACAGTACGCAGTTAGATCCGAAACATTTTTCTTCTTTAACACTCTGAGTACTTGCTTGTCCACAGTCTTTGATTAGTGTACAATTCCTTATACTACAGCTTTTGGTTACTCTTAATGTTCCTGTCACATTACTGTGAGATATTAAATTGTCACCCTCAGCCTAGCGTAAGAATAAAGTGAAAGCGTTGAGCTCAATGATTTTGAAAACTCTTTACTTAGATCATATTTGTTTGAGCGGAAATTACGCGTTGGATATTGTTATCGATAGTTTCATCACCTGTTCGACGCTTACACCAAAGTATGTTCGGTTGATTGTCATTTTTCATGTTTTTTCAGCCTACTCTTTAGATTGAAAGAGAACGGTTTGGTACAATAAAATGTATATTTGCAGTTCGTACGACATTCCGTTTCATTTCTGCTCCCGGGGCCATGTCACAGACAAGCGCGCCGTCGCTACCCCTTGCGGACAAGCAGGGAAGCCCCGACGAGGCGGCACTACTCCGCGCCACCGCGACGCGGAGTATCTCCGGGCGCTAGCGCCACCCTGCTTGGGGCATCCCTGCGGCCCAAGCGGCACTACCCCTCCAGCGGAGAGACTCCGGCCCGGC
Organism: Thrips palmi; assembly: GCF_012932325.1. Taxonomy (NCBI): domain Eukaryota; kingdom Metazoa; phylum Arthropoda; class Insecta; order Thysanoptera; family Thripidae; genus Thrips; species Thrips palmi. Next base: position 5,092,922 of record NW_023144634.1, read on the forward strand.
CTGGGCGTTCCCCCGGGGCTTTCTGCCGCGCTGCACCGATGCACGGCGCGGCGGCGGCGTTCGGACGCGATACAAAGTTGCGCGGCCGCCGAGCGCTTCCAGCAACACGGCGGCGCGAAGGCCCGAAGGGGGTCCCTCCAAGAGTACGGAGAAACGGCAGGCATTACGGGCATGCATAAACATGAGCCTCACTTTCGTCAACGGCCTGCCACCCACCCGGCCGCCGCGGAGTCGCGGACACACCCCCTGCCTGCCCCCGTGCCGCCGCCCGCCCTCCAGCGCCGCGCCGCCTCGCCTCGCCGCCGCCCTCCTCAGTCGGCACGCAACAGAGTGCCGGTGAGGGCGGCCGAGAGGGCACCGGGAGGGACGAGGGAGTCGAGGGGGAGGGGCAGCGCGGCGGCAGCGACGCGTACTAGCGGAGTCCGCGTCCACGCCGGGCGGCACGAGCACGGCGAAGACGCGGAGCGGCGGAGCAGCGACCTCAGGCACTACAGCGGACTACACGGACGCGGGGACACCGTAGGAGCGCCGCGGTGACATCGTCGCGGGGAAGACCGCGGGAACGCTGGCGACGTCGCGGTGACGCAACGGTGAGTGAGTCACGGATTCCGAAAAGCACAAGTTCTTTCCGTCGCCCCCTCTCGGGGATGGAAGATGGAGGTTGTCGCTAGCAGTGGAGCGCTTGGTAATTGCCCCCCCCCCCCCCTTTGGAAAGCATGCTCGCGCCCCCGGGCGTTCGGCATTTTCTGGGGAGCAAATTAGACACCTGCGACGCGGAATTCGGGTTCCGGGGAGTGGCCCGAGGGCGCGCGAGCGTCAGCGCGACAGCGTCAGCGCGGAAACGAACCGGCAGTAACCCTTTCGCCGCCAGCGCTGAAAACGGGGAACGAGAACGAGGTCTCCGCGGTCCGTCCAATCGGCTGCCGCCCCATTTCGGACTGTACTTTCGTCTTTACGTCTCTCTCGCACTCGCGGGGCGGCCCGTGCGGGTGCGAGAGAGACAGTGGAAGTGACCGGGCCGGACGGCGGCCACACGCCAAGGTCCCCGACGACACGGAGGGCAGCGGGGCTCAAGGGCAGTGTCCACTGAAAAGCGGATTGATTGGAAAAGCCATTGATTCTCTCAACTGTGTCCAATGCAAAGGCCAGCCCGATGGGGGAAAAACAGGCGCACTCACACAGCAGCGTGCGCGTTGCCCAGGTTCGCCCAGGTTGGTGGCCGATGCCGCAATCGTTGCGAGCGGGAAATGTCATGTGTCTCCGCTGAGGCCCCTCCCACACGTCAGTCCGCGTCAGGCCTAGACCAGGCAACGGGCGCAGGCGGACACACACAGACACGCCAACCGCACACGCACGCACGCACACGTGGACTCGGAATCGGATTATTTCCCATGACAATGCGTCGCCCCCGTCAAGCCCAGGCGGCCCGGGCATCGGTTCGGTAATGGTGGTGTGGTGTCATTAGCAGTGTGTCCTCGCCGGCGAATCGTACATATGTAATGTGGCGACCAGACCGCAGTGGCCGCGCTCGGACGAGCCGAACCGAACCAGACCGCAGCAGGGCGTGGGCGGCCCGAAGGCCCGAAGCGCCTGCGGTCGCCAGGGATGGGCAAGCCACCACACTTGGCGGCAGGCCTGTCTCACTCACACCTGCACGGGGGCCAGATGGACAGTGCTCGGAATCAGCCGACCACAGAGTGCGTGTGTGTGTGTGTCTGTTAGCATCATGCAAATTGATGGTAAAATGTGCATCCCCCGGGGGTTCGACGTCCGCGTGATGTCCGCGGCACTGCGGCGGTCCGGGAGCAGCGCGGTGCTGCGCGACGCTGCGGTCCAAACACCGGTTCGGGCCGGTTTCGGCGAGAGCCCTGCCGCCTTGCCCCGCCCCTGGCGGCCCCTGGTGCCCCGGCATGGCCTCCCCCACCCACGCCGTCAGTGACCCCGCCACCTCGTTTGGCATGGATCCAGCCGAGAACGGAGAGATAAGCCTGGCAACTGCAGCGGCTGTGTTTGTGCGAGGGAGATAGAGGACAGCAAGAGAAACAAAGGAGGGAATGAGAGGACCGGGCAGGTGGGAGGAGGAGGACTACACACGCGCACGACACACACACACACACACACACATCACTCACACAGTCGCACAGGGGTGAGGGCGCTTCACGGCCCAACGCGCCGCGGAAAGAAGAGGAACTTTGCCACTCGGCTCGCCGCTCTCGCCGCTCGCTCTGCCCCGCCGCGCCCCAGCGGCCGGTAACGGCCGAATAACGTGTGTTTGCTTGGCCCGATGGGACATTGGGGCGGGCCGGGTCATCGGGGGTCGTCCCGGACGAGGCGGTCGATGGGCATCTGGCGGCGCTCTGCCACCGCGACATGAAAGGCCTCATTGACTCACAGGGACCGCGCGACGCGGCGCGACGTCACCGAGTCATGAATGGACAAAGCGAAACAGGACGTCCGAGCAGCATCCTACTTACTCCGCCGCGACCCTCGGCCGCCCTCGGCCTCGGCCTGGCTTGGGGAAACATTCCGTCTGAAACCACGCCCCGCGACGCCCCGCGACGCCCCGCGACGCCCCGCGAAGGGGAGGGGGAGCTCTCCAGAAAGCATTCCGCGACGTGGGTCCGCCAACCAGAAAAAAAGAAGGGAGGGGGAGGTCTGAGGGCGAGAGCGAGATGGGATTTGGAGCGAGGAATGCGTACTGCCGTGGTAACGACCCGAGCACCCCATCCAAGACTTTCAACATGGCCCGGCCCGGGCCGCCCCCAGCAGTGCGCGCGGTACGCCCGGCCCAACAGGTCCTTCGAGGTCCTTCGAGGTCCTTGGCCGTACTTTGGTGGTACAAGGCTCCAGCTTGAGGCGCTGTCGGTCCGTCGGTCGCTCTCCTCGTCAGGAAGGGTCTGTTTATTTTACCGGACGTGCTGCAGCGGAATTGGTTCTCGGCGTCCTGGCTGATTGGCAGGCACTGCCGGGGCACTGTCGGGGCACTGCCGCCAGAGAAATGAGTTCCAGGCGCCGTCCGGTCGGCGGAGAGGGACTAGAAAAATGAGGCTCGACCCTCCGCCACCAAGATGAGAAATTTCTGGAATAAGGCAGAAAGAAAGTTTTCCGCAGAAACGGCGCGGGATTCGAACCCCAGTCCCCAGGGTTGACGACGCCATGGCGCGCCATAAGCATGGCACTCGCGTCGCTCGCACCTGGAAGCAATATCGGCACGCTGCCGCTGGAAGGGGTGGCCCGAACGAGAACCCGACCCGGCGGGGACCGGCAGAGACCGGCAGGGACCGGCAGGGGCACCCTAGGACACCCGAGACGGCGGCGGGGCGCGGCGCAGCGTCCCAACGGCTACACCTCCCCGGCGCCAGTGAGCGGGGAAGCGGATACGCCTGTAGTCCGATTCCGAACTGTGCTTCGTCGCTCGCTCTCGCACCCCGTACGGGACGCCCCACGAGTGCGAGAGAGACAGAGCGACCACGGCTCGGAACCAGCCTGCAGGCGAGCGCCTGGCAAATCGGAGGGTGAGCGAATATTGGGATAATGGCGAAGCTAGGTTCCCCCTCCCCTCCCCTCCCCTCCCTGCCGTCTGTCCAGTTGAACGAAGCCCGACGCGCTGCTGAGCCCCAATCAGGCCGGCCTGGCCGACCCGCACCCAAGGCCGCCGCCAGAAGCCAGACGCTCGTAGACTGCAGACTGATTCCGAGAGTCGTTTTCGTCTTTCGCCGCTCTGGCCGTGCCTCTCATAGCGCCTGTGGACGCACGGGTAGGCAACACAGCGGCACGGCATGCGCGCGGGTTGCCTACGCTCGACTCGGCGGGCGCTCCACGCCGTGCGGCTCCACGCCCACCGACCTCAAGCTCTCTCGCCCGCCTCAAGCCGCACCTCCCCCTCCCCTCCGCCCCCTCTGGCCTCCACTACTTGCGGAGTGGCACTGTGGGCGCACCACTTGCCTGATAGCGCGGGGAGTGCGTATTGGGGGAGGGGGAGGGAGGGGGGTAAGCAGACAACGACGGCGCAATGGGTGCGATATAGCCATCAGAGTGGAGGCAAAATGGGGCGGCCACAGACGGATGGGGTGGGAGGGGGGAGGGGGGCGATGGGCAAAGGGGGCGGAGGGGGCGGAGGTAAACAGAGCGAGGGGGCCGTTCGGTGTTCGTACCCCCGCTGCGGGCCCTGCCCGTGCAGGGCCAGCCTTGCAGGCCCTGCTGCAGACTGCTTCCGAAGGGGAGGTCTCGTCGGTCTGTCTCTCTCACACCTATACGGGACGCCCCATGAGAGCGAGAGAGAGAGAGAGACCTTCCCCTCGGAATCATCCTGCAGGGTGAGTTGACGTGAATGCAGCCCTGCGATCTTTGTCGGGACTGTACCCAGGCCCGGCGTGCTGACTTGTGCTCCCAGTTCATGGCGCGCACTTCATGGCCCATAGCTCATGGTACTCCCCCACCCCCTCCCAGTGCCATTCAGGGGTACTTCCACGACTGCCGGCGCGAACAATGCCCTCGCCGCGGCGGCCCTCGCCAGAGAGAGAGAGAGAGAGAGACCCACCCCGCATGTAAACAACAGAAACGGGAAACGGGCGGTTGTTTTGGCGCGCAGTTGCCCGGCGCACCCGCACCACGTTTCTCTTCGTAGTGCCCTCCCCCCTCTTTTTTTGCAGAGTCTCAGAATGAGTCGGCAAAAAGCGAGCGCTTTATTTATCGCCTGTCCTTTCCGCCCGTCAGCGCCAGTGTCAGTGACAGTGTCAGCGACGCGACCGAGAATGCCGGGCCATGGCGTGCAAAGCAAGGCAAGCCACCGATCGTGATCTCGGCCGAAAGGAGCCGAAGGGAGGCGGCGGCGCGGATTTAAGCGCCACTCCGCCAAGAATCAGAGGACGGCCCGCCCCCTGGCCGCACCGCCACTGCCGCCACCCCCTCGCGCTGCCGCCCCCGCGCCCCCGCGCCCCCGGTCGCGCCGCCCCCCGCAGCGTCAGAACTGGTGTGCACTGGAACTGGTTGGCCGCGCGGGCCCGGCACGTTAATAATTGAGAGGGAAGGGGGCTACAGAAACACGTCTCCCTCCCTCCGTCTCTCTCTCTCTGGCCCTTGTCTCGGCCGCCGCTGCCGCCGCTCCGCTGCGCCTTGTTTTTCTTGCGTTACGAGTAACATCCCAATCCGTTGGAGCCGGCCGGGCAGTGCGTGGCCATGGCTTGGCAGTGCTACACTATGCGGGACCGCCACGCTAACTGGGGAGTGCTCCGAAATTCGAAATCCGCCGCCCTTTCCCGGTCGCGACGGCAAGGACGCGCGTGAGAGCCGCTTTTATTCATGACTGACTCGTGCTTCTCTCTCGGCAGGACCGCCGTCGCCGACAGACCGACATGACCGTCCCGGGCCCCGGCGGCCCCGGGTAGGCGGTACCACCAGCACCACGACGGCCACGACCGCCACCACAGCAACAACAGCCGGGCGGAAGTCCGCGGCCGCCGACTCCGGCGCTACTTCCGGCGCCAACGCGCACTAACGCGAGCAGCGCGGCCGGCGGGCCCCGCCCCAGGCCGAGATGGGGCGTCGCGAGAAGCCGCGCACGCTGATGGAGCAGAACCGGCACCTCTGCGGCTCCATCTGCCTGTGCCAGCTGACGGTGGTGCTGAGCTGCGTGTCGCTCATCTACCTGTCCGTGGCCATCTACATGCCCTCGCACCGCGCCTTCCACTCGGGCTTCGACCCGCTGCCCGTCATGTGCCAGACGCACCGCACCAGCGACGTCAACAACTGCAACTGGGCGTCGTGCGGCGAGTGGTGCCTCACCAAGACCACGGGCTTCTGCCCGCAGATGCACGTCACGGTGCGTCAGAACGGCACCGACATCGTGCTCAACAACTGCACCAGCCTCAGCAGCGTGTCCTGCCCGCCGGTGAGTCGGGTGCACCTGTGGAGCCGGCCTCGGCCCGGACCGGCCGAAGGTTTCACTTTTCCACCCTCTTTCTGTCCCATTTTCATTTTCTAACTGTGTTTTTGGCAGTAAGCACACACTTTAAGGCGGGAATAATAAGTCAAACAAGGGGCCTGGGGCCTTGGGAGAAAGGGGGGGGGGCGGCATTAGCCTCCCGACGAAGCCACTCCAACTTCTGAGCCGTGCATAACATTTGCCGGCCCTCCCCTGTCTTTTGGCGTTCCTTGAACTCGCCTCTTCCGGTGGGACGGCGCGGTGAGAGGGAGAGGGGAGGTCGGAAAGGCAGCAGCAGCAGCAGCGGCCAAACTAGAGAAAACTGGATGGCGCGGCGCAGAAAAGGGGGCTAAAGGAACAGGCAGCGCGGATTTGCGGGAAGGGGAGGGGAGGGGGGGCAGCCCCGGGGGCATTACGATTCTGGACGCAAAGCGGTCCGAGAGATCCGCTCGGCGTCCGCCACGCCCGGCCGGCCGGCCTCGCCCAGACATATTGCCTTGCCCGGCCGAGGCGCCGAGGGGCCGAGGCCGCGCGGCACGTGAGGGGCAGAGGCCGCGCCTCGCCTTGCGGTCTTGCGGTAGGCCCTCCACGCAGAGGCCGCGCGCCGCGCGAACGTTTTCCGCACTGTTTCCGGCGCGAGTCAGCGCGACGCCGACGGCCTCGCCGACGGCCTCGCCGCCCCGCGGCAGCCAGGAAATGGAAATGAAACGACGTGGCCACCGCGGCGACGGCCTCGACGGGATAACCTGTTGATGGCGGCGTTCTGGGGGACGGGGCGGGGTCGGGGGTTGGGGTCGACGCCGCCGGCGTACCCGTTGCTGTCATTGCCTGGCGGGGCCGCGGCCGCGCCGTCCTCGCAGTGCAGGGCGTTACTTCCCGCCGGATGCTGGAGATGCACCGCGCCGCCCCCGAGGCCCCCGCGATGGCGATGTAAGCGCGCGTCCGTGGCGGGGGCGGCGGGGGCCGCGAGGGGGTGGCTCGGGGGCGGCGTCGCCCTTCCCGGCGGTGCGGGGGGTGCCCCTCGAGATCAATAGGTGGAGGGGGGCGGGGGAAGCGCACCGAGGGCAACAGTGACCCCCCTCACCCCCCTCGCCCCCAGGCCCTTGCCTCCGAACCCTCCGAACACACCGAGTACACGACAACACGACAAGAGGATAGTACGCACTGAACACACAGCCGGCCTGCCGGCCTGGCGGCCGGGTGCACTGCCCGCCGAGTATATCGGCGGTGCTTTCCATTCGGCCGTGCATGTGCCAGTCTATTCGCGGTTCACCGCATCGTTCAATTAATATTTGATTCGCGCCTTCACACAAAAGCGCGCAGTCCGTCAGCGTGTGGATCAATTTGTGTTCGCCGCTCGGCATTTTCCCGCCATTTCCGCTCTCTGCTATAAAGAGTGCGAGCCATTATCTTTTTATGCTGCACCTCAATGGTTCCTTTTTTTGTCGTTTGTTTTTGCTTTTGTTTCTCGTAGCTGGCCCGCTGGCCGAGTCAAAAAGCAGCGGCAGAGTGGGTGGCAACATGTCGATAGCAGAGAGGCAAATGAAAATGAACAGCGTAAAACGACCGCTTTCCCCGCCTCTTTTTTTTTCTCCGCAGCGGAGGGGTTTTATTGTCAGAGTGAATTTCACAGAGAACTCCACAGAGCGAAATAATTCAAACGCAAAATGTTTCCAACCCTACCCGCCTGACAATATGTGCGTGTCCGATGGGACTGCGCCGCAAGGGCGTAAGGGTGTGAGATTGTAAGGGCCTGCAGGCGAGGGAGTCGAAATTATTCGTCGCATATGTTTCTACTCTTATGTAACAATCCCTACAGGAGCACCAGGACAGTATCTGCTGTATTACCTTTAGCCATTTTTTTCTCCACGTGACATCGGCCATATGGGATGCGCCCCTAGCCTGCAGGCTGAGAGTCGTTTTCGTCGCTCTGTCTCTCTCGCACTCATGGGGCGTCCCGTTTAGGTGCGAGAGGGACAGTCTGCTGTACCAGCCACACTGACATGGCATTACCCGTCCAGGCGGACCCCACCTCGGTCAAGCGGTACAACTGCAACCAGGGCTCCGAGTGCGACGACCTGCACGGCGTGTTCAACTGCTCGCTGGGCCACTGCGGCAACTACTCGGAGCGCTTCCTGTGCCACTACAAGGCCGACGGCGTGGTGCTCAACACGGAGAAGGACAACATGAAGCTCAACGGCTTCTTCGAGTGCAACAAGTCCATCTGCACCAAGATCAAGCGTCCGTTCAGGTAGGAGCGAAAGAGTGTGGTGGACCACGCACAGTGGGCCAGAAGACCGGTGGAGGCGGCCAAAACTCTAGACGCGTTTTGAGCTCCAGAGTCGCCAATGGGACCCGAATCTAACGTGTGACCCCACCAAACGCGTGTTGAGTTTTGGCCGCATCCACCGGTCTTCTGGCTCACTGTGGGTCGATGGGAACCGACGCTGACACTGGTTTTTCCAGCTGCGACCGGTACTGCAACAAGATCACCACCACGTCCATGAACGTGTTCCTCATGTACGAGGACAACCTGTTCACGGGCGAGTGCCGCGAGGCGTTCGCGCTGAACCGCGCGCGGGGCAACGAGCCCGGCACCCCCGTCAACGCCACCGAGATCTGGCACGAGGACAAGAGCGGCGGCGCGCTGCTCGCGTCCTGCCTCAGCGTCGTCAAGGTCGGCAACAACTCGCTCAGGTGGGTACACTCTGAGAGTCGTTTCCGTCGCTCCGTCTCGTACTCATGGGGCGTCACACAGTGGGCCAGAAGCCGGTGGAGGCGGCCAAAACTCTAAACGCGTTTTGAGCTCCAGAGTCGCTAAATGGGACTCGAACCGAACGTGCGAGCTCAAAACGCGTCTAGAGTTTTGTCCGCCTCCACCGGTCTTCTGGCCCACTGTGCGAGGCCGCCGCCCGCGTTTCCGGAGAGTCGTTGCCGCGTCGCTCGGTCTCTCTCGCGCCCCCGAGTCCGCTGGCGGGGACCAGACCCGCATTCGGACGCAATATTGAAAGACAACAACAGTAAAACGTCGGTCGTGTCAGCGTCCTCGTCCTCGTCGCCAATTCCTCGCCGTCCCCGCTTCGGCTCGTTCCGCCCCGCTTCGTGGCTTCGCGCTCCGGTTCGGGGAATTGCGGTGTAGGGTGCATACGCCGCACGTCACTTAGCATGTCTGGACGGACGCACGCGGCACGCGACCGGGGCCGTCCGTAAATTACGTCACGCCCCATCGACGAGGCCACGCCTTGTTCGAGCGCCCCCTGCCTGCAGGACGGGCCCCGCTGGGGCGCTCCGGGGAGGGGGGGGGGGTAGCTGGATTCACCCCCGCGTTTGTCGTGCCAACTGAGCACGACCGGCTCCGCGACCCGCACGACGCCGTGCTGACGGACACGCCGCGCCATGTCGCTGACCCTCCACCGGTCTTCTGGCCCACTGTGCGTCGTGGCGGTGTCCGCGCCCTGTCCGGTCTCTGCTCGAGGCGCGTGGCCGCGCACCGGGTGTGCCTCACCTGGCTCCACCCACTGCACGGTGTGCGGCCTGCCGAGCCTGCCGGGCCTGCCGGGCGTGCGGAACTCCAGAGTTATGGCGGTCATTACCTGGAAGCAAGCGGAGAGCTTCGTTAGTCACATCGCAAACGAGGGCGGCGCTGGCGGCGCTGGCAGGGCGATGCGGTAATGATGACAAAGGCTGCCGCGCTGCGCCGCTTTGCCTTTTGTGTTGCCTACCTGCCCGGGGCGCCGGGCCAACAAGGCCAACACCACGCAGGTAGGCAACACAATCAGCACGAGCGAGGAGGACGGCCGGCCCAGGCTGATGCTGATTCCGTTTCTTGTTTTGCTTTTTTCACGCGCCGCCGCGTGGCTGGGAAAGTTTTCACTTCCAGGAAGACTCCGGGAAGTTTGGCGCTCCGCGTCCCACGACTCAAACTCCCACATCCCTTTGAATCCGCGCCCGATGAAGCGCGTCAGCGAAACAAAAACTCAAATAGGGTGGCTGCGCGCCGCGGTGCCGCGCCACGCGAGGTTGGGGGCGACGAGGAGGAGGACGACGAGGAGGAGGACGACGAGGAGGAAGACGACGAGGAGGAGGACGACGAGGAGGACGCCCCGCGGCCAGCTGTCAGCGCAACGTGCACCTCCGGGAGTTGCCTATTCTCTTTACGTGCCGCGCTGCTCCAGCCCCCTAGCCTCCAGCCGCCGCTATCCGATTCAAAATTGCAACGCGCGAGTCGGCGGACCGCGTGGACAAGAAGGCCCTGCGGCAGAACGGCGTGCGGAGGCGATGCTGTCGTTCAGCCAAAGGAAAGGGGCTGCGAACGTGTCAAACGCGATGAGAAGGGCGGTGTTGCCTTTGAAGCCGGCGGCTGTCTATCATTTGCTCTCTCTGCGCGTCCAGGGCCACGGACTGCCTCAACGGCACCGTGCTGGAGGAGAGCCTCATCCCGCAGCCCTACATCAACTTCACCACGTTCTGGACGCTGTACGGCAACTCGAGCAGGCCGCTGGACCCGCAGGGCCACTTCCTACCGCCGCAGCAGAGCCTCACCATCTACAACTCCAGCAGGCTGTACATCAACCTGGAGGGCTGCGTCAACACGCTGCGCGGCGAGTGCCACGACTTCCGGGCCACCCACGGCCGCGACGGCGTCAACCAGACCGCGCAGAGCCGCTTCCCGTGCTACTACAACCACGTGAGTGCCGGCGGCGTGTCCCACAGTGGGCCAGAAGACCGGCGCAGGCGGCCAAACCCTCCTCTCCTTTAATTTTTCTTTTTTAAAAATCCTGCTTCCAAACTTTGTGTTTTGTGCTCAGGACGACAGCTTCATGGCGGTGGCGCGCTTCGACCTGGGCAAGACCCTCCGCGACCTGCTCATCGCCACGGTCGTGCCCTCCGTGCTGTTCGTGGTGTCGTTCGTCACCCTGGTGTGCATCACCAAGTACGTCCGCGTGCGCGACGACGGCAAGATGAAGTGCACGCTGTGCCGGTGCTGCGGCGACAGCGGCGCCGGCGGTGGCGTGGTGGTTGACGACGACGAACCGGGCCCGGAGAGCTTGCTCATGAACTCGTGAGTCTCGAGTGACAAGTGACAAGTGTGTGACTGGCGCGGGTTCAAGTCCCCACAGGAGCGAGGTTTGTTTGCGCCTCCCTTTTCTTCTCTGGTGTTTAGATTATTCGTCTCTATCTGCGTGTTTGTAGCCGAGCCAGCCAAGCTGGCTGTTGTAGCTGACGACCGCCTGAGGTGGGCCTGGGCAGGCCTTGGCCACCCTCAGCGCCTTGTTCGATAGTTTGATTAAATTATGGGAGTCGTGAGACTACGACGGGCTGCCAGTTTCGTTCTCTTTTGTCTGGATTAGTCGGATCGGCAAACCGACGAGTAGGGAAGCCCCGTATGAATGTGGAGAGTAGCTGGAATAAGACCTAGGGGACCTAGAGGACCTAGAGGACCTGGCTGGGGCAGTCCAAATGTCCCCTGCTTTGGCCTGGCTGCCTGGCCCTAAACTGTGGCTGAGAACATGCCCTCACTGTCCCTAATGCTGCAGGGGAAAGCGGAGATCCACCCAGCGACGAGAGACGCCAGCAGGCCTCGACGGCGTCCTCGACGGCGGCCTCAGCCCCGGTGTGGAGAGCCCTATCATCATCCCCCTCCGCCTGTCGGTGTCGGCCCCGGCCTCGGCCCACACCTCGGCCCCCACCTCGGCCAGCTCTGTGAGGCGGGCCCACGAGGCGGCCGCGTCACTGTCCGCCAAGGCCTCCGCCAAGGCAGACGACGCCAAGCTCGGCTACGGCCTCGGCCCCGAGCTCCTCGTCGACGCCTCCGAGCTGGCCCGCGCCAAGGCGGCCGAGGCCGGCGAGGACTACAACCCGTCGCTGGTCGACAGTGTGGTCGACACGCAGGCCGTGTAGGGTGCGAGGTCGAGCCTGACGTACGGCCTCGTCTGTCGATCATATCAAAATTGGCATGCATACGAAGTTCTACGAAGGGCCATTGTCTCATGTTTTATGCAGCGAGGCCGGGAGTCCCAGGGGCCAGTCCAGTCCCAGGAACCGCGCTGGCCTGGCGCTGGCCTGGCGGTGGCCGCAGTGAAGTGCTGGCGGGGCACAACTGCCGCGGCCGCACTGGCCCACTGTGCAGCGCCATCTCGCGGGGAGCGGTGCAACTTGCAGCCTGGGCCTTCCCCGCACTGCCGCTTTGACCGCTTTGGAGGGTGACAAGGTGCCAATGCACCAACGCCGTGTCGCAAAGACCGCCGTGCACAGCTGGTCCGAAAGGTGCTTCTAAAACCCTCGCAAATTCCTTTAACTCATTCTTATCGCTTTGTCCCCAAGACTTCCACCGTCCCCGGGCGCGCTTTCCGGTCAAGACTCGGCGCTACTTTCTTTTTGGAGGGCCATTAATTTTTTTCTTTGGAAACTTTGGTCACAGATGACTTAGATACAGATTCAAACGCCCCACCTGATGGAGGTGTTCCTCACAGTAAAGATACCAAATCGATAGATCGATGACACTGGACAGGATTTGTGGTCATTTGGGTAAATAGACTGAATGTGAGTGCAGCAGTATTTTCACCGCAAAAGTGCCACTGAATTAGGTTATTTAATTTACTCTCATTTACGTGTTCGGACTCCTATAAAACTGGAAAATCCGTCACAAAGGCTGCAGTTTTACCAAATTCTACGGGGCCATCGAGCTTCTAGCTTGCGTAACTTCAGAGACTGATAGGTTGTTTGAAACCTGTTTTCCTTTCCATCGGGGGGATGGCACCTTTCCCGATTCTGACTCAAATTTTACTGACAGGTCTGATTGCAATGGTCCACACTTTCATGTATACTAACTTTCTAAAAAAATGTTTGCTGCTCACTTTTCTCCTACAGGCAAAAATGTGCTTAGAAATGATCAAGTACTGGGTGCTGAATACCACTATGTACCATGTGCCATGATGTGATGTTTTGCAATACTTCATTATGTTATCCTTGGAAGTGGATTCATCTTTTTTATTGTGAGTGAAATAAAAATAATAAGAGAAAAAATAGTTACCTATTATTGTTACTGTTGGAAAGGATGAGGTAATGAAAGAAATAGTTCAGAATTGTTGGCAAACATGATCTTTAATCTAATGCTACTTGCTATATAATCTATGTCTGATCCTGTAAATTTGTAATTATTGACAAAATATACCATTTTGTTTTCCTTCATTTCATTTTCAGCAAAAGTTTACTATTTTTATTTTCCATTTCCAGGTAAACACTAACTACATGCTTTTAATACAAAGTTACACAACAGTGGGGAGCAACAGAATTACACAAAAATAAATGTGCTTTAAAAAAAGATACAGGTACCTACACTAAGCTACAGTATCAAAATATTATCACAGCAATCAATAAGCTTAAAAGTCCAATATCACTTGTGTATATTAAAGATGCTGTACTGAGATTCATTGATGAAGCTTGTAATATTTGATAAAGCAGAGCTACTATCAATTGATCTCATAGTTGAACCATCACTTACACTGGATGAACTTAACATTCTATGAACGAAGTCTGAGCTATCAGCTTCATTCCTATCTTCATCCAATGGTAATGAAGGAGCTACATTATTTGGTTCTACTTTGCAGAATCCAGAGTCTACACTTGAAACATTTCCTGCTTCTACATGGTTTGAAGAGCTGCTTGATTCTTGTCCTACCTTTATTTCCTCTTGTTTGCGATAGGCATGCAGCATCCACTCCTTTTGCTGGGCCTCAGTCATCACAGGTTCACGTCCAGGAGCACCTTGACCGATTTTCTGCAGTTTAACAACACCACGAGTCTTGTCATTGCGTCCAAAGTAGTCGCTTAGTTTTTTTGTTCTCAGCATTTCCTTTCCACAAAACCATAGACAAGCCATGGAAGGCTCAATCACCTGAAAACAGTAAGAAACCATGAGTTTAACACAAAACAAAACAGACTGTCATAGCTGCATTGTACAACAGGTAATTATTGAGAAAAATGGAGTACCTCAAGTGAAGCTTGAGTTCCACTGAGATCTTCAGTGTTCTCAAATTCCTCTCGAATAACATCATGAGGAGGCAATCCCATGGGATACACAATTGTCACAGCTCCACGCAGCATATCAAGAGCTTCTTTTACCATGTTTCTCGTGACAGGTACTCCAGCTTGAGCTTGTTTCTGTGGACAAAAGAATTTATTTAACAACTCAATGACAAGCCCTTCTTCAATAAGGTGAAAGGAAAATGAAATTATTATTTTTACCACAAGTTTACCTTGGATATAATGGCCTTAGCCTCCTCAATGGTCTTCCGAAGTACCTCCTGCATTTTTTCATTTGGTTGACGTCCGTTTCGACGACCAATTTCATCTTTGTTGAAAGTCCACCCACCACTAGGCACACACTTATCAGCCCATTCATCAGAAAGTTTTAGCTCTGAAACTTGCTCATCAGTAAGGCCCATTATATTTGGAGGCAGCATTGGACCATGATCAGCCAACTCCTCCATTTCTGAAAAGACAAAAAACAAAAATAAATTTGTGAATTAAGGCTTAAATTACTTTGTTTTTCAATGTCAAGAACTTACCCATACAGATGCGTCCTGCTTTGAGCCGCCCATTATATATAATAGTGACCTCTGTTATGACATCATTAACAGGTGTATCGGCAGGGACTTCGATCAGAAATTGACTTTCATCTCCTCTTTTGACGTGAAGCTGCACCATGTTTAAGTCCCGCGAGAACCTGAGACTTCAATTAAATTGGGATGTCGTGAAGGAATATTTGAAAAATACCTGTAAAAATTCATTAATTTCTGTCAGCACGGACAAAATATATTTCAAGTTCACATGTTTTGTGGTAATGTACGAAGGTTACAGGGATGCATTATGGCCTGATCTATGAAAATGAGAAAAAAGTACTCCCAGTAAACTATCAGTCAATGCATAAAATGCAAACCATGATTGTTGTTTCACGGAATATTACCTGCCTTGAGCACAAACAGATCCAACGTATAAAGGGTTGAAAGCCGACAGGCCGACAGCAGAAACGCACTTGAACTTCCCAAACTAAATGTGGACAACAAGGAAGAAAGAAATATAAAAGTCTGTCTATGATAAGAGATAAAAATTGACATGAACCATGAGAAAAAAATTGTAATATTTACATCAATGCAAATGTTTTAAATGACAACAAGTGTATGGTGGGATAATAGAGTTACAAATATGCACTTTACAACACGAACCAAGCAGACAAGCAGAAGCAAGCAGAAGATGGCACTACTGCTTATTTACAGTCTCCAACCCAAAAGCGATCTGAGCTACTCCTGTGTCATTTGATTGCAGTTTTTATTTTATGCATTATGTTTTCACTTTAAGTTATTTTAAAAATCATTTTTCAAATTTATATCTTTTATGAAAGTGTATCCATGTGGTATAAACGAATGTTTCAAAACGACAACTTTAGAGCCCATCGCTGGCTTTGGGTTGGAGAGT
This sequence comes from Thrips palmi, assembly GCF_012932325.1. Lineage (NCBI taxonomy): Eukaryota > Metazoa > Arthropoda > Insecta > Thysanoptera > Thripidae > Thrips > Thrips palmi. The sequence continues at coordinate 5,108,322 of NW_023144634.1, forward strand.
AATCTGAAGTCGAGGTACACTTCCGGTCGGCCATTGCCAGATCCTTCAACAGGCGTGATGAGATTCGACTAGGTGAGTTGGGTCTTTGAGCGGAGTTAAATGGATTTTACCCCTTCAATTACCCTCCGATGATTGGCGTAGGTATTAAGTGTTCGCCGTTCAAAGTGCCACAGCTCTGGAGTTTTACCTTGGACACAATTTTTGTATTATTTGAACTGCGGTGCGACCACGTTGCAGTGGATGCCGCGCTTAGGTTATGTTCTGCAACACTTTTTGTTTTGAGTATTTATCTCGTTGCGAAGTTTCTTTCCTGCTCTTAAGCGGTGTTAATCTTTCCTTGGATGTCAAGCTGGGTAATTCTAAGTCGATTTGTCACTTTCTCTAAGTCTTAGTTTTGCGCCAACCGGCTCATTGTTTTGCCGGAAACGTGTTTCGTGCATTAGGTTTGGTATCGATTAGTTAAAATTTCAGTCTCTTCGACGATCTATCTCTTTTTGTTCTCACTAATTCACTTACATACGGGGACTTCATTCAAATCCTGTCAAATTTGCTTGTTGTCTCCCAAGTGGCAAGTGTAGCTGTTTGGGTAGCGTGTCGCATAGGTTATGTCTCCATGGTGTGCTCAGTGTCACAACATTGCACTCTTTGTTTCGCGTGATTTGTTCCCTATGCCCTCGTTGTGCATGACTCTTCTGAAGTGAAATGTGTACGAGCTACACACGACTTGTCACTTCGGGTTTGGGCAGTTACCTTTTAGCCCGGGGCTTTGAAGACTCGAGGACCATCTGGGTGAGTAGCTTAGTTCCTTAGTATGTCAGTTTTTGTACTGCCCAGATCTGGAGTGGGAGTCCTGGTGGATGCTAGTACTGTTTCATTTCAGATTGGGCTGCACATTTTTGGTTACAACTTTGACCTTGTTTTGCATTTGCAGGTTTAAGATATAGCTCTGAGGAACCAGGGACATCAGACTTAGCCACCACAGACAGCCAACGCCAACATGCCACAGAACGAGTACATTGAGAGGCACCGTAAATTATATGGTCGCCGGCTTGATTATGAAGAACGTAAACGCAAGAGGGAGGCCCGTGCGCCCAAGAAGCGTGCAGAGAAGGCTCGCAAACTCCGAGGTATCAAGGCCAAGATCTTCAACAAGGAGAGGAGAAATGAGAAGATCCAAATGAAAAAGAAGATTCAGGCCCATGAAGAGAAAAAGGTACTTAAAATGCTTTTGTTTATGTCAACCCTGTGATGACTAGTTAGTGATCAGAGCAGATCTTGCATTAGGGACTTTCAAACAGGGTACTTGTTACTCATTTAGTCTCGGGAAGGTCTGAGCATGGACCGCCTAACACTCTAGCCGGGTGTATTCCTCTGAAATGAGGAGTGGGAGAAGAGAAATGTGGGGTTTGCCTGTTGACCCTGGGAAGCTATTAGCTGAGGGATGGCATTACCTTTTGGGAACTCCCATGGCCTGCATTTTGAGTTCAATGTGCGAGGTATTCATTTATAACTCAATTCAGACTAGTCCTGCTCTGATCTAATACTGAGGGTGCCTAGATTAGTTAATGAACTTGCTCTGTGATGACAGACAGCTGTCAGGTCAGGGGGAAGCTTGCACCAGGGACTCTCGCACGGAGTACTTGTTACTCATCTATGTCCCGGGAAGGTCTGAGTAAGAGCCGCTCTACACTCTAGCAGGGTGCATCTCTTGATGAGAGGTGGGAGACTAGGAATGTCAAGGTGGTCTTAATCCTGGGACGTCTTTAGGCTGAGGTGTGGCCATCTTGTTGGAAACTCCCATGGCTGGCATTTTGAGTGCAATGTGCAAGGCTTTTTTCGTAACTCAATTCAGACTATTCTTTCTCTGACCTGTGTGGCTCGTATCTACCTGAGAGCTCATCACTGTGCCTTAGTTTCGTTGCTTGGGTCTTTTGAATATCCACTAAATGCCTTTACCTTTTTATTTTCAGGTCAAGAAAACAGAAGAACAGCCCACAGATGGAGCACTTCCCGTGTACCTTTTGGATCGTGATGTCCAGTCCAGAGCCAAAGTTCTTTCTAATATGATTAAGCAGAAGAGAAAGGAAAAGGCTGGCAAGTGGGAAGTTCCCATTCCAAAGGTCAAGGCTCAAGGAGATTCAGAAGTATTCAAGGTATTGTCTCATCCAAACTTTGGTTTATTTGATTAGTATTTTTTTTCTTTCTTGTTTAACAAAGTACCTCTTTCAGGTTCTACGCACAGGGAAGTCCAGGAGAAAAGCATGGAAACGTATGGTCACCAAAGTCACATTTGTCGGTGAAGGTTTCACAAGAAAGCCACCTAAGTTTGAACGTTTCATTCGGCCGATGGCACTTCGTTTCAATAAGGCTCATGTCACACACCCTGAACTTAAGGCTACTTTTTGTGTTCCTATCATTGGTGTAAAGAAAAACCCAAGCTCCCCCATGTATACTTCATTAGGTGTCATTACAAAGGGTACTGTTATTGAAGTTAATATTAGTGAGTTGGGTCTTGTGACACAAGCTGGCAAAGTTGTGTGGGGAAAGTATGCCCAAGTCACTAACAATCCTGAAAATGATGGTTGCATTAATGCAATTCTCATTGTTTAAGTTAAGCTGTGACGTACCTTATCAAGTTGGTGTTAAGGCTAAGAGTGAAGTATTTCTAGGTCTGTTAAAATGTGAAACAAATGCTGTATCTTGTCCCTTAAATAAAAAATTTCGTAACCAATTTTAGTTTTGATGTGTCCCTGTCTCCTGTACATGACATCCAGAGCTGTGGTCTTTGCACACTTCACTAGGCAATGAAATTTATTTGATTATTTATTCACCATTATTTTTGTTTCATAGGTTGTCCTATAAGGATTTCATCATGCAGATCTTCGTCAAAAGTCAGGAGACCCTCTCCCTTGAGGTCCAGCCCTTCGACACTGTAGAACATGTCAAGAGCGAGATCCAGATCCGAGAAGGTAATTATCTTAGTTCATGTACCGGATTTCGATAAGTGGTGCTCTACTAATCTTATTTCATTTCAGGGATTCCCATCGACCAGCAGAGGCTGATCTTCGCTGGCCAGCAGCTTGAAGATGGACAGACCCTCGCAGATTATGATGTACAGAAGGAATCCACCCTTCACCTCACTCTTAGACTGCTCGGAGGTGCTAAGAAGCGAAAGAAGAAGAATTACTCCACCCCCAAGAAGATCAAGCACAAGAAGAAGAAGGTCAAGCTTGCTGTGCTTAAGTATTACAAGGTATGTGTTAAATTTCTGACAGCTCTGACTTGGCTTGTTTTCGTGACTTGTGGAATTGATTAATTTGTTGTGTTTCAGGTCGATGAGAATGGCAAGATCCACCGCCTGCGCCGTGAGTGCCCATCCGACCAGTGTGGTGCTGGTGTCTTCATGGCAGCCATGGAAGACAGGCATTACTGCGGCAAGTGCGGATACACCCTTGTATTCAACAAGCCGGAGGAAAAATAATTGTTAAAATATAGATTCCCCTCTAAACTGGTATTCTTTTTAATCTTCCAACCCTACCTCGACACATGTAGGAGCGGGGGCGAGCTCATTGATTTTCAATCCACGCAGTCTTGTCAGGAAATTTTGGTGCAGGGAGAGTAACGAAAGTCTATCAGGTTGCAGCATTTTATTTCTGCTCAAAATAGATAAAGATTAACTTTGCATTTCTGGTTCAGCACCTACTAGTGGTAAAGACTAGTTATAGTAAGTACAGATAAAAGAAACAATCACAAGCTAGCTACAATACAATGTACCACAGACAGATATCACTTAAACAGCAGAGATGCGCAATTAACCCATCAGTTGAGTTTCATTCAGGATATTTGCCCAGTCCTACCATCAAACAAAATTGTGCACACCATTTTATTTCTAAAGTGTGCGCTTCACAAGCTTTTAGAAACAGTCCAGGTTGTCCCTTCATAAACTCGAACATTCCATTATCATTAAAATAAAACATGTAGGTCATAGTAACCTAACTGGTGGGATGAGTAAGATACTACATTAATTGAAGGAAATTTAGCATAAGTTTTAAGTTTATACGTATTAACTAACTTGATCAGATTTTATTGATAAATGTCTCCAGCTGAACAACAACCACTGTTACTGGGGCAATAAAAAGCTTGATGAAAAGCAACTCTTTCCTTAAATGATTGATGAAATAGATGGTCCCCTTTAAGCGTGTCACTAAATGTGGTAGTGATTATTATACAAAAGGGAAACCAGGCAGCAATAAATTAGTGATTAGCCCCAATAAAAAGAATGATATGAATTTTATCCCCCTTTTTAACCAACTTGAGCTGAGCACAAGCTAAACTGATCAAGACTCCCAACACGAAAGTAGCTGATAACAATTATGGAAATCCCGAGATTTGACATCTAAAATATAACAAGCAAGTACAATAAAGGACACCAATGAAAAAAAAACAACAAATAGATAAGATCTTGCAATAATGAAAACAATCCTGCAAGATGTGGTCAGTTGCAACAAAGAAATAGTTAAATAAAAACATGACAAAACGGCTTCACCTACACTCCACTTATTTACAAGACTATCAAAATTGCAATGGGCTGCTCCAATGAACTTGGAACTCAACAAATTACTACAAAAAGAAATCTTCCACAAAACCATTTTGAAAAAACAGTTCAACAATAAAATTATATTTGTACTTAACAATATCTTCAAATATAGATACTGATACATGCACATAACAAATACAGATTATTCAACAGGTGTACTATTTTAGTACATAGCAAATGGCAGGACCACTTCCGCTGCTCCAACTTCCTAAAAACAGGAGGAAGATCAGCTTTGACTGGCTGCAAATTGCTCTACATAAAATACATATACTTCATTAGGAACTGATCTTCAAAATTAACTACCTCAGTTCCTGACATGTGAAGTTCAGGTTGCCATTGGCATCATATATCTAAGACATACATTAACTTCATAAGAGCAAATGAGCAGTGTTACAGCACCAAATCTATTACAAAGGCAAGACAACATGCCGAGAGAGGAAGAAGACTCTCAGCTTCTTTGAGAACTGTTACAGCAGATAAATAGGCAACTGCCATCAGTACGTACAAAAATTGAAAATTTTTTAATTTGAACAAATACTTGCAGAGTAAGTGAAATCAAATACACTAATGAAGTATGTTGAAAAAGATCTACTGCTCTAAAGAAGCCCCCTGAGCTTCTAGCAAATGAGATTTGAACAGATGCTTCAAAAATCCAATGACAGAAACTTGTAGTAAGGCATTCAAAATAGTTCCTAAAAATTGCTGAAGCTATCACATTTAATCTAATCTATTATTATAAATTCATGTAATAAGGTACATTTCTATGAATTTATAAATTTCACTGCTATGAATTACTGTGATCATTTGCATCAATATTGTTTGTGAGCTCCTTAATAGCTGATGTAAGTTTGTGTTTCACTCTTGGCTGTATGGTTAATTGAAGTTCTTTCAGAGAATCCTCTGTCTGGAAAATATGAAAAAAGAGAGTGGTTTAAATCTTTTTATGTAAGTCAAAATTGAATGCAATTCTTAAGATTACGTACCTCTCTGAGAAGAATCACTGAAGTTTGTAATATTTTTTGCCATTTTTGCATTTCTAAAGTATGCAGAGCCTCTTGTTTTCGTACCAGATGCATCCATTCCTCTTGGGTGGTAGGAGGATTTTTGCTGCAAATATTTCCAGGTAAGATTAGAAATTATTAAATGACTAACTAACTTCACAGAAATTATCAGCATACATTCGTAATTAACTTACCTCAATGACTGTACATCTTCATTCAAGCTGACAGGAATAGGATCAACAGCTGACCAACGCTCGAAACACAGCAGTTTATAATACAATGCTCCATTCATGAGGAGAAGCAATACAAGTATTCCCAAAATTACTATGTTAACTGGTTCCACACTGTTTGATCTTGAACTAACAACTTGCCTGAAAAAGAGAGGAAAAATTAATTTATGAACAATTGTTTGTTTATAGTGATGATTAACTTAAAGGTGGGGCGATAAAGTAATGCAAAGACGCACATTGTTTGCCAAATCAAATTGAAACCTGATTCAAACCAAGTAATAATGAAAATAGAGAATACAATACAAAATTACCTTGAATTAACACTGTCAAAGCAATTTTCTGTAGCTCCAACTGAGCCCCGAGGTAGAGAACGCCTGTGAAAATGTAGCCATGCATGCAGTCAGTCATGAGAAAAATCATGCGGTCACAAGTCAGAGTTAGAGCTCACCAAAGAATAGCAACCAAACATCAAGTCTCGTTATTTGGAATTAAATCGTCTACGAGCAGTACAGTTGACAAAAGTGCATTGATCCAACACCACTTGTTAAGTAGTAGGATTGCTGCTATTATTGAAAGTATTTACAAATGCCAAAATATGTACAAGCACATATTACATTTCAGTACACACCTTCCAGTGGAAGAGCGAGATCTTGGCACCATAGCTTCATCAGCGTGTCGGGTTGAAGAAAGTCGACGAGCTGAGCCTCGAATACGCCGCCTTACTTTGGGAGGAACTTCCACTTCTTCCTCGGCAATCAATTCTTCATCTACACAACATTCTGCTTGGAGCGCCTTGTCTAGTGAAGAATAAAACTCTTCTAAGCCAGCCCATGTGTGTTTCTCAATAAATCCTAAGAAGAAACAAAATATTAAATAGGCTTATTCATCAATCAGGATAACAGACTCACTGAAAATGTCATACCCTTCACAACCCAAACAGATTTTTTGTACTTTATGTCAGAGAACACCATTATAGAAGATTCTGTCTCACTGACTTTGTTGAGGCAATAGTGTGTTATTATTACAAAAGAATCAGCATAAGGGATTCCAGCATTTTGAGACTCAGACTCAATTGCATACATTTTGCCAGGTTTGCTACACTTTAACATGACCTAGAAAAAAGGAGGATAATTTAAAATGTGCGCAAGTTTCATGGAAAAAACTGATATAATTGACCATGAATATCAATTTACCTGGCTTTCTGTGATTTGAGATTGTCTTCTTCCCACAACTGCCTGGTTTATGTTGACAGTAAGACACAAAGTACGTAGCCGTTCATTCTTTGCATTTTGAGTCCATGGAGATGGCTTAATATCTTAGAGAAGAGATTAAATGGAACAACATTACACATTTTCACAGCATCTTTTAAAAAAGAACACATTGGGAACTTAAATGAACTTACTTGATGAATTTCGTGATACATGAAAATCCACAAAAAACTTTGAATTTGTGAACAGGAGAGTAAATAACTGATCTACAGAAACTGGCAGAACAACTCGGAGCATCTGTCTGCCCTCATGCTGAGATGTACATTGACCAGATCCACCAGAGATACCCAAGAGATCTGAAAATTTCAATACTACCAGTAAAACCTCACTCTCATGATAAGAAACAATTACAGTAATCATGTAAATAAGCAGGGGGTTATTTACCAGGTACTTTGTCAGCTTCTGATTCAGTAGTATCACTCATGTCTGTTTCAAGTTGGGTATCAGGATTATTAACACAGAGGTTGTTTGGGGATGTTACAGACGATGGAGTTGACAACGGAGGAGTTGGTTGAGTGGTTTGGATGGAAGGGACAGTTCCACTTTTCTCTACATTCCCTAAATCAGATATTGAAACTGGAGAGGTAATATGGGACTTCAGGTCCTCCGCACGAAGAGAATCCTCTGGTGTCACTAAACCATCCTACATCAGGAAAAACAAAGGTTAAAACTTGAGATAATTAATGTAAAAGAATATTGTGTTACCGACATTAAGGAAACATTATTAAAATCTGTGTCTTATTATTATTTAAATCAAAATGGCGGTCTTTAGAAATGTTGAAGAACGTTATCTGAATTTTTAATTAACTTTCAATTTTTATGAACTTTTGAAATTTTGATCAATTAAAAAAATCAATTAACCAACGGACCAGATGCTTTTTTCTTTTACCATTAGAAGCCCTCTGAATTTTTCATTCTATGGAAAACATAGCACAAAACGAATGACTTACCTCAGAAAATGATTCCATGGAAAGTCTTGAAGTTCCTTCTACCATGGGCAAAGGCTCAATGTAGTCTTCATCCTCACTTGTTAGACCCAACTCCTGCCCGTAGCAAGCATGCACCCACTGCCACATCTCCTGCATTGACATTTGCTGAAGAAAGATAAGAACCAAGATAAGATTAAAATCAGAAAACCAGCAGACAGATGGCAATCATAGCACAAGAAACACTGAACTTACTTGGCCCATAAGAGCATTTTGCCAAACGCGAAACAACATAAGGTATGCTTTGTCCCTAGCACCAAAAGAGGTGAAAAATAGCTTTTCAGTTTCTGTACAGACTAATATGGCATTTGGAATAACAAGAGCTGTTTTTTCTTTGGTGATTGCAGTGACATCCTTCCAGCGTAGACAAATCTGTTCATCAGAATAATTGCAGTAAGTGGCATATGGAGAAACAGCATGAAGGGGTTCAAGGGTCTATCAACAACAATTTCACTTACCAATGTTTCCCAGCGGAAAATATTAGCATAAAAACATAGAAAGTTTTGTGAAACATACAAACGTCCATGAATGAGGATTTCTTTGGCAACAGCACAGGAATAATCTAAGGGGAGGATGGAGGAGAGAGAGAGAACATAAATTGGAGAAAGAAAGCTTCGGTTTAAAATAGACAATACTGTGTTACGAACTAAATGTCTTACCAACAATAAGTCTTTCTTCTGGAGGAACATCTTTAAAAATTCTGTTGAAATCTTTACTTCTGGATTTATACGTTGGGTAAAGAATATTGTACCAAGATGACTTCTTTTTTGAGCGATCAGATCCTCTTGATTCTTTCCTTTCTTTCCCACTCTCGTGACTCACACTACGGCTTATATCTGCCTGACTCGAGTCAGATCCTCTACTAACATTGTCCTGGAAGTGAATGATAAAAAATGAGTTGAAGATGAATAGATAAAGCATAATTATGAGACGGTTAAATGAGCGCTTGTTTAGCACAAACATGGAGGATTGTCTAATTCCTCCATTGAAAACGGGTGTCAAATGACACAAAAAAGCAAAGAGATGGAGAAATTTTTAGTACAAAGAAATAAGTATAAGTTTTTGACTGTTTAGTTCTCCAGCAAAAATGTTTCAAAAAATTTAATTAAAAATAGAATCATGAAAAATTCTTTGAAAATGGGCAAACTGACAACCTCATGTAATTTTGCGACATTTTCAGCTAGCATCATTTGAAAGCAATTTTTTTCAAATTAAGACAAGTAAATGAAAATAACTAGAAACAGGCAATGAATGAGATTATTTAGTCAAATTACCAATGCGCACACCAAATCTCTCACACATAGCACACACACATCAAAAAATCAACAAAAACATAGGAAGAGAAAGAGCTGGAAAGAGCAGCAGTTCAATTAAAAACTAAGAAGGAAAAACCTCATTACAACTTTCAATCATGAAAAATGAAAATGTACTAATAATTCTGATCTAACATGGTACATAAATGAATATCTACACTATAAACTAATGAAATCTAGTGGCACCAAAAGGGTCGCAATAATCCAGTCAACAGAACCCAAGAGGAACAGCATTGAAACATCACAGACCTTAGATAGGCAAAGAAAGAAATAATAAGTAAACAACACTAAGTTTGTAAAAAAAAATCAATTTCTTATAAATCAATTCAATAATCTAAGTCTAAATTCATGCATGCTCCAGTTTTTAACATAACGTATCCAAATTCAAATAGGAAAAGAATAATTCGAGATATATTTAAAACAGGAGCAGAACAAAATAATTCAACTGGCTACCTAGAGAGAAAGAGAGAGAGAAGTACAAAGGAAAGATTCCAAAAAAATCATGAAGTCATGAGCAACTAATTTTGTCTACATGCACTGGAACACACTACTAACCTGTTTTCCACATTTAGGCTTGAATAGGGTAAATAGAGAACGCATGACAAAAGAAACCAAGGCAGTTAGACTATGCTTTCAGATCAAAGCTTAACAAAACACACCAATCCACAGGCAGGAGTTCAAAGGACGCTTTTCCTCAACAGCAATATGGGTTCTGCATGACATGTAATATTTTTTGGACTCTTTTAATGAGATCTAGCCCACACCACAGTATTAGTTCTTTCCAAATTAGGTCTATTAAAATGCATTCCTTGCGTTCACCCCAGCACCTCAGATGAGTGAGTAACTCTCTACACATGAAGTAATGTATGGAAAGACAGCCTCAGTAATTATTTGCTGCTTAGTTTTAATCGACACGACACTCTATCTGATACGGCATTATGAAAGTTAGTGTCATTAGGCTCAGCATGAGATTTCAGGTAATACGATGGCACACCTCAGTAGTATGATAAGATGTATCACTTGTAGAGGAGCAAGAGCGAGAAACGGAACGAGAACTTTTCCTCAAGTCCAAACTTGATCCACTGCTGAGTTTGCCTGTTTTTCCACTAGAAGCTGAGTTTGAGCTTGCTTGAGAGGAAGAACCCACAGATCTCCTGTCACTTTGACCAAGGACTTTTTCAAGTGAGTGAACCTGAATCAAATTATAGAACTTTCAGATGTATTCACAATTCCTATAAACACAATCACCAAGTGAAAACTTGAATCCACCACACTCTACAGTTTTACTCTGATCTGCCCCAGGCTTTCTCCTGTTGGAGACTGGCATCAAAACGACAAAGTTGACAACTCTTCCAAACAAAACAATTCATGAGATGAGAATATATTACTGCCGGGATACATTCTGTATTCGTAACAGATACATATCAAGGAGAGGAATAAAGTAGAGGGACAGAAAATTCAGGCCTACCCTCTTCCTAAAATTGAAATGGTGACAAGTACAGACCAGAAGATCGAGAATCATAGCCCACAAAACCTTTGAATTTTGAGATAGTGTAAACATTGTGCTACTAACCAGTTCAGTGTTGCTCACATCAATTCTGTCAGTTGCAGGACTGGACTCTTTAGTGTTAGATCCAGAGTCTGACTTTTGGTTATCTCTCTTATGTTGCTGACGAGGTGATGGTCGAGGACTCGGCTGAGGACTTGGATTAGGGCTAAAACAAAACAAAAAAAGAATGTAAAGTTCAGTAATTCAAGTATGTCAGAGATATATAAGTAACTTCAGTACCAACCTGGATTCTCCTGTGGTTTGACTCTGCAAACCCTGACTTGGACCTTGCAAAGGCAGACTTGGAAGTGTCATGGTGCTAAAAGTTAGTGAAGACCCAATTACATCTTGTCCAGTCATGAGAAGGTTTTCCACCGATTTCCTCCTGTACAACATGACAAACAACAAAAATTACTTCATACTTGAAAAATAACAAACAAAAAGGGTAATGCATAAAATTTAAGTGCAAAATAATCAGAGGAGAATAACACAAAGGATTGTTCGCATTCAAGATTTAGAGAAAGGCAGAAAGATACCAAAACCACAAAACCACAAGACCATTCACCAGCAAAGGAGACCAAAACAAAAAATATAAAAAATTTGCAGGACTACTAAGACACAGTTGATAAGTTGAATTTTTAAAAAAATCCAGCACAAAATGTTTTTGCTTTTTTTTTAACAATTGTTTGGTGGTATTTTTTTTTCCTCTTGATTTTATTGTTTTAGAAGAAAACATCCTAGTGTAGCGCAATAACAGCATGCAATTTAATGTTAATGGTGGAAGCAAGATGTAACAGTAAATTAAGGCCCAAAACTTTGTATTTCTTCTCTTTGCAGAAAAATGTACATTTAGTCTAGTGTGACATGCAACGTAAGAGACCTAGAAGGCCATCACAGCAATGTTAGGTATAACATATATGAATGAGGGCAGAAAGTTAATCATTACATCTAATTTAATCTCACAACATATGAAAGATACCTGATGAACCCACACTGGACCCAATTGACAAATTGGTGCTCTCAGATCCACAATGGCCGTTCACACATAGAAAATATTGACAAAGCAAGGGTATGAGATACTCCTGAAAGAAAGCAAAAGAGGCAGGTTGTCCAAACAGGCCGTGTAAAACAGTTAAAAGGCGTGAATTTTATTTCAGGCATGCCCTCTTGCTAGCTTGAAACACCAGGACAACATCGTTCAAACTAAAGTACTACACAATTCTACCACATGGGATAGTACAACAGAGTTTGCACTTGGGTAATTCAATTCAACTCCCTCGCCCCCCAAAAAAGGATAAGACAAATGTCAAATGTCAGTTAAATCAAAAATTGTACTCTGCATGGTTCTGCTTAGTGGTTGTTCTTCAAATGATAGCCTGGTCCTATTCGTGCTGATTTTCTCTTCAATACTAGGAAGACCCTGGTCACAGTTTTATCCATACCAACATCAAATTGATTTAATTCTACACTGTCACCTCCAATAATCCATACAACCGCAAGACCCAACACAAAAGAAAGTTTTCAAGATTCCCATTTGGCAGAATGAACCAACCTCATCTTAATCCAAGTTCTAGATTCTTTCACCCACTTGCCGAGATGAGAGGGGGAGAGTGACGCTCCAGAACTGCCCAAAAAGGAAGAGCGTAAAAAAATTTAAGTGCATTAAATTCATCAACTATGACAAGGATTCAGACAGTTCATGAAGCAACTAGCAACAGTAAGAAACATTTATTTATCATAATGTTCGTACTAAAGCTGGACTGAGATGAAAAGGGGCAATGTGTGTAAACAAATAATAATATTCTACATCTATTCTAATAAAAACGCGAAACAAAATCTTTTAATTGATCTTTCTATTTTAAAAACCAATGGATTGGGTAATGACTGAAAGAACTGGCAAGCTTGAAATACCTGTATATTCCCTTTCAACATAAACACATAGACTTGAGAGTAACTGACAGACATCTGTAGGTTATAAACTGGTCAACTGAGCTTGAAGTGAAAATGATTGATTATAGGGAACTAGCAATGATGCAAGTGAAATAGATTTAAAAATGTTTCAGAAAACTACACGAGTCCTTTAAAGAGACAATAGAAACGGATTGAATAACACTTGTACTTCATGGGTCGAAGATGACAATTGTGACAAGACTTTGACTCGACAAGATAACGTGAAAATGTGAACAAAGCATCCAACAGGACAACTTAAAGCTGATATTTAATAGAATTTCAAAAAACAAAACTTGAAAGCCAACCAACTAAGAGACCCTCCCAGAACACGGCTTGATTTAACAGGCAAGTTGCAGCAGTGTTGTTCTGCACAGAAATGCAAATGCCACACAGATCTACGCTTGCAGCTCAGTCCAGCATCAAAATAAAAGGGCAAGAGACATCCTTCCGAGGCGACAAGTCTCTGCATTGTGAGTGAGCGTGTGAGAATACCAAAATCAGCTGCTTGACACAGCAGGTGCTAAAACATGCGCATAAATACTCGGCGTCGGGCCGTCACGACAGGCTCCACACTTCCACACTGCTTGACAAAGTTTCCTTACATAAAAGCAGCGGCTGCTGAACATTGTCTCTCTCCATCAGTCATTGTGAAGCGCGAGATAACAGAATAACTTCAGGGTAACTAGAGGCAGAACGGTCTTGCGTCCTTCTTTGTTTATCAAATCATCTTTGAACAAACAGACTGCCTGGGCGATCGTTCAACACCACACAACTCGACGAGTACAGGCGGGCGACTCACGAACAGTTAGAGCCCGTTTTCAAGTCAGCAGTTCAATTCAAAGCACATTTTTGGGCTGAAAATTACTGAAACCTGTCATTGCATCGATTTGGCCCGAATCCTCCCCTGGCCAAGTGGTGCTGGTCACACCAGCGACTGTCGTTTGTCGAACATGTGTTTTCCTTTTTCCTCGGCGGATGCATTATTGCCAGTCCGCAGTCCGCTATTGGCAGCACGACCCTGTGTTTCTGGGTTTCCCTCTTCCTTCTCTCGACTCTCGAGGGAAGGGAAAACAACCAGAAGGCAACCCGGCCGGCGCGGCAGAGACAACGAGGCTTCGACCGATAAGCTTGGGGACTGTCATCACATCTGTCTGTCTGGCTTCTGGCCCTCCGCGCCGCCAGTGCCATTCATTATCACTATTCGCACTGCTCTGATTAGCGCGTCGCTTCGAAAGGCGCGCGCGTCCGGCCGTCCACTGTAGGGACTGTCCGCGGGGCGGGAGAGACGGCGCTACGCCCGTCCGCGGGAATTGGGTCGCTATTTGCAGAACAGCGCCTCGATGACATCCGCAAAGGAGCGGGGCGAGCGCAGCGGCCTATAAATAATTCGCCGTCGAATAACGCGCACTGCGCGTCGAACGGGGTCAGCGAGTCGGCGCCGGGCGGCCAAGGCCGCGTCCAAAACACGCCGAAAGCCGAGTCAACCTGACTCAGAGTCTCAGAACAGCGACTGGGCCTCCTGGTCCTCCTGCACGGACATGCTGAGCGCGAGCTGCGCGAGCACCACGATGTACGTCGTCACGGTGGCGGCGGCCTGCGCGTTGGGCAGAGCAGAGCGTGGCGTGAGTCTTGGGCCCGAGCCTCCGAGTTGGGAAACTACGGACGAGCTACTCACGGCCACGCTCAACTCCCTGTTCACCACGACTAAGCGCCTGAGCCGCAGGCACACCGGTTTGAACTGCAGCACCTGGGCGAAGCGCATTACCTGCGGCCAGACGAGGCGCGCGCGTCAGCCGCTTCAACGGTGCGACCCTGCAGGTTCGTTCGTCGCTCCGACTCACTCATGGGGCGTCCCGTGAGGGCGCAAGAGAGACAGAGCGACGAACCACTGCGCGGCACGGCGGTATGGTATGGTACAGTCCCGACAGAGTACCCACCTCGAGCCTGGTCTCGGCGTCCAACTGCCCCAGCGGCGTCGTTAGCAGCTCCAGGAGCATCCCTCGGGACACCTGAAACGAACAGGGGCACTGTGGGCTATCTGGCATGGCCCGCGGGTAGTGCCGCCCGTCGCACATCACTGATACCGTCAACAAAGAGGACCAGTCAGTGGATCCCTTCTCCGCAGAGATAACCATCCGCCCGTTGCAGTGTCGCAGATAGCCAAAGTTGAGCAGCTGCATCACGGGAGGGAATGCCAAGACAAAAGCCTTTCCGTTTATTTTATTTTCTTTACACGTGCGGCGCGCCCTTTGCTGTGAATAGCAGGGCGTGGTCGGCATTACGGCCGCCCGAACGGAACAGGGGGCGATCGATACAAAGTATACAAGGAAGCTAGGGCGCGGCTACTGCGTAGCGCGTGATGAGTGGCACCTTTTAGTGGCGCCTCTAGTGGCACCTCTAGTGGCACCTCTTGTGGCACCTCTAGTGGCACCTCTAGTGGCACTACAGTGCACCCACGTGGAACACGGCGCGGCTGCCCTGGCTGCAGAACCAGTTGACTATCATGGCGGTGAGGGTGGCGGTGACGAAGGTGGAGGCGACGCGGCGCCACGCGCCCTTCCGCAGCGCGTACATGAGTCCGTACCAGCTGGCCATGGACATGAGGAGCACGGCCAGGAAGGCGTGCAGCATGACGGTGCCCCAGGCCTCGCCCAGGGCGTGCGTCAAGGCGCGCAGCCGCAGCCACAGCATGCAGTAGCCGCGCACCGCGGTCGCCGTCAGCTGGCCGCGCTGTGGGGAAAAGAAAAGGGAAGTCGGAGGGACTCGAACCAGCAACCTACTCCACCACGATCTGGCTCGCTAGCCGCTCGGCCACAAACGTTGAGGTGCCGCCGGAAGAGCCGCGGCATCTTGACGGCCGTGGAGACGACCTCGACGTTGAGGGCTCGCCACAGCAGGGCCTGCGTGCAGACCTGCCCGACCACGAAGACGTACAGGGGCACCTTCCAGGCGAACAGGTGCGGGGAGAAGCGCGCGTGGTACATGGGGCTGAAGAGGCTGAACGCGAAGACGAAGGCGGCGATCGGGCCGGACTTTCGGCCGCAGTGGAACCGCAGGGGGTCGCCGGTGACCGCCAGCCAGCTCGCCTGTGGGAAAAGAAAAAGGAGAGTTGCCGGGTGTTGAACCCGGGGGCGGGGTCGCATTCGCTGGCTAGTGTTGGTAAACAGGCTTGGGGACGTGCGCGCCCTTGCGTCCCGCGTCCGGTTTGGATACAGTACTCTCCGTATTTTGGTAACATGAATAGTACTCCAGAATCCGGGTGAACGGCCGGTGGTGCGGACCTGGAAGCGAGTCCAGTCGTTGAAGTAGCCGGCGAGCTCCCTGCCCGTGTGCCAGTGCAGCATGGGCACGGACAGGGGCAGGATCTCGTACATCATGTGCAGCACCAGGATGACGCGCTCGATGTAGGGCTCCTGGCCGGACGTGAGGCGCTCGAAGGTGGAGCGCAGGCAGGCCGCGGCGAGCAGGGCCTGCGCCAGGGCCAGCGCGTAGCACGCCAGCATGCGCCCCCCGCACCACGGCGTCGCCTCGTACGCGAACGGCGCCAACGCCGCGCCTGCGAAAACGGCCAAAAAGCGCGGCGCGCCGGGGCTTGAACCCTTGAACCCCGACCCGGTGTCCGAATGAGTGAGACTGAACGCCAGCACCTTGCGTGTCTGCGGTGTCTGCGACCTGCACGGGCCAGCCCCCCATGAGGCGCATCAGCTTGATGAAGTGCCTGACTTCGTGGTGCATGTCGGGCGGCGCCTCTCCCGCCTCGCGGTGGCGCGGCGACAGGGCGCGCCGCACGGCGTGCCTCCTGGCGGGGGTCTTCATGGCGGCCAGCGCGACTCTGCAGACTCCAATGGCCCTTCCCGCCCGCCTCGCGGTCGTTGTCGTCGTTACCGCCGCCCGTTGATGGCCTTTGCAGTCTTTGCTTTCGATGGCTAGATTACAGACGAATCGGCGGACGGTGGACTCGACGCTGTCGCGTTATCCGATAGCGCGCGATGCTCGCGATAGCACTGCAATGCCGTCGGCATCAATCACACGGAGGCGGGTAGGCACACTGGGAACGGGGAATGGCGCCCTCTTTATTTTTAGATCCGGCGTCTCTCAACTCAAATGACATTTTCAAAACAACGATAACAGCTTTAATTTAGGCACGCAGTGGAGGGCGCTCGGTAGAACAAACAGTACACATATCACTGAGCAAAAAATGAGACTAGAACGTCGTCGCGGCCCGCGCGTCGAATGGGTTGCCTGCCCTCCCGGCGTGCTGCCCGGCCCGGGGGAATGCCGTGGCGAGTCCACCGAGTCGGGCAGCGTCTCTCAAGTCCTGGACACATCAGTTCGTCTTCTTCTTGGGGGACTGCTTGGCCGGCGCGGCCCGGGGCTTGGCCAGCAGCTTCCGGACGAGGAGTACCGGCACCAGGACGACGGCCAGGACGGCGGCCAGGAAGACGGCCGCCACGTCCAGCAGC
Organism: Thrips palmi; assembly: GCF_012932325.1. NCBI lineage: Eukaryota > Metazoa > Arthropoda > Insecta > Thysanoptera > Thripidae > Thrips > Thrips palmi. The sequence goes on from NW_023144634.1 coordinate 5,125,679, forward strand.
AGGTACTGGTACAGCGGCATGTCGGCGCCGAGGGGCCGCAGGTGGGGGGCGCCCTTGTTCCTCACGACGTACTCCGTCCACCACAGCGCCTCCGCGGCCGCGGACCTCGGCCGGTCCAGGTACAGGTCGGCCACCTCCCTGGCGCGCTTCCGGTACCTGCAGCAAGTCCAGTTCAGAAAAGCACGTTCCGCCCGACTGTCTCAGTGGACCAGACTGGCGGCGGAAAAAAATTCTAGACGCGTTTAGAGCTCCAGAGTCGCTAAATGGGACTTGAGCCGAGCGTGTGACCCAACCAATGGATTGCTCTCCGAACGAGGAATCGATTGGTGGGGTCACACGTTCGGTTCGAGTCCTGTTTCGCGACTCTGGACTCCAATTTTGGACGCCTGCACCGGTCTTCTGGCCCACTGTGTGTCTGCGAGACGCCTCACTTGTCCGTGTCGGTGAGCTTGTGGATGGCGGCGAGCATGTTGTCCTTGGTCATCTCGGTGTGCGGCAGGTGCAGGGCGATGCCGAGGTGCTGGTAGCCCAGCACGTTGGGCTCCTGGTCGGCGAACAGCGGGATGCCCAGCATGGGCACGCCCAGCAGCACGGCCTCCGTGGTGCCCATGAGCCCGCCGTGGGTGATGAACAGGACCATCTTGGGGTGGGCTGCATGGAGGGAGAGTCGCAAAATCAAGTTATGGTTTTTGGACCGCTTTCAAGCGGAACAAACAGCTTTCATTGGCGGTCGGCGCGATGGTCTCTAGGTAGGCTGCGACGTGCGATAACGGAACGGGCGGGTCGAGGAGACTTCTCGCGTGACTACTCGAGTCATAGCCATTTTGGACTAGGTCCATGATTAACCCTGTTCCGCTGCCCGTTGTCCTTGCTGCCCAAACTTCAGCGCGCCTCCCTGTGCCGCACCGGTTTTGGCGCCAACACAGCGGCGGCAGCGGCGGCAGCGGGACGACCGGAACTCACCCAGGACGTCGGTCTGCGGCAGCCAGCTGGCCGTGCGGACGTTGGGCGGCAGGTCGAGGTCGTCCTCCTCGTACTTCCACAGCACGCGCTGCGGCAGCGCGCCGAACGCGTCCAGCAGGGCCTGGATGGTGTGCTTGGGCAGCGAGCTGGTGCGCACGAGGGAGCCCAGCGTGAAGAAGATGACGCCGTGCTCCGCCTCGTCCATCCACTTGCGCAGCCCCGCCTCGAGGCGCGGGCTGCTCACGCGCTCGGCCTTGGTGTCCTTGAGGTGCAGGCCGCCGACGTGCACCACGTTGGGCGTGACGGGCACCGCCGGGTTGACGCTCACGTGCCGGTTCACCAGCACCAGGCTGGTGCGCCTCACGAGCTCGTTGATGGGCGGCGTGTCCGCGCCGAAGAACTGGCGCACCACCGCGTCAGCGCCGTCGTTCAGGATGGTCTGCAAAAGTGTCGCAGGTTCGAGTCTCATTCGCAGGCACCCCTTTAGTAGCGTGAGTGAGGGAAAATGGGATGGAAACTCAATACTGGGAATCCTTGTTTTCTTATCGGCCCGTAAGTCGGCTCTTTCCGTCGCGCAATGGCAATGCTGATCGGGCTGATCCACACGTCGCTGCGTCGGCAGGCTCGCCGAAAGTTTCACAACGAGATTGCTTTTGGTCCCGTGACCGGCGTGGCCCACCTTGTGCTTGTACCGCTTCATGAGGTACGTGTAGGTGTTCATGGCGCGCTCCAGGAAGCTCATCTTGCCGGCCACGGGCTCGTCGGGGGTGATGATATACGACGGGTTGTCCACCGACCCCACGCGCTCGTGCATCCACGCGAAGTCCGGGGCCGTCACCACGCTGATCAAGGGCAGCTGTCCGCGAAAAAGAAAATAAGTGGAGATTCGAACGCGCGACCTGCGGCGTGGCAAACAGCCGCGGAACTCCTTTCGGCTACACAGCGCGTACGTTCAGCTTGTAGGCGACCACCGACCAGCAGTCGCTACCGAAGATCTCCGTGAAGACGACGTCGAACTTGCCGTACTTGCCGCTCATGACGTCCTTGAAGTGCTGCGTCTCGAACACCCGGCGGCAGAGGTCGGGACCAGCGAAATTGTTGATGAGCTCGACGATTTTGAACCTGCTGAAGCTGGTCATCTGCTCGAAGGTGAGGGAGTTGACGAGCGAAGGGAACTCTTTGGACAGGTCCACGTCGGTGTAGTTGGCGCGGGGCGTCTTCTGCGGGAAGGGGCTAAACTGCACCACTTCGTGGCCGTTGTCCGCCAGCACCTCCATCAGGGCCTGCAGGAGGAGGTAGGGGACCGAGTGAGCTTTGAGTGGCGGTAAGTCGCGGCCAAATGGGGAAAGATGGAGCCCAGGGAAACCCTGGATGTGCAGTGCCGACGGGCCGGCTTAGGTGAAGGGCGCAACTCGCGGCACGATGACCCCGCTCGCGCCCAAAGAACTTGCACTGTATCGTACAGGCCCATGCTGTCTGGCAGCCAAACAGAAAGTCCCCCTATGACGAATTTTTCTAGGCTAGAAACAAGTTATCTGAAGATAACTGGTCACTGAACCTGGCCACGTGCGGGGCCGCCACTACCCATCGTGTAAATGGGGGAAAGTACTAGATAAAAACTCGAACAGAAACCGGGACTCGAACCCCAGTCCCTTGGGTTGGTGACTCAATGACCTTAAACATGATGTTGTGGCTGCGGCCGTTGAACGGGAAGAAGCCGAGGACGCGGTAGGAGTCCGCGACGGGCAGCGCCACCGCCGCGAGCAGCAGCAGCGCCGCCATCGGCGCCAGCGCGGTCGTGGTCCGGCACATCCTGGACGTCCTGCAGGTCCTGCACGTGGCGGTGGAGACTCTGCGTGCACTGCGACTGCGAGTCCGGCCGGCCGCCGAACCACTCCGTGCGCGCCGCAGTCATCTTGGCCCTCCCCGACCCGTCGGCAGCCCATGGCAGCCTATGGCAGCCCCCCTCCAAGCGGCAGGGCTCTCCTGCGAAAGCGCGCAATGCTGCTCATGATAAGCGCACCCGAGTCGTTATCTGTGCACTTTTTTGATCTTCCAAGCTCGACTCTGCAGGTGGCGGCATTGCTCGCGTACCGCCGGGAGCGGTACGTCCGCCTTCAAAAAACGGACCGCGCGACATGGATTCGAACCCGCGACCCGCGCCGGTCGCAAGGATGACATGCAGTTTGGGTATTTCGTAACGTTTCGTGCAGCGTCCGCCATGATTGAGAGCAATCAAGGTTCACGGCCTATGATGGCGTGCGACGGCCTGTTGGACTGTGAGGCTTGATCAAGCGACGGCGAAGTCCGACAGCCAGAAACTCTGTCTAATCAGAACCCGACACTATCGCTTCGAACATCTATTACCATCTATTACATCATTGTCTGATAAGACAGTGCAGTGCAAAGGTTTAGAGAGGAGTCTCGAAGTTAACTGAACTTCTCTAGAATAGATAACATTTTATTACAAATCGCTTCAAGAAGATAAACATAACTACAATCCCGTCGGTTTGACGGCTCAACGTGATTACAATATTAATAACAACAAAATTATATCACAGATGGATTGCGCGGTACGCGCACGCGTTCCATTGAGATCAAATCAAAATACTTGGCTGTCACGACAATGCACTGTGAATAATCAGAAGTTCCCGTGCGTCTGTAGGCCGTGACAGCGGCCGACCGGAGCGACACCCGCACGCCCGCCGCGTAGGCAGCACATCGCGCGCCGGTCGACTGCGGGTGGCCTGTCTCCCCGGCGCACTTGGCGCACTAGACACACTTGGCTCTCGCCTCGCCGGCGGCTATTTCAGCCTCTTCGGCACATGGCCAGATCACCTCATGCATACGGCCAAAGAGGTGCGCCAACCGACAGAGTGGGATCAGCCGCATGTGGACGGTGTCCACGTGGTCTTGCAGCTCCATGTCCGAGGCGAGCGGTGCGGAGCACTCGATGCAGAGCTTGTGCATGGCCTGGTCCAGGGCGGAAACCCCAACGGCATCCTCCTGTACGACGGTCTCCTCCACGGAAGCCTCCTGTGGGGCGGTCTCCTGTGCGGCAGTCTTCTCAAAGGTGTTCGTTTCAACGGCAGTTTCCACGGCAGTCTCCACGACAGCATCCTCCCCGATGACCTCGCCGGCAGTCTCTCCGAAAGAAGTCTCAATAATCCGATCGATGATCTCTCCAGCAGCCTTCACGACAGCAGTCTCGTCCGATACCGCTGAGATTCTGGATGTTTGGGCGTCGGTCCGTGCAGCGTCGGAGGTTGGATCCTCCGTTTCCGCTTCTGATGGGGAGACGGTAACAGTCTCGATGCGCACGGCGCACTGCTCAATGTTGAGAACACTGAGTCGCGGCAAGAGGTTGATGTTGGGCGGGTTCTCGGCCAAAGTCGACACTAAGACACTAACATTGTCGTCCCGCTCCTCGGCGCCTGGCTGCGTTCCGGATGCATCTGGAGGAAAAGGCAAGATGCATAAACACACGAGATTAATTAAGTTTGCGCCTCGGGTCATCCTCGCCTAAATGAATGAAGAGGTGAGGGGGACTGCCAAAACTTAGCAGCGAGAACGGGTGATAATGTCTACGCCGAGCGCGACCCGAACGATTCCCGAGCAAGAGTGGAGGGGGTGCTTCGGTGGCTTCGGTAGCCGCCTGGGCGAGTAGTGGGGGAGGTTAGGCAGCCGCCTAGCCGCCTATGTCCCCCCTCCCTCCACTCCAAACGAGCTAGGCGCGACCGTAGACGTTCGACCGTAGGCGGGCGGTCCGTCTCGGCCTTGGGGCGAACCTAGCGAGCCTAGGCGCGGCGCCTGGTGCTGACTCAACCTCACAACGTCCGCCGCAGTGTGTCCGCCGCTTCGTCTTTCAAAACGTGAGACGCGAGGAGGGGAGGGGCAAAGCGGCGCCGTCTGGGAGAAGGTAAAAGCCATAAAGCCATAAAGGCCATGTGGTGCAGGCGGAGAGGAGGGGAGCGCGGAATGCCCGGCCGGGTCACCCTACCTGCTAGAGTAGTTGGACAGTTGGACGTTTATACTTCTCAATAAGAATTTGCGACAACTATCCAACTATCCCTTCGCTTCTCCGACTCCGGCCGGGTATTCGGAAAAATGAACCTGGACCTGCCCGAACCTGGAGTGTGGAGTCCTTCTGGCGAGGCGGGGGTCACTGGATTCTGCAGTCCCCGCTCGGCCAAAGTGGCCATGCTCCAGCGCTGCTTGATCTCTTTGAGGCGAGCCTTGGCCTTGCACTTGGACCCGCACATGCAGTTGGCGTAGGGGCACCTCTTCCCGCTAACGTGGGTCGGGGCGTTGTGCCGCCGACACAGTTTGCAATTGAGTACCCCCAGCGGGGTACGCTCGGTCACCACGAACTGAGGCACTCTGCCTGTTCCGTCCCCGTGCTCCTCGTCGTCGTCATCGTCGGACAGCGTCAGCACGGGCACTGGAAAACGAGATGTGTCAAACGCGGCCCGGCCGATTGGACGTTGCGGGGAGGGAGCAGGGAGCGTGCCCGGGACTGGGACCAATGCCAATGCTTACCGACGGCGAGCTCAGAGTGGTCCTGCAGCAGCGCTGCTGGGGCTGTGGCCGCTGTGGCGGCCTGACCGCTGGTCGTCTGGTTGCTGCTGAGACTGGCAGCAGCTCGCTCTCGAGCCTTGCTTTCCATAAATCGCTTGAAGTAAATCCTGCGCAACACAAACGCGAATGACTCGACATGCTGACAGTAACCATGACCCAGACAGTGGCTACAGGGCGGTGGACGAACCTCTTTTCGATGCGACTCTTTGTGATGATGTCACATCCGGGGCAGTCGCAGCTCTCAAACGCACATCCCTCCTTCCGGTGGCGCGCCATGGGCGAGAGCACGCCGTGCACTTTGCACTTGCGGCAGGTGGCGGTGGCCCTCCCACACGTGGTCATGGCCGGTTGCCTGTCGTGCCCGTCGGGCGTGGATGTCATGCTGGCGACGCGCGCAGTGCAGACGGACGAAGCGATGCGCTCTCGACGGCGACGCCGGCTCAACTAACAACAAAACACTGGTAAGAAGCCTCCCGCCCCGCCGCGCCGTCGCCAGCCCGCCAGCCCGCCAGCCAGCTGCCAGTGGCTGCCAGCCTCCACAGCCCCTAACCGCCGGCCGCCAGTCAGTCAGCCAGCCAGCAGCGCCGCCGGCACCGCCCCTCGCCACCCTCGCCCTCCCTGCCCAGTATTTATGTGACGTTTCGAGGAAGAGAGGAATGCGGGGTGAGGAGATAGGCGGAGGGGACGATGAACGACGCCGTGCCCGCAGCCTGCAGCACAGACCATAAATGCCTTCGCCCTTCGTTTACGTCGTCTACACCGTAATACCCCCACCCCGTTTTCCTCACGCACGATGAACAGCCTCGCCCTCGGGTGGGATCTCTGATCCCGAAGCTGGAGGGTCGTTTATCGTTCTGGATCATTTCAACTTTCTGTTTTTCGCACCCCTACGGAACGCGCGACAGACAGCGACGATACGGTAGACGGTAATCGGCAACCCGCCGAGCCGAGCGGTTCCGCTCGCACTCAAGGAACTCTCCGTCAAGGTTCGAGAGAGACAGAGCGACCAACTGCTCTCCTGGATCACACGCTCGTGTTGAACCGATGTAACACACCGTCTACGAGCCGCGATGGGGGCATTGATCTACATTCCCGCCCAACGCTGTCCTTGCCGCTATCACTAGCGGTACTTCCCTCCCCTCCCCTCCCTTCGCGGCGCAGGGATAGGAGTGGGGGCGTCACGGGACAGGTCAGTCACTAGACCCACGGGCGGCGACAGCTACAGACATATTCAGTTGAGGATTTTCTGTTTTCACTCCCGGGGTGCGTGTGGATTCTACGCATCAAGAGGCGTGGATCCACGCCTGTCCGGGTGTGAAAACGCGTGCTCACGCCCGCCTCGCGCCTCCTTACTTGTTTCAGACGACGTTTCAGACGGCGAGGTGTGTCAGCGTGTTTTGTGTTTTCGTGAACGCTTTGCCTCGTGACCCGCCTGGACCCACCGGCAGCACCAGCTGCAGCCAGCTGACTGGAGCGGCACCTGTCTCTATCTCCGTCCAGTGCCGCCATCTCTCGGCCAGAGTTTGAACTAAGCCGAGGACCGGCGCCCGATCAGCTGTCATCTGTTCTGGTCCTGTGTTTATGATGATTAGCAGAAGACTTGCGCGCATACCTAACCTAGGCGTTGTGGGCGGGGAGCAGCGTTTTGCCGTTGCCGGAGTGAGAGGCGGACTTTCCGGACCGTCCGGACCCATGTCTTTCCGTGAATCGGAGCGATGGCGGTTTTTCCAGCACATCCTCGGCCTGGGGGGCGTGAGTGCCCGGCCAGCGAGCCACAGTTCCCCGTCCTCGCCAGGGACGTCTCGCTCGCTCTCGGAAGACGAGGGGTCAGGATACTTGTTTGGTGCAGGCGACAAGGCCAACAATTTCAGGAGAGAGAGCACCATCGACGACGAGGCCAAGGTGGTGGGTCTGCTCAAAGAGATCCTGGCCTATCAAGACACAAACATGAGCAACTGGATCATTGAGGTGAGACGGACACTTTGGTGTCTTCGGATGGTTTTTTTAATTTTCCCCTTCTCTATCCATAGGTTTTCTTTTTGTAGAGCAAAGTTAAGGCATTGTGTGCGGCATATTCCTATTTACTGAAGCCTCACAAAGAGGGATTCCTGAAAGTGTTGGCGTGCGAGTTTGCCGTTGACCACAATGTGGTCCGGAAAGCTGCTGAACAAATGGCCCAGCTACAGGTGTGTATCGAGTGTTTGTACATTTATCAATTTTTAATGCTGATTTATTTTAATGCTATGTCACTGTTTAGGAAGAGGAACATCTTGGGAAACTTTTTATGAAGCTCGAAGAGAAGTTGAAAAGTTCTCTCACCCCACAGTATTCATGGCTCTTTATGCATGTTGGTCGCTTAGAACGAGGGGTAAAATTCTTGGTGGATCTAAGAACAGATGTTCTGGTAAGTTTTTGAAAAATAGATTCACTAAAACCATTAATTTGGAGTATATTTGACACAATTTTATTACGAGCACTTTATTCGACAGGATCTATTATCGCAGCTAGAAGCCTTTGATCCAGCCCTGGTTCCAATGCAAAGACTAAACAGCACTCTTCGTGAATTGTTGTCAATGTGGTTTTCTGTTGGATTTCTTTCAGTAGAGAGAGTGACTTGGAAATCTTCTTGTGAAATGCTTCAGAAGGTAGGTCTTTATTATGCAATTCAATGGCTTATTTGGTGTTTTTGATACTTATTAAATGTATTGTTCAGATATCTGAATATGAAGCTGTACATCCTGTGCGGAGTTGGACTGACTTGAAGCGTCGAGTTGGATTATATAGAAGGTGCTTTGTGTACACACACAACAGTATGCCTGATGAACCTATTGTGGTGTTGCACATAGCATTGTGTGATGAAATTTCATCAAGTATGGCTGGGATAGTTGCTGCAGCCTCTCGTCTCTCTGGTAGGTGCATACAAGTAGGCATAATATTTCATTTCAAGATGACTGCAGTGCTGGCCCCTTAATTACTTTCATCTTTGTTCAGTTGATGCTTCCACGTCCGACATGGGTCTCCTTGGACTGAGATCTGAAACTGAGGACCCTTCTCTTGTAAAATCGGCTGTGTTTTATTCCATCACCTCTACTCAAAAAGGGCTTAAAGTAAGTTTAAAAGGAGCAAAAAAAGAATTTTAATTTTTGAAGCAACAAAATTTAAGTAAGTTAAATATAATTTTCTATATCAATAAACAATCATTAATTGTAGGGCATTGAACTTGGAAATTATTTAATCAAACGGGCTGCTCAAGAAGTCCAGGCTGAATTTCAACAAGTAACTCAGTTCTCAACTCTTTCACCTATACCTGGATTTAGATCCTGGCTCAATGATAAACTCAAAGCAGCTGATAGAGGTGATTTCCATTCAGAATTTTGATTTACAATTATTTTTTTTGGCATGAAAGAAAATTTTGACTGACTCAAAATTTTTTAGGTGAAAATGAAGTGCTGTCTCAGGAGGAAGATTTAGCCTTACAAAAGATACTAGGTCAAAATTGGCCTTCAGATCTTCAAAAACTTCTGAAATCCAATGCATGGTTGGAAAATGAAGAGTTAGTAGCTTTTTTGAAAGAACCACTCATGCGACTATGTGCTCGGTATCTTTATCTGGAAAAGCACAGGAGTGCAGCCCTTAATGGCGTTGGTGTGTATTTACATTTTAACCTATCCTGTTCTGTAGTTGTTTCATTCTTGAATCTGCTTTTGTAGTGTCCAATTATTTTTATTATTGAGAATTTGCATTGACTTGCTTATGTTTTACAGCTAATTTCCATTTGAAAAATGGAGCAGTCATGTGGCGTATAAATTGGCAAGCCGATTTGTCACCCAGAGGATTAGGAAATTCCTGTGGCATCATGGTTAACTATAGGTAAATATTGTTGTGCCAAAACTTTGCATTACCTATTTACAGTTTGGAAATGTTACTTAAGTGTTCTTTTCTAATTTTGAATTCATGTATTTTCAAACAGATACTATCTTGAAGATACCGAGAAAAACAGCCGTAACTACTTAGAACTTAATAAAATTAATGCTTCAGAGCAAGTTATGCAGCTAGCTGCCAGTGCCGAGCGTCTCTCAGTCCAGCTTCAGTCGAAGATGTGACACACAGCAAACACTGCATCCTGACAGTATCTTGAAATGAATGGATATTGATACTTGGGCAGGCAACAGTTTGCTTTGATAAAATGTCAGTTTGCTTCCTAAATGAATTGATAAATCAAAATGTTGTCATGTTGTTGCAGTCTCTCATAAGAGTTCAGGTCTTTATGTGAATAATAAGGGTAAAAATACGACTGCAAGCATATTATATTTTATAACGGCTGTGATATACCATTCAACACATATTTATTAATAGCATTTAGAATAATAGACTTTGCTGAGGCATTGCAGGTTGTATGGTTTGGTTTAGTCTCAAAGTTGAGTCATTGTGTTTGCTAAGTCATTTTTTCTGAGAATTTAGGTGGTTTTGGGAAGTTAAATATTTGTTAATGTTTATAGATCTCAATTCTCATGTAGTTCGTGACACCTTTTTAAAGATGAACTGTAAAGAAAACTTGCGTGACTTCCTATTTGTTTCTTGTTTGCCTTTTTAAACATTAATTTCAGTGACTGTTGTGCCTATTTTTGGCTCAGCTATCTGTGAATTTGTTATCAGTTTTGATTTTTTTAAGAATATAGAACATGTTTCAAGAAGGTTTCCTCGTTTGTTTGTTCCGCCACCCACCCCTATTTCAGAAATTGGACAAAATGTTTGCCTTTACAAGCCATCTCTACTATGATGTTACACCAGGCAAATTGCTAACAGACAATTTAATCTAAATGAAGAGGACAATATTACAATTTAATCTAAAAGAAGAGAAAAGTATTACCTTACAAAATTGCTAGTCAGTCTTATTTGCAATTGCAATCCATGTCGGTCGAAGTCCCCTGGGAAGTCCCAGGGGAGTCTGTGTGGAAGTGGACAGGGAAGTCCGAGCGAGGCGGGACTGCGGGTCCAGTGGAGCTCCACTCAAGACAGCGTCTCGTTGACCACGCTTCTGATCCAGTCGAGGTGCGCCGCCACGCGCGTGTACACCGAGGGGTAGTTGGACTGGCAGGGCTCGCCGTGGGTGATCGCGGTGGTGAAGAGGCCCACCACGACGGGCCTCTTCTTGGCGTCCCTCACCACAAGTGGCGCTCCGCCGTCGTCCTGACAGAACAGATAATGGTTGCAGACTTTTTTATTGTCGTTGCTTTCGACTGGTGATGACCGGTGATAACTCACTGCTTTCTTCTTTTTTTGTGACTTACGTCGCAGGGGCCCGAGCCCTTGGTGTCGGCGCAAATGTGGTTCGTCTTGAGCGAGCCGGTATGCTCGGACACGAATAAGCGGAGCCGGTAGCACGTCGGGAAGCTCATGACGGTGGTCGTCTCCCACTGCATGCGTTGCATGTCCCTGTAGCCGAACCCGTCTGTCCGCAATCACAAAGCGGGTTGAGTGAAGTAGATCGAGCCGCCCTTGTTGAAGCTGGTTGGCACGTTGGCAGGGTTGGTACTCACCAGTGAGGTGGTGCCCCCAGCCGCCGACGGTGGCGGCCATGCCGCTGTACCCCTTGTACCAGTTCTCCTCGGGCAGGTAGGCAACTTGCACGAAGTCTGCATGGCAACACACACTCGTTTGAAAGGAGCTACAAAATTGCACTGAAGCCTGCGCGCGTGCCCGTAGGCGTGGGAGACGCCATCACCTTCTGGCAGACATGGCAGGCGGGGAATCAAATGAATGCCTAAGTAATGCGTCCGTGTGGGGCGTCCGCTGAGGCGTCCGCTCAGGCGTCCGCGTGCTTCGCGATTCCGGGAAACGAGAAACTAGAAGCGCCACGGGTCGATGGGTTCAGATTCACAGACGTCGAACGTCGAACGACGGCGCTGTTACCGAGCAGGCTGCTGGTTTGAGAATCCAGCCCCTCCCCTCCCCTTCCGAACACGGGGCTGCACGCTGCGCTAGACAAAGGAAAGGGTGCCGTGCATCCCCACCCCACATTGATTCTTCGCCATCGTCCGTGATTATGCTGGTTGTTAGTTTGTCGTCTCAAGTGCCTGTCAGTTCGCCTTATCTGCTGCGGCTCGCCGCGGCACGCCAGCCGCGCAGTCCGCCGCCGCCAATTTCGAGTCTATTTATTTTGCTTCGATTTCTCGTCGGTTCGAAGTGCTGTCCTCACCGTTGAGCGTGGCGGGCCTGCTGAGCTGGACGAGCCCGATGTCGTTGAGGTGCGACTTGAGCCAGACCCACTGGCCGGGCCACTTGGGGTGCACGAACACGTTGAGGGCGGGGATGTCCTGGCGGGAGGCGTCCTGGCTGTCCCTGTCCACCACGCCCAGCGTCACCATCAAGCCCACGTAGCTGGAGACGGGGAAATAAATTAGCCACACCGCTCGGCTAGCCGATGAACACACAACACCCTCGACGTACTCGGCGACGCTGTCCGCGTTGGTGAGCACCCACTCGGGGTGGATGAGCACGCCCGTGCCGAAGTTGCGCAGAGGGTCCTCGTCGAGGCCGCGCGTCAGCACCTGGTACGGGAACTGGCCGGGGGCGGCGTCGTGGCCGCCGATGAGCGCATGCTGCACAGAGGGCGTCGTTAAGGCGTCGCTAAACGTCACCCAAGGGAACGGCACCGTGCCGTGGGGGCGAGTACCCAGTACCCACACTGGAATGCAGCAGAGACAGCAGCAGCGCCCACACCGCAGCTACCGCGGCCATGGCGACGAGAGAGAGATTGAGTGGGTTTGACGGTTTGACACACGCCCAGCAGGGGCTTGCGGGTACTTGTCTTTATCAGCCCGCTGCGCTCTGCGTGCTACGCTCGCTGCGCCCGGAGCGTGGCGAGCACGTCGCGCGCCACTTGATGCGGACCAGTCCGCTCCTTATCCTGAGACTTTATCCTGTACACTGATTTGCATCATCGCGCTTCGCGACAGTGTGACCAACACCCGCAAAGAGTGAGACACGACACGCGCGGTTTTGGCGCGGCGAGCGCCGTGTTCTGCCAACTGGAGGGCAGGGCTGGACGCAACGTGTCATTAGGGGCGAGGGGCGCCGGCACACTGCCTCTGTCGCTCTGCCTCTCTCGCACCCACACGGGGCGCCCCAGGAGCGCGAGAGAGACAGAGCGACGAAAACGACTCTCGGAACCAGTCTGCAGGGACGCCAGGGACGCGCCCTGTCGTCACGATGCATGGCAGGCGTGGCGCGGCCCGCAAGCCTGTGATTTTGCCAGCCGGGGCCCAGCCCCCTTCCCGCGCGGGCTAGGACTGCGGGGTGGCACCACTACCGCGTCGGCTGCACCGAGGGGCGGACAGCCTCACTATACTCACCATGAACCAGGCCCACGCGGGGTGGTTCCCGGCCGCGCCCGTGTCCGCCAAGCAGGCCATGGTCGGCTTGCACCCCAACGTGCCCACCCTCAGGGCTGTAAGTCACAGCCTCGGTGTGGTTTTGCAGTGTTGCTGCCGGTTCGCTAAGGTTTCCCTTTGACCCCATTCAAGCCGCCGTTGTTCGCCGGCAAGCCCAGCGCCGCGAAGGTCCCGGAGGCCGCCGCCGCGAAGGTCGCCGACGAGGCGGACGGAGTGCTGGCGCTCCCCGTGCTGCTCATGAAGTGCGTGTTTCTGTGGCCGGACTCGCAGAACGTGGTGACGCGCTTCATCGCCAACAGGATCTACCCCTTGAGCATCTCGGTGCTGATCCTGAGCAGCCTCGGCTACATCGTGGAGGGCAACTACGAGAGCGGCATGACGGCGCTCACCAACTTCGGCGACGCCCTGGCCAGCACCTCGTGCCTGCTCAAGCTGCTGCTGCTCTCGCGGGAGGGGCCGCAGGTAAACGCCCCACAGTGGGCCAGAAGACAGGCAGGGGCGGCCAAAATCCTGGGCGCGGTTTGAGCTCCACAGTAGCTAAATGGGACTTGAATCGAACGTGTGACCCCACCAATGGATTGCTCTCCCAACGGTCACACGCTCGGTTTGAGTCCCATTTAGCGACTCTGCAGCTCGAAACACGTCTAGAATTTTGGCCGCCTCCACCGGTCGTCTGGCCCACAGTGCACCCTCCACGCTTTCCGGGCCGTTCTTGACGCGCTGCCAACTCGTTCTCGGTCCACTTCTAGCTGGCGAGAATGCGGCGCCGCCTGCAGACCGACTTCGCGGCCATGGAGGGCCTGGCCGAGCCCGAGGCGTCGGCGGCCAACGCCCACTGCACGCGGCGGTGCCGCACCATCTCGCTGCGCTTCATGTTGTTCTACGTGCCGCTGTGCTCCAGCGCCGTGGGCGTCATCATCCTCAACGCCTTCAACCCGCCGGAGAAGCGGAAACTCACTTTCGACGTGCCGCGCATCCTGGTCGTCAACGACTTCTTGTACTACCCGCTCGTCTCGCTCGCCGTCATGGCCTGCACCACCTTCTACTTTTACAGCGGTGAGCACCTGGAGGACGGCCGGGACGGCCTTCCGAAGAGTCTCTCTCGCACCTCTACGGATCGCCGCATGAGTGCGACGGAGACAGGGCGACGAAGAGACTCTTCGGAATGGACCTGCAAAGCCACATGGTGCTTGCAGTGGGCTACGACGCGCTGTACCTGTCGCTGTGCAAGCACATGAGCTGCAAGTGCGACATCCTGACGCTGATGCTGCGCCGCGCCGGCCAGCGCGCCGCGCAGCGCCCCAGCGCCGAGGCCGCGAGCACCAGGGCGGTAAGCACCGCCAGCAGGCCGAGTCCACGCACAGCGTCGCGTCGCTGCGTCTCTCTTGCCCATCACGAGTGTGAGAGAGACGGAGCGACGACGGCGCAGTTCGGAGCAGCACGCACCGCTTGCTCGTGCAGGACGCGAAGCAGTACAACTTCGAGTACTGGAAGGACGACGGGTCCGCGATGGAGGCCGGCTCCAGGAACGGCCGCAGGGACGAGGTGCAGGAGAACCTGCGGACGTGCGTGCTGTACCACAACATGATCATCAGGCTGCGCGACGAGGCCGAGAGCATCTTCGCGGGGGTGTCGCTCTTCCAGATGGGCTACATCTTGCTGGGCCTAGGCATCCCGGGGCTGCGGCTGCTTCGCGAGGTACTCGACTCGCAGAGTGGACACTCGCAGGCACGGGTACAGTCACCAAAGAAAATGTTGTGCCGCAGGCCTCTTTCAAGCCGATGGACGTCATGTTCCTGGCGTTCTACGCGGGCTGGAACTTCTCCCAGCTCCTGTTTTACTGCTGGTTCGCGGACGAGTTGGCCGGGGCGGTGAGAAGTGCGAGCGTGATTACTCCAGAGAAACGATGCCCAATTGGGGTTTCAAAAAACTCTTTTGTTCGCACGGCGGCACGGCGGCACGGCGGCATGGCGGCACAGTCCGGGAGAGTGGGGGTGGCCGCGCTCGCCGCCATGCGCCCCGCCGAGATGGACGACGACGTCGACGACGAGCATCCCGCAGCACGACGAGACCGACGAGACCCCGCCATGGTGAACCTGAGCAAGGCGGCCGGCACCACGCTCAGGCTCATCATGATGCGCGCGCAGCACCCGCTGTACCTCACCGCCGGCAACTTCGCCAACATCACCCTGGAGCTGTACCTCACCGTGAGCAGCTCGGACGCGCTTCTGTCACAGTGGCGCGCGCGGAAATTTTGAAAGGGATGGGGTCAAACCACGCCTTTTGCCCACCTTCAGGCGGAATGTGTCGCAATTTGCTTACATCGCAGACAGCTGTCTAGTGCCAAACGGGCGGTCATGAGCCCCGGGGGGCTGACCTCCCCCTTACGCACTGTTCTGCCTCTGTTCTGTCATTTCTGTTTCCGCCAAAGTGCAACAAGCGAGGAGGGAACAAAATTGGAACCATTATGGCAGAAATAAGTCGTGTGTGTCTACGCAGGGTAGGGTGACTGCAGATAGCGCGATATATAGTAGGATCCTAACATGCGCAGTCGTGGATTCTCGAGTCCGCGATGAGAAACCACAACTTTTTAATGTTCTTTGTGAGAAAGGGGGAAATGGCTGTCGGTTTGCGGACGCGGCCTCGCCCTATTCTCTCTCTACAATTCGGGATTGAGCTTCGACGAACCGGTCCGGTGCCCCAGACGGCTCTGACGGCCAATCATCGATATCAAAGAATGCGGTGCTGACCTGCAGCACCGAATCCATCTCGACCATCCCCGGAGTAGTTGTCCGTGAACTGCGAGGTGAACTTGTTTTTCTTTTTCAGATAATAAGGAAATCCCAGTCCATTTACTCGTACCTAATTCGGATGAGGTAGTCCAGGCCCCCGGCTCATCCTCCCGGCCTCCAGATAGTGGCTCCGCTCGGCCAGTAGAATAAATTTCATACGAATAACGCTTACGAATCTACATTTATTCCGATGCTCCATCAACTCGTTTTCAACGTCGTCAAGGGAAAAAAAACCTACACACAGTATCACAACAAAGACGTTAGAAGAATGGTGTCTTTTATACACAAGTGAGGGCCTTAACATGTTTATTTTTAAAATCACAGAGATAGCTCACTATCATGGAAACGAAATTGGCGCCCGTCGAGACACGCAAAAACTATGCAAATTACGGTTTTGGTTTGACGCGCGGCGGCGACTGGAGTCGCTTGTTTGGACCACAGTCGACTAACGACGGGTTCCTTTATGTCCATCAGTCTTCCCTAGGGGGCGGCTAAACTTGATTTTCGGCTTCGGCCGGCGAGCTGGAGCCTTGGCTGGAGCCTGGAGTCCGAGGCTCGCTGCGAACACGTGCCGCCCTCCCCTACACGTAGGCGTACTCCCAGGGCACCAGGTCCGAGATGTTGGTCAGGATGCTCTTGAACACCTCGGCGACGGCGTCCGCGATGGTGGGTCCGATCTCCTGCGTCACTTCGCGCCAGTTCTCGTTGATGAAGCGGTTCATGTTTTCGCCTGCGGGCAAAATCACAGCTGTAAAACTTGACCCGGACACAACGCCTCCACCACCGCTCTGTCTCTGTCGCGCTCATGGGTCGTTCCGCAGGGGTGCGAGAGAGATAGAGCGGCGGAGCGCCTCGTCTGAATAGAGTGGCAGGACACGGCGGCGGCTGTTTCGACTGGCACGCGCGGCAGTCCGGTTCCCACGGTCTGCAGACTGACTCCGAGAGTCGGTTTCGTCGCTCTGTCTCTCTCGCACCCATGCGGGACGGCCCATGAGCGCGACAGAGACAGAGCGACGAAAACGACTCTCGGAATCAGTCTGCTGAGTAAAAGATGCAGCCCACCGCCTCGCTGCGTTCGTGCGTCGCGCGTCGCGTGCCTCCGCACGGGCGCGATGCGCGGCGGGGGCGGGCCGGGGCAGGCCCGGCAGGCCGGCTCGGCAGGCCGGGGCGTCGCCAGGCGTCGTCGTGAGTTTGATGAGCTGGTTGACGGGCCGGACAAGGCGGCACAAGGCCACCGCGAAAATAGAGCCCGAGCGAACCTTTTCGGAAACCGCAGGCCGCAGGACGTTCGCGACGGTCACGTCGCGACCACTCGTAAAACACTCACCCAGCAGCTTGTCGCCGTTGAAGAGGTTCTCCAGGCGCACGTACACCCGGGTGGTGTCGAAGCTCAGGTTGCTGGACACCACCTTCATGTAGTCGCGGCCGTCGGCGCGCTTGTACAGGTCAAAGTCGAACGTGTAGTTGAACTTGCAGTTCTCTGCAACATTCCGACATGGCGCGATTAGCAGTGGCGGTGCAGGCACGCTGCGACGGTCGGCGTGGTCGCCATGGGGCAGCCTGGGACAACGGACAACGTCCTTGCGTTTCAAATTTACAGCCAATCTTGTCCCCCCTCCCCGTCTCCCTCGAGTCCCGCCATGGTGCCAGGTCCGGTCGGCCCGGTCGCCAGGAGGACGCAGGGGTCCGCACTCCTGCAGTTCCTCCCAAAATGCACGCAAAGGTGAACGAACTTTCCTCCACACTCTAAAATATTTCATTACGTTCCATTTTACACGGCTTTTGGTCTACTTTGATGCTCTGTATGCACTAAAACTCGGAGTTCCACGTGCACGCTCGACTTGACAGTGTGCTTCCCGTGGAGCAACCCCAGGGCGGCGAGGCGGCCAGGCGGCGAGGCCACCCGGGTGCACTTGCTGCTGGACCTGTCGCCGCTGCAAGCTGCAACGCACTGCAACGCGCGAGTCACTGCGCCACTCTGTCTCTCTCGCACTCATGGGGCCTCCCGTCAGGGTGCGAGAGAGACAGAGCGACGAAAGCAGTGTCCGAGCGGCGCAGTAGCCTGCCAATGGACGACGGGACGGTCTTGCCAACAGGTGCCGGGTACCAAGTCCCGGCGCTCTGCCGGCTGCCTGCTTCGCGCTGCTTTGCCACGTGCGTCGGCCGTCGGCCGTGGGGCGTCTTCCTTGTGTCCAGCACCACCTGCAACCGGCTGTCCTTCTCGCGCCCCTGCACTGTGGGCTAGAAGACCGGTGGAGGCGGCCAAAATTCTAGACGCGTTTTGAGCTCCAGAGTCGCTAAACAGGACTCAAACCGAACGTGTGACCCCAGCAATGGATTCCTCGTTCGGAGAGCAATCCATTGGTGGGGTCATTTGTTCGGTCCGAGTCCCATTTAGCGTCTCTGGAGGTCAAAACGCGTCTAGAGTTTTAGCCGCCTCCACCGGTCTTCTGGCAAATCCACTGTGCGCAGGCCGCGCTGCACGGCGCTGCACTCACTGAGCGTGATGTTGGCGGGGCCCGTGCCGGTGATGGGCAGGATGAGCACGTTGCCGGTCACGTTGTAGATGCCGCCGATCTCCACGGTCTTGCCGAACAGGTTCCACTCGATGTGCTTGCCCTTCAGGTCCACCCTGCAGAGCAAGGGCAGCGGTTTGTCAACCCGATTCTCGCCAATTTGCAACCGCATAAACATTCGCAACAGGAGAACTTGGCACTTACTTGGCGGACTGGAACTCCATTTCGGGCAGGCCGAAGACCTGGGCCTCCTTCATGTGGATTTTGAGTCCCACCGACCTCGTGCCCTGGGTCACCCGGAAGTCGTACACTGTCAGCGGGTTCAGGTTCGGGATCTTGTACTTTCGGTCACCTGTCAGGACACACGTATGCACAGGTAGCTGAGGTTCGGGTTGGCATTGGGTTCCCGAACGCGCCAACCGTTGTCGGGTCTGGCCGAGGGGCAGGGCTGGGCTGGCGGACGGCAGCCCAAGTTCAGGGGCAGCCACTCTCGCGCCGCGCCGTGGCCGAAGAAGGCGCCGAAGGCAGCCGGCTGCAGCGGTTTGTCCGGAGGCGGGCAAAGCCAAGGCAAAGCCAAGGCAAAGCCCAGGCGAAGCCTCGCGCGCAAAACCGAAGGCCTTCGGCATGCCTTCGGAGCGCCTTACGAGGGCGGGGTAGGCAGCACCGCGACACTCCGGTGCGTGGAGCGCTGGCGGGCGGCCTACGCTGCTGGGCGCTCCACCGCCACGAGGTTGCCGACAACGAAAGCCGACTGGCTGACTCCGCCTTCGCCTTCGCCGGCTGGCCGGTCGGCTGGCCAGACACTTACCGTTGATGAAGTGGGGGATGGCCGCCCTCCCGGCCTTGACCACGCAGTCGTTGAGGTTGGGGTCGTCCTTCTTGCAGGCCGTGATGTACGAGGCTGTAACACGTTCATGTTGTTGCAGTTTGAGGGGGACCGGACCGGCCGAGGGACTGGCCGGGCCGATGGGCCGATTACAGGGTACCGGGTCCAGGCCTGGGCGATGCCGGCGATGCACTGGTGCCGGCTGGGCTGGGCCGGGCCCTTGGCCGGGCCGCGGCGTCTGCATTTTGTGTACTCAAAACCGGAACGGGGAAAAAATGCAGGCTCTGGCTTCGCCGGCTCTGCAGGCTCATTCCAAAACGCCGCTTGGTCCCTCCGTCTCTCTCGCACCCCCACGGAACGCCTCGGCACGCCCCGTGAGTGCGAGAGAGACAGAGCGACCGAGGAATGAGCCTGCTGCCACCAAGGTCGGGGACAGGAACGGGACGGCTTCGGTAACCTTTTATTATTATTCATAGGACCGGCCGGTCCAGACGACCGGTAGACGGCGAGAGAGGCTGCGGATGCGGACATTTCAGCCGCGAATCCGTGATGAGCTGCAGGTCAGTAGTGCGGCCTGCGGCGGCGCGGCGGCGCGCCGCTACCGGTGTACCGCACCGCCTGCACTTGCACTCTCCGTCCTGAGTCAAGCAGCCAAGCGTGATGCAACCCAGCCTCGGGACCATATTCCAAGTGCGACCAGTGTACCCATTTTCAAATGATGCTACTTGACCAACACAGATTAATCTTGTCGTTCTCGACATTTCTACGGCCATCTTTATTCACGCAAACAATCCAGTGTCCAGTTTCATTGTACATTGAGGACAAAAACACGCGTGTAGAC
Source organism: Thrips palmi (assembly GCF_012932325.1). NCBI lineage: Eukaryota > Metazoa > Arthropoda > Insecta > Thysanoptera > Thripidae > Thrips > Thrips palmi. The sequence continues at coordinate 5,145,589 of NW_023144634.1, forward strand.
GTTCCACAACACTCGTAAAAAAAGATTTTTTTTTTTCAAAAAAAAAAAGAAAAGAATAACCCATAACTAAAAGGTTTGACTAAAACATCCCCATTTACTTGCTTTTCAACTGAAAAAAAAAAACTTGTTTTTGAAAACAAAATAAAAATTATGCGCCACATGCAAAAAAGTGGCACGAAACTTTTAAATTTTAAAAGAGGTTCTTTCCTTCAGGATTGAAGTGTCACTGAAAGCACCTTGTGTTCCGCGCCTACATCGACCGTCACCCTCCGGACGTCGCCGTCGGTACTGTCCCCGTTGGCGTACTCACGCATCTTGAGGGCGTCTGCGGTGCCGGGCAGCCCCACGAGGGCCACGACGGCGGCGAGACCCAGCAGGGCGGCGGCGCTCCACGGAGTCATGGCGAACGGGGACCTGACGGGGAGGGTCGGGCTTGGGCTTTTTCGGCTCGGCTTGGCAGACGGTCGGGACGGGTTGGCCAGGCCGTGCGTTCGCGGCGCTGCTCGGCACAACACTGCGCCGCCGGGACACCCGCTCACCGACCAAGAGGACTGGAGTCCGGCTGGACGCGGCCTGGACACGGCCTGGACACGGCGTACCGCGGCGGACCACAATGAAATAAGACGCAGCCGGCTTCTCCGCCTTTTTATTTATAACGCCACGGCGGACGACGGTGCGCACACATACGCCATCTCCACTCACACACACACTGACGCCGGACGCCGGCTTCGCGGCCTTGCACGCGGGCTCCTCCGTCTGTGTGTTTTCCCTGCTCAGTGCGTGTGTATGTGTGTGTGTGGTTGTTGCGGTTATACAAGATTCTATAGTGAGCGCGCGCGAGTGTGTGTGTGTGCGTAGGGTAGGGGGAGAGGGGAGGGGAATCGATTGATTATGTGTAAACATAGGGTTGGAGACGCATCGGGTGCAAACATATTCAGTAATCAGTTCTGCCTTGAGACGTTCTAGTCGAATGCGTCACCTGCCTTGTTTTAAAATTGAGGCGTCGAGGAGTCCGGGCTCAACGAAGGGCGACAACTAACAGTCGAATGGGGCGGCCCGCGGGTGGGGGGACTCTTTCCTCTACCGATTTGTTTAAGACATTCCGGACCGGTATAATTGAGCTCTGTGACGTTTCCGAGTACCGTGTTGTAGCGGCGGATGTGCCTAAAAGATGAAAACGGTTAGCATCGCGCGAATAAGCCACTTCATTCAAGCCCGGCCGCAAGTCCCCGCCGCCCTCCTTTCCCGCCTCGGCCGTTCAGAGGTTCGCGCCGAAAACGAAAATGAATGTACGCGCCCGCCTCGCAGGGTCAACATCATCTCCCGCCGGGAATACTGTCGATTTTCGTCTTTTTTTTGTGGGTCTTGAAGAAATGCATATTCAAAAACCTGCACAGGCCCGTGACGACCCCAAGGCCACGCCTCGTGGAATTTTCCATCCCTTCCCTGATTCCCCGGAGCGAAATGGATTCCCTGCGTCGGAGGCCCTCCAACGGGACTGGCAACGTCCAACGTCCTTAGTCGCACTGCCAGGACAGAAGCGCGGAAAGGGTCCCTGCACCACTGCAAGACTACTTGTCCGCACTCCGCCACGCACAGATGAGCGCGTGCTATTGAACAGTGGCGCTGCTTGGGGATCCAGTCAGGTGTGCCAACATTGGCTCCCTGACACTCGTTTTGCACTCTCGTTCCTTTTGCTCCACCGTCTTCCGTTCTTGATTGTGTGTCATTTTATTGCGTGTCTCGTAAAAAGTAGCCTCTTTTTCTTGGTCGCCTTCATTAAAGTTTGGCGAGTTTGTTGGAAACTTTGTCATCCTCCCGAAGGCACACAACATTTGTTTACATGATACACACATGACAGAAGACTAGCAGAAAGCAAACTAGGTTAGGGGCGTTTATTTTGTTTCCTGTGTAGTTTAGATCCTTTTTGAGGGTGGGAGCGTTCGACGATCTTTGACAGCCCCCAGCTTTAGGTTTAAGATTGGTGAGCAGACACGTTGTGATGCGGGTGCACCGCAAAATAGTGCTGCCCGTCACATCTCGGGGTTGTTGACACTTCCATTCAACATCCTTGTCTGCTGTTCAAATTCAAGAATTAAGGTGAATATGCTGCAGTTCATGTCCTTTCTCCATTTTATCTTGTGACTTTGATCGCACTGCTGCTGTGGGCGATCGTTCCTGTATCTTTGTTTTTGAATTTGCATTTACTATTTACTACTGTTTGGCTGTCATTCAAGGCGCACAATGGCTGGCAATGCTGGCCCTGCTGGCCCTGCTGGCCAGACACAGAGTGATGTAGCCACTGCTCCTGCTAATGAGGAGACTCAAGATGCCAGGTATGTACATCACATCATTGGTGCCTATTCGAATTTTGAAAAACATAAAATTATCTTAATGGTTTGTCCAGGAGTGAACCATCAGTCCTTGCCGCTCGTGACACATGCAGCGAATACAGCTTATCGAGTATGTCAGCCCAAAGCACTGGAGAGGAGTGCTTCCGTTCTCCATGCCATGCCGAAAGTAGTATGGCCCGCATGGAATCATATTTACAGCTTAACCAACTCACTGACGTAATCCTTGTTGCTGGTACGTCCTTGTCAATTTGCAGTTTTCAACATATTATCGTTTCATAACCAATTTACTAATTTTTTACAACTTAATATTTGTCTATTACAGGAAGCAAGCGTATTCCTGCTCATCGTCTGATATTGTGCGCTGGCTCAGAATATTTCTCTGCTATGTTTACTAGTGGCCTACGAGAAACAAATCAAAGTGAAGTGGAATTGCAATTTGTTGATGGCAATGCTCTCAGTTCATTGGTTCAATATTGTTATACAGGCATGTCAAATTTATATTCAGTTTGAGCTGGATTCTTCATTAGGTCTGGTATGTCTTAAATCCTAATAATTTTTCAGGTCGTGTGGAGCTGCGGGAGGACACTGTAGAAACTCTACTGGCAACAGCTTGTCTCCTTCAATTGCCGGCTGTTGTAGCGGCATGCTGTGCTTTCCTCAAACGACAGCTTCATCCTTCCAACTGTATTGGAATTTCTTTGTTTGCGGACCAGCAGGGATGCGTGGATCTACAGTTAGCAGCTTATGCATACACCACAGTTAGTTTTTAAAATGAAGTTGCAAGAAGCTAGCATCTCATTGTGGTTTTTCTATAAAATTTGATTTTTTGTTTTGTTTCAGGAACACTTTATGGAAGTGGTCTGTAACCAAGAGTTCTTACAATTGTCTGCTGAGGAGGTTGCAAAACTTCTTGCATCTGATGATCTTAATGTTCCATCTGAAGAGGCAGTTTTCCTTGTATGTCTTGGTGGGATCTCTTAGCCTCTATATGAATTTGAATGCCTTGATTATTTATTCACGATTTGTTCCAGGCTCTCATGGGATGGGTTAAGCATGATTTAACCAACCGAAAGAATGACTTAGTTCTGGCTAACTTACTTGGTCTTGTGAAAATGCCTCTCCTTCCACCATCAGTGAGGACTATTGTTTTATTGAACTGTTAATCATTGTTATATTCTGTATGACACAGTCTCTTTCTCTTTTAAAGTTTATCGCTGACCACATTGAGACAAACCCACTGTTCAAAGATGTTCGGGCTTGCCAAGACCTCATAATGGAAGCTTTGAAGTACCATCTTCTCCCTGAGAGAAGGCCTCTCCTCCAATCTCCCAGAACCCACCCTCGTAAATCAACTGTTGGCTTTTTGTATGCCATCGGGGGAATGTATGCTAAAAAGGGTAAGTACATAATGGAACAATGATGAAAAAATATTGAAAATTATAAATTTTTCTCTTTTCCAAATTTATACTTATTTTTTAAAAATTTGTTCCAGGTGCCACTAACATTGAGAGATACAACTTAAGGTCAGACTCGTGGCATCATGTCGATGAAATGAATGGACGGCGTTTGCAGTTTGGTGTTGCTGTTGTAGATGGCAAAATATTTGTTGTGGGTGGAAGGGATGGGCTAAAGACTCTAAATACTGTGGAGTACTATGACCCAGCCACTAAGACATGGATATTTTTACCCCCAATGTCCACCCATCGGCATGGTCTAGGTGCTTACATTTATCAAACTTTGCTTCACCTGTCTAATTGCTTTTTCTGTAATCGTGATTTTGCTCTGTCCAGGTGTGGGAGTTCTTGAAGGACCTCTCTATGCTGTGGGTGGCCATGATGGATGGAGTTATCTTAATACAGTTGAGAGGTGGGACCCACAGTCATCTCAGTGGAGCTATGTTGCTCCTATGGCATACCAAAGATCTACTGTTGGAGTTGCAGTTCTAAACAACAAGTAAAAAGATTTTTTCACCGTTACTTATGTCTATTTATGTATTTAGTTTTATTCAGAAGTTTCTAAATACGGAACTCATTACATCACAGGTTATATGCAGTTGGAGGCCGAGATGGGTCTTCTTGTTTGCGATCAGTGGAGTGCTATGACCCTCACACAAATAAATGGATGCCATGTTCACCCATGTTGAAAAGACGTGGTGGAGTGGGAGTTGGTGTTGCAAATGGCTACTTGTATGCAATGGGAGGTCATGATGCTCCTGCCTCAAATCCATCAGCGTCTCGATTTGATTGTGTTGAGAGGTGATTATCGCAACATGTAAACTCTGTAATGAGTCTGCCTGGAAATTAAATTTTTAATCTGTCTTTTAAATGATTTAGGTATGATCCGAAGACTGACACCTGGACAATGGTTGCGTCAATGAGCCATGGCAAAGATGGCATTGGAGTGGTTCTCTTTGGTGACAAGCTGTTTTGTGTTGGAGGCTATGACGGCCAACACTACAAAACACTAGTAGAAGTTTATGACCCTCAAACAAATGAGTGGACACAGGTAAAGCAGCAGTGCGATAAGAAAGAGCATGGAAATATTGATCTAACATGGACAATTTTCACCTAATTTTGTCTTTTTTGTGTTTGCAGGCTGCTCCTCTCAACACAGGTCGGGCTGGAACTTGCCTTGTAGTTCTGAAAAATTAATGTTTTCCTGGTGATTTTAACAAGCTGGTAATTAGAGCATAGAAAGAAGCATTACAATTTCTGTTTTAAATGTTTTGTTTTTGTGTTTTGAAGTATAACTACTCCTTGAATCATTCCTATGATTGTAGTAAAAATTTGATTGGGTAGAAAAATTCACTGGTTTTGGTTTATGGTTTCTGTTCCATTTATAGTAGTTGTTCCATAAAATTGTATTCCACCTAACTTAGCTACATTCCTTTAATGTTGTTGGTTGCAACAGGAATCTTTTCTATGTTTTTTGATTGTTTTTTATTTTTTTGTGTATGTGTGTTTTTACACTGGCTGTATTCCATGATCTGTTTAGACAATTAAGTTAGAATCTTGTGGAAATAAGTTGTGGTTTATACTCAAGACTTTCTATTTCTAGCAGATTCAAAAGTCAGTATATATGTAAACTGTGATTTTAAAATAGTTCAACTGCTTTATTTTTAGGTGTGCGCATTGCTTATGTGCAATCTTTGTTTTAAAATAAGATGACTGAGGCATTGCCTCCAACAGCCTCGCAAGCTGATCATATTCACCAATAAACTAGAACCACACTCTTTAGAGTATTAACATTGCACTTTGTAGAATTACACAATTGCTCTTTGTTCGTAGATTAGAGATAAAGGTGAATTTCAACTACAATTTTTTTCCATAGATTACATATGTGCGTATGTAAAATGCTTGTGGGCCATGTAACATGTTTTGCAACCGTGATCTTTGTACTGAAAACCAACAAGAGTGTCATTGTACACTTTTGTTATATCATACTACATTGGACCAAATTATTAAAAAAAAATTCATATCTGTTCCTACATATGTAACAGCAATAGTTTGAATCTGACAATGCTCATTGTGTTCATAAAATAAAAACTTGTGAGTTGGTTTAAAAAAAAATCATTTGTTACTGGGATTTTAAGTTTAATTTGTTGGTATGTGTAAGTTAGTTTGAAGCAGCCCCCTTTAATCCTCATCTTGGTGTTAATGCATCCATTGTATTTCTGGGACTGTTCATATCTGTTCACTGTGATTATTTTTGATTTTTTTTATTAACTAAATTAAAGATGGAAGCTGTAGAATGTGAAGTATGTTGTTTCTCATTTCTTAGGTCAGGTCCCTTGATCAATTCCTTATGGTATCACGACTCTTAAAGTTAGGCAACACTACAGAACAATACATTACATTAAATTAAATACATTACATGACAGATTGAAGTTCTCACATTCGGGCTCTTCACCCCGAAATGGCATACGATCATGTGTGGTCTAGCCTTTAATGGTAATGGCAATGATGGGTATGCACTCCCGCAACGCCGCACTGTTCGGCGGGTCTGCCTACCCCGTGTTTCGCAGGCGCTTCGCCCCGCTTGAGGCGGCCACTGCACTAGGAACGAAGGGTGGACAGGAAGGTCTGGCACGCGCCCTCCGAAGGCAGGCACTGGCCGAAGGCCTCCAGCAAGAGGGGCTCGTCCTTGACGGCCGACTGGAAGTCCTTGAAGGACACCTTGCCGTCCTTGTCGTAGTCCAGCTTCTTGAGCGCCAGCTCCACGAGGTCCTTGACGCCCTCGTCCGGGTCGTCATCCTGAGGCTGCTTCACGAGGCAGTTCCTGTGGCACAGAGTGACGAGTTGATCTCGTCTTTACGCGAAACGCGCGAGGACAAAAGCCATCGGGGCACCGGGAGTCGAACCCAGGGCGCAAGCCCACGGGTTTACCTCAGCAGGTGGAACATCTCCTCGCGGCTGATGAAGCCGTCGCTGTTGAGGTCGTAGACGCGGAAGCAGAAGGCCATGCGCTCCTCGGTGTCCCCCTTGATGAAGACGGACAGCCCGCACACCCACTCGTCCATCCGGATGACGCCGTCGTTGCAGCGGTCGAAGGCGCAGAAGATGCGGTCCATCAGCACCTCCTCCGTCACCATGTCGAACGTGTTGTGCAGCAGCTCCCTGAACACCACTCGGTCCAGGCCCTGCAGCGCATGCGCGTACCGAGTTACCAAAGTAAATAATCGAAAAATTGTCTGTTCCCGGCTCCCTGTTGGTCGGCGCGGCGACTCACCTCCGTGACCACGGCCGAGTTGGGGGAGGGCAGCACGGCCGCGGCGGGGTTCCCGTTGTGCGCCGCGGCGCCGGAGTTGTGCGCGTGGCTGGTGGCCACCAGCTTGCGGTACACCCTGCACAGCGAGTCGATCTCCTCCCTGCGCAGTGCCACAAGTTGCACAGGTGCGGAGTTAAATTGTCAGCACGGCACCGGCACCCCGCACCGCCACTCACTTGGAGAAGTGCGTCTTCCGCTTGAAGTACTCCATGAGCTTGGCCGACGTCTTGCCGTTGTTGCTGTTGCTCTGCTGCTGGGCCCTGGTGCGGCCGCCGCCGCCGGCCCCGCCCCCGGCGCCACTGCCGTCGCGGCTGCCCTCGTCCATGGCCGCCGCCGCCCCCGGGCAGCCCCGCCCCCGGCACCGCCGCACGCGCCCGCGTCCGGACTCAGCCCCTGCATGCAGGAAGTGCAGAGCAATCAGAATGAGGCCCGCCGCCGCGCCGCTCCGCTCCGCCGCCCCGCCACTGCAGAAGCGGCGCCGCCAACCAGGGTCGCATTGCAGCCCCGCCACCCTGATGCTGGCCGTGGCCCTGGCGCCCCCTGGGGTCTCTGAGGCCCAAGTCGAAAGCAATGCCTCGCCAGTAGACAAAAATTCCAACGGTACATCAGGGTTGCCAATCTCAGCCTGCCTGCTAGGCAGGAGAGTACCTTGGCTTTGCTCTCGAGCTAGGCAGGCTGACGTGGGCGACCAGCGCGGGAATTTTTGTCCAGGGTGTGTCGTATGTTTCTCCGCGGCGGCCGCAGCGGCACCCCATCGCATCGCCTCCCGTAATGCCGATGTTGCCGGAGTCATTGATCGCAATTTCCGAAAGTTGGATTTCCGCTGGGGATGCCCCGCGCCGGAACAAGGAAAAGATTGAACCCCCCCTCCCCCCGCGGACGAAACACAAAGGCACCGGGGCTCCGCCGCCATTGGGCCCGGTGCGCGGCTCCGCGGCACGGCGGCGCGCGCGGAATGGGACAAGACGGATGACTTTCTTTCGTGTGCGCGGCGCGGTCCTCCCTGCGGACTGATTCCGAGGGTTGTTTTCGTCGCTCTGTCTCTCTCGCACCTATAGAGGATGTACCATAGGTGCGAGAGAGACGGAACGACGAGTCGGCTGGTCTTCCCCCGGAGCCGAGTTACTTTGCCGTCGTTGACGTTGCTACGCTGCATGTCGTTGTTCTTTTTCCCGTCTTTCTCGTCTCGTAGGGCGTATTGGCGCGACCCGGCCGATGCACAGTGGGCCAGAAGACCAGCCGAACCGGGCCGGCGCCAGACAACACAACAACAGCGAAGCGACTTCTGTCCGCTCTATTTCTCTGTTTTCCGATGAGCAGCTGCCAACTCGACATGTTCGCTTCTCACGCGAATGTCTCCCTTTTTCCGTCACGCCCTTCCTTTCCATTCCATTCCCTTCCATTCCATTCCGCCACGTGCACCCCGCGTACTCCTGCCGCACTCTATTTCGTTCGGCCATGGTGCACAGTGTGCCAGAAGACCGGTGCAGCTGGCCAAAATTCTAGACGCGTTTTGAGCTCCAGAGTCGCTAAACAGGACTCGAACCGAACAGGTGACCCCACCAATAGATTGCCCTCCCAACGAGGAATCCATCGGTGGGGTCACACGTTCAGTTCGAGTCTCATTTAGCGACTCTGGAGCTCAAAACGCGTCTAGAATTTTGGCCGCCCCCACCGGTCTTCTGGCCTACTGTGATGGCAGGCTGATGCCGAGAACCGCGTCGTCGCAGTCTCCCTCGCCCCCTTCAGGGAGGCCCCATGAGAGCGCGAGGGAGACAGAGCGACGAGAGCTCTGCTGATGACGTTTGTCGTCTCCGCGATTCCCATTTCGATTGTTCGCTTCGCGTCTACCTCAGATTACGGTTCTCGGGCTCGCGCTATTTTCATTCAAGTCATCGGCACCGCCACGGCCGCGCGCTCCAAGACGCGTCGCTTGAAAACAACACGCCGACGCCGCGACGCGGCAGTCTCTCTCGCGCCCAGACGAGACGCCCTATGAGTGCGAGAGAGACAGAGCGACGAAAACGACTCTCGGAATAAGTCTCAAGCCCACGACATGGCCCTCACGCTCGCGAGGGAGAGTCGAGCCGAGTCGAGGTTGTCACAAAATGCAGATTTCTTTCTGTTTTTACGAGTGGAGGGACTGCGACGAGCGCGCCCTCGAGGAAGCCGCGACACGCGACACGTATGCAATCAGCCGCCCGCCCCGCACGCCGACCTGCTGACTGTCGTTTTCGTCGCTCTGTCTCTCTCGCACCTGTAAGGACGCCCCATGAGTGCGAGAGAGACAGAGCGACGAAAACGATCTCGGAATCAGTCTGCCGGCCGAGCTGGCCGAGCACGCGACGGGGTGGCGACGACGCGGGGCGACACACGGGGACGCCCGGAGACACGCAGCAAGTGTGGAAAGGGCACACAAGCAGACAGACGAGTCCAGAAGAAAAAAAATCTTGGTTTTGAATCGAGCCGGGAATCCCACCTGGTGTCAATACAAGCCGAGCCGACGTCTCGCGGTGATAAGATTAAGACGCAATGAGAAATAAAGTGCTCGCTGCTCGCGCGAAGCACGCGAAGGCAAGGGCGTGGGCGGGCGGTGCCAATTGTATGTCCACTGGATTGAAAATTTTTTGAAATTCTTTTAAAATCACGTGCGTTGGGCGTTTTAATTTTTTGTGGAAGAGAGGAGGGGGAATTGCTGGAATTGGTGCAGGCTGAAGCAAACTCATGAGTGTATTTGAGAAATGCGGAATGAGAAGGCACTGCACTGGACACTCACCCGCGTGGCCAGCAGCCTGGTGCTGCTGCTTGCCGTTGCGTCGGCCGCTCTGCAGAAACAGCGAGACGCTTCTGAGCAGCGCGGCCGCCCCGGGGATGGAGGGGTTGCCCCCGGCCGCCGCGGCCGCCCCCGCCGCCGCCGGGCCGCCCGGCCGCGAAGAACCACCCCCGCCCCGGACGCCCCGCGGCCCCCGCGGCCCCCGCAGCCGCCGGGCTGGTGGACTTGGCGCGCTGCTTGGAGCGAGCCGACATGGCGAGGCGGTCGTGGTCTCACACAGTGGGCTGGAATCAGTCCAATCAAAACACAAACCAATTTCAGGGCATTTCAGAAAATTTTGGTGGCAGCGTGTTATTTTAAGTGCGGCTGACTCAAACGCAACATATCCATCATTACACAGTGCAGATTGAACAGACCAGCACTTTGCTTAAATTTTACTGAGAATCCGCTTTGTCATACAAACGCAATACCTGGCCCACCTAGGGGCGGGGCCGTCATGTCATGCCACACGACGTTGGTGTTGGCGCGGCAGTGTCTTCAAAGGCACTAAGTGGCTCGCCCGCGCATCAAGTGGTACATTCAGCCGATAAGCATGAGTAAATTGCGACATAAAAGCGCCAGAACTCTCCGCCCGGGTACGCCAATCGTCAATCACAGTCGAGGCAGTCGAAAGCAGAACGCGCCCGAACATGGCCGCCAAGATTTTGGCCGTCCTCGCCGCCGCGCTATGCGCCCTCGCGGTGAGTCGCGTGAACCAGCAACGGGCCGCGTGGTCCGCCCAAACCGCCTAATGTTTATTTTTGTTATTTCTGTGTTGTTCCTCATGGCCTTCCCGGTGTGCAGGCCGTGCCCGCCAGCCCAGCCCCTGCCGGCCTCCTGCAGCACGTGGACAAGTTCGACTTCTTCGATGAGACGGCGATCCAGAGCCTGGAGGGCGACAAGTTCACCATCCTCGACGAGACCACGATCCAGCACCTGCAGGGCAGCAAGCTGTTCAAGATCAACACGACCAAAATCCTGGAGAACATCGCCGAGTATCTGAAGCGCCTCGAGGAGAGGATCGATCTGGTGAGCGACGAGGTGCAGTCCGCCGTGGAGTCGGTCCTGGACCGCATCGAGACCGCCGCGGCGGCCGCGGCCCTCAAGTGGAGCGACGACGTGGGCAGGTGGGTGGACAAGGCCAAGAAGACCAGCGCCGACATCAAGGAGTGCCTCCGCGAGGAGCAGCAGCCCCTGGCCGTGGTGGCGGCCGCCCTCAAGGCCGACTCCTACCAGTGCCTCTCCGGGCGCCTGGAGACGCTGCAGCACACGTGGGAAAACCTCAAGGCCTCCGCACCCGCCGCCCTGGAGATCCTGGAGGAGGCCAAGGCCAAGGTGCGTGCGGAGAGCATCAGCGTGGCATCTACTTAATGAATTAACAGATTTTAACAGATTAGTTCATTCCTGATTTTAGGTCGAGAAGTGCGCCCGGCGGGAGAACGCCTTGCTGGTCGTGCTGTGCGTGGTGAAGGACCTGCCCTTCGTGGAGGTGAAGGCCGCCGCCGTGATCGCCGAGGCCACCGTGTTCGCGACCGTCGCCGCCGGCCAGGCCGCCGCCATCGTCCCCATGGCCTCGCTGTGCGCCACCGCCGCCACCACCAAGCACGCCGCCGAGGTGTCCGCCATCGTGGACGCCACCGTGGCCTGCATCAAGGAGAAGATCGCCGCCTAGGCGACGATCGACGCGCGGCTCGCCACCACAGTGATTAGGAATAAAGCTCGCTTGTAAAATGTGCTTAAGATCTTTTCTCGCCTGTTTTTTTTCGAACCACAGACGTTCTGCACCCCACAACTGCCAGCTATCTATCTCATCTGGCACTGTGGGTGGTACTGTGGGTACCCTCATCTTTATTCTCAGACGACAGGTCTTACTCGATATAGCCCTCTAATAAACAGACGGGAAGCAGACGTTATTCGCGTGAATCACTAAAGACCTTCGCCCGGCGGCCCAGGTGCGCCCAGGCGTGCACAGGACCCCCTGAACGTTGGACAGAGTATCACGTCCAAAGGTTATCTTCCCGTATTTCCCGGCCGCGTTTCCGAAGACTTCTCTTGGACCGCAGATCAAGTGGGCTATTAGGACGATAAGCAGTGTGTCGTGATATATAAGGCCGTGGAGTCCTTCCATGGACACCTCAGTCACCAGACAGGACCGCACCAGCAACATGGCAGCCAAGATTCTGTTCGCCCTCGCAGCCGCGCTGTGCGCTTTCGCGGTAAGTCGACGCTCAGAAGTCTGCTGAAAACGGCGTTCCTCGTCGCTCTGTCTCTCTTGCACTCCCTATGAGTGAGAGAGGCAGAGAGTCGAAGGCAGTGTTGGAAATCAGCCTGGCGGGTGAGCCTTGCGATCTTGCACCGTCAAACGCCTCAGCACCAAGCTCATCGTGTTCCCTCCCCGCAGGCCGTGTCCGCAGGCCCAGCCCGCCTGTTCGAGGACGCCGAGCTGGAGCAAAACAAGTTGGACCTCCAGAACCTGGAAGGCAACAAGCTCTTCTGGATCAACGCCACCGAAATCCTGGAGAAGATCGAGGAGTCCCTGGAGCGCGTTCAGGAGAAGATCGAGCTGGTGAGCGAGGAGGTGCAGAACGCCGTGGACTCCATCGTGGAGGGCATCGAGAACGCCGCGGCCTCCGCCGCCGAGCAGTGGGCCAAGGACGTGGCCAAGTGGGTGGCGCAGGCCAACCAGACCAACACCGACGTGCAGGCCTGCCTGGACGAGCAGCAGCAGCCCCTCGCCGAGGTGCAGGCCGCCCTGAAGGCCGACTCCCGCAAGTGCATCGCCGTGCGCCTGGACAAGCTGGGCAAGGCCCTGGACAAGGTCAAGGCCGCCGGACCCGCCGCCCTGGCCGTCCTGGAGGAGGCCAAGATCACGGTGCGTTGGCGGGAAAGCTCGGGGTGGTGATTCACGAAAGAAGCCTTAGCATGTTTAATTGAATATTCCTTTTTGTGTGTTTAGATTGACCAGTGCAACAGCCTTGGCGACATCGTTTCCACCGGCTTCTGTCTGCTGGGGGACATGCCCGCCGTCCAGGCTAAGGCCGCCACCGTGGTCCTCAAGGCCACCGCGTCCGCGACCGTCGCCGCCGCCCAGGCCGCCGCCATCATCCCCATGGCCTCGCTGTGCACGACCACGGCCACCACCAAGCACGCCGCCGAGGTGTCCGCCATCGTGGACGCCACCGTGGCCTGCATCAAGGACAAGATCGCCGCCTAGGCGCGTCGACTTCTCTGCGCCTTATTCGCGCTTCGAAAGGAATAAACCTCGCTACATAGAATAACTTCGTTTCTAAGACCCTTCTCTACCACCCAGATTACGCCTTAAAAATAAATCTGATTTTTTACGATATTTCTGATACGTTGTGCTTTCCTCTCCCCGTCAACGACAGCGTTTCTGACGCAAACTGCGTCGAGTGCCCGTGCGGCCGAAACGTGCTCCGCGGCTCCGCCTGGCCAGGCCATGGCCAGGGCCAGCAGGGCGAGATATAGGCATGACGCCCTTTGCACTCAGACGAGATGCAAGCCGCTACTCCACTTGAGGACCTTTCCTATCAACGCGCCGCCCAAAGCCGAGACAAATACGTCCGTGTTCGGCGGCGAGCTGGTTCTAAATCCTTTCGGCTCTCCAGGTTGCTCAAGTGCGCACGCCGAGCTCGAGGCGCGTGGAAGGTAGCGTGACGATTTCCATCGGCTTCATCGCCGCGTCGCGCCGCGTCGTCCGGGCCGTGGTCGGGAACGCGCACCCCCTCGCCGCCCCGCCGGGCCGTACGTCAAGCAGGTCGGCGGGGTGCCGCCGCGGTGCCGCATCGCGGTGGTGGTGCGTCTCGGCGTCGCAGGCGTTTGTCAAACGCCGCCCGCGCCCCGGCGACGCCGTGACCGCCGTGACACACGCCGGCGCGCCCGGCACCGCGGCACGGCCACGACACGGCACACCATCAATCAGGTCGCCGCGGCGCCATCAACGAGGCCTGCAGTCTGCAGCACGCACCCGGGGCCACGCACCTCCCCGTCAACCCGGCCAGACCGTCCCCCGTCCCATCATCGGCGGCGTGATCGACCCTCCCGCCCCGCCCCGCCACGAGACGCGAATTCAATTTGCGGCGCAGTGTGTTGTGCAGCACTTAATGCCATGTTGAGGTGCTCGGAGAGGGAGGGGGCAGGGAAGTTATAGTACCAAGCCGTGCCAACACCTCGGGGCTGACCAAACTTTTGTAGCCAATCAGCGCGAACTGGCGCAGCCCCCCCTCTCCTTCCCCCTGCCATCCCCAAGCTCATTGAGCTATAGCGTGTCGGCTCAAGAGGCCTGGTCCGCACGCCTCAAATTAACCCCCGCCCCACACGGTGGGGTACTCTCCCCCTGAAAAGTCGGCGCGCCCCCGCCCGCCCCCGCTCGCCCCCGCCTGCCTGCGGGCGAGACGGCCGCCGGGGATCACATCACGGTGCAGTCGCAGTCTGATTGGGTTTGTTTTGGCGAGTCGCCGCCAGACGGCGCCCCGAGCCGAGCACCCCGATGAATGGGTAAAAGGCCAACGGGGCCAACGGCACGAAGGCGAGGGTCGCCCTGGCCTGGGCCGCCCTCACCGATTTGCCCTCCTCGGGCCGTACCGTTGAATGACAGATCGTGTACCGAGTGTCAGGTGTCCGCCCCGCCCCGCCCCGCCCCGCCCCGCCCCGCCCCGCCCCGCCCCGCCCGCCCGGGGGCACTCGACCTTACCTGTACCTAAGTCGCGAGGCCTCGGCGGCCGCGACCCTGGCCGTGAGCGAGGGCGCGGTGCCTACAGCCTGCAAACGACATTGACGATTCGGAGCGGTAAAGCCTTTTTACGGCGCTACGCGACGCTACGTTACCTGCTCGGCGAAGGGACAGCGCGCCCCGCCTCGCGTAGCCTCGCGTAGCCTCGCGGGGACGCAAGATGGCGTCGTCGACGGGGAGGTTCAAGCTCGGCGGGGCGGCGCCCCTACGCGGCGCTGCGTGGCGGCAGCGGGCGACAGTCTGGACTCGCGGACCGGGAAGTTCCCTGGGCCCCACATGCAGAGTCCCGAAGGTAGTCGCTTCCAAGGACCAGGAAGCGGGCAGTGGTCAGGGGGCTGCAAAGAGCTGCGTACCCCGGGCCGTGTTTACGGATCACCTAGACGACAGTATCGAACTACGGGGCGGGGACGCGATAGGGCGCTCGCCCCGAGGAAGGGCGCGAAGCACCCTTCAATAACAAGGCTGGGCCTTCAGCAGCCCAGCGAAGTACAGCGAAGAGGCATTGGCAGTCTCAGAGGGTAGGACGTCGATATCTAACGCCAACCGATTGGAAGCTAGGCAACCCAGCACACGCCAAACCATCCCTCCACGCACCATGACCAGGGCACCTGATGGATGTCCTGTCTATCTTTGTTAAGAACTACTTGATTTGAGAAAATAGGTCACGGCATCGGCCGCCACTAGCCCCTGCGTCTTTGTATTTGAAAGACAGAAGGAAAGGTGTTTTATCGCATTATCGCACTCAAAGGGTGGAAACCTCGGCAACTGATAACATTCAGCGGTATTTTCCCTCGACATTTTTCTGTTATCGGCCCACTGGAGTGTCTCACTCATCAACACAGAGTGGCAAGGCCCATTCACGCGTTGTGCCCCACGATCGCCGCCGTTCCAAACGGCTCTCGAAACGGTCACCGTTCCGAACTTTCCCGCCAAGCGGTGGCGCCACCTCTCGGCGGCGCGTCGGACTACGCCGCACGTCGCGAGTTTCCTCCAGTGTCCGCACGGTGGCGCCACCGTCGCGCGGTGTGCGAGGTGCGAAACGGGGCGGTCGCCCAAACGGTCTGACTCGGTGTTTTCAGGAATTTCTTTCGGCTCGCAGAGCGAGTTCTCAATCCTAGTTATCTCCGTGAAATAATTGCGCGTGTTTCAATTTGCGTCTGCCGCTCGAGGGTTTCTTATTCATCGTGCGGAGCGATCCTCTGCGGCGCCTCGCTGCTTACTGGCGGTCCCCGAGGCCCCCGCCACCCCTCCGCGGCGCTAGCGACGACAGCGCACCCTGGCGGCCAGCAGGAGAAGCTCGCGACAGGGCCAGCGAGCTGTGAGCACAAAAACATCAATGGTGGACCCAGACTTGCACGGGACGGGTGTTTCTCGGTTTGGCTCGCGCGTTGTGAATGATATTGTGTGAACCGAGTGCCTCGGTGTGTCCAGATGTCGTGGGAAGCCCGGATTTGACGAGGCAGGTGAGTGTCCGGGCGGCTCGTGCCCCGCGCTGCGTGCGTGCCGAGTGCAGAATCGCTCTCCTTGCAGTTGGACGTCGAGTCAGTGTGCCGTTCTGGACGATGATGTGATATTTGCGGGATGCTCCGCGGGTTCCGGGACAGCTATTTGTGGCGGCATTTGCCGTGTCGAGAGATGAGGCTCTCGCGCTGAAGGCTGGACGCCTCGCCGGAGGATGTCACGCCCAGGTTTTCGAGTTGTGCCCTGGCGTGGAATTTGGAGGTTGGAAACAAAGAAACAAAAAAAAAGAGAAGGAAAAAAATCTTCAGTTAATTCATGTTGTTATCTGTTTGGTTTTGATTTTCGAAAGTGAAGCACTGGCAGTGACATGCCAATTTGCGTTCGCCCCCCCCTCCTCCTAAAAAAAAACTTTAAAAAAATTTAGCTTGCAAGTCATAGTACCCAAAATACCTACACCAGTGGGGAACTGTCAAACCGACGTCCTTTCATTGTTTTTTACTTGACGACTCATTCGTGACCGCGTGCCTACTCAAACCTGTTTACCTGACATACCCGCCGTCCGTGACTGTACTGTCGGGTGTCAGGTGTCGCATCATCGAGTACTCACGACTAAGAACACATGTTCGCACACCGTGCCCAATTATTTCCCTATTTGTTTGTGTTGCTGACTATTTTCTAAATTTTTTGTCGGTCCACTCAATGTTGACGGACGTGATGTGGTTTAAGCCCTTAAGCGCTTAAGCGCCAGCTTCGCTACCGGCTGGATGGGGCTTAAGCGCCCAGGATGAGACTTGCAGTGTGGCGGCCGACGAGCAGAGGATGAGGGGTGGAGGGTGAAGCCCCAAACACTCCGCCAGAGGCTAGACCAGGCTAGACCAGGCTAGACTACGGCGAGGCTCTAGAGCCATTGCCGCTATTGCTGCTCTCCTGCTGAGTGGACGAGGCTGTCCTTCCTCCATTAGTACAGTGTGGCGGAAGGGTCAAGAATTCGTTGGCGTGTGAGTTTAATTGGGTAATTAAGGCCTGTCGCGCTGTCCTGCAGGCTGGTTCCGAACAGTGCCTGTCTCTCTCGCTCCCTCGCACTCTGGGGGCGTCGCGCAAGGAAGGGGTGCGAGAGAGGCAGAGCGACGAACGCGCGGTTCGGACAGCCCGCTGGTAGTGTCCCTCTCCTCCGAGTACTTCCTCCCTGACAGTAGCCAGCCCTGACCCGCCTCACACAGTGTGTGTGCTTACGGTGCTATGAAGTCCGCAGTAAGCAGCCCAGTCAGCCCCGTCGGCGGCGCGCCGGGTGCAACGCTCTGGCTCTGCCGTGGCTCTGCCGACCGGCCGCTCGCTCGGCCCTCCACTCCGCGGACGCGGCGATGCGCTGACCCGCGGGTTGACCCTTTCCGCGCTAAAGAACCGCCGTGGATTACGTGAGTGTGTGTGTGTGAGCGCGCGTGTGTGCGTGTGTGTGTTCGCGGTGAGGAGCGGCGCGAACCGCGAAGCACGGAAACTGCAAACAAACCGCGCGTCTGCGCCGCAAGACGCCGCCGCACTAGAAAAATACACACACACACACACACACACAGAGACAGAGAGCGAGGGGAAGATTGATTTTGGGGTCTGAATTAGAGCCCGGCGTGTTTTTCGACCTCTCGAGAGGGTGGTGGAGGGTAAGGGCAGGGAAATGCTGGCTATGGCGTTGGGACCGTCTGGCCTGACACAGGTGCCGCCCTGCCGGCTGTTGTAAAAGCTGCCACTGGGTCAAAGCGGTAAAGCAGCTTGTGCTCCGTGCGCGGTGCGCGGTCACGATATTGCACCGTCCCGGCGGCCCGGTGGTGGTGCCCTTCCAAGCCTCCCGGCCCTTCCAGTGTGGTGCCTCTACGCCAGCGCGGCCCGGCCGGGTTGGTCTGGTTGGCGCCTCGTTCGACTTATCGATTTATCGACGTGCTCTACTCGAGGTTGAGGTTGGCACGGTGCCGGCCGGGCCGGCTAGGGCCTCAGGCCGGCCGCCCCGCGCTGGCTGGCCGCTGTGTAGTGTAGCGCCCCAAGCAAACGCCGCCGTCTTGTAAGAGCGTTGCACGGTGGGGAACAGGCTCGGACTGGCCAGGGCAGACAGGCAGACAAATCTGCCGGGGCCTTCGGGTTTGGGACTGGTCAGTAACGTCACAAAGTTGGTCAAAAAGTGATTGAATCTCCGAAAGTAGCCGTTTTCGCTGAATTTGGGCGGCCACTGTGTCCAATCTAGCTGCCGTAAAAGGCCTCCCTCGACGTCCTAGTATTCTTAAGACCCTACTCTTTCATGCCCTGTATCGGGAAGACGTTGACCACAACGATTTTGCCTTTGACCGCAACGATTTTGGGACCAAAGTTCGTCAAAAAGTGGTCGAATCTCGGAAATTTGCTGATTTTGCTGACTTTGGGCGGCCACTGTGTCCAATCTAGTTGCCGTAAAAGGCCTCCCTCGACGTCCTAGTATTCTTAAGACCCTACTCTTTCATGCCCTGTATCGGGAAGACGTTGACCACAACGATTTTGCCTTTGACCGCAACGATTTTGGGACCAAAGTTCGTCAAAAAGTGGTCGAATCTCGGAAATTTGCTGATTTTGCTGACTTTGGGCGGCCACTGTGTCCAATCTTGTTGCCGTAAAAGGCCTCCCTCGACGTCCTAGTAATCTTAAGACTCTACTCTTTCATGCCCTGTATCGGGAAGACGTTGACCACAACGATTTTGCCTTTGACCGCAATGATTTTCCGACCATGTTGGTCAAAAAGTAGTCGAATATCGGAAATTTGCTGATTTTGCTGACTTTGGGTGGCCACTGTGTCCAATACAGTTGCCGTGAAAGGCCTCCCTCGACGCCCTAGAATTCTTAAGACCTTACTCTTTCATGTCCTGTACGGGAAGGCTGTTGACCGCAACTAGTTTGGTAGCGGTAGCCTCACGAAGTTGGTCATGGAGGGTAAAAACAATGATGATCGGGGGCCTTTTGCGGCTTATCCGCCGGGGCCTTTTGGGGGCCAGTCCGAGCCTGGTGGGGAACGAGGAATCCATTGGTGGGGTCACACGTTTGGTTCGAGTCCCATTCAGCGACTCTAGAGCTCAAAACGCGTCTCGAGTTTTGGCCGCCTCCACCGGTCTTCTGGCCCACTGTGCGACCCGCGGAATCGTCGGCAGGCAGGCGATGACCCTCCCCGCCGATAATGTGTGGCCATCCCCGCGGAGGGGGCGGGGCAGCAAGGGGCAGCCCAAGGGGCACCTGAGCCTGAGCAGCCCGCCGCGTGGCCGCGTCCGCGTCACTGGATACTCAGAGCTGATCCCCGGTATCGCGGAACGGACCCCACTTTGCGGCAGCGCCCTCGTCCCGAAAGGGTCATTATTTTGTCGCTCTGTCTTCGTCGCCCTCGCAGGGCGCACCGGAGGACCGGACGGGTGCGAGAGAGGCAGAGTGACAGTGACGCGTGCACGCGCGTATCGGAGTGGAACACGTGTTGTACATTGTTCGCTCGTCCCTGTGTGTCGTTGTCAGGACCGATCCAAGCCGCGGTGCGTAGCGGTACGTCGCTCTGTCTCTGTCACACTCTTTTGTGCGCACGCCCGTGAGTGCGAGAGAGACGGAGACGCTTTTCGAAACCAGCCCGCTCCTGCTATCAGTCAACCATTAATTCCACTCACGCTGCCTGACAACGCCAGTGCCGCCTGCCGTTCCAGGTCCCCGCCTCTGTGGCGGTGCACTGCATGCCGTCGTCCGACGCGGCCGGACTCGGCCCCCGCCGCGTTTTCGGCGCGTTTTAGCGGACCGCTCCTAACGCGGCACGTCGCGGCGCCTCCAGCGTTTAGCGCGCGCGTCGCGGTGTTTCGCGGTGCTGCAGCCGTGGAGTGCTTCTTCACGCATTCCGCGGCCTGGCCCGCGGGGTCATCAACCAGGCGCGTGCACGGCGCATCACTTCCAGACGGGTGACGCGGGGCGGGGCGGGGCGGGGCGGGGTGAGGCGGGGCGGGCCACGACTCTGTCCGGATCGCTTCACTTGTCTATGCGGGCTGCAGTGATTACCGTCGCGCCACTGCAAAGCAGCGCGGCGTGTAAAGAAAGTCGGAGTGATGAGTGCGGTGGTCGTTGTTCCCAGTGTAGGCGCTGGGGGTTGGGTCGCCCTAAGTGATGGCGCCGGGGAGGGAAACTTTCCGCATTGCTATTCAGGACGCCTTGTCCACCAAGGACTCGAAGGGCTGCTCGCTGGGAGGGGGCCGGGCCCGGCCGGGCCGACTTGGAGTTCAGCGAACGCCATAGCACTGTCTGCGCCGCGCGAGTGTGTGAGTGCGTGTGTGTGTTTGCGTGTGCTCATGACCCCCGCGTTGCATGTGGCGCCACGCCGCCCCTGGGCGCCCTCGCCGAGCCCTGCGCGCCCTGCCCTGCATCCGGAGTGCCAGTGACGCAAGGACAACACAGTCTGCGCACCGCCGTGACGGATAGCGTGGCGGGGCCGGGAGGACCGAAAGGGACCCGCCAAGTAGGCCGTGCGAGGCACATCCTCAGGACGTCGCCAACGCCCTTGGTTACCTCATGGAGGCGTCGCGGACCCGCGTCCGCCGGGACCCCCGCCCCGCCGCGAACTCTCCATGACTCCCATGACGACGGCGACGCGCCGTGCACGTGCAGTGCACCGGGAGGCTGCTTGTCTCTCTCGCACCCACGGGGCGCGCCGTAGGGGTGCGAGAGAGACGGCGATGGCGCACGCGTGTGGCGGGAAACCTCGCGGAATAAACAATGAACGTTTCGGCGCGAGAACAAACAGTGCAGTGGCGTGCTTCGCGCTTGCCGCGGCCAAACATGCAGAGCGCGGACCGCGGAACACGGCGCTGCTGATTCAGCGACAAGGCGCGCCACTGTAGTCCGGCCGGGGCGCCGACGGGTGCGACAGAGACGACCGACGCATGCCGTCATACCTAGTGGGTGCCGCTGTGACTCACTCTCACACACGGACACGCGCGTCTGGGGGCCGTCTGCTCGGCCCTGGGGACGGCGACGCGGCGACGCGATGTGAGTCGTCTGATGAGTCGTTTGTCAATTCCAGCTAATCAGCAGCGCGGCTGCCTCGCTCGCTACTCGCGAGCGCCCGGTCCTCCCACGCACCCGTTGCACGACAAGCTCGCCGTGTCGGTGAAGGGCTCCGCGCGGCTCCGCGCCACCCACGCCTGGGTGGCCCTGGGCCGGGCCCTGGGTGGCCGCGGCGGCCGCGACCCTGTTGGCTGCTCGCTGTTCGCCGACGGTCCGACGCGACGGGTTGAATCAACTCGCGCTCGCCTTTCCAAACACAATCAACGGCTCCATCGTCTGGGAAGGGCCTGCTGGCCGCCGCCTCCTCTTTCTCCTCCTTCTTCTCCTTCTCCCGCTCTCCTCGCCACGCCCCGTAACTGCATCGGATGTCGTTGCGCGGCAAGGCGGGCGAGGCGCGGTGGCGGCGCGGCGGCGGTCTGCGCGGAGGGCCTTACCGAGTTCGGCGAGCACGCCGCGGGGCCGCCGGGCCCCAGGTGTGGGGTACCTCTATAACGGCGCGGTCCGCTTCCAACGCCTCCCCCCCGCCCCGCCCCGCCCCGCCCCACCCCGCCCCGCCCCACCCCGCCCCGCCATCGCATCTCATCGAGGCATCGCGTCGCTCTTTTCAATAAAGTGCTGGCGAGCCTCGCGGTTCGTGACGTTTTCGCCACCACGGGAAGCTTTAGCCGCCCCGCCCCGCCCCGCGGCGGCCGGAGGGGCGGGCTCGGGTGTCGAGGGAGAAGGGCGGTGGTGGTGGAAGGCTGTCAACACTGCCATAGCTCATGCGTCTCATTTCCAGGCTGACATGTCGGGCGGACACAAGTGCTCTGGAAAGTTGGGCGGGAAAAATACGGCGGAAGCGGCCGTGGCAGCGGGCAGGGCAGAGCCTCGGGCAGGGCGATGGATGCTGTCGGCTCCGGGCGTGACGCGGCAGGCAGCCACTCCAGGACTCCAGGACTCAGTGAGCCGGCCGAGCCGCTGAGGCAAGTCCTCCGGGTCGTCTTGCTCCCCGCTTTGCCCAGCTTGCGCGGCTTGCGCCGCGTCAGAGACAATTCCCGGCCCTCGCCCCGCCCCCGCTCGGGCCGCCTGTTCGCAGCCCTCATTTGCATAACGGGCTGCTACCCTTGTGACGCCGGGGCGCCGTGGGGACATGTGACGGGCCGTGGGCGGATCGTTCCGCCGAGCGTCCGCCCACGCCCCGCCGCCCTCGCTGCGGTCCCTGTCCAGAAGGACGACCAGGACGAGCAGCGCAAAGTGCGGCGCGGCGCATTTCGTTGATTTCGGCTGCGCTGCCTGGCCCGCCCCGCCTGGCCTGCCTCGGGCACCTCGTCGACTCGGCCAGCACTTTGCGACCTTGCGTCCACCCCGACCCCCCTCCCCCTTTATCAGTTTCGCCGGTGACGTCAGGACGCTCCACTGTGCAAACAGAGCCTGCTTTTGACAAGCCACTCCACTGGAAGTTGGCCGCGCTGCCCGAAGCGCGTTGGGAGGCTCGCTGGACGTGCTGAACGGACTCCAGTGGCGCTCCAATCACCGCGCCAGCATGGCGCCAGGGCACCGTGGGGCACCGCCAACGTCTGCTGCACGGCCTGGGGCTCGCCTGTTGCACCGCCAGCACCGCCAGGCCGGGCCACCCTAGGAGACCCTCCTAGGCGAGGTCCAGGGTTCTGTTCGCTGTGTTCAACGAAGTGCCGTGTAGCCGGGGTCCTGCAGGAGGCTTCGGCCGAGGTCCTGAACGAGGCCCTGCGAGGTGACTCAGCGCGTTGCCTCAGGGCGTGCTAGGGCGGAGTGCCTGCTTTCCGGCGAATTGCTCCGAAGGACGAAGGCCGCGGTTGGGACACCTCGGCGCGCCTCGGCGGGCTGTGGTTCTGGAGGGCCGCAGTCCGCGGACCGCCGCCGCGACCTGCAGTGTCTGGTTGGTGAATAGGCGCGGCCAGGCAGGTCGCCGAGTCTGCGACGGTCTGCGACGGTCTGCGACGCGCTGGCAGGCCACGCCGCGCGCCACGCCGTGAGCATGACCGCTCTCTTGCAGGGTAGGCCAATTTGCGGGCCCCTTCTCCAGTGCCTCCTCCAGCGCCCCCTTTGTCCACAAGGACCACGCCAGGCAACGCCGGGCTGGCAGGCCGGCCAGGCTCCACAAGTAAAAGTTGTCGCGGGGTAATTTTGGCGACACTGCGCCGCACTGCGCGCGCTCGCCGGACCGAACGGCGCGGCCAGCATGCTCAGTGCAGCCAACCGACAACCAGACAAAAAAAAAGAAACAAAAAAGAATCTTTGTGTAAAAACTGCGAAGGAATGGAAACTTTCAATTATTCCGCGCGTCCTCCGCCGCTCCTTTTCCCTCCAATTTCCCAAACCTAAAAAGGGAAAATGGAGGCCGAGACTCGTAGTCGGTGGTCCGGGCAGTGGAGGGGGGCGTAGCCGAGCGCACTGACAAAGACGAATGCAGGCTGGATCGTTTGTTCTGCAGCCAGGAATAACATCGCGGATGAGAGAGAGAGAGCGCAAAAGCCGACGGCGCTTCTTGAAATCTGCATTTCAAAGCGCGCGATGCAGCATCAACGGGTCGGGTCTTAACAGCGACAGAAAAATGGTTTGAGTACGTTTGCGTCGGCAGAAAGAATTAATATTTTGAACAAAAACATTGGGAGCCCCCTTTTTGCGGTGTGCGCCGGCTGAGCCGGGCAGCAAGAAGGACAAGATGGGCTCCGGCCTGGAGGCAGGAGGGCGGGCAGGAAGCGGAACGGCGAAACAAAAGCAGTGAACAACGAGTAGCCATACCGTCCTGTCATGGACGCTGCACTAGACGCCCTGCTCGGCACTGCTAGGGCAGCCTGCAGCAGGGCAGCATGAAAGTACCTCCACTGCCAACAAGTTTCGGCACGGGGCATGCCAAAGGAAGGATTAAAGATCGCTGCCCCCGAACAACGTTTTCCCGGCTTGGATCGGACCCAGGCGCTTCCGAAATTCGGCCCAAATCGCGAATCCAGCGGGGAAACTGCACCCCTCTCCAGGACCGGGCCGTCATTGTCTCTCCAGCGACGGCCCGCCACTCGGGCTGTTAATTTGTCGGCCAGGTTCAAGTTCCCACCGCCGCCTGCTCCGCCTGCCTGTCTGGCCGGCCGCCCGTCGCGTTGCGGCGCTAACTGGAGCGGTGACACCTGCCATTGCGGGCACGCGCGCCCGACCACCACGCTGGAGTCACTTCACTGGAGCCTCTACAGTGGGTCCTCTACACCGGGCCACTGGGGCCTTTACACCGGGGCCTCTACACTGGGACCTCTACACTGGAGTCTTTACCCTGGAGACTCTGCCTAGGAGTCACTTCACAGGGGTCTCTACTCTGCTGGGTTCTCTTCACTGGAGTCTCTACCCTGGAGTCTCTGCCCGGGAGTCACTACACCATGGCATCTGCACTGGAGTCACCTCCCTGGGGTCTCTACACTGGGAGTCATTATACTGGAGTCACTTCACTGGATTCACTACACTGGAGTCACTACACTGGAGTGACTCCACTGGCGTGTCCAGCGGGCGCGGCAGCGCGGCGCCTCCAGACTGGAGCGTCCGGCGACTGGCCGATAATTGGCGCCGCTCTCCTCCCGCTGCCCGGGCTGCCCGGGGAATTCCCAGATTCCCACACACACTTTGAGCTTATTAAAACGTTTTGTGTTTTGCCGCTTTGCCGCTTTGGGGCGAGAGCGGCTCCCTCCGCTTTCTCTGCGTGGAAGTGGCATGGGCTGGCATGGCGGAAATGAAGGTCGGGCCGGCGCGCTTTGCTTTTGGCGCCAAATACGGAACACGGCGGACCGCAAGCAAGGCCGCAGGCGGGCGGTGCACGGCGTGGTGTGTACAGTGTACGCGCGCAGCGCGGTTTTGTTCCACAGGAAAATGCTAAATTTTTACTCGATTGACAAAGGGGACCAACGGGTTTCTCTTTCATTGGCTAGCGACGGAAGCCGTCTTTATCTTAATGCCCATTGCTCTGGGAGACTCCGGGTGAGCCGAGCTCGGTCTGCGAGTGCTGCGTGGTGCTGCGCGAGCGCCGAGAGCGCCTCACGGCGACGCCAAACGCCAGGAGCGGGCCGCCCCGTCCCCGTCCGCCCGTGAGACGCCGCTTGCCCGCTCGCCCCGCCAGCCGCTCGGCCCAATCTGGTTTACTCGAAGCGACATGAAGCGGATTTAATTTTGCGCGACAGAAAGCGCTCCTCCTCGAGTCCCTCGAGTCCCTCGTCCTCGTCCCGCGATGACGATCAGAGAAAGTGGAAGTCCTAGAAGGGAAGCGGCACAGCACCGCCACGGCACGGCCAAGGCACCGGCCGTTGCAGTGCAGTGGCTCGATGGCTTGCTGCGCGTCGTCCGAGGCGGTGCATCCTTGAATGACACAGCCTCGGCCTGCAGGACGCCCCGGACCCCGTCGGCGAGGCTGGCCGCCGCCGCGCCGCCGTGCCGCCACATATGGACCGGCAGCGCCGCGACCCGCCCGCCTTGACATTGGCTACGGCGCTGCGTCGCCGTGGCCTCGGACCCCTGCCGACGCGCCGAAACCGAACCCGTACCCACCTGTCGCACGGCGGCACGGCGCACTGCAAAACCAAGCGGCCCGGCTTCGAGCCCCGCCGCCGCCGGGGACACTTTTCATTTTCATTCCTCCCACGATCCCGAATTCAGGTTTTCCGCCGCAGCCGAGATACCGCGCGACCCACAGCGCGGTGCCGGCCTCCTCGGCGACCTTGCCGGCATAATGCAGTGCAGGCGTAATGCTGTTTCACGGCACGGCGCGGCAGTACTTAGCCGTGCGACCGCACGCTGAGACAACGCAGGGCCGCCCTGCCTAGGGCCCAAAAGGGAGGGGGGGGGGCTAAAAGGTGCCCGCCGCTCCAATAGGGCCTAAATGGCGTGAGGTAACTTAGAAGCGCCCGCCATTATGCCCCGGCCTTTCTCACACCCTCTCTCTCCGTCTCCCTCGCTCTACCCGTACCTGCCGAACGAAACACTCTCCCTCTCTGTCGCCCTCGCCGCTCCTCCCCGAACGAAGCACTCCCTCTCTGTCGCTCCCATCCTGGCGCGGGCCTCACGTGGCCGCTTCCTGCTTAGCAGGCCGTGGGGATTATCTGGCCCTACACTTGATACCGGCCGGCACTCCTTGGCGTTGCGCGTCCGACGCGGCCGACGGCCGGGCAGCAGGCTGTCTCTCTCGCACTCATGGGGCGTCCCTCGCGTGCGAGAGAGACAGAGCGATGGAAACGACTCTCAGTCTGCCGCGCTTCTAGGATCCGCCTGACGAAACGAGAGGAAACGAACCGTCCCGAGGTAAATAAAGGGAGTGAACAGTGGCCTGATCTCCATGCAACGCGCGGCGCGGCGCGGCCGTGGAAATGGTTTGGGGAGCGGGTGAGCGGAAGGCGGTATGGAAATCGGGGAGGAAGTGGAATAAGGAAACAAACATGCCGACCCAATCCAGCCGGGGGACCTACAGTGTACACAAAGCGCGTAACGCCCCGTCTCTCTCGCACTCGAACGAGCCGCCCTATGAGTGCGAGAGAGACAGCAGTTCCGATTGGGCACAACCACCGAGAGGAGCTCTAGCGCTATCGCGGTCCAGCGCCCAGCTCTGCACCTCGAGCCGGCCAAGTGTTTGCTGCGCTGGCCGAGCGCCAGCCAAGGCCTAGCAAGCCGAGTCCGAGCCCGCGAGCCTCCGAGTCTCCGAGCCCCGGGCGGACGCGCGGACTCGCGGACACGCGGACACGGACCTTGGCACTGGGATCCTGCGCCGAGCAGCGCCGCTGCAACGCGGCCCGCCTTCCTGTCTGTATGTCCGTCCGTCTGTCTGTCTGTCTGTCTGTCTGTCTGCTGCACTCGTAATTTCAGTGGAGACGCATATCGTTCCAGTGCAGTCCTAGATGCCGCGCGATGTTCCAGGAACTTCCAGGAACCTCGCTCCTGCGGCATATCGCTCCAGCCGGGCCCCCAACGAAGCGGCCACGGCGCGGCAGTTCGAATTCCAGGAACCCTCTCCTGGAAGACAGACTTACATATCGCTCCAGCTCGAGCAAAAGCAACGAAGGGTCGTGCTTCGCGCGGATGGAAATTCCAGAAAGGATGGACTCTATTTGTGGCGGCGTCGTGCTGGAGATGACGCTCGGGATTCCAGGCCTTCCAGGCCTATTCCAGGCGAGCCTCCTGGAAAGACATGCAGCCGAGTCCGGCCGAGTCCCCGGGGAGGGGAGGGGGGGGGGGACGCCCCTTAATTGCGGAAAAGCCTCGCTCGGGAGCGACATGTGGCTCCAGTACTGTACAGTCCGCCTCAGCTTTTCCAGCCGCC
This sequence comes from Thrips palmi, assembly GCF_012932325.1. Taxonomy (NCBI): domain Eukaryota; kingdom Metazoa; phylum Arthropoda; class Insecta; order Thysanoptera; family Thripidae; genus Thrips; species Thrips palmi. The sequence continues at coordinate 5,173,074 of NW_023144634.1, forward strand.
TCCAGCAGGGCGATGAGACAAGCAGTGGCTGCGTGCGAAGAGCGAGGTGCGAGGCTGCAAGCGGCGGACAGGCCGCGGGTCTCGCAGGTGCGCCGTGTGGGCGGTGCCCATGGCGGCGCCGCGGCCTGAAGCCCAGCAGGCTGATTCCGAGAGTCGTTTTCGTCGCTCTGTCTCTCTCGCACCTGTGCGGGACGCCCCATGAGTGCGAGAGAGACAGCGCGACAAAAACGGCTCTCGGAATCAGTCTGCCGGGACGTAAAGTCGGAATCAGGACGGCCGCCGCCTCGCTACTCCCTCGCCTCCTCCGCGGACTCCGTGCCGCCTGGCGCGTGACGAATCCTCCGGGACGGTCCGGGACGGTCCCAGAGGTCATCGCCTTCGTCTTCGCCTTCGCCTTCGGGTCTCGGCGCGCTCGGAGCGCTCGGTCGCTAATCACGAGCGTCCCAGCGTCCCCAAGGGCCGCGGCCGCGGGCAAAAAACGCGACCGGGGCGCGCAGCGCGCAGCAAAGGCATTGCGGACTGCGTGGCGAATCCTCGCGTTTCCCCTAGTGGGCCCCGCCGCGGTGACGAAGTGACACGAAGTGACACGAAGTGACGGAGTGGCGGTCGTCGCGTGGCGCAGAGAGCGTCCCCAGCCGGACCAAGCCGGACGGGCGGAGGCCGACTCGACACTTGTGCCGTCGGGCTTCCAATTTTATGGCGATATCGTGATATTTATGGTTTGTGTGCCCCGCGGACTGCGGACTGCGTTTGCGCGGTGCTGTGCGAGGCATTTGCATCGCAGCGGTGTTTTCATGTCGTCGGGACGGGCGGTACACTGGCAAGATAATCGGCGCGGACAAGTCATGTTCGGGGCCGGCGGTGCGACCGGGGACCGCCGTGCTGGGTAGGCAACCACCATGGCTCGACGCACGGGTGGCGGGCGGGACTGCCCACCTCGCAGGCGTTCCAAGCCTTGACACTGCGAGGCTGTTCGCACGGTCGAATCGGGTTTGACGGATGGAGCCTTGGAGGCGAGGCCAGGAGGCCTGGAGGCCTGGAAGCAAGCTCGAAGCCGGTCGCCCCGCATGGGGAGATAACTGGGGCTGTGTGTCGAGCGAGTGTGCCGCGCTTGCATTAGCATGCGTGAGGCGCTCTCGCCCTGCAGGCTGAGCAGTGCGCTTCTGTCTGTCTGTCTGTCTGTCTGTCTGTCTGTCTGTCTGTCTGCTCTTGTTTACTACATGCTAACAACGGTTATTCACTTTATTTTTTTAAACGGAGTGCAGTTGCTCGCAGTTGTGCCAACCTGTCTGCTGTCCTCCGAGATGCTCATGAATAATGATTCGTTCCGCGTGTCTGTTCCAGCGGATGGCCCCAAGATGAAGAGAAGCAGGGAGTCATGACCTTGCATTGGTGGCAACACTGGTTCTGGATTACGGGCCGGGCGCCTGGTAAGTCAACAAACCATTATTTTAAGTCAACAAACCATTATTTTCCTCCCCGAGGCCAGTGGAAAGGGAGAAGTACAATTGGTCGATTTTTCCTATTATTTTTGCGCCTTTGTTGTTGGTTCTATTGTACACCGGCTGTCGAAAAGTTTAAATGGAAATGTCTGAAATTTATTTGATTTCTTTAGTAACGTTTGCTCGGCTAGCGGCGCGTCGCGGTCTGGGAGGGGTGCGCAGCGCATGTGGTCTGGGATTGGGGATTGAGTGTCGACGTGTGTCTGTGTGTGTGTCCAAACACGGGGGCCCAACTCGCTGGGTGACATCGCTGAGTGGTCGGGGCAAAGCCGGCGACACGGCGCCCCCGTCGGGTTGCCATGCGCCAAGCGGCGCCAAGCCCACGCCGCGTGCAGGCGGTGCAGGCCTGCAGGGCTTCCCGTTGTCAGGGCGACTGTAGCGGCGACCCCTCGTGCGCCCCGCCCCGTCAGTGCACCGCTCCGCGGCTCCGCGCTCCGAAAAGGGAATTAAAACAAACACGCGCGAAATGATGCGTCCCCGCGTCGCGGACCCCGCGGACCGTGGGAATGGAAAGGGGCCGGACGGGAGTGAGTGCTAATCGCGTTAACAGCGTCCCTTTCCGTCCCTCCGAGTACCGAGTGACGTCACCGGCCGCCCTCTGTGACACCGGAACAAAGGACACACACACACAGACGCAGAGGCACTCACGTGCAGCGCCCTAGCCCTCGCGCCCCTCGCCTTCCGCGCGGTGGTACCCTAGCAACAATCCCCCACACTTCCTCTTCCCCAACGGCAGCTGCAGCAGTCCTCTCTCATTTGGAGTCTTTGAGGCACAAAACACAGAAACATGAAAAGAACAGCGACGCAGCCCTTGGCCTTGGCGCCGTGGCGCGCCGTGGCCGTTGAGTGGGGGAAATGAGCGCCCCAGAGGCCCAGAAGGGGTCTCTCTTGGGGGCAGGCGAGGAGGGAAGCTTTCGGAAGCTTTGCTGCAGGGCGAGGTGCAGGCTGCACGGGGCGACCCTTGCAGTGGCGCGCCCTCCCATTGTGGGGCCCCACGCCCCCTGCCCCGCCAGGGACGGCTGGGCCGGGCTGTCCGTGCTACGGCTTTAGGGCCCGGCGTCCGTCACCGCAGGGCCGCCGGGCCGCCACCCTTGGCCGCACTCTTCACGGGCTTCGCCAAGCTTCGCTCGGCTGCCTCCGAAGCGACGTCGCGCCGTTCGCCTCGCACCCTCCCTGCCTCGCGCTGCCCCTGCCGGCCGGAGGGTTGTTCGGACGCAGCGCCGCCAAACGCCCCAGACCAATGGCCCGCCCCTGCCCCGCCCCTGCTCTGCCCCGGGGACGGTTTGCACGCTCGCTTGCGTTGTGACTGGCGGGCCTGAAACGCGTTTGCGTAGTCAAGGAGCGGTTCTGGCTGTATTGGATCAAGTCTCCGCCGACAATCATGTGCATGAGGCGGAGGAGGCACGCGTCACGCCGTCGCGCGCGGTGCTCTAGAGGAGAGACCGTCTCGCCGTTCGTTATCCCCATGCTTTCCAGTCGTGAGCAGATAAAGGCGCATCGGACTGACTGTGTGGTCGTTTCCGTGTTGCAGTGGTCGCGGTGCTGCTCGCTGCCTGCCATGTCTGGTGCCAGCAGCCGCAGTGGGGCGACCCAGGCCTCCTCCGCCTCGCCGGGCCCGGGGACGCCGCGGGCCTCGGACCCCAGCCCCAGCCGCACTGGTGGACGCCGTTGCCGGTGCAGGCCGCGGTGGCGCCAGTCGCCCTCCACGCCCTGCACGTCCCCGTGGAGGCAGGGATGCCGGCGTGGTACCCGTGGGCCCCACGCCGGCTGCTGGGCTTCGCGGGGGCGGGCGACGGCACTCCGAGTCCCGTCGCTGCGTCAGAGGCGTCCGAGTCCTCGTCGGCCGCCCCCGCGGCCTCAGCGGCTGCCCCGGTAGCCGTCTCGTACCTGACGACCCTCGGGCCCGGCCCGGGCCTGGGGGCCGCAACCGCCAGCTCTAGTCAGCCCCCAGCCTCGCCCGCGTCCTCATCCGCTGCCTCGTCCTCGGCGCCCAGGCCGCGGGAGCCCAAGGCCATCGGGGTGCTCCCCGTCGGCGTGATGCCCACCGTGGTGCGCGCGGTCCCCACCGCCGGCACGCCGGCAACCCGGCCGCCCGGCACCGTCACCAGTGTACTGGAGATCGTCGAGGAGCTCGCCGAGGCCGCCACGCCGTCCCCGTCGGAGAACACCCCGACGTCACCGTCCCCCGCCTCGGCCGCGGAGAACGAGGCCGCGCTGCAGGCCTCCTCCGCCGAGATGCCCAACGACGAGCCGGCCAAGGCCGTGTCGGCATCATCCGCCGAGGCGGCCGAGGCCAGCCCCACCGAAGCCAGCGAAGCAGCCTCCAGCTCTGCCAGCCCCGCGAGTGCCACCGGCACCGCGCCGACGCGAATGCAGTCCATGTCCCTGAGCACTGCCGGCACTGCCCCAGGTAAGGCCCGGTTGGCGCACCAGTGCACATCAAGCTGGAGATAAGGCCATCGATCGGGAAGCATGCACCCACCATGCACCCAGCAACGGCGTGCCGATGATACCAAAATTATCAGGGAAGGGCGTGCACAAGGGCGGCGATCGGCGAACGCAAGGCCCGGCCCGCGGCAGCAAATGGCAAACATTGAGCGCCCGCCAGTCGATGGGTAGGCCACCCGCCTCGCCATGCTGCGCGCGGGGCAGGCGCGCCGCCTTCAACTTGAACTTGACAGGCTAGACTACATTCGATCTTATGCCGTTCCGGGCTCACCCCTGACTTTACCTTTTTCTGTTCTGCAGCCAGTGACGTCACGCTGCCTGCCGCGAGCGCCAATGACAGCCGGACTCCGGGCGCCACCGCCACCACCAAGCCCGATCTCAGCAGTACCGCCTCGCCGCGCCTCGGTAGCATCCGCCCGGAGGTCGCCGCGCACCCCGGCGTCGGCGTTCCGCGTCGCGTCGCCACCACCCTAGCGGCCGCCGCCCCCACGACGCCGGCCTGGAGCGCGGCCGCCGCCACCGCCAGCAGCGCGACGCAGCCTCCGCACAGCCACCGGTCCGCCGCCGCCCCCCTCGGCTCCGCGAGCTCCTCGGCCGGCAACGCCCGGCAGCACCGCGTCGACGCCATGTCGCTGTCCTCGGGTGGCGGCCTGGATGCCGGCTCCATCACCGGCATCGTCCTCGGCATCGTGGTGTTCGCGGGTCTAGTCGGTACGTCACGTCGACGTCACGTCGGCATCGCAAAATTCACCGACAATTTCCGCGGCACTTTGCTTGTTTGAGTCGTCGTAACCCCTTTTAATTTTATCTCACCAGGCACTGTGAGCTTTATTCTATACCGGCGACGTTACCTGAACAAGCCTCAAACTCTCAACGACAAGTGCAGTAATCCAGACTCCAGTGGCTACATCGATGACAGTACATTCCGGGTAAGTCAATTTACACAGTACGGATATTTGTAGTGACAATAATTTTTCATCAAGTGAATCATTAACAGTTTTCTTTATGTCTTTTGTTTCTTTTGTGTTTCAGGAAAACTCTGAAGAAATGTATAGTCTTGACAATGATTCATTTCTTAACAGCCTTGAAGCAATGACCATCCAAAATTACTGGACAGATACTGTTAAGCACACTAAACTTTAGGTATTGTCAATGTGTGTTCACACTGTCAACGAACATTCCCCAGTTTTTTATTTCTCGGAGAAACAGCGGCAGAGGTGGACCTTCTGTTCATTTTATTTATTTACGAGGAGTGTAGAATACAGTTTAGTCTAGTTGCTCCTATGGAAATCAATCCCACTGAAATATGTTTCTTTTTCATAGTATTTTTACTGAATATTATACTCAGGAATCTTACCTTTTGTTGTGTGTGTTTCTGTTAGGAGATTGTGGTGGTAGTTTTGTGTTTTAATTCCATTGACTTAGAAGATTCTGCCTATTTTATTGAGTAGTGTACTGTTACCTGTGTAGTTCCAACATTGAAAATTGTATGTCCGATTCTATTTATCAATCCATTTTGCTCTATTTTTGCTGTACTTCTTTTGAATTGACTTGACAAAGTATTGTTAGTCCTTGTGCAATCGGTAGCTATTGATAGAAAATCTGCAAAATCAAAGTCAGTTTTGATTTATTTTGTATTCTGTAAAAACATATATTGGTGATTTCTCACTGGACATGTGAAAGATTTTTGGCTGGCATTCTAAAAATTATGTGGCAATTTTTACTTCACTTACCATGCAACTTGTACATATCTGATGTAAAGAGTTACCAAGGTAATTGAAACACCTGACAACTTTCAAACTGTTGTTAAAATGGAAACATATCCAAGCTGTAATTAATTCTTCAAGAAAGGCCTAAAAAGAAAAATTGGCATATTGTTGTATAATAACAGAAATCACTCAATGAAAGTACGTAAACTTATTGTTAAAGCCTATTGTGGATTAGATTGCCCCCTTTAGTTTATTTCCGTAATCAATTGTCTTATAAAAACTGTGTAATTTACCTCCTGAGCGTTCTGCTGGTAAAATTTACTTTAAGGTTGTGAGGTTCGTATGGGCCTGGGGCTGTGTTTGTGTAATGAGTATGCTGATATCAAGTGTACATGTGCCTATAAGCGTATGCATTTTATCTTGTTAAAATTTGAGTGCATCGTTTGTTGTGCATTATTATAAAATACCCTCACTCCTGTTTTGTGATATTTTTAGTTCGATGTAATTAGGTGGTCTATTCTCACATAAGCAAAACCTTTTTTTAAACAATGAAGTTTCCCTCCATTCTTACCCAGAGCTATTCACAAGTTGGGTCCATTAGACAGATAAGATTGTTGCAATGTACATACAATATATTTCATGTTTATCCTAGTCCATGATTTGTTTTCCCTTTCTTCATCCAAGATTGTGCTGGAAAATCTTACAGTTTTAAATCAAATGATACAATCAGCTAAAATATGAAAGTTCATTACCACTATTGCACCGAAACCTTGCTTTTACTACAATATTTAGTAAAAAGAAATTTGGGTGTGCTTTCTGTTGGGATTACAGAACTAGTAAAGAAACACTAAGATTGCACTGCTGTATTTAAGATTGTTCATTTGATTAATGTTTGTGTTTTACTTATGTTTATGAAACAAAGTCCAAAATAATAGTACCTGCCTTTGCCCTGCATGCCCCTGTAACTTTCGGGTACCATCATCACAGGAAAAACAGAGTTGTAAATTTAAGCCGCTTAAAGGGCCTGTAGAAGTACAGGATTTACACCTCAGTTCAGGTGTTAACTTATTTACACCTTTGTTTTTACTGAGTTTGCAATTTTAGAAGTTGAGCTTTCACATAAAAACTCTGTAGACTAGTTTTTAGGTGTATCTTTGTTATTCCACATCACATATCACCAACTGAAAGGAATTTTAGTGTAGATAAACCATGGAGCTATTTTCATAATGTAATTTCCCCTCTTCCGTTCTTTCTTTCTCTCTTTCTTTCTTGTGTGAATGTTGTTTCAGCTTAACTGCATAATAAACTTGAGTGTCAATTTTTAAGGATTATAATGATGCTGTCGGTAAATCATTGAAAACATAGAGTATTTTTGAGTGCTTTCTTCTCATAATTTTCATGCCATACTATTTGGTTTTTGTATTGCATCCCTAGCACTGCAAAATAGCGCTTCAACTTAAGGCACCTTCACTGTATGTACCTTAGCTCTCCACATATATTCATTAACTGTGATAAATCTAAGAAACCTGTCCTTCATTATTTCCATGTTAAGTTTTGCCTTCAAGAATAGTAAGTGTACCATCATTCCATTCCATATTCCATTATGTTCTTCACAAGTACAGTAATGAAGTTTAGTAGTGGTTATCTCTTAATTTTCTTGTGGTGTCTACTAACTCTCTTACAAAACTTTGTTCAAGATGGACGCCCCACTAGTTTACTATGCATTTACTTTTAAGTATTGCCTCATCCACAATTAGGAAGCAAAAAATGAGTACTTCTCTCCCACATTTAATTTAAAAAAAAAAAACATGATCTGATAAAAAGAATTGTTGAATGATGCTTAACGCTGCTGTGATTGTTTGTTTAAGTTTTGTTCTCTTGTTATGTTTCTTACAGAAAGATGTTATCTGTCCATGTCAGAATGTCAAGAGCAAGATAAAAGAATCTATAAAAAGAGAGCTTTCTATTTTATTTTCCTTTTGCATTTTGAAAAAAAAAAAAAACAGCTACCAACATACAATTTATATACCAATAAAATTTGACAGAGTGCATCTCGAGATGACAAAAATCAATGTCCACCTACTTATTTACAGAGATATGCAAAAAACACACAATGGAATGGTTACTAGCAGTATTACTGGTGCTATTTCATTTACACACTAAAATCTGACAGAAATTAATGGCAGTACCCTGATGCTCAAAATTGAAAAATCCTGAAGAAATTTGGTGCCACTTGAGGATTTAAATAAATCTTAAAATCCAGCTTTCAGCTTGTTGAGGTAGTTTAGACGTGCCTCCATTTTATCAGCAGGTCGGTTGTAAGGTGTCCAAATGGGCTCACCCACAAAGTACCTTTTAACACGAATAAAGTTCTGCAAAGAAGATAAAAATGGTCAAACACATCAAATAAAGTTCTTTCATGAATGAGCAAAGCAGAGGGCACATACCTTTGTGTCCAAAGTAAACCTGTGATAGATGCCACTGGGAATGATAATCAAATCCCCAGGTGTAACTTCGATCCTGATCCATTCATCATTTGCATCACGTACATCAAAGTAGCCACTACCAGACAAGCACAGTCGAATTTCTTCATCAGTATGAATGTGCTCAGTGTAGAACGTTCGGAGCTGTTGGTAAAAACAAAAATTGTTAGTATTTTAAAATATTGCAACTGCTTATTGACCACTTAACTGACAGCACATATTCGTGCAAAACAATACGTAAATCAATGAAAATTTCAGATGCTTACCTTTGCTTCATAGTCAGGTCTGCTCTCTTCAGTCTGGAACTCATCTTCGTAAGTGTACCCTCGTTCCTTTTTCAGGTTTAAAAGGACATCGTCGGTCTCAAATGAATCATGTTTTATCTAGAAAACAGAGAATACATTTGTCGCATTTTTAACTATGTGCCACAGAAATTGTATGAAGATAATAGCAATTTTAAAATCACCTTGAAATGCTCGACACCTGTTGACTTGCAGAGTTGTGGAATCTCAATAAATTTTGGAGGGTTACGGTGATGTTCTAGTCTCTGATCCTCAGACGAATCATCCATGTACCATGCTCGCACCATTTTCAATGACACCCTGTAAAAATAAATAAATACAGAAATAAGTAAAAATAAACAAATGGATTAGCATTGTCAACAATATTGAACATTACATAACACTGCAGTTGAAACTATTGAATGTCACTTACTTGAAGCTAGTGGCAGACGACGTGACACCTATGTACTTGTTGCTCTAGAATTGACTTGCTAGAGGCTGCTTCTTTCTAACCCCAACAGAGGCGACAGGACAAGTTGTAAATTTCGTGCACTGATAAAGTGCGTGGCGTGGTGTAGTTAATTTACAGAAGAGGGCGCAACTGCTGCTCTCGAGCTCTTGCCGAAGAAGCCCGACGGCACCCGAACGATTCCCGAGCAGGCGACAGCTGTGCCAGGGAAGGGAAGGGAAAGGGGAAGGGGGGAAGTGGGTAGACGAAAGTAGAGAGGGGCCGGGGACCGGCAGTCTCAAATGTAATTTTGTGAGCAGTACTTGTGTCCTGTTCCGTCAGAAAGTCCTTTCGAGTTTTATTGAGAGAAAAGAAGAAAATTGGCCGGTGAGGCCTCTGGAACATGTCTGGGGATGTGCAACCAAGGAAGCGAAAGGATAAAAAGAAAAAGAAAGGTTAGTCATTCTTGTGCTTAAGCCACTAGTTGCTTCATCTTGGGTAGCCAATAACAATACTCTTAGCTCTGGAAACAGTTGTGATTTATAGGCATTTATTTCAGGGAGGTAATTTATAAAATCTTAATGGAATTGATTGTCTCTTTGTTTAGTTGTTAGTGATGAATGTTCCAAATTGCAACACATTTGTCTTAAACAACATGAACGGTTTCAGTACGAAATGGTTGTTGCCTCAAAAACCATGACATGACTTAAGGTTTCTATAGTTTGCGGAACTAGTTCAGTCAAGCCCTTTTATCTATTTCAAGAATTGAAGCTGTGAAAAGTAACACTTGACCCATTTAAAATTTTGTGACACGTTAGGTTCGCATAGCTTTATCTCAGCGCTTATGACAATATTGTACACCAATTATTTCAAGAAAATTACGGAGTTTTTTCAGCGAATTTTCAAATTGAGCAGGAAATTTTATGCATAATTTTTAATTGATAATTTTGTTTGGACTGGTCACTTTTACCTCATTTAATTCAACTTGACTTCTAAAAAATAATTTTGTTAGGAAACTCCAATTAGTAAACAATTTTGTGTGCTGCAAAAGCTTCTTCAACAAGACTTTCTTTTTTTTAGGAAAGTAAGTTTTTTGAAATTGTAGTTAATCAGGTCTTAGTTAACAGTTCCTCTCAAATTTTCCAAATTTTCAGAGAGGGGAGTGGGGTTGGTGCCCATGCCCGCGGTGACCTTCCCCTTGAAAAGCAAACTCGCCCCATAGAAGTGAAGCCTCCCAGTGTGGTGGCCGTCGGGACGGGACGCGACACCGTGACACGGCGGCTAATTCTTGGAGAAATGCGACACTGCCGGTGTATAGCGCGTCCTTGAGGGCTCCGGTTCCAGGCCTCTGCGCCGCAAGTGACACTCAGACACTGGGACACCCAAACGTCCTGGTGACGATAGGGGACGCGCCACGTGGAACACGTGGGTCTTTGGGGACCTTCAGGGTGGCGGGCACCCTCGCGGGCACCGGTTCGAACCCAGGCCCGCGCGGTGCGCTCGGGCCCCAACCAAGTGGCGCCAGGCCGGAACAAGGAACAATGGCAGGGCGGTTCGCGCTTCACTTCGCTTTGTGTACTTTGTTCTTGTTCGGGGAGTGCATTTCGCGTTCTGCGCTTTTGGCACGGTTTTGGGATCCCGCGACCGTCCCCTGAACTCGTGTCGAGCGAGCACGCCTTGCCAAAGCGACTGGCTGACTGGCTCGAAGGGGAGGGGCTGGGAGGGGGTGCCCAGATGCCTTCCCTTCGGGTTTTGCAATTTTCAGCCATGCGATTCACGGCAGTGATTTGGTTGGGCAAGAGCGGCGCCCGCAGCGCATGCCCCACACCGCACTAGCTGCCCCGAACAAAGACACAAGCAGTCGATGGTTTTGCCGCGCTTTCTAGGGTTTGGGGTGCGCTCGAAATAGAAAACCACCCCACGTGGCGGGTATTCGAACCGTGAACCGCCGGTCCCGAATTCGAGGGCCTGGCGATCTCCCCGCTTGGAGCGTTGGCTGGCTCTGCTCTACTTTGCGGCTAGGCTTGTGGGTGCTTGTGGGCCTCGAGGGCAGCGAACTGCTTATTGTTGGTCGTGAAGGTGAAGGTACTGAATGCCCGTGGCACCGCGGGCCGTGTGGCGTGCCGCGGCGCGAGCCCGCGGCGATTGAGCACCCCTCAAGCCCGCTCGAGGCCGTGCACAGCGTCAGCAGCTGCCCCACTGCAGGCGCTGCAGGCCGCCACCTCGCCACACTGAGTGACACTGTGCGACACTGTGTGACACTGTGTGACAGGCCGTGGGCGGGCCGCGGCCGCGGACCGCGCGGACAGCTGAGCACACCCACGCAGCTATCGACGCAGGACGAGGTCAGTCCCTCGTCCTGCGTCAGTTCGGAGGCTCACGGAGCAGTCCGCAGTGAGACGCAGAACGCAGGGCGGCGGCGCCAGGCTCGACGCCAGGCTCCTCCCTGCTTGTCAGCGCCGTCAGCACGGCGTCACGGCCACCAGCAGGGGTTGCCGATGTACCCGGCGTGGAGCCACGCAGCGCGTAGAGCGTAGACAAGGCGGCAGCCGTTGGCGGGCTGCCCGGCCGCGCAGTCGCGGACGAGCCAGCAGAGGGGTTCCGAACATCCCGTTTTCGGCGCTCCGTCTCCCTCGTACTCGCGGGGCGTTGCGCGTGGGTGCGAGAGGGACGGAGCTACCGAACGCGGTGCGGGAACAGCCCCCTGAGGGAACCCCGTGGGCCCTCTGGGGGACGTTGGCGGCTTGGTTGGCGGGGACGGGGACCGCGGCGTCGTGTAGGGGCGCGGCGGCCGGCGGCCCACTCTGGGACGGCCAGGCTCGGCCAGGCTGGTCGCGCTATTCTTAGCGCGGAGCACCTCCGCGGTGGTACGCCGCCACGCCGCGTAGCACGGTGTGTGAGGAGAGAGCAGAGGACTGACTTGCCCTCGACGACCCGCCTTCCCTTCCCCTCCCTTCCCTGCGGCAAGCCTGCGGGCAGCGAGCCCTTGACGCTCCCTAGGCAGCCGTGGCAGCGACCGGGTGACGGACGTTGTACTGTATGATAGTCTGTACCGAGGTCTGTACGGTCGCCGGCTGCATCCAAGCAGCTTGCAATTCCTTTTGCAAACGTTGTCGCCGTTGCCGTTTTTAGCAGGGACGCCAATGCTGCAGCGATGCTGTCGCACGTAGTTGTTGTCCGTTGCAATAAGTAAGGTGCGAAGCAGAGGGCGAGCTCGGAGCTCAAACCGCGTCACGCGAGGCGTAACGTTTATCGTTGGCTGGTCTCGATGAGGTCCCCGCGCACCCTCGCTCTCTCCGCCGCGCTGCTCACGAATGCATCACAGTGAGGTCAACGTGTGCTAGTGTCAGTGGGCAACCCCGACAGCCCTACACGTCCCCGCCGCCCCGCCCGCAGGCCGCAGACGGGGCACGCGCGCGGTGGCCGCGCGACGCCGCGACGCGACGCCGCGGTGAGCTCAGGCGTGGCGCGGCGGTGCGTGGTGGCGTGGCGCATTACGACGCCGCCACGCCGCCACTACATCCGCCTGGCGTCCACTGGCGTCTCTCAAGCCCCGTCCACGGCGTCCTGTCCCTGTCTCTTGGGCCCGTGGCGTGGCCGGCCTTGCGTGGCATCAGCACTCCCAACCCCTAGGGCCTTCGCACAACCCTGCCCTGGTCCTCCCCTACCGGCCAACTCATTCTGACTCTCGAGACGCTGCGCGGGTCCATTCCCCTGCAGAGAGTCCCTTTCGTACCCTTTCGTCTCTCTGTCTCTCTCGCACTCATACGGCGCCTCGTATTGGTGCGAGAGAGACAGAGCGACCACAACGACTCCCGGGTTCTGTCTACTGCGTCGCCGCGTCGCCGCGCATGCATAAACCAACCACGGCGCCGGCAGGACCGCGTTGACCCCGATTCGTTGTTTTTCCAGATGAACCCTCACTGCCGCCGTTCGTGTACGAGAAGGAGCCGCCCGTGATCGTGTCCAGCAGCAACAATGGCGGCAACAGCTCGCCGTCGGCCGCGTCGCCGGACGAGCAGATCCACGTGTACAAGGAGTCGCGGCTGGGCGGCAACATCTGCGCCAAGATCATCTTCTTCCTGCTGCTGGCCACGCTGGCCGTGATGGTGGGGCTCATCATCACGGAGCACCGCGGCTCCAGCGAAGGTAGGCGCGGCGTTTGTTTGACGACGCGATAGCGCTAGGGCCAGGGCCAGCCAGGGCCTGGAGATAGCGCCCGTTGGGCTGCCGGCAAGTCAAGCCGTCAACGTCAAGCCTAGCCAAGAGAGCGCCTGTGAGGTGGGCCGGCCCGTGACACACCGGAGTGGCGGGAGAGCCTGCCTCGCAGGCGTTCAGAACGTTCACGGCGACACTGCGGGCTTTTCGGAACAGAGCTCACGTTCTTTTGGCCTTTCGATGTGTTGTAGAATGTTTTATTGTTTTTCTGACCGTTCTGTAGCTAGTGCCTCTTTTGAAAAAAAAAAATACAATAATCATGAAACTAACAAATTTTTTTCCAATTTAGTGGCTACTGCAACTGATTCACCATGGTCCCAAATGCTCGAAGGGTGGATAGACGATTCTCCTCCTGACAAACATGATGATGAACATGATGCAGCAATCGAAGATGATGACCACGACGAACACGATGACCATGATGAACATGATGACCATGATGAACATGCAGACCATGATGATGAAGAGGACGAGCATCATGATGAGGAAGATGAAGGTGAGAAAATAATAGGCAATGGCTTCATAACATTAAAATTTTGAATAAGCTAAATAAATTGAAATTTACATTTTATGGTTATTGTTCAAGTTGGTTGTAGTTATTTGGAGTAGAAATTTTGAAACACCCTACCTTTTTTCTGTAGAACATGAGGATGATGAAGAAGCGGCAGTATTTGAGCAGGAGCAGGAAGCACGATCTGCTCGAAGCGTAGCCTCAGAGCCTCAGGTAAGTGAAGAGGAAGATGGGGATGAAAACAATGATCTTGAAGAAGGTGACAAAGATGAAGAGGATGGCAATGAAGAGGAAGAGGAGCAAGATGATGGAGAACATCCACAAGAAAATGAAGATGATGAGAATGAAAATGACAATGATGAAGATGATAATGGAGAGTCAGAGAATGAAGATCAAGATCAACCTGAGTCGGCAGAAGAACAAACTGAGGGGAATGAAGATAATGTGGGAGAGAATGATGTTAGTGCTGAAGAAGAATTTATTTTTCGAGAGATTCCTGGAGTGACTGCCAGCGCTGAAGTCACTGAAGACACTGATGATGATATTGCCGAGGGTAATATTGATCAAGGTAACTAAGCAGGGAGAATAATTTCTTCAGTTTTTATTATTTTCTCGGCCTTCTTTTTTTAAATTTTTTAGCTTAGCTCGTGTATTTCCGTTTTACAACACTTCGTGTATTTTTAGATGAAGAAGATGATATCAATGAATCAACAGGGCAAGGTTCTGATGCAGGGTACTATAGTGATAACCAAGATGACGATGATGAAAATGATGATAATGATGATGATGACGGTGGTGATGAAGGTGATGATGACAAAAGTGAAGAAAGAGAAGATATTAGTCTGGATAATGAAGACGATTTAGATAATAATGAAGAAGACAATGATGATGGTAATGAAGACAATGACAATTCTAGGGAGAATGACAATGCAGATGAGGATGATAATACTGATGACAATGATGATACTCAAGATGCCGAAAGTGCAGAAAACGACATTGACAAAGATTTCAGCATGAGGGGGGATCAACCAGGAAATGATGGAGAAGAAGAAGAAGATGATGATATACAAGAGGACAATGATGTGGATAATGATGATGACAAAAGAAATGTTGATGACTATGAAGAGGTAATAGCTGAACGCAACTTTGATTCTTTAGATGCTAGCCCAGTAGCAGATGAGGACGATGCCTCAACAGAGCAACAACTTGAGGTGAGGTGGATTGGCACCTCCAGCCATGGTGTGCTGTGTGATTCCTCGCTCACATTAAAAATTTGTTTGATAGAACTAATCAACCAGTCTGAGATATGTTAGGTGGTTTAGGCATGCCTACTCAAATAATCATGACATAATCGTGTTTTGCTGGCATACCGTAGCTAGATGTTTTTATTTCTTTCTGTAATGTGTGTGTCTCTTGCCCACCCCGCTGATGCTGCTGACAAGCCACTCAATTAATTCATAATAACATTCACTTCTTACTCATAACGATTTAAATTGTTTAGTTATTAGCTTCTGCTGCTTGTGCATAATATGGATGAACTTTTGTTCCACTTGTGGTTTTTCAATTTCAAAACTCATGCATAAGCATTGAAAATGGTTTAGTTTTTTTGGCTGTTTTCTGCACTGTCTTGCATTGATTGTCAACTATCTTGTGTTCTGTTGTAGTCCGATGATGACTTTGAAGAAATTTTGGATGCTCCAGAATCTGCTGATCCAGAAAAATCCCAAGAGGAGAGTGAACCCTTGGAGCCTATAGGACGTGAGTGTCAGAATTAATTAAGATAAGATTTATCATTATGTGCTTGTCATATCAAGCTGTTCAACATGATGCTCATTTATATAGATATATTTTATTTTTGTCTTTTTTTGAAAATTGGATGAAGCTATTGTTTTCTTTTTTCTTGGTTTTGAAGGCAAAAAATTGATCTGGGTTTGTACCTATGTACATTAAATTTCACGTTTTTATTTGTATTTACAATTTCCTCTGTGCATTTGGAGATGTCATAAAATAAGACACCCTTTTAGTTTAATCAGTAGGTCTTTCATACATGTTGACAGTGCACTGTATTTACCATTATTAGTTTTTCCAAGTTAATGTTGCTCTCTGAATGTCTTTACTTCCTATTATATCTTGAATTGTGTTTAAATCGCCCCCTTTCGTCTTCTGCATATTAAGTCTTTGTTGTTGGTGTGTTCACAGTGGCGCTTAAATTTGGTGTTGGGATTGCCATCATCATTGTGGCCCACGTGGTGTTGGTTAGGAAATGGAACGAAAGCGGTCGGTATAAGTGGGCCTATCATTGTTGCTTATGCATTGTGTGAACAAACCTCGCATTAACACATTGGAAATGAAACCCAGCTACATCTGTTTCCTTCTTTCTTCAAAGTGCATTGTTTATTGTACTGTCAGCATGTGTGTAGATAGTAGATTTCATTTCTTAATCAGTTGAGTAGCTCCTTTCTTTGAGTATTGTAAGCTGTTCATATTCAATTCATATTTTGTTATTAGTACTTAAGAATGCACCATAGAATGTTAGGTATTTATCCCAACTATTGTACTATTCTTTGCAGCATTAAGTGTATAAATCAGATGTTAAGAAATTTTTTAAAATTATTCCTTTTGATCAAATTTGTGGTTTGTGAAGAAGTGCTTTGAGAGAAAGGGGCCTGTTCTTTTCAGTCTAATGTGTTGCTAATGTACAATATGTCAATGGAAACACTGCCTAAAAATTGCTTGGAAAGGAGTTACAGCCATCGTTCCTCAACCATGTAGCATCCTCCTGTCCTTTTTATTGGGAAATTTTTCGCTTTTATAACTTACGCTTTTTGTGTTTCTCCCACTCTTGCAGTATATACTTTCTTAAATGTAACTTACTGGGTTTTTCTTTTAGAAAAGTGGCCTTTCTAGAGATGACTGGATTTTGCTTTGTTCTTGATAAGAGTGTGTTTGGCTCCCAATTAACAGGTGCCTTCTTCGTCTAACACATAATAACTCGCTACAACCAATAGCATAGTGAGTACATATTTGTAAATTAGTAAAACAAGAGAATCTTTGTGTTTTATTCAATCATAGCAGTCATTAAAATTGCAACTTTTTTTATCAGATGAAACAGGAGCCACAACTTTGCAGCCTACCACTCCATCAACAGCAGTGCTAAGAAGGCAAACATTAATTCCTCCCTCTGTAGCCTCCTCAAATCTCATACCTGAGCCAGATGATGTGGAAGGTATATTTAATGTCTAGTTTATTCAACTTTCTCAATTGGATATGGTTCAAGAAATATGTTTGCATTGTGCCCTAGAATATTCCGATGAAGAGTTTGATGATGAGGAGGAAGATGAGGATCCTTTGCAAACCAATATGGTGAGGGAAGCTCTTGTTCGAAAGTATGGAAAGTTATCACCGGAAGGAAGCGTAGAGGAGGACGATGTTGATGAAGAGGAAGAAGAAGAAGAAGAGGAAGATGAAGAGGATGTGGAAGATGAGGATGAGGGTCCAGAGCAAGAGTTTGACGTAAGCATCGTTTCATAATGCACATTTTTAAAAATATGATTTTGAGATGGTTTTGGCTTTTGTATGTGGTTCTTGTTTCTCATAAAATCTCTCTGATTTTGTATGGTAGAAAAAATTTGGGTATAATGTTGCAACAATACCTAAAAAACATCTGGATCAAGTGGGAGGAGATGATGATGAAGATGTGGAAGATGAAGAGGAGGAAGTTGGAGATGAAGAGGAAGAAGAATTAGAAGATGAAGAAGAAGAGGAATATGTTCCACATGCTCATGACCCTTGGAAAAGTTAGTCTCTCAGGCAAAAGTGTTAATACATATAGGTATTAGTTACTGTATTGTGTTTAATTTTAAGCATTAGACACTCTTTGTGTGAGTTGCATTATTCTCATTGTGTTGTGATTATTTGGTAAAAAGAGAGCGCATAAGTACTGGTACCAAGTCATTGACTATTAGTATTTAAAATAAATGAGCATCATGTTGGGAGAATTGTCACAAAATCATTAAGTCCGTGTGTTAACTTACGGGTATCTTGTTTGTCCTCCCTTTAAATGATAATCACTGATCCTACAGATATCAGGCAGGCTCAAGAAGACTCTGAACCAGAAATTTCAGATGGTGAGGAAATTTCAGATGATGAGAAAGCTCCAGTTCTAAGGAGGACTGGTGGACCCAAAGAGGCAGATGAAGAGTCTATGTGGCCAATGGGGCCAGACTTCCCTTCAGAAACCACCCAATCATCCAACTCCAATGTGAGAAGATTTTTTTGTGAAACTCAATTAGAACAATCATGCCTATTGGTATTGCTTAATTTTTACTCATTTTTTTACCTTTTTTTTATTTTTTTTTTAGAAAGAGGACCGTAACTTTGATGCACTTGAGGCACAGTTGGAGGAGGTGAGTTGCTGTCATGAATAACTTGTAATTTTTATTACGGCAGGGTCCTTAAGCTAGCATCTGCTGCAGACTTTTGTCTCTGCTAATGATCTTGTTTTGTGTATCCATATTTATGGATTCTACCCTTATGTAGGAATTCATCATGTAACCAGTTCCTATGCACCCACTTTCCTTTACCTCTTTACAGTCATCTCAAAACCCTCCCAGATTTTTGCTTTGTAGTGTTCTGCTACTTAATAAGTTTTCTAAGAAATTTCACATTTAAAACCAATTTTTATTAGCTTATGTTGTAGAGCATGATGAAAATGAGTTAGCATGTGTGAATTTAATAACTGAGTTTATGGTTATTGCAATTTTTAGATCCTCTCATGCATTCAGCCTGGTTTAGCTCTTGTTTATGTCAGAGTAGTATTGTCATTGTCTAGGACTAGCTTTCTGCCCTAAATCTGTCTTTTTCTAATGAAACCAAACAAAAATTTTTTTAAAAAATTAGCTTTGTGAAATTACACAAATGTAGCATACATTCTAAGGTGTTTGTTCTGTTTAGAAAATAATGAGTCATAAATCTATGCAATGACAACCACAGTTTCTTCTATTAGCACCCACAAAACATCCTTACTTTCTGTAGGAGGAAGTGTGCTTTTCATTGCCTGATATCAGCTTTATTTTTCGTTATTGTTACTAACAAGTGTTTGAATTTTTCCCTTTCCCCCTTCCCTTTATCCTTCCCAATGTTGCCTTTTATTTCATACTTTGAAATGCTTTTGCACCTCATCTGTTACTGAACTGTTTTTAAAATACCTATTTGCAATCAAATCAAAATTGGCAACCTAACATGTCAATCTCACTCTCCCTCTCTCTTTTTTCTTTGTGGTTTTTAATTTGGCATCCCTTGAAACTACCACCCATTCCTTTCCTTCCTGCACAATTACCTATGCAGAACCCACAAACAGCATTGCAACAAGTGAATAGCCTTCTTGCTGACACTCCAGAAGCAGTTGACCTCTTATCTCTTCAAGCCCGAGCCTTGGACAAATTAGCTGAGCAGAAACACAGTAATAAGTTACTGGAAGAGGCAATTGGAGCTTACCTGTCCTTATTGCAAAGGAAAGATGTCAGTGATCACTTGTTTTTGAAAACTGCAGATCGCTGCATTAACAGAATGAGATTTAGAGGTAAATTAAGATAAAATCTACTTTGCAGTTGTGTTAAATTAGATGCTTTTATGCTTCATTCCAATGATTTTGTTTCTTGTTACAGGACAACATGGTCAGGCCATAACTGTCCACAAAATGTTAATAACAAGATTTCCAAAAGATCCGAAACATCGCAATGACCTAGCTGTTACGTACCTCATGGTGGGAAGGTATTGGTTTTGTCATCATAAACTTTATGACTTGGAAAGCAGATATTACCATTGTTATTATTCAATATTTTATTTTAGGATCCCTTCAGCTAAACAGCTTATAAAAGAAACGCTGCAGTTGTGGCCATCTGATGGTTTTGCTCTGGTTCACTATGGATTTATTCTAAAAACGAGTGAAAACAATAACGAGGATGGATCTCGTTACATGCAGGCAGGCATTGATTCAAATGAGCCAGGAACTATGGATGCTCGATTTCTATTCCATCTGGGTGATGCTTACAATCGTATTGGATTACCCAAACGTGCGGAAAAGGTATTTGGGTTGACACGAGGTATCTTTATCTTTCTCTTATGCTTACGGTTTGATCTTGTCTTGAACTATTATTGTATTGTCCAGGTATACCAGCTTGGAGTTGATAGGGGACTCTTTCGATCAAAATTTCAGAGGTCACTGTATAATGTAGACAGGCTAACAGCCCGGCCATGGTGGACACTTGAACAAACAACTTATGCAAGAGAATTGAGGTTTGTTGAATATTTCTTCTTCCTTGACTGCATTTTGATTCAATGTAATTCTATATGCTTTCATTTATTATCACAGAAAGTTTGAGGAACATTGGAAGGAAATACGGGATGAGGGAATGGCGATATTGCAGTCCCATAGTGCAGCTAGTGGATTTAAGGATGAAGCAGAAAATTTACGAGACAAGGGTATTTGGAAACAACTGGAATTATATGCAAGAGGTAAGCCTGTTATAAAATTTTACTATTTTTTTTACAAAGTTTGATAGAGGGGAACTTAATATGTCGTTTTTTTGTAGGCCAACAAATAACATCAAATTGTAAAAGGGCACCAATCACATGCCGACTGATTTCCCAGTTCCCTGCTGCTCATGGCTGTCGCAGAGGGCAGGCGAAATTCAGTGTAATGCAGCCTGACACACATGTGTGGCCTCATTGTGGACCAACCAACTGTCGCCTTCGAGCTCACCTTGGGCTAGTTGTACCATCAGGCACTGCATTACGAGTTGGATCCGAGATAAGGTAGCATTCACCCCTCCAAACACTAGATCATCTTGGTAGTATATTTTCTGCCAAGTTTTAATTGATGTATTATTTTACTTTCTTTTCTCCTTTTGCAGATCATGGCAGGAGGGCAAAATGTTTGTGTTTGATGATAGCTTTGAACATGAAGTTTGGCATAACGGTACATCAACGCGGCTGGTTTTAATTGTTGATATTTGGCATCCAGAGCTGACTGAACGCGAGCAAAGATCTTTACCTGCCATTTAAAAATTTTACTTATTACGTGACTTCTGAACTGAAGTACATGTTATCAGCTCCTGAACGGTTTTAAAGGCATGCTTTTGGCTTAATAGTACATACTCCCACCAATATTTATTCCTGCATTGCATTTTGAGTTCTACTTTTACTGGATTGTGATAACTTTTTTTGTTTGCAACTGTGCTTCAACAGCTGCACTTGGACATACTGCCCTCATTGTTAAGAGGGCTAAAGAGTAGTGTGCTGATGCCCAACAAACTATTCATTTTCTCTCAAATTTTCTGCATCCCGCTTCTATAGCAGATGTTGGAAATCCTTCACTAGTCTGTACCAAATAAACTTTTTTGTTGAAATTTATTTTTTATTTATTTATCTTTTTTTCAATACTTTGTCATATGTATTTATTGGAGTTGATTCTCCTCTATCTGATCTTTTCTGACTGTTCAAATGTAGTTGATTAGGAGTTTATGCCTTTTCCCCTGAGGTCAGAAGGGTAAAGATTTTATTTTGTAGATCCTGTAGTGTGATAACCTGTGATATATGTTGTAACAACAATGTGAAAGTGTTTTGAGGAGAGAAGAGTTTCCGCCTAAAATCATATGCTGTTCATTGTACTGTCATCGACAAAAGTAAATGTGATTAGGTTTTTAACTTACAAAACAAACAAAACAAGAAACAAAATAGTTGGTGAATATGTATTGTTTACATTGTATCATCAGTTTAACAGGGGTGTCGCATATTGTTGTCATTGCAGTGCCTTAAAGCATCATTAGTTTTTAAGGTGTGAGTGTGGTTTTTCTTTGTATATATAAATGTATCTTTGAAAAATTGCAAGTGACACATTTATTTTTTCTAGCTATGGAAAATTGAAGAAAGATGAAATGAACTTAATGTTTGATTATGTGTGAAATGCTGTTTGAAGTATCATCCATAGGGTTTGAGCCTAGACTTTTGTGAAAATTAATAAGTGTGAGAGTGCAATCAAAAAAATCCAGTTGTATGAAGTCTGCTAAAGAGAACTCATGAGAGTACTACTAGCTTTACCAGACCTAAGTGCCTTTAATGTATGTAATGGTAAAAATCAAACTTCGAATGCCCAATACTGAGGATTACCAATAAACATCTGATTTTTATAGAAAATAAACGTTTTATATCTGCTTATGTTTCTCTTTGTTATTGTCCCCTCTGGCTGATTCAAGTTGTTTGCTGGGGAGGTCACTGAGTCAACCTATTTTTGGATCACCTTAAATTTTTGTCAACCTATCTGTATTTGACCAAAATAATCCACAAATGAGTGGTTATAGAGCTGAATGGTTAGGTTTCAAAGGTAGGAGGTTCTTTACCCTCTTTAAGTTGCTGTTGTCATTTTCCACAGAGGGGAAGTGGTTGAAGAGCACCTTCATTGGATACTCATTCTGAGTCATTACTCATACCATGAATGCTATGTAGTTTACACAGGGCAATATTTTAAAAACAAGTTATTAAATTGATTCATTTTATTGCTACAGACACCAGAAGAGGTATAGAAGCACCACCTTCTTGACGAATGCCATTACACAGAACACACTTACATACAAATGTTTATTATTAGAGATCAGATCTAATCCTACTCTTTCAATACAGATAATGAAAACAAAGAGACCTCACCAATGGAGAAGCCTTGTTACAGTTACATGCTGAAAAAAGCCTTGGTTAATGTAAGAGATATTTCTGTCAAACTCATGGCAGAAACAACAAGGGAATGATTAAACAAATGCATTGGATGAAAAATGACCAGCCACGCATGCAACTAAACTACAAATTTCTAGCATGATTAATTTAGTGCAAAATTCTTCACTCATGAATTTGTAGAATTTTACTAGACAAGCCAAGTATTGGCATGTTGTTCTTAGTCTTATATAGACCATTGTAAACTAAAAGGAATACAAAATTGAAATCAAAACTTCCAATGAATTGTAAAACTAGAATACACATCTAAAAGTTATAAAACAAATAAAAATTCTTTGTAAGCTTCTGCCCGTCAGCTTGACTGAGCAGCAAGTCACAAAGTTAAATTGGAAGGTTAACATTCAGTTCATAGATGCCACATAAACAAGCATGGCTTAGAGTACCAACCCTGAACACTAGCAACAAATTCAGAAAGTAAATTAACAAACAAACAACAACTTACTGTATATTAGTAAATTAATATTTTAATCAAATTTATTTAAATAAATCACAAAATTGTTGAAGTCTATGTTTATGAAGTCTCTTTGGCAAGAAAGAGTTAACAAAAACAATAAAATTCTTACAGCTAAACAAGTAGTACAACTTGTCTAAGATAAGAACGGTCAAACCACTGATCCTTGTTTCATAATACATCTTAATTAGGTACTGTATTGTTATCATTATTAATGGTTACCAAAAATGGATTCAAAGACATGATGCAAAGGGCAGTCCACGTTATGTCTCAAATATTCCACAATAAATTCAAACACACATACTCTATTTGAATAACAGCAAAATATGAAACCCAGAATAGATTCGAAGAAAAATTTGGCACCAGAAATATTAGAATCATTTGGCACCAGCCACTGTAAAGTGGGCTCAGAACAAAGTAAGAAATGAAATTGCAGCTTCTTCCAGCAGAAAATACGTAAGTGATTAAAGACAAGCAATGATTAATCCTTCTTCTTCGGCTTCTTAGGATTCCTGCTGCGGGACTTGGCCTTGCAAAGAGGGCAGATTGGAGCATTACGATGAATTTGCTGGTGGCATGATAGGCAGGACTTCATTGGAGGAGGCTGTTGCCTGTGAAGCAAATAAATAGGATGATATGAGATTGGCGAGTTTAAACTGACAGATAGTGGCATAATGCAATACAAAGTCTGGTGAAAGAGATATACCTAAATGTTGGAGCAGGCCCTGGAGCTGGTGGCATTGGGCGGTTGTCTGCCTTGTTGCCTTGGACTAATTGCAGTGGCTGTTGAGGAGTAAGGAAACCAGCGCCAGGAGCATGGTGAGCAGAGTGGGGATGGTGACCTGGATGACTGTGAGCATGGGAGTGCATTGCAAGACTTGCCATGCTTGCTTGCTCAACATCGCGCACATCTGGAGCGCGCCAATCAGAAGTCTTGACATGTTTGTCAAAGTAGCTGTTGAAAGAGAGCAGGTCACATTAAATACTGGTCAAACATGGAGCACTATCAAGAATTAATAGAAAAGTACTTACTCAGGTGAAATGAGATCTCCTTCTTCCTCATGAAGATCTGGCAAGCGATCAAGGCCTAGGTACTCACGGCGTAGGCGATCAACATCATGTTTCAGAGGCCTATAATCATCATGAATACGCTTCGCAGTATCAAGTGCTCTGTTTCGCGACTCTTCAGCTTGTTTGATGACAGTTTCCATCTAAAATTGTTTCATGGTAATAGATCATAAGCATGAATGAGATACTTGAGTAAGTAAGTCAAACACTAAATTGAATTCATTCAAGGTGATGAACCTACAGCATTAATATCAGCATGAATTTGACGAAGTTCTTCGACATGCGCCATTTTTTCTTGCATTAGCATATCCATCTCCTGCTTATACTCAGAGAGACACTTTTCTTCAGCTTCAGTTGCTTCCACTTCATGCAAGATGCGCAGTTTCATTTTCTCCAACTGCATAGTCTTAGCTCTAAAAATATAAATACAGTATAATAAGAATATAAAAGGGGAAAAAAGGGGGGGTTTGCAAACCACAAAACCGTGTGGAGAGTAGTACTTCTACAGAGGAATGTTAGCTTTTGATGAAAATGAACTGCACTGAAATTATTCTGCTTGATATGCAAATGTAAACACAAAAATCGTGGACAAAAATATTAATAATAACAGATTTTATACTTCTCTTTTTTTCGACGATCAATCAAGACTACACCTAGCCGGCCTCTAGAATCCATTATTCTCGACGAAATATAATCTTACCTTACTTCCTTTAACGCCTCCAGTTTAGCGTAAATAGTACGCTCATCAGCGGATCCCATATTATTCAGCATTTCGACGAAATGTGTGAAATATCCTTCGATAAAAGAGGCTCTTTGTTTGTTTACCACCGACCCTTTTCGTTTTGACAGAAGCACGAAACAAAAATGGCGGCCAGTGTGACCGCATGGAGGTTCCAGGTGGCCGTGGTGAAGTGCAAAAGGTGTCGAGGTGCCGTGACATGGGCGGAGTAGCCACCTCAAGCATGACAAGTCTCTTCTGCAGTCACAAATTGTTTCCATCATTAAATTCGACATAATGTGACCACATCGTTTAAATTTTTATTGGAATTTTATGAGATAAATAAGCACGAAAGTGTCGCAAATTCATTATTTATGCATCTGCGTTGGCTAGCGGGTACATTGCGAACGAGGGAAATTTCTCTTTGTAATTCCCCACCGATCAGCTGGGCACAGAGGGCATGTTTATTTAGTTAGCTGATTCTGACAAATCTTAGTTGAAAGAGTTTTAATGATTTCTGAATTTAGTCATCAATTATGAGTGATTATCATGGACAGAATGGAAGTTAAGAGAGACATTTATCAACTATGGCTCCATTATAAGGCAAAGGTATTCAAGTATAGACAAAAACAGTTGTTGTCGTGTACATTAGTATTTTACAATTTTTAAACATAAATTCTTTTATAAATCAAGATTTGATGGTCTGAGGACGAATATATAACTGTGTTTTTGTGTTTCTGTGCACTGTCACACTCATAATATGCGTCCACATCACAATAAACATGACGATTGCAGTAGTTGACAAGTAGGGTTATGCTCGGTTGTCATTTATTAGCGGCATGAAATATCCCCTTCCTTTCATTACAGTTAAAGAAATGACTAAACCAACTAGTAACTTCTACTCCGAATTTGAATTCTGTTTGAAGTGCTCCCGCATATCTGTGTTAACCTCCATCTGAGTGTCTCCTAACCTGTTCTTATTTCAGGGGTTTTACCTTTTCCCTAAACCATTCATCACTCTTGACTCTTACTTGATGTTTTCTTCTTTTATCAGAATGAAGAAGATTATTTTCATCAATTTGTTCGAGGCTTCGTATCAATATGGGAAGAACAGTTGCAGTTGGATTGGTCATCCCTTCCAAATTGGACCGATATCCGCCCGGATGCTGGCCCTCACCTATCAAGACTACCAGAAGAATTACTTACTGCTGTCACCCAGTTCATGCAACAGGCCAAACAAGATACAGAGAGAGTAAGCATTGCGGAGCATGTGATCAAGTGGTTTGTAATTCACTGATACCCATGTAAAAATTATTATTTTCAGAAAACATTGAACTGTGGAACATTGTCAGAAATCGAACTGATCATCAATCTCCTTACTATTCTGGCGCGGAACTTGGATAACATTCCTCTTGTGGCTTCTTGTGATTATGTTTCCATTAGTATTGGCATGGCAGCTACAGTAATACACCAGGTGAACCCACTTTCTTAAAATTTTGCATATGTACCTCATTTACTTTGAAGCACCAGGTGATTTCAGTTTATTTTTATTGTTGATTTGCAGCTTGTTGAGGAAAGTGCTCACTTTGGAGAAGCAGGTGTTTCATTTTTTCTAACCGTTTGTCATCTACTAGAAGTTTTGTATGATCCGTACTTCACTTGGCGCCACTTTTTGCGTGGAAATGAGGCCAATTTTGAAAAGATTGCATTCCAACCTGCTCTTCTACATGTAGAAGTCATTCCATTTATTTATGGTGTGTCAGAATGTTTTTTATTACAATGATTCATAATTTGTTATAGTAATTATACCTTGTTTCATGTTAAATTTATAATTAATTTGTATCCCTCTTCTGTGCTCATACCCTAGATTGTTTTGAAACCAGCTTGATAGAGAGCTATCCTCATTTGGGCTCAGAACTTCTCCACGTTCTTGGTGCAGTGGTTTCAGGAGCCCAGGTACTGTATTATCATTATTTGTTCTCCCACTTCCTCCATCCCTTAACCATGTAAATCTAATACATTAGTGCCTCTCTGGCTCTTTCACTTTCATCATGAATCTAGGTCCCAGTCGCTCACTAGAACTGAGTGTCATGTTTTTCTTTCCTAACACATTTCGGGGTGTAAAATAGTCTATCCCTCTTGAAGCACTGTTGAGAGACGTTTGTGGCTCGTTTCACAATCCTGCTTCTGCACTTTGGTTTTGCAACTTATCTTTCCCTCCGCCCCCTCCCCCCTCTATCTCTCCTTTTCTATATTTCCTGGCATGGGTGAAATGACTTTCATTTTTGGGCAACTGCACACCTGTATCTGTTACTTTTTTTTCACAGCAAATTCTTTTCCTGCCAGATTTTTGTTCACTTTTATTCTTCTATACTGCACTTTTGGCTTGAAGCCTTGGGATGTGTACTAATTCCTCATTATTGTTAACACTTTTAATTACTGACTGAGGGGAGGGTCTTTTTCACTTGGCAAGTGGCATGTGTTGCAGGGACAGCTCTCAAATTAATTTTATACCAAGGGAAACCGGGTCTTATTTTAGGTGTTAAGATTCATATGTCCTCTACAAAACAAAATAATTGTAACAAAATTAACATTCTTTGTATTTTGGTGGTGGTGTCTAACATTTTGGTGTTGGTATTTTCTCTTTAGAGCATTATTGTGCAATTGGACCCTGTATTCCCAACTCTACCTTCTTTATCAGAGCAAGCGCCTGTTAAAAATGATAAAGGCACTTTGGTACCTAAAGGACTGTCAAAGGCACGTTCCAGTTTTTGCCTTAGTGACGGGGTGAGTCAGCTACATACCTTTGTTGGAGCAGAGCCTTTCCTCTATTAATGCATGTTTGTGGTGTGGCATGGATTCAAAAGTCTCTTGAAGCAGTGCACTGTTTCTGAAGTGGAGTTGCCACTCTACGAAACATAACATGGAGCTTCTGAAACATAGTATAGTTGTATGTATGTATGTGTTGTGTTGTGTGCTTTAATTTTCTACCTCATTTATCTGTTTGTCTTTATTATCATAATCATGAATTGATTCAATGTCTTTCTTTAAAAAAGAAACAAAACGTGTATTGTATGTACGTGCTTTTACTTGATTTATTTACACTTATAAAAGTGCTTTTCTGTAAGTGTTTTGGCGTCAGCTCTAGTTAATGGAAGCCCTGATTTAATCTTAGTTTATCTTAACTGTTTGTGTTCAAATTACTACTTTATTAAAATTCTTATGTGTGTATGGTTTCATGAAATCCATTTGCTTAGTTTCAAAATGCTTACAAGGCTGGTATCATTGTCAAATGTTTATTTTCAGTTCTAGTTTGACTTGTGGGTAGAGATAAATTTTTAAATTTTTAAGTGTATGATATTAGTAACTCTAGTTAATTTCTGATGGTTTATTGAAGTACCTATTTATTTTGGACTGCTTGTTTACCAAATGTTAAAGTCTTATTTTTCTGTCTTATTTTTTTAGCACAATGCTCTCCGTGCAATATGCCCAGCTACTGTTAATATGATTGTTGCAATTGTTGACAATCCGGTCACCCCTACAGAGTTGAGGTACCATGCTCTGCAATGTTTTGTACTGATGGCACGAGTACTTCTCAAGTCAGCGCCTGATCAGGTATTTTTCAAGAGTTTACTACAATAGTCATGTCATTACATTTAAATTGACACAGTATTTTATCTCGTTTCAGCGCCAAATAGAGGTGGGAACAATGGTCCAGCAGTTACGAGAGGTACTACTCCGTGGGGTCAAAGAAGAAAATTGGACTCCAGACGGTGTTCATGCATTTACTCAAATAGTCTCAGCTATGAGAGCTTTACTGGCACGACCCGTATCACTCAAAAGGACCCAAGCTCACAACATATCCTACACTCATGCTCAGGCATTGCATGCACACATGCAACAGCTGTTGATAGATTGCCAAATACCAGATGCCCTTTTACTTCTTTTGAAGGAATCTGCTGTAAGTCCAAAATTAGGCAAAAATCTAAAAATTTATGTCCCTTTTTGACCTTTTATTTTCTGAGAACAATATTTGTCTTTGGTTTTTCAGGGCAAGAATGTGGAGAAACAGTCAATGGCAGTGGAAGTGGTGCGCATTGTTTCTGCCCTGTTGGCTGGTTCAAGTACAGTTAAAGAGCGCCTGTTAAAAGCAGATGTATATTCGCGCCTAGCAGAAGCTTTGAGGTCTCTTGGTGATCCTAAGAGGCCCTTGCTGCGTGCATTGCTTGCGTTAGCCTCTGAGGAGGAAGGTTTTAGTTCAACTGAGTCGGAGAGCCCTCTTAAAGTGCGTTATAAACTGCTTGCACAAAAGTGTTCCTCTTTTTTGCCTAACAATTTAACTCATAATGGGTGATATTTCAATTTCTAGAATGGTCATGCACTGCTTATATTGCTCCGATGGCTCCCCGCCGTTCCAGATGTGGATCAAGTTTGGCTTGCTGAAAATATTGCTAAATTGTGCAATGCTTCTCTCCAAAGGTATGAATTTTGATTTAAATGTGATCTGCAGATGTGTTTAAATGGCTTGTTTCTTAATAATTGCATATTTTTAAAAAAATTTATATTGGTGTGACTTAAAACTTTTGCCATGATAAGAAAATATAACCCTTGTATTGGAAGAAACTTACATATTCATTTATGTTTTACAGCCGTGTTGTTTGCTCTGCTCACAAAGTCATCCTGGAAATCTGCTCCCTGATGGAACAGCACACTTCCTTATCAAGGGCAGCTGTGGGCGAGCTCCTGGGACTTCTCGAAGGCCTTGCGGCGCATTGCATCACTCCAATTGAACTCAAGAGCATATTTCTTCTGTTAAGGGAAGGGGATCCAGATGAAAAGGTAATCCCTATTTTTTTTTGACGAGACATCTTTTTAGTTTCTGTTGATCATAGTCTTATTGCCAATCCTGTTTCTAGTGCCCATATCAGAGCCAGCTCTTGCACGCAATCTCAGCTGTGGCTCGTCGTGGGGAGCATAGTGACTGCCACTACTTCTTTGACATTCAAAACGACACAGATGGACTTTCAGTTCCTGGAATACGAAAATGGCCTGGTGCAGGGTATGGCTTCAGCTTCCATTGTTGGGTCAAACTTGACAGTGAGACTGAATGTGATGCTCCAAGCCCACCTAGTCCTGCAAGTCGTACTGCTAGCCCCAGTCCTGTGGCCAGTCCAGCTAGTGTAGTGAGCGGCCGCAGCTTGCTTAGTCCCATGATGGGTGCGAGTCCATCTGCAACCACCCCAACAAGTCCTGCTTCAAGTCATGCGAGCAGTCGA
Organism: Thrips palmi; assembly: GCF_012932325.1. NCBI lineage: Eukaryota > Metazoa > Arthropoda > Insecta > Thysanoptera > Thripidae > Thrips > Thrips palmi. The sequence goes on from NW_023144634.1 coordinate 5,202,971, forward strand.
GTGGATGCAACTAATAAGAGAAGACAGCTTTTCAAGTTGGTTTCAACATAGTTTTATTGAAGTAAATAGTGTTATTACTGAGCATAATTTTATGCAAGCTTATTTTCCTTCTCAGCTTGCTCACAAGCAACAATACAGGGGTGGAAATTTTCTTCCGAGCTGATGGTATGCTGGTCGTAGCCATAAGCACCAAAAAGGAGTTCCTGACTGCCACAGTTCCAGACATCCCTCTAGCTGACAACAGGTGGCACTGCATTGGAGTTTGCATAACAATGGCAAGGTAAATGTCTAGAATTCTTTTGGGGTTCCGTGTCCATCCAAGGCCTTCAATGGCCCACTGACAACTTTTTGTTTCCAGGCGGCCTTTCGGGCACAACCAGATTCAAGTATTTGTAGATGGTTCTCAACGTTTGGCGGCATCCATCAAGTTCCCCTCCATGAGTGAAGTGAGTACAGAGGAACGTGTAAAAACCCATGAACACAGATAACAGGTTGACTGAGACGAATCCCTTCCCTGCTTGCCGCGCAGCCCTTCACGTACTGCACCATCGGGTCCGTGGTCCAGCGCGGTGCCGCCACGCCGGGCGGCCTGTCTGGCGGTGACGGCACGTCGCGCCGCTCCCAGGCGCAGAGCATGTTGGAGCGGGCGGCGGGCGCGGGGGGCGGCCTGTTGCCCTCCTTCATGAACCAGGTGCCCAGCTACCTGTCGCTGCCGCTGCCGCTGCGCAACTCGGCGCCGCTCGACCCCAACGTCAAGAGCTTCCAGGCGGGGCTCCAGGACGCCGTCTGGGGGTCCCCGGGCTGCCTCCGCGGCCAGCTCAGCACGGCCGCCCTGCTGCAGGACGCACTGTCGCCGCCACACGCCCGCCTGCTGTACCAGCAGGGCCCCAACTGGAGGGGCCTCTTCTCCAGCGAGGAGGGCGCCGACCTGAGCGAGCTCGTGGCCAGGCTCGTGTTCTGCTTCTCCCCCGCCGCGTGCTGGGACAACCTGTGCCTCGACCTGGCCCCCGGCAACAAGTACGACGGCCACGTGGTGGCCACGCAGTGCTCCACCCTGGGCATCAAGGCAAGGCGCCCCACCCACCTTCGAAACGTGGCACACTGTTGGCCTGTTGCTCACCATTGTGATTCCCTTTCAGACCGCCGTCAACGGCATCGGCGGCATCCACGTCGTCTTCCCGATCCTGGAGCAGGCCGCCCGGGGCAAGGTCGACGAGGAGGTGCCGGTCATCCCGTCCTCGCACCAGCGCCTGTCCATCACCGCGTCGGGCACCGGGACCATCGTCCACCCTTCTGAGGACTTGGACGACTGGGAGGTCCTGCCGTCCAGCTCGTATGCAGGTGAGTGGAACAGGCGTACCTTGTGCCGAGCGCCTGCGAAGTCGGGGGTAGGCAAGCCCGCAGCACGGCCCTGTTGTGCTGTACGGCCTACCTTGCCCCTGCCGCCCAAGCGCCTGCGAAGTCGGGGGTAGGCAAGCCCGCAGCACGGCCCTGTTGTGCTGTACGGCCTACCTTGCCCCTGCCGCCAGCGCCTGCGATCTAGCAGCCCAGCACGTGTGCTGTACGGTCTACTTTGACTCTCTTATTTTTTTAAGACTACGCCTTTGCTTGATTACGTTCGATACTATCTTATCTGTGTATTTTTGTTTCTTTGTAGACTGGAAACTGGAACTGAACCCTGTATCTGGGTTTTTATCATATCTGCGTAACTTGCTGTTTGGATCCCCACTCAATCAAGAGCAGCTACTGCGCAACCATGGAGCTGCAATTTTAGGCCACTTGCTTAGTGAAGTCAAGCCTTCACTTTTGGATGTGAATGTGTTAATGGTTGCACAGCTTCTGCTGGAGATGGCTCGAGATGCTGGTAATCCAGCACTGTTGCGAGCTTTGCATCAACATGTTCTCTTTAACTTCAGTATCTGGTCCCGTGGACCATTTCATATCAGAATTGGGCACATTCAGTATATTTCTTCTGTGATCAAGGAAGACCGAAAGGCTTTCAGAAAACGATATGGTGTTCAATTTTTGTTGGATGCTATTCGTACTCATCATTCCGCACCTGGAGACTTGGTTGGGGCCGATGATGGCCGAGCTCTAAGACTGGCTATTCTACGGCTTATAAGATACTACATTTCAAAGGAAGTCAACATCAAGGAAGTCACAGCAATCATAGGATTCTTGACTTCTGTAAAAGAAGAAACTCTTGTTCTGGAGGTTTTAGAAATGCTCATTCTGCATCTTGAGGGTCAGTGCAAAGATCAGTTGTATCTTTTGCTGTTTGAACCTCATGCTGCAGACCTTTTGTATTGCCTGCTCATAGATCGTAGATTTAGTATGGACCTGAAGCAAAAGGTTCTTAAGGTGAGTTTCATTTATAGCTGACATAATTTTAGCAAATATATTTTGGGAAACATTAATAATATTGTATGATTGTTTCAGTTAACGTCAGTATTATTGCGGACTGATAGGGTTTATGAACCGCATAAGAAACGCTTACGCCTGCATGATAGTGTCCTTGGATTAGTTGGAGTAGGCATTGGTATGTACCCAGGCCTGATAGCTCTTCTTGGTGATCAGGAGCTGTCTATGGAAGTGGCTGCAATGCTTCTTGATCAGATGTTGCTCACAGGTGGGTCAGGAAACTTAAGTCAAAATAATGCAATTTGACTGTAAAATGTGCATTACATATGATTTTTTTTCTTGCAGAAACTCCAGCAAGCTATGCTGCAGCCCTTTCTCTTTTGCATTCCCTATCATTAGCTAAATTGGAAATAAAAGTTGAGGCTGCGAGGAAGATTCTTACAACACTTTTCATGCGACCAAATGCCCCTGCAGCCCTAGCCAAACAAGTTGGATGGCAGGACTGTGTATCTCGGCTCCTTGTGAAGCGACCAATATCGACGGCTCCCACTTCCGTCGAAGACTCTTCTCTCCCAGATTTGATGACTTTTGATGAAGACGTCTTTGAGATGGATATGGACAAAGTTTCCCTCATTCATCGCTCACACTCTCCATCATCTGTTTCAAGAATATCAGCATCGGTCTCAGATGCTGCATCCATGCTTGAGAGTGAAATAAAAGGTTTGTAGTTTAACGAAGTGTTTATTATGGGCCAAATTATTTTCTCAAGAATATCTTGCTGATCCGTCAATTTAAGAAAAATATGAAAAATGTTTGTGAACTTAATTGCTCGATATGTTTTCAGACGTGGCCGAGTCAGTGACGATCGCCATCGGGGACAACATCCAGTTCGCGGCGGACAACATCAGCTCCGTCATGGCCTCGGCGTACTCGGTGTTCCGCCAGAAGACGGTGGAGATGCAGGAGAGCCTGGAGGGCCTGGGCGAGAGCGCCGTGCACCGCCTCAAGAACGGGCGCAGCGTGTCCAGCGTGTCGTCGCTCGGCCACGGCAGCCTCGGCGAGCGGGCCTCCATCTCGGCCTCGACCGACTCCGTCTCCACCAGCCCCTACGCCTCGGCCTCGGCCAGCCCGGGCAACCGCTCGCGCTGTAGCAGCAGCTCCGAGGACATGTCGTCGGCGGCCGCCGAGAGCAGCAGGGCCTCGCTGTCCACGACGTCCGTGACGGACGGCGCCGCGCAGTCGGGGCCCGCGCCGCCGGACGCGGACAGCGACGCGGAGGAGCAGAGGGACGCCCTGCGGCAGTGGGTGGCGCTGGACGCGGACCGGCAGGGCGACCGCGAGGAGGACCTGTGCTACTGGGTGCTCAACATCTTGTTCACCACGCTGTGGCGCGGCGTGGAGACGGGCAGCAGGGACTGCTGGCGGGTGAGTCCAGATGGAGTCAAGTGCTCCTCACTGCGCAGCCTGCAGGCCAGCCTGCAGGTCGCTGGCTGTAACCGCAGAGAGCACGCCGCGGACCGCGGAACGGTTTGTTGATTGTTTTCGTTTCGGTTGACGCAGGAGCGCGGGCAGGTGATGGCCTGCATCAACCTGCTGGGCCTCAACAACGAGCTGCACGGCTCGCACCTGCAGCTGAAGCTCCGCCTGCTGGAGATGGGCGTCCAGGCGGCGCTGTCCGACCTGCGCGAGTCGGCGTCGACGGCCACCTCCTCCAGCGGGGCCGCCCCCGCCGCACCGCACGCCACGGCCGCCGACAACGCGGCGCAGCTGCTGCGCTGGGTGTACGACCTGGTGGTGCTGGACCCCAACCCGGACTGCTCCAAGAAGGTGTCGACCAAGGTGAGCGGACGGCCGGCCGAACTGTTGGTGTAGTGTCTCCGCCTGGCCGCGGTCTGGCTCGCCGCGGCGTCGTTGCGGTCCGCGGTTTAGCTGGCCGCGGTTTAGCTGGCCGCGGTTTGGCTGGCCGCGCCGCGCCGCGACGCCATGGCGACGCCGCGACCCACACGGCCGGCCCTGCACCGCAAAGTGCCGGCCCGGATGTTAATGTTTTCCTGCCTTCTGCCTGCCGCAGCTGCTGGACGGCGTGCTGGGGCTGCTGGACGCGCTGCTCGTCTTCCACGACGGGCCGCAGGACGAGTGGACGGAAATGGCCAAACTTTCTTTCGGTAGGGTATCAGTCACCGACCGCCGCGCCATGCCTGGCCATGCACTGGCTTGCAAATTACGGCAAAAAATTTGAGGCTCAAAAGCGCGAGGAGAAGAAGTTGGCCTATTTTCTACTTTGATATAACGTTTCCAAAATAAAATTGCATAACTGGTTGAAAATTCAGGTGAGGTCAAAGCGTTCCGTTTTCCCCGCAGGCATTCTGCTAAGCTGCGCCGCGGGCCCCCAGCTGGACCTGTGCGCCATGGCGACGGCCAAGCTCCACGCGCTAGTGCAGACGCGGCGCCTCGCCACCCAGGAGGAGAGCGCCTACCTGCTGTACTACCTGGACGGCGTCGTGCAGGAGACCCTTAAAGGTACGGCCAATCTTTGCATTCCAGGCCTCGAGACGGGGGAAAAAAATGGTTCCCCGGCCGGGGATCGAACCCGCGGACGCAGCGCACGGAGGTCCATGACGTCACCCCGCCGGACGGCGGTAGGCCGCGGTAGGCCGCGGTGCATCTGCACGACCTGTCAGTCTCACGGCGCCTTTTTTCTGTTGGTTTCGCAGGGGAAAATCAGGAGCATTACTCATTCCTGATCCCCGTGGTGAAAGCGCTAGTGGAGAAGCTGTCGGCGCCGCTGTGTGTGCCGCAGTACTGCCTGGACATTCCCTCGACCGCGGGCCACGTCTTCTTCGAGGAGTTCCAGAGCTACAGCCAGGGCGGCCAGTGGCGCCAGTTCGTCGAGCAGAAGGTAGGCCAGCACGTCGCCAGCGCGCCGCCAGACTCATTCCGAGAGTCGTTTTCGTCGCTCTGTCGCTCTCGCACCTAGACGGGACACCCTACGAGTGCGAGAGGGGCAGAGCGACGAAAACGACTCTTGGAATCAGTCTGCAGGGACTACATTTGGGGCTCCGCCGCGGCGCCGGCCGGAACGGAGGCGGGAACGGGGAACGTCTGCGCCACTTGTAGCACCTGTAACGAATCCCCCTGCTCCACTCACTGTGTCACACACACAAGCACACACTCACTCAAACTGGCAGGACCCGCGACCGCCGTCCCCGCCCTTCCCCGCCCCGAGCATGGCACGCCCCTGTGCGTGAGCGGCGGAGCGGCGCGGCATACAAACTGTCTGGAAATGTTGATATGGTGGGCACTGGCCGGTGGGCCGGTGGGCCGCGCGAGGGTAGGCACGCCCAAAAGGCGCGCCGCTTGGCGTGGCGTGGCGTGCCGAGCGTGAGCTGTCCACTCCAGCGGCCCGGCGGTCCAGCATCGGCCAATTGGCCCAGAGCATTGGCCGAAAGCCGAGAGCCGAAAGCCGGACGGGCTTTCACTTGATTTGCATCCCTCGCGCCACGCGGCGTGGCCCATCCCATCCCCTTTCCGACACGTACTCGTGTGTCACCCGCTTTTCTTTGCCCGGACCCGTGCGTGCGTGCGCCGCGCGCGTGTGTGTGCGTGTGTGTGTGAGGGGACGTCGTCGTCGTCGCCGCCTCCAGCCGCTTGGCGCCGCCGCGGTGGCTCGGTTGCAGACTGATTCCGAGAGTCGTTTTCGTCGCTCTGTCTCTCTCGCGCCTGTGCGGCACGCCCCATGAAAGCGAGAGAGACAGAGCGACGAACACAACTCTCGGAATCAGGGAATACGTAGCGGTGAATAGTTGATTGGGAGCGCGTTCGCGGCGTTCGCGGCCGCCTTCCCGTTTTGCTTGCCGCTTGCAGTGGCGCCGCGCGGTCCGCGGCCACACGCAGTGCCGCAGTGCCGCAGAGCCTGCAGGCCGACTCCGAGGTCTTTTTCAGCGCTGTCTCTCTCGCACTCATGGGGCGTGCCGCGCAGGCGCGAGAGAGACAGAGAGACTCTCGGCATCAGTGTGCTGGAACGCGCCGCCGTCCTGCCCGGCCGAGCCGGGCCGATGCGTGCCGTGGACGCCGCTCGTTTCAATTTCTCTGCGAAATGACGAGTTTGTCACCGGCCTCCCCCCCCTCGGATCCTGGATCCGCGCCTGGGGGCGTGCAGCCCGATTCCCACCGCGCAGGGCTGCCTAGCCATGCCCCGGCAGTGAATGGCCGCGCCTCATTCACGGCGGCTTCTTAGCGCGGCTCGTTGCCGCTCAATGGGACGGGACGGGACGGGACCGGACGCTGCCTCGCGGACGGGCGTGGCCAAGCCGCGACGCCGCGACGCCGCCAATGGTCGGTAATGCGATGGTAATTGCGGAAAGTGTTTCTCCTTTTTAATTTTTTGCATGTGTACCGCCACAATGTGTGCAGCGGACTTGCCGGCGTACATGGGTCCCAGGGGCATGCGCGCCGCGGCGCTCGGCGCACGCTGGCGCACACCAACCTAGTTTATAAAGATCTCTCCACGCCTCCCCGCGACTCGGTACTCCGCAGCGCCCATGCGGTTTGGAGCGTTCCATGTTCCATTCCCATGAGACTGGAAGACCGGAGCCTTGACAATGCTCGTTGCCTCGCGTTGCTTCCTGCGGTGCAGCGGGGGCGTGGCAGTGGCGTGGCGGTGGCAGCGTGGCCGCGCCGCCTGCAGACTCGTTCCGAGAGTCGTTTTCGTCGCTCTGTCTCTCTCACATTCACGACGCGTCTCGTGTAGGTGCGAGAGAGACGGAGCGACGAAAACGACTCTCGGAATGGGTCTGCAGGGCGAGGCGCAGCACCGCGTAGCACCGCGTAGCACGCCTGGGACTCGGCATGTAGAGTAGCATCATTAGGCCCCGAGCACCGCGCAGCAACGCGCATTCTCCCAGTCTTCTCGATTTTCAAACTTTTTTGCCCCCCTCACGCCTTTCCTCGCTGGTTGAAGGCGACTTTCGGTGGCGGTGTGGAAAGCTGATCAGGGAGCGTGTGAAATGACATGAAGCACAAGTTTCAAATGATTAAGTTTTTCTTTTAATGTGACTTCCAGTCCAGAATGAGAACAGCAAAAACACAATGCACAGCCCTTGGTCGGGCCGGACGGCGACATAACATAATACTGTTTCCGTAGGAACATTTTTAATAATTACGATCGTAAAACACAACAATAACAAATAATTTAAAAAATCAACAACAACAAATAATTTACTTTTGTAGGATATCATTGACGCCTACAGAGCACGTAATTTGTCAAGTCCCTTAGGGACTACCTTGGTCGACGCGGGCTCTGTTAGCTGCAAAGCACCGCGTGAACTTAATGTTAGCAATAACAAATAAATAAATAGCAGAGGAACGGGAAGATGAGATAAGAATATTGATCGGGCAGGGACAATTTGATAGCAGCACAACAAATATAAATAACTTACATCCTTCAGTCACTCCAATACAAAGTCTAGCAGGCCCGATGTCGATGGGCGTGGCAATTGTAATAACAATAACAAATAATTAAAACAATAAATAAATAGACTTCTGTTTCTGTCTCCCTCTCGCGCGCTACAGCGGAGGGCCCCGCCGCTAGTGGATGGCACGCGACAGGCCCTCTTGAAAATTTGGCTTGTGGCATCGCGCGTTCGCCGGAAGTGTGGCATGTGCGGAGGCGAAGGGGCCGAAGGGACGAGCGCGGGGTCCGAGTCTCCTCCATGTAGACGTACACGGTTGACTTGCGCCCACGCTCGGCCCGCGGCTCAGCGGGCCCGTCGCCGACTCAACATCGACTCCCTCGGGCCCTCCGTGGGGCAGCGGGCCGAGGCAGGCGAAGGCACCCTTCGGGGCACCCCCTGGGGGCGCTGTTTTGTACTGGGGCGAAGGGGCCGCCCGGACGCTGCAGTCCTCTCACACTGTTCGAACCCTCCACGCGAGTCTGAGGGGACCGCAGCGCTGCCGGCCCACGGCGTCGACGACCCTCATCTTCATCTTCTCCTCGAGTCCTCGACGTCGGCGTCGCCGTCCTCGGCCTCCTCCGCGTCCTCCTCGGTGGCGTACGAGTCCCTCGCACTGGCGTGCTGCTGCTGCTGCTGCTGCTGCGCCAGGACCTGCGCCTGCTGCGAGTAGCGCTTGTTGGCCTGCTGCTGCTGCTGCGCGCGCTGCTGCAGCAGCATCTTGAGGTGCGCCTGCGTCGTGTCCTTCTTGCGCGAGTTGGACGAGTGGCGGTGCTTGCCCACCTTGCTGCCGTACGGGTCCTGGTGCTGCTGCGGCTGTTGCTGCTGCTGCTGCTGCTGCTGGTGGTGCTGCTGCTGGTGCTGCTCCTCCTCCTCTTGCTGGGGCAGCGGGTCGTAGTAGTTGGGGGACAGCACGTCGGACTGCTGTTGCTGCTGCTGCTGCTGCGGCGGCTGCTGGGGCTTGGCCTGCTTGCTGGAGTCGCCGTAGTACGCGTCCCAGTCCTGCGGGGACAGTCCCCCCGCGAAGTTGGGCGTGGTGCTCTGCGTGGGGGCGGCGGCCTGCACCTCGTTGGCGGCGTGGCCGTGGCTGGCCGCGTGGCTGGGCACGTGGATGGGGATGGACGCCGAGCTGCCCTGCGTGTTGACGCTGGCGGACACGGCCACGGACTTGTAGGGCACGAAGCCGAACACCTCGGCCGGCGCCTGGAAGTTCTCTGCCGCGGCGGGCTGCACCTGCTGGGAGTGGATGCTGGAGCCGGCCGTCTGGATGTCGCCGTACTGCTGCTGCTGCTGGCGGTAGCCCTGCGACTGCGCCTGGCCCTGCTGCCGCCCGTAGGCGGGGATGCTGCTGTAGTAGGTGGCCGCGGCGGGCTTGCTGCTGGCGTAGTTGGCCGAGCCCTCGTACGAGGAGTCTGGCGCGCGGTAGCCCGTGGTGAGCACCGCCTGGCCGTGGCTGGCCCCGGGCGACACGGACGCCGACGCGGGGCTGGACGCGGAGCCGTAGCCGAAGGCCGACGCCTCTTCGCTGGCGGGGGGCTGCGCGGTGGCGCCGGGGTGGTTCACACTGATGTACGACGTGGCCGCGCCGCCGTGCGAGATGGGGTTCTTGAAGGAGGTGCCGGCGTCGTACGGCGCGCGGTACGAGTAGGGCGTCTTCTGCTTGTAGGAGTCGTGGAAGCTGCCGCCGCTGCTGCTGGGCTTGTGGTCGGGGCTGAGCGTGGAGCCGCCACCGTAGGTCGGCAGCAGGGTGTACGAGATGGAGGGCTGGATCTCGGTGTTGCCGTCGCCGTGCTGCTGGGGCTTGCTGTAGCTGCTGTAGCTGGCGTCGTACGACGACGTGTCCTCGTAGGAGCCGCTGCCGCTCTCGGCGGAGTGCGCCAGGGACGCGGCCGTGGACGACGACGACACCTTGGAGGGCGCGTAGTTGGCGCTGACGCCGTGCTGCGCGGGCTCGCCGTACGAGTTGACGAGGTGGCTGGGGGTGGACGGCTCGGACGGCGAGTACTCTGCCGAGGACGACGACGGGCTGGAGTAGGTGGAGGAGGGCGGCCCGGCGTAGGTCGACGACGGCGGGCTGCCGAAGGACGACGACGGCTTGAAGGGCTTGGACGGCCCGTAGACGGGCTTCTGGCCGCGGTACTTGTTCTTGCGGTACTTGTTGCCGCTGTGCGGCTTGCTGGGCTTGGACGGCGGCCCGTAGCTGGGCTTGGACGGCCCGCCGTAGCCGCCGGCGCCGGAGCCGCTCAGGGAGTACGTGGCCTTGGGGCGGTGCGGCTTGGAGCCGGAGCCGCGCGTGGGGTGGCCGTAGCCGCTCTTGCTGGGCCCGTAGCTCTGGCGGGTGGGGCGGTCGTACGTGGACGTGGCCTCGAAGCTGTCGAGGCCGTGGCTCTGGCCGTGGCTGGGGCCGTGGCTGGGGACGTGGCCGTGGCTGTGGCCTTTGCCCTTGCCCTTGGGGCCGTACACGGGCTTGGTGCGGTGCTTGGGGGGCGCAGACTGCGGCGGCGGCCCGTAGCGCGGCTTGGAGCTGGGGCCGTGGCTGTGGTGCCCGGCGTGGCCGTGGCCGTGGCTATGCGGAGGCCCGTACGCGGACGACTTGGATGGCCGGGGCCCGGAGCTGGGGGGCCCTGGCGGCCCGGGGCCGTAGTGGTGTCTTTGAGGGGGCGGCGGCTCGCGCCGGATGCGCGGCCCGTCGCGGGGCGAGGCCTCCCGGACGTGGTCTCGGCCGGGTCCCTGGCGGGCCTCGCGGCCGCGCTCGCGCAGCCCCACGGGGCCGTGGTTCTCGCTGTGCGCCGCGACCGCCATCACCAGCACCAGCACCAGCGCCAGGCAGACCTGCAACAGGAGCACAGGGGGACAGCGTTAATTTCCTTTTTGTGCGTGCGGCCGCGCGGCCGCGTGGGTGGGTGGCGTGACATCGCGTGATGCTGGAGGCTCGTCACGCTGCGGCTAGCTGCGGCTAGGGCTGCGGCCTGTCGGCTACCTGGCCAGCTAGCTCACCGCGCCTCAGCCAGGCAGCCGCCGCGTGGCGCCAAGGCGCGACAGAGAAAGCACGCCAAGCCGGCGGGCTGCGGGCTGCGAGGCTTCGCCAGCCCGGAGCCCGGCCCTAGCCTAATTGACGAAAATTTCTCTTGTTAGGCAAGAGATGATACAGCTCGTCCTGACGCGGCGTGTGCCTTGCGCCACCCACACCCTTCGCCGTCGTCGCCCTGGTCACGGTGACACCCGTCATCGGGGAGGTTCGGGGCGCGGACACGGCCGTCGTCAAAACGCGCGTGCCTCCCAGTGCGGGAGAAGAATGGCGGCGTCCGCCTGCAAATGGCAAACGCGTGCAAATAACACGCCTCTCATTGCTGCTGCGAATAACGGCCTAATGACGAGTGGCTTCGTCGCCCTCGCCGTTTGTTATTCGCACGGCCGGCGCGGCTCTGCGTGGCGCGCGCCGTTTCGTCGCGCTGTCTCTGTCTCTGTCTCGCGCCGCGCCGCAGGGGTGCGAGAGAGACAGCGCCTTGATGGCCCCGATGGTGTGATGGCCGTTGATGGCATCGCGATGATGGCGACGCGACGCTTTGGTGCCGCCTTGCGCGGCTTGCGCGCCGTGCCGCCGCTTTCAACCACGCCGCCGGCTTTGCGTGCTTCGCCTGCTTGGCGTGCTTTTACCGGCGTCGTCGGCGCCACGCTGCCGTGCCGGGTCAAAGCTCGCTGTCTGTCTCTGTCCGCGGTGACCCTCGCCACCGTCCGAGGGATCCCTGACCAGTGCGCCGCGGCCCGGGTGCGACCAGCCCAACCAGCCCGACGGCCTGCCCGCGGACTGCAGGCGCGCTCCGAGGAGTCGTTTCGCCACTGTCTCTGTCGCACTGCCGCGGCGTGCCGCAGGCGTGCGAGAGAGACGGAGCGACGACACGAACCTCCGGAATGGCCCGACGGTGCACCTGCTGTGGGGCGCGGCTCTTTTCCGATCCGACTCATTAAGATGGGAGTGTTTGATTCGCTGTCGAAAGTGGCCTCAGGCGCTCCGCTACTCCGCGGCAGACTCATTCCGAGAGTCGTTTTCGTCGCTCCATCCCTCTCGCGCCTCTACGGGGTGCCCTGGAGTGCGAGAGAGACAGAGCGACGGAAACGACTCTCGGAATCAGTGTGCTGGGGCCGCCGCGGCGAGGCCCTGCCGAGGCCCTGCCCTGGCGCCGTCCGCCGTTTGACGAATATATCGGGCGTGCGTGCGTTACGCGCTGCACGCGCGGAAGGGAGATAGAAAGCTCGTTTAATTTGGGGAGGCAGACGAGCGCAGCCTAGCGTGACCACCCGCACGCGGAGACACGCACGGGCGTGCCCTGGGCGTGCCCCGCGTGACGTCACGCCGGCCGGGCTCTGTCTCTCTCGCTCCCACACGCCACGCCCCGTGAGTGCGAGAGAGACAGAGCGACGAAACCGACGTCCCCGCGGAAGCAAGCAAGGGCTGGCTGGTGACTGCCGCCGGCGCGTTCCGATTTCTCCCGGTTGACCAGTCGATGACGATCATGCATCGCGACGACGATCATCGATCGCAATGCTGAGTTTTGCGGCTCGCCTACGCGTGGCGTATAATTACGAGGGAGGCAGAAGTAAATTCCGAGGAGAAGGAAAGTGGCAGTCGGTAGCGCGGGAACGAGGCGGGAGCCAATTTTTTTTTAAAAGGCCTATTTTAGGTTTCGCTCGCGCCAACTCGGTCTTGGAGGAGTAGGAGGAGTCCCTCTTGATGCAGGCCGGGCTCTGGACCTGCCTCACGCCGGCCACGCCCCGCCGCGTCGCGCCTCGCGCCGCGTAGACGCGCAACCGAACAGAGGCTCGAGATGCAAAGACTCGCTCTGGTGGAAAATATTTGGAGCGTGTTTAGGACCGGCCGGGTTCTGCATGCGGAATGCGCTGACTGGGCGGAAATGCGGGAACGCCGCTGCCGCTGCACTGCTTGCTTGGCTTGCTTTCACACGTCCTGCTTGCGCGGCTTGGCGCGGCTTGGCCTGCCCACCGCAGTTTGGCAGTTTGCGCCAAACACTGGATGATTTGGAGTTTTAGAAAGTGCGACGTGCCGCCGGGCCCTGCTCCACTTCTTCCACTTTTTCGGCTCAAGTCGTTCGAACGCACGCACACACGCACGCACACACCACACACACACACACACACACACACACACACACACGTTTTTCATATTAATTTACGCCAAATGAAGCAGGCGCGTTAATCAAGATGATGGAGGATGAAAAAAAACCTGAAGTCTGAAAAGTATTTTTGGTGTGTCTGGCGACGCCGCCGGCGCCTGGTACTTCTGCCATATGCACCGGCTACGCTGCCTTACACGTTCAGAGCCGATTTCTGATTGGAGCTGTCACTGTGTGTGTGTCCGTCGCGCGAGTGTGTGTGTGTGTGTACGTGTGTGTGTTGCATTATAAAAGCGATATGCCGGTAATGATGCGCGAAGGGCCTTTCTTACTTTCCCTGACAGAGGTTTGGAACGCGCAACGCGCGCTATGACGCAGCGCTGCCTTGCGTACACCGCGAAAAAAAAAGACCACACGGCGAAAAAAAATAATGCCGGCCGAAATTTATTTCCTTGACTTTCATTTCTTTTATGCATATGACGCAATGTTGGCTCTTGAGGAGTCAAAGAAAATTAAGACGCGTTCCGGAAAATGATCGCCGAATGAAAGCGAGAGTGGCGCGCCTTGCCGAGCCTTGCCGGTGGTGTGACGTGACTCGGCGGCCCTCGGCGGCCCTCGGCCGAGTGGCGGTCTGCGGCCGTCTGCCCGCCGATCTCTGGTCGGCTGGTTGTCTGCCGTCGCACTGGAGCGAATTATGCGTGGCCCAAAGGGGGACTTTAACAAGAAAGTGCAGTGGTTCGCCTGGAGCTTCCCGGTCGCTGGCGCCAGCCCGCGCCCGCCGAGGGGAACTACCGCTCGCGCGTCCAGCGGAACAATTAAATCAGTTCCGAGTCGTTCTGACGAAATGTGTTTGTTGATTTAACGGTGGACGAGGCGCCGCTCGTTCCGACTGCGCTTAGGGTGGCGTGACCCGTGACTGGCGCCGCTCGCGCCGCGGCCTCTCCCGGAACCGCGCCGAAACTTTCCCGTTTCGATTTTTGGGTATTAAATGGACGGCCACCGCTTTGACCCCGGCCTCGCGTCGGCCACTGGAAGCAGGCTGGAGGCACGCTGGAGGCAGCCAGGCCGCCAAGGGCACTGGAGCCGCCGCGAGTCAGTCGGACCGGGCGGGGCGGGGCGGGGCGGGGCGGGGCCCAGTCGGAATTAGAATGGGTTAACGACCGCGGGGAGGGGGGAGGCTATATTGACTCTGAAATATTCGGAAGGTGACGAGCATCGGTAGAAAGTGGTCATCGATTCGCCTTTGGACGCGTTCACACACACACACACACACACACACACACACACACACACACACACACCACACTCACACCCAACCCAAGTAGACAGAAAGCAGTCACAGAGACCGAGACCGACTGACAGTGCGACGCAGACACACTGATAAAAAGACCCTGCTAAATTCCTCGCTCCCAACCTGCAGCTCAGCGGCTGGACCTCAGCGAAGCCCATTAAGCAGAGCACCTTCGGGCCGCGGTATCGCCCCCTGCTTTACGCGCGGGACGCGTCGAAAGTGTATCCATCCCCGTTTGTGCGATGCGCGCCGCGCCGACCCGCGCAGCCAAAGGGCATAGTTCCACCGTAAAGTTGGCCGTGAGAGCGCTGGCCAGCCCGCCGGGCCGCCAGCACAAAGTATTTATGCCTCGTCCTAATGCGTAGCTAAACGCCGCGGTAGCTTTACGACGCAAGCAGATCAGTGGGTACGGTCTGTCTGTCCGTCCGTCTGTCCGCCAGGCCAGGCGGCATCCGCGGCCAGAATCCGCGAGAAAGTGAGATGCCTCGGGGTGCCGGCCGCTCGGGGTGCCGCGGTCCGCGTCTGGCAGGCCTGGCAGGCCGGGCAGGCCGGGCAGCCAACCTGTATCCCTGAGAGCGCGTGCCGCCGCGCCGCCTAGGTCCGGACGGACGGACGGACGGACGCCGTGCCCGGCACTTGACGCTCAGAGCAGCCTCGCCTGGCCTCGCCTCGTTCGGCATGCATCGGCGTTACTCGGCTGCCGGCCGATTTGAAGCTCGTCGCCTCCACTGGCAAATCGCGGCCGGTTGATATGCAGGGCGCGCTTTCCTCGACAAGAAACGCGAAAAAAAAAACGTTGATTATTTTTGCTGATCTAAAACCGAAGCGCTTTTTCCCGGCGTGAGGATTTCTTTTGCCCTCGAGGAAGTGGAAGGGTTGGCAAATGGAAAAAAGGGCCGCCCCGAAAGCGAAGCGGGTTGGCCGTTCCTGCAGGACCCTCCCTGCGTTTGAGTCTCCGTGGCGTAACCGCGGCGCGGCGCCCTTGACGTGTGCCCTTAAGGTCCTTGGAGGCTTTCACCTGCTGCAGCCCCGCCAAGGGCCCCGCCCCGCGCCGCCCGCCCGCCCGTCTGCTCCATATAAATCGCCACACGGAGCATCCCGTTACGCGACGGCCAACTCTTGTTTTTCTTTGGCTGCAAGCGGCCCGGCCCGACTCGGCCCGAGTCGTCCGGGTGCGTGCGCGTCGGCGCGTCTGCGAGGTGTCACAGTGTCACATACCGCGCGCGCACCGCCGTCGCACCGGACTCTTGCAGCCGTATCTTTGTGGGGCGTTCAGAGGGGTCACTTTTACAAATAGCCTCGAGTGCCTTCACACAAAAAAAAGTCGTTAATTTTTTAGCCGTTTTTAAAGCTTGTTTAGGACAATTTTTAAAATTTTAATCCTAAAAAAATATCAAATGCTTCCGCGTGCAAATTTTTGCCGGTCGCTGGGCGTTCCGGGGCGTTCCGGGGCGTTCCGGGGCGTTCCGGGGCGTTCCGGGGCGTTCCGGGGCGTTCCGGCTAGGGAATTGGAACGGCGCTGCTTAGAATACGGAACGGGTCTCGGTGTGTGGCGTCCTGGCGTCGTCGTCGCGTTCTGGTTTATTTCCAGCGCGCTCGAAAATTACAAGCTGCTATTTGGACAGGCGGGCTCGGGCGAAAGTTGTTGGTCCTGTAAGCGAACGCCGCTACCGCCACTTTGATGTGAACTGGAATATTCTCCACGGCATTGATTCCCCCTTTCTCTGGTTTATACGGCATGTCGGCCGCTGCAAAAAGCGTACTCGCTCTCGTCGGCGTGGGTACAGCCGGTGCGGCGCGGGCCGCGGGTCGCGAGGGGCGCCGCACAGTGGGCCAGAAGACCGGTGGAGGCGGCCGAAACTCTAGACGCGTTTTGAGCTCCAGAGTCGCTAAACACGACTCGAAGCGAACGTGTGACCCCACCAATGGATTGCTCTCCGAACGAGGAATCCATTGGTGGGGTCGCACGTTCGGTTCGAGTCCTGTTTAGCGACTCTGGAGCTCAAAACGCGTCTAGAGTTTTGGCCGCCTCCACCGGTCTTCTGGCCCACTGTGCGCCTCGCCTGTGCCTCGCGCGTGCGGAGAGGGCCAGACCGAGCGAGACAAAGCGACGGGCGGCCTTTGATTAAACGCGAAGCTTTTGCCGCGGAGTGTATCCGCCTCCTCGTCGCCCCGCGTCGAAAGTCGATCGTAAGTGCGGCCCTGCCTGGCCCTGCCGGGCCCCGCAGTGCGAAGCGCCAAGCGCGCCGATCGTTTGGCGACCGTAAACGTGCCTGCGATTGTTTCTGAGCGGTTGATCGAGGCGGCTGGGCTCAGGCTGGGCTCAGACGGCCGGGGAGGAGATTCCAGGCGCAAATTGCTTTCTCCGGCTCAGCCACCCCGACCTGCCCCGGCCGCTGTCTCTCTCGCACCCCTGCCTTCGACCCGCGAGTGCGAGAGAGACAGAGAGACGGAGACAGCCCGCGAATTAGGGGACACGGGTCGTATCCCCGCGCTTTCCAGAGCGAGCCACACGACGCGTCGCGGCGGCGCCAATTAAGACATTTCGGCCGCCGTTCCGACGGCATGACGGCGCGGTGTCGGAAGCGGCGCTTAAAGTGTCTCACCGCCAGAGTTGGCGTTACGGAGGACTTAGCAAAGGGCCCGTCGCCAAGTGACTCAATTTTTCTTTATTTTTAGTTTCTCTTTTGGGTTTGGTTGGGGAAATTTTGATTTCTTACAGGTGCTGAATTTACGCGATTCTGAAGCTAAGGCTCGGCCCGGTCGACCGCAGGTCTGCGTCCGGGTTCGGCTTACCTTGAGAGGGGTTAGTCCCATGGCGAAGTGGTGTCGAAGACTGGTGAAAAATCCTGGACGCTTTAGGTCCTGGGTGCGAGGGGCTGCGTCGCGAGCCTAGCACATGTCACTCCGAGTCACTCACTGCGTTGCGGGATGGCCGACGCGTGCGGCGTGCGTGCGTGTGCGTGCGCGCGCGTGTGCGTGTGTTGGATCGCGACCGACCGACCGCCAGCGACACCGGACGTGCTGTGAGGCTCGGCGCGGCTCCAGGCTCCAGGCCAGGCTCCAGCCGCGGCAGCCGCGCTCGCGTCTCCCACGGCGGCACGGCCCGGCGCAGCCCCTCCATTCCAGCGGCCTGGAGAGGGGGGCGGGGCGCGGGGCGCGGGGCCGGGCGCGGTTTGTCAAAGCGACCCCCAGGGGACGCCGCGCAGTGGGCCAGAAGACAGGTGGAGGCGGCCGAAATTCTATACGCGTTTTGAGCTCCAGAGTCGCTAAATGGGGCTCGAACAGAACCTGTGACCCCACCAATGGATTGCTCTCCGAACGAGGAATCCATTGGTGGGGTCACATGTTCGGTTCGAGTCCTGTTTAGCGACTCTGGCTGGAGCTCTAAACGCGTCTCCACCGGTCTTCTGTCAAATCCACTGTGAGTGGCCTTGCCCAAAGCTGTCCGGGAAGGGCGCGTGTGGCCTAGCCTGGCCCAGACGCCACCAGACACCGTGCGGCTTAGCGGGGTGGTGCGGCGCGGGGCAGTGCAGTGCTTTGCGGTCAGCGAAAGTGATGTGAATCTCCTGGGCTTCTCACATCAGTGTCGTGGCGGCACCGCAAGCCAGCCAAGCCGGCCAGGACGGCGTGCAATGGCGTAGCGCGGCTAGCCGTCGGAAAATGATTCCAATTTCAAACACTTGAAACATCCGCAGTTAAGGATGTCAAAATCGCCACCACCCCGAGTTTGCTGTCTCACTCGATGGTGTCCTCTTCGCGGGGACTAATCTGAAGTGACTCGTCCACTGCGAAGTCCCACACCCATCAATGAGAAACTGTCCAGGCAGTCGGTGCACTGTGGGCCACTTAGCCACCCATCCCATCCTTGCCTCGCCTCGCCTCCGGTTCCATCCATCTTTTCCGCGACAAGCAACGCCTCGGCCCGCCACTGCAGACCGATTCCGAGAGTCGTTTTCGTCGCTCTGTCTCCCTCGCACTCACGGGGCGTCCCGTTTGGGTGCGGGAGAGACAGAGCGACGAAAACGACTCTCGGAATCAGTCCGCAGAGACTGCGAGGCTAATTGGGCGCCGTAATGAAACTGTCTCACCCCGCGGGTGAAACCTGCGGCGGCCCGGGCGCTCTGTCTCCCTCGCACTCACGGGCCGCCGCGCCGCCGCGTGTGAGTGGGAGAGAGACGGAGCGAAGAACGCGTCGTTCGGAAGCATCCCGGCCGAAATAATGTTTTCGGTACGGCGCGGCCGGGCCTCTGGCCGGGCCGGCCCTTGTCGCCAGGATGTCGCTACCAGTTCGGCAGGAAGGGAGATCGGGTCGGGGGATTCGAACGGCGCCGTCTGGACCCGCGTCGCGTTGGCCGTGCGACCTCCCCCATCAACTCACACCCAGTTTCTCACAAGTCACACCGAGTATTTCCCAAGCCACAACCGTTTTTCGCTATTCACTCCAGAGAGTATTTTCCGTCACACCGATCATTTTTCAATTTTCGTTGACGACTACATGGCCCGGGCCAACCTGAGCACCTGTAGGCCTTGATTGTTACTTTTTTGTCCGCAAGGGTTGATGTCTTTTGGGGTACTTTGGTCCAAGGCTACTTGCACTCTCGGTGCTAGGTTTCGGGCCTTCGGGGGACGGGGGCACATTCTGGCCCGCTTGCCCCGGCCGGGCCGGGAGGGTGGACTTCGCGGATGCGGACCCAACTGATGGTAATGATGTCCGTGCCGTGCTGCGCATTGCTGCCGCGCCGGCCGGCGTCCAGATCGGGTTTGCCAAATCACAACACGCACCGGATGGCCGGATGGAAAGGGCGGCGTTATTTACAGATATTGCGGCTGCGAATAACTTGCTCGAATTAATCAGGCGTTTCCTGCCGAATAACGACGCCGTGTTTAACAGCGGGCAAGCGCTTTGGTTAGCTCTGTCTCTCTCGCTCTCTCGGCGCGTTCCGAAGTCCCTTGGGAGTGCGAGAGAGACAACCTGCTCGGCCCGAGGGCCGGCGAGGGGCGCCGAGGGCGGAAGCAAAGGCGCTTCCATAACCGCGGAAAACTCGGCCGTCCTGCAAATAACGGAAGCTCGTAAAAGCGGTGCGGTAAATCACGCCGTACTGCGAATAGGGCGCTCGCTGCTTCGCTCAATTTATTTCGCTTTGTTTAAGTTTTTTTTTTGTCTCTTTGTGTTTTGTTTAAATACACCTGGCGATCACAGGAGGAGTGTCTACGCGCGATGATAAGCATGTGTTACCCGCTACACTGCAGTGAGTCTTGACCGCGGGACACCTGGGAGGCAACACTTCTGGCCCGGCGCACTTGCGTTGGCGAAAAGTGCACTTGCATACACGTTGTGAGAGGAGTGGACCATCCCGCGCCTGGAGTACACTCTCTCACACACACATGCACACACACACGCACGCGGCACCAGGAAGTGCGCCAGTGTCCAGTGCAGCTGGTTTGCGCACTTTCCTGTCGTCATGTCCTGGCCGGCCGGCCACCCCTGACGGGGTCGCGGCGGAGGGAGGACCCGGAGGACCCCATCGCGCCCGCTGACGTGGACCTGACGCGTCGACGGCGTCCTGACGGCGTCCTGGCAGGGCGGCGGGCTGGCTTGAGACTTTCACGGTGCACTCCATATAACGAAAGTCGGTTGGCGTTCGATAATTTTTTCGCTTTGTCGTAAATCAGGGTCCGACGTGAGGCACTACACCGTGAGGCGCCATGCGGCCACATTCCGTAGCCGGGATAAATCAACCGAGCCGTTTCTCCCTCTCCATGCGTTTCCGTGTGTGGCCGAACAAAATGTACTTCCTTTATGAAAGAGAAAGAAAATTGTATCGGCCGATAGGAATAAGGCTTGCGCCATTTTTTTTTACGATCCGTCTGCACGCGAGTGTCAGCGAGTGCTAAAAGGGGTGCGCCGTCAGCAGACTGATTCCGAGAGTCGCTTTCGTCGCTCTGTCTCTCTCGCACTCATGGGGCTCTCCGTGAGGGTGCGAGAGAGACAGCGACAAATGACGGCTGCGGCCGTCAGGCGTGCCGGCTAATCGCTGAGTGTCCTTGCTTCCCGTCGAATACAAACCGGTCGATTGCTTGACGATCCGCTGCCCTGCGCGCAGCGCCCTGCCCTGCCGGCACGCCCGGAATGCCGAAGTGACACTCCAACCGGGGCGCGGGGCGCGCGGGCACGGGCCGGCCGGACTCGGCCCGGACACCCGGAAGCCGGCCTGTCGGCCTGTGGGGCACACTGTGGGGCCTGTCGGGCCTGTCACCGTGTGTGCCCACTAATGGGGGCTGCCTTTTCTATTCACTCGCCGGGGCGGGGCGTCGCGTGGGCGTGCGTGCGTGCTTTGCCTGTGTCTATATGAGCGACTCGTTACACAAGCAGCGAGTGCTTTGCTTTGCTGCGTGCCGCGGGGCGGTGCCGCCGTGCCAGCGCACGCCGCGCACGCCCGTGACGACGCCACTGGCTCGGTGACCGCCCTCTTAACGTGACGCCGCCCGTGACTACACCTGCGTGACGGTACCCTGTTATCGCAGAGGCTACCTATCTCCGTGACTCTGCGCCTGGTCCTCTGTGACTGGTGCTCTGTGCTTTGTGACTGGTCCTCTGTGACTGGTCCTCTGGTTCGCTGTGACTGGTCCTGCGTTGCACGCGTTGCCGGCGCGTGCGTCCACGCTTCCCTATACGACCGCATCCAGTGCAGGGCCAGTGCAGCCTGTTGGTACCAGTCGGCTTCCCGTCGCGCTTTTTGTGGCGCGTTGCGCAATGCTTGGAGGTGGTAATGGTGTAATGGTGGACGCAGGTACACCAGCAGTCCAACTGGAGCGGTGTTCCGCCGAGAGTGCGGCCAAACAAACAACTGTCGCGTGATGGGGATGCCTTTCGTCGGCTGCCTTTGAGATGATCAAGGCGTGGTGACGTCACCGCCGCTCGTTGGCATTTGCCGCCCGCGCTGTCTCTGTCTCTCTCGCACTCACTGGGCGCCCCGAACGGGTGCGAGAGAGACAGAGAGCACTGGTGCAGTGCCGCTATCGCGCGGCGGTATCACGATTGACACGCCGCTCCCTTTTTTTCAGCCACTCTCTTCCCCCGCTCTCTTTCACTCTTTCAGCTTCTTTCTCCCATTTCTCATTTTTCAAGCTAAAAATAAAAAAAAATAAACAAAAAAAAGTGAAAGAGAAAAAACAGCAACCCACACTGGTGTTCTCTCTTTCCGCGCTCCTCAACCGTGCCGAGCGGCTGGGCCTAAAACGTGTTCGGAATTTGGTTTGGTCGAGCCCCGTCGAGCCCCTTGGAGCGTGCGGCGCTCCGAGTGCACAGTCGTAACTTTGGCAACGGCCCCGGCAGAAATGGGGGCCGGCAGGCAGCGAGGAATTAATCGCGCCCAAGGAAAAAACAGTATCAAGTAAATGAAAAAAATTAGTTAATTTTTTTTTGTGAAGGAGGTTGGTTTGGGTGCACAATGGCTGCGTTTTGCCAGTCGCGCGGAAGAGCCGACGATAGCGGATGAGGGCGTGTGGCCGCGGGTCGCGTGCCATGGCGTGCAGTGCAGTGGCGTGCTGCACGGGGGCGTGCCGGGGGCGGGGGCGCGGCGGGGGCGCTGGCTCGCGTGCCCCTTCTTTTCTACCTGCACGTATGACGAGCTTCGGATCTCGCCCCCTCCCCCTCTCCTCCGCGAGAGCAGCCTGGAGATGAAGCCGTGGCGAGACAATGACTCTGCTTGCGTCAGCCGAGTGGTGTGCCGCGTCAGCACCGAGGGTGAAAGGCAGACAAAAAAGGAGGGAAGAGGTTTTGGCACTAGCACGTGGACGGCGGATTTGATGCCTCGCTCCATCGGCCCCGCCGCGCCTCTTCTGCCTCTTCAAATTTCTATTGTCTTTTTGCCCCGGCATGCGTCGTTTGAGAGCTGCGCGCCGCCCGTGCGCACTTTCGGAACACCTAACTCGTGCTGCTTGAGCCCACACGCACGAGTACGACAAGGGGTCGTCCGGGGCCCCCGTCTTGCCGTCTCTCTCGCACCCCCACGAAACGGCCCGTGCGTGCGCGAGAGACACGGACACGTTCGGAATCAGCCTGCTGCCCCAGTGGCGGGGCAGGCGGGGGCACTGGAGCGCGCGGATAGTATCAGTAGAGTGACTCTCTCTGTCTCTCTCGCACCGACATGCTACGCGCCGAGAGTGCGAGAGAGACAGAGTGACGACTCTGCAGGAGGTATTCCGCGCATGGCCGCGTTTAGCACGCCGCTGCTGTGTACGTGCAGTGGGCAATGGGGCAGCAACGCGCAGGCCCGGCCCGGCCCGGCGGGGGGCGAAGACGAAGATTGCCTTTTCGACCGCGAACGCTGGTAAATCACCGCTCAAATTAAACAGATTGTATCGTCGCGCCTTGAGGTAATTCCCCCTGACGACTCGATTATTCGGCGCTCTGCTCCAAGCGCTCCAAGCCTTGGCGCAAGCCGCGCGAGCGCGCACACTGCAACGGAACGGACGCGGCCACCGAGTGAAAAGCGACGCCCTGCTATATGCACTCTGCAGTTTTGGACCGACGCACTCAATCAAGTTTTCTCTGCTGGCTCACGCGAGCAAGCGCACGCCGAATTAATGAACACGGAGTGAACTTTGAAACGATGTCTGCGCCTGTCGTCGTGCGGCCGCGCGGCCGGCACTTGATTAAGTGGGCTGGCAAGCGGGGCGTTTAACCTTCACCGCCGGTAGCACTGTGCGCAGGCACGGTGCAGCGCAGTGCAACGCAGTGCAACGCAGTGCAACGCAGCGCGGCGCTGTGTGGCGCTTCCGTTGGCGCCCGCCATCCCTCAGCTGCACGCACACACACACACACACACACACACACACACACACACACACACACACACACACACGACACGGCTTATGCATTTAGAGCCAGGCCGCCCCACTCTGTTGAGACTCGGTGCGGGCTGCTGGCGGGTCCGCCAGGATCCGGTTGCCCGAGTCTGGAGCCCTGGACTCGCGTCTCTGGACTCCAGAGACAGGCCACTGGAGCGGAGGGGCGCTCTGTTAGTTTTCCAAAGCGGCTGCCCGTCACAACAGGTGCCAGGCCGCCGCCTAATATGCAGGACCCTCTCTCTCGCACTCGTGGGGCGTCCGGGGTTGGTCGGAGAGAGACAGAAGTCGGCCTGCAGTAAGGTCGCAGCGCGTGGCGGTCTTGCCCCGCCGCGCGTTTGGGTCTCCGGGCGGGTGTTTGATCCGGGAACCTGTCGCTCCGGAGACGAGGTCGGTGCCTCCGCGCCACCGCGCCACGCGCCCCTCGGCAGTGTCGCGTTATGATTGGCACCCGAGCGAAAGTGGCTGCCAGCCGTCATCATCCGAGCTATTTTAGGATTCCCGGTTCAGATCACATCTGCGGCGCCGAACCGCCGAACCGAACCGCTTAGTCCTGGCGCCGCGTCTAGTCCGGGAGAGCGAGAGTGAGCAGTGCAACTTGCCAAATTCCTCAAGTACTACCTGGCAAATTTGTCCATCTTCGTCAGGCCCTCGTCGACATAACAATTATCGCGTTGTCGGGCCGTTTTGCCGGACGGCCGCTCCGTGTCGCGCCGTGTCGGCGTTTCGACGTCGCGCCTTCTCGGATCCTTCAAAGTGGTTCCTCGCGTTTCGGCGCGCGCGTGCGGCGCCACCAATTAGACGGAGTGCTCTTGTTCGCCTCGTTGAGGGACTGTCGCTGCTCTCGCCGCGCCGTCTCTCTCGCACTCGGGCGTGCTGGAGCAGCGACTAACTGCATCTAGACTGCATCCTGCGAATGGCATGCCGGCCGGCACGGCCCGGCAGCCGTGATCGGCCAGAAAGTTTTCAAGGCCGGGCCGAGCCGAGCAAGGAGCCGAGCCGGCCCGGGGATGCAGCGATGCAGCAGCAACGGTGCGCCGGCCGCGTCGCGGTGCGTCTCAAAGCAACAGGTGCTCTACATCGGCACGGCCCGTCTGTCGGTCTGCCTGTCTGTCCGTCTGTCCTTCCGTCCGCTTGCCCGCCCCGGACATTCCTCGGTCCGGTTTTCGTCCCGCTCCGGACCTGGGCGACAGGGTCCGACAGGGTGCGCGCACTCGGACCGGCTCCCGTAGTGCAGAAGGAGAGAGAAGCACGGTCTGATTCCTCTGTCTCTCTCACGCCTTTGCGCCGTGAGTGTGAGAGAGACAGCTCGATGCGCGGAATGGGCGTGCAGGGCGCACAGTGGGCCAGAAGAACGGAAGAGGCGGCCAAAACTCAAGACGCGTTTTGAGCTCCAGTCACTAATCAGGGCTCGAACCGAACGTGTGACCCCACCAATGGATTCCTCGTTCGGAGAGCAATCCATTGGTGGGGTCACACGTTCGATTCGAGTCCCATTTAGCGACGCTGGAGCTCAAAACGCGTCTAGAGTTTTGGCCGCCTCCACCGGTCTTCTGGCCCACTGGGGTGGAGCGCGGCGCAGCCTACAGGACGTGCCAGAGAGGCCCGTCATGACTGTGACTTTGGCGCCCCAGCGAGTCAAGTCCAGATGCACTCAGTGCCGGCTTGATGCGTCAACGCGCTTGGCGCCACACTCTGCTCGGCTTTGGCCGCGAACGCAGCACCGCGAAGCACCGCGAAACGCTCGGCCTGGCTTCGCCTTGCTTCGCCTGGCTCTGGATCGGTACTCATCCAGCCGTTTTCTCCTGCTGCCTTTCCGCGAAAACGGCGGCCTGCTGCACTGGAATGGGGCGGCCGTCCCAGCGCGGCGCCGCGCCGCGGTTGAAATTGATCACTAATGTGTGCGTCACCCTCCGCAGGGGGCTCGAAAGAGCACGTTCTCAACAGTACTAGGAGAAATGCCCTCCCCTCCCTGTTGGAAAAATGTTATTGTGGGGACATATTGTGAAGAAACATCAAGAAACTGATCAAAGTTATCGTTTGCGACCGTCACTGTGCACTGCACAAATTGGTCCCTCGTTTGTGCGGCGGCGCTGCGAGTGTGCACCTGTATCGATGTACGTATCGATGTATCGCCGCGCGAAACGAGAAGCTCGCCGCCGCTCCGCGCGTGTTTAGCACCTGTTGGCACCCTTTTCCGTTTTTACAAGTTTGGCCGCGAAATCGGTCGGCGGACGGATCGCGAAGTGGCGAAACGGAGGGACTGCCGACCGGCGACTGCTGGATCCGGCGAGGCGGCGAGGCGGAGACCCAATCCTGGAGGCTGGCGACCACATTCCGCGCTCGTCTAATGTGTAAATGTGTGTCAGCTAATGAGGAGCGGACGGACGGACGGACGGACAGACGGACCGCGGGGAATGCCAAGGAGGCCCAGGCCGCCCACACGAAACCACTTAACGGGGTGTTATTGGCGGGACTGCACCGGAAAGACGATCCGGATGGCGATGGCCGCGTGGCCGCGCCGTGGCCGTGTCGCTTGGGCGATAAAAAGATAAAAAGATAAAACGAGGATGGAGGTGTGGGCGGCAATTAGACCCGCGATGGTCACAACAACGTTGTTGGCGTGAAAGTAGCCGCCGCGCCGCCGCCTGCTGTATTTCGGGAAGGCGGTGGGTTCGTTCGTTACGCGCACACTGTTGAAAATGAGTTGGAAGACATTCGACATTCGTCGATTGAGAGCGTCGCGAAAGTCCATCGGAAATATTTGGAGGCTTCGGTTTTTTAGGGGTTACATTTGCACTAATGGCTGCCGGTAACTCATTACTCACATTAAATTTTTTCTTAAAGTCCCAAGAGTTTTTAGCCTTTTTTGAAAAAAAAAAAAAAAAAAAACAGCTTGTGGAAAAATATGAAAGGCCCAAATTGAATTTGTAAATCCACCCCTTCCCTTTTTCTCATACGTGTCCTGCCTGTAACTCAGCCGTTTACGAGTTCGGAACCAAGTTGTTTCCTTTTCGTCCTGGTTCCGTTGTTGACGGCGACCGGGACAAACCATTTGCTTATGCCTTTCTCCGTCGACATGACAACGCCCACCGAAAAAAAAAGTGTATAAAGATACCGGAAAAGAGAATGTCGGTAGACAAGGCGGGGAGGGGGCGACGTCGCGCATACAGTAAAGTCTGCGTTGTATGGCGCCGCAGCCGCCGCTCGTCGTTGGCTTGTGTGAGCGACGCGACCGACGCGACATTTTAACCGCGTTTTTCTGCCCAAATAAATCGGGCTCCAATCGTGCCACTGCGACAGAAAAGTTTTCACTTTCCATTTTTCTTTTTTAAGAAACAGTGCGCGCGCTTATTCGCAGAATCTGGCCTGCCAATAGTGCCGCCGGAAGGGCTGCGAGGGCGAGGAATTTGAAAGTTAACGCCGCCCTGGCCACGCCACTGCCTGGCGTTGCTTCGCGTGGCTCCGCGTTGCCCACTACACTGGCGGCCCGGGCCCAGTCCAGGCCCAGGCACGTCCTCTTGCGGCCGGAGAGTGTTGAGTGAGGGCGGTCGGCGCGTGTGCTTTCGTTTCAAAAAATTGCTCGGCTCGAGGATGGACCAGGCCAGCCAGCTGACTGATTCCGAGAGTCTGTCTCTCTCGCACCTACGGGACGCCCCATGAGTGCGAGCGAGACAGAGCGACGACTCTCGGAATCAGTCCGCAGGCCGACCGGCACGCGAGCCCCGCTTTGGCTCGCTGGCTTTACGACCGGAATTATTTAAACACTCGAAAGAGGAAAAAAGTTACAACTTTTTCGTGGGCGTTTTCTGGGGACTCGACGTTTGAGGAACGGTTTCGCCAAGTACAGTGGAATGACGGTGCCTGCCGTGAAGAAGAGCGGCGAGGGGCGAAGCCTCGTGCGAAGCGGTGCGAAGCGGACCGGAGCCTTGTACGTTTTGGCGCGTTAATTTGAAATTACAGTGCTCAGCAGGTGGACGCGGCGCGTTGGTATCACACGTACCGCCTTCGTGCACTCCGTGAACGCGCCCCGCCCCGCCCGGCCCCGCCAGCCGGCTAATGTAATTTTGGTTGGTGGACGCCAGTGAAAGGTGTCTTAGACGTGCCGGCCGCAGCGTGCCGCAGTCGGAGGTTCGTCTGGTGTCGTACGCGCGCTCCGCCACACTGCAGGGCCTTGCCTGGCGGCCGTCTTTGGGGCCCTGCCTGCGGGGTCCTGCCTGCCTTTGCAACTCCCTTTGTGGCCGCAGCTTCCTTTTGTGAGGTCCCGCTCGCCAAGGAGGCCTCTGTGCCGGTCTTCAGCCCGCCGCGTAGGCAGTCCCGCCAGACGGCGGTGCGTTGCGGGACGGCCCGAGCTGGCACGCAGGCGCTCGGCACGAAGGCGAGGCGCTGCTCAAACAATCCGCCGCCCCCCGGCGCGCCGCCGAGCCGTGCCGAGCAGCAATCAGTCCCGCCGATAAAGTGCGTGAGTCATATTGAATAGTGATTGGCGGAGCTGCTCTCCCGAGCAATTAACCAAGTTTATGTAGCAATTACCGGCGCGTCAAATATTTCACGTTCACTTTCGTTGCGCCTCGCTCGCCGCAGTGCGCCGCAGTGCGCCGTAGTTACAGTGGAGGCAGCCTTCCGGGAGGCGGAGGGCGCGCTGCCGGCCCTGCCATGCGGCCTGTCGCTGTCTCTCTCGCACCCTTACAGAGCCCCATGAGTGCGACAGAGACAGAGCGACGGAACGACTAGGCCAGCGGTTCTCAATTTTTCTCGGCTCGCGACCCCAAATTTGTAGCCAAAAATTTCCGCGACCCCCAGGAAAAGTTTCGCGACCCCACGGGACCCCTCCTTTAGCATGCCACTGCGTCTGATCCGAGGCGGGCATTTTGCTCCCTCAACGGGCAATTGGTCTTTGGACCTTCCTTTAGCATGCCTTTGTTACGGAGTGCAATTATCAGTCTTAGTTTGGGAGCAGTATTGTCTCAAAGTTGGCCAAAACGCTCAGAAATGCCTTGAAAAAAATCATGTTTTGGGTCGATTTTAAGCAGCCACTGCGTCTGATCCGAGGCGGGCATTTTGCTCCCTCAACGGGCAATTGGTCTTTGGACCTTCCTTTAGCATGCCTCTGTTACGGAGTGCGATTATCAGTCTTAGTTTGGGAGCAGTATTGTCTCAAAGTTGGCCAAAACGCTCAGAAATGCCTTGAAAAAATCATGTTTTGGGTCGATTTTAAGCAGCCACTGCGTCTGATCCGAGGCGGGCATTTTGCTCCCTCAACGGGCAATTGGTCTTTGGACCTTCCTTTAGCATGCCTCTGTTACGGATGCGATTATCAGTCTTAGTTTGGGAGCAGTATTGTCTCAAAGTTGCCAAAACGGCAAACGATTTTTCAAAACATTTCTGGCGTTTCGGCAACTTTGAGACAATACTGCTCCAAACTAAGACTGATAATCACACCCTCAACAAAGGCATGCTTAAAGACGGTCCAAAGCATTGCCCGTTAGGAGGCGATTATCAGTCTTAGTTTGGGAGCAGTATGTCTCAAAGTTGGCCAAAACCACAACGATTTTTCAAAGACATTTCTGAGCGTTTCGGCCAACTTTGAGACAATACTGCTCCCAAACTAAGACTGATAATCACACTCCGTAACAAAGGCATGCTAAAAGAAGGTCCAAAGACCAATTGCCCGTTGAAAGAGGACGAAATACCGCCTCGGGTCAGACGCAGTGGCTGCTTAAAATCGGCCCAAAACACGATTTTTCAAAGACATTTCTGAGCGTTTCGGCCAACTTTGAGACAATACTGCTCCCAAACTAAGACTGATAATCACACTCCGTAACAAAGGCATGCTAAAGGAAGGTTCAAAGACCAATTGCCGGTTGAGGGAGCAAAATGCCCGCCTCGGATCAGACGCAGTGGCTGCTTAAAATCGGCCCAAAACACGACCCCAGCTACCTCGCCGCGACCCCTTAAGCGACCCTAAGGTTGAGAACCGCTGGACTAGGCTGCAGGGTGCCGTCTCTATTTGAACCAGTCTGCGTGCGGCGTCTGCTTTGGAGCTTCGGCCAATTCGTGTTTGCGGAAGTCGGCCCGCCGCGGGAGATAAGACGGGCCGATTTTACTCGGTTTTAATCAGATTATGACACCGCCGTTGCGCGAGGGGGAGGGGCGAGGCGGCGGACGGACAGACAGACGGTAAAAAAGAGAGACAGAGAGAGGGGCGAGCTTTCTCGCTCCGCGTAATGGGCCCGATGTCACGCCAGCCTCGTGGGTCGGCTCCCTGCAAGGCTCCCTGCAAGGCTCCCTGCAAGGCTCCCTGCAAGGCTCCCTGCAAGGCTCCCTGCAAGGCTCCCTGCAAGGCTCCCCGCAAGGCTCCCCGCAAGGCTCCCTGCAAGGCTCCCTGCAAGGCTCCCTGCAAGGCTCCCTGCAAGGCTCCCTGCAAGGCTCCCTGCAAGGCTCCCTGCAAGGCTCCCTGCAAGGCTCCCTGCAAGGCTCCCTGCAAGGCTCCCTGCAAGGCTCCCTAGGCTCCCTGCTTGCCCTGCTGGTCCGCACTTTTTCAATCTTTTCAATCTTTAGCAATTGTTTCAGTCAACTCCTTGCTTAAGTTTCTCGCTCCAAGCCAAATCTAAACTACCTTGCAGGCTCCAAAAAGCATTCATTGCACTCAAACTTATAATTTGATTAAGAAAAAACGACAGTGAACGGTAGCCGTTGCCTGGGCACGCGTCTGTCGACTGATTTCAATTCCAACCCGTGGCGTGCGTGGCGTACAGCGCAAGCGGCGCAAGCACAGTGGAGGTGTCACGCCGGGAGCGAAAGTCAGGCGGCTTCAGTTCAATCAGGCTGGCCCGGCCCGAGGGCTGGCCCGGGCGCCGAGGATTCGGCAGCGGTGATGTGACGGGTGCAGCCGGAATGCGGTCCAAAAGGCGGTCCAAAGGCGGTCCAAAAGGTCGGCCAACGACGCCCTTTGTGCTCGGGCGGCCCACGGCAAGCCGTCTTTGTGCGTGGCGCCGCGTGGCGCCGGCGGGACTCTTTAATTTGCTAGGCGATCGCTCAGCCCGCCCCGCGGGGCGTAGGCAGCACTCTGTTGTTTGCGCCAACGCACTGGCTATTGGAGCTCTTTGTAATTGTTTTATTTTTTGTTTCTTCCTTTTTTAGAGATTTTTTTTTGGCACGTTGCTTGGGAATTTCGCCTCAGGCTGTTTGTTTTCGGATCATGAAAATGACCCGCCCTCCCTCTCCCTTGTTGCAGGTGAAGCCGCTGCACGATTCCTACAAGGCCACGCTGTCCTCGCAGGTGACCGAGGCCATGAACACCTTCTGGGCCGAGTGCTACGAGGCGTCCAAGGCGTCCGCCCTCAAGCGCCACCGCGAGGTGGCCGCCAGCAAAATCCGCTTCCAGGTCAGTGTGTGTGTGTGTGTGTGTGTCTATCTATCCCCTCTCCCTGCCGCGACGCGCATCTTCGCCCGGTTCGGCACGTGGAATGACGCTCTGCTCGCCGCAATGCACGTGGCACGCCACGCCACGCCCCGCCACGCCCCGCCCGGCGTTCCAGCTTTCACCTAAATGACCGTGCGATATGTGTAACTCAATATTACGTGTGGCCACCGCGGCCCGGCCCCCGGCGGCCCCATGTCGGCGCCTTGTTTTCGGCATGTCTGTGTACACGTACCCGCGTGTACGCGCGTGGACAGTGGCGGCGGCGCGGCGGCGCCCAGGGCCGGCAGGGCCACCTGCAGGTGAAAGTAATGCAAGGGTCGGCGCGGCGCTAGGGCAGCGGCACGGCCGGCACGGCGTCGAGGGTGTCAAGGGAGGCCGTCCGAAGTACGAGGAAGATGATGATGAGGCCACGGACGCGGACGCGGACGGGCAGCTCTGGCTCTGGCGCGGCCGTGGGCGCAGCTCTGCTATTAAACTTGCTGGGAGGCTTCATGACGAGGATGCGACTGAAAATGATCGAGTCTCTCTCTCGTGTGTGTGTGTGTGTGTGTGTGTGTGTGCGCGTTGCCGCGTTTCTCGCCTGCTCGGAAGATTGTATCGAAAAGGGGCGTGAAATGTTACACCCGGCCTGTGTGGCGCTGCGGCGCTGGCCCGGCGCTAGCGCGCGGGCGCCTTCCGACTGGAGAGTCGTCTCGTCGCTCTGTCTCTCTCGCACTCACGGGGCGCCCCTCAGGGACAGACGCGCACACACACTCAGCGACGAAACCGCTCTTCGGAATGGCGCGCCCGGACTGGTTTTATTAGTGCAGGCGCTTTGCGATAACCGCGGCGGGCTCGGCGAGATTACTCCAAACACGTTTACTCGCTCATGACAAGGGTTGGACACCTCGCTGGAAAAAGGAGTGAGCGCGCAGCGGCCTCGCACGTGGAAACTTGTGAGCAGGGCTGCGCCGCTGCGCCGCCGCTCCGTGCGGTCGCGGGAGTTTCTTCGCATCCGCGCCTCGCTGTCGTTATGCCCCTGCTGTTGGCGCGTTTGTGGCGTTGCACTTTCGGTGTTGGTTTTTCGGCGCTTCGCCATAAATCGGCTGGCTGCCGCGTCGTCGTCGCCGTCGTCGTCGTCGTCCGGATGTTGCGCCGCGCCGCGCCGCACCGCACTTGAGACGCAACGGCGCGTTTTTGCCGATAGGCCGTTCATCACGTGCCTGTCGGCGTACGCGTGCCGCGCTGCTATACGACGGGCCAATACGTCTATCTCTCGCCGTGTGTCTGTTCCTGCGTGCGTGCGTGTGTGTCTTTCCGTTCATGCCCGCGCGGACTCGTACGAACGGACATGCAGCATCTGCCGCTGCTTGATTTGTGGAAGTCATTTTTGCGCCGCTCCGGGACGCCACGCCACGCCACGCCACGCCACGCCACGCCACGCCGCCGTGTTCCACTTTGCACGCAGGACGTCGCGTCACGCCGCGGGCTCGGCCGCTCTGGCGGCCCCGCCACGCCCGCCACCGTGGGCCAAAAGGTGCAGGCGGACCGCGTATGCACGCCGTCGTGGTCTCGGTGCCGCTCTGGCGGCGCGTCGATGGGCCCGCCACACAGTGGGCCAGAAGACCGGTGCAGGCGGCCCTAAATTGTAGACGCGTTTTGAGCTCGAAAGTCGCTAAACAGGACTCGAACCGAGCGTGTGACTCCAGCAATGGATTCCTCATTCGGAGAGCAATCCTTTGGTGGGGTCACACGTTCGGTTCGAGTCCCATTTAGCGACTCTGGAGCTCCAAACGCGTCCGGGATTTAGATCGCCTCCGCCGGTCTTCCGATCCACTATGCGCCAGTCCGCCACGAGACCCTGCGCGCTGAATCGTGCGCTCTGCCTGTATATCTGGCTAACTGTTCAATGGGTGCGAGAGAGACAGACGCTTGGCTGGCTGCGTCCCAGGTCCTCGAGGCCCGCGGCGACTCCCACACGCTGAATCAAACCGGGCTGGTCAAGGCGGACACTTTTTCCGGGGCGTCGGACTCTGCACGCTGCGCTCTGCACGCCGCCGCGCGCTGCACGCTCTAGCGGTATGATGGTGGGAATGCACCGACTTGGCGGAGTCATTGAGTCGGCGTGCTTTTCTCTGTGCATCCGGTGGGAGTCGCTCGGAGTCGCGCCGGGCGTTTGGCGTCCGCCGCGTCCGCCGTTTGGCAGGGATCCACGCGGCCGGTACGCGACCGAAGCGAGAATGGGGAATGCAGCAATGATTCACCACAGCGGCGTCGCCCTGCCTCTCTCGCGCTCGCGGGCCGAGGTAGGGTGCATGCGAGAGAGACAGGGCGACGCTGCCTCGCGACGGCGACAGTTAGCGCGATGAGAGCGTTTGCCGACGTCGGCTTTCTAGTGTGGGTGGTGTCACTGTCGATGCAACCCGAGCCGCGCCGCGCCGCGAGCCGCCGAAGCAGTTTCTGTTTCTGGTGGCATGGCGGTGGCGCGGCGGCTCCGAGTTCCGGACTCACCGGCCAGCCGGATTGGCGGACCGGCGGGGGCGGTTCCGCGGCGCGTCCACTTCCTGCCCCTGCAGGCCTGGGGCGCGCTGGACGTGCCGATGACTGGAACGCCGTCCACTGGAACGCCGTCTCGCGGCGACGTCGCGGCGGCTCGGCTCACACTGGATTCAGAGTGTTTGGCAGTAAAAAGTTAAAAGTTTAAGCTTGATAATCTTGTCGACGCAAGTGTTTTTCGGGCGCCGCTTGGAGACCCTGCTCGGGGTGGGGGTTGGTGCGCCTGGACTGCACACACCCACGGCTAAGCCCGTGGTCCTGCCTGTGGCCCTGCAGGCGCGGTGCGGCCATCATGCAGGCATTCTTGTGCTTTGCGGGATATCACGCGGCGTGTTGGGGCAGAGACACTTTCTCGCGGCAAACCACTGCGGCGTGGCGCGGCGCGGCGTGGCGCGGCGGGCGCGGGGTGGCGGGGCGGGGCGGGGCGCGGCGGGGCGGGGCGGGGCGCGGAACAGGAGGGGGGGCGGGCGGGGCCGGCGGCACGCCGCCGGCGGGCGGGGTGCGGCACACGGGGCGCGGACGATCTGGGCCACGACCGGAGCCGCGCGTCGGGCGCCCCCCGGCCCGGTCCGCCGCGCGGGCCGCGCGCCGCGGCCCCGGGCCCCCGGGGCTCCTCGCCCGTCACTTGCCCCAAATGGAAGCCCCCGGGAGGCGGAGCCACGGCGCGCCACGCCACGCCACGCCGGGCACCCGGTTGGTTAGCTTAGAAAGCACACGTGTGGAACGCAGAAGCAAATTACGATCTGAAACGTATGTATTTCCACGACCGGAGCCGACGCGTCGGCCGCTGCAAACTTCTTTTCTTTTCTTTTCCGGTCTCTGTCGTCCGCCGCGCCGTGCCGTCCGCGACCGCCGCGGCTCGTTACTTATTGGCCTCCTCGGGGCTCCGTCGCCCCGTCTCTGTCGCCCCACTGCTGAACGCCCGGCGAGTGCGAGAGAGGCAGCGGCGGCCGGCCAGTAGGCCCCTTGGGGTGGACCGTGATGTACGCGGTCCGAGCGCCGCCGCGTACATTGTGCGTGTGGATGAAGGATGGGGCGGGGCATGCGGGCGTCTCTCTCTCTCTCTCTCTCTCTCTCTCTCTCTCTCTCTCTCTCTCTCTCTCTCTCTCTCTCTCTCTCTCTCTCCTCCGCCCGTCGTCCTTCTCTCTCTCTCCAATTGGCTAACCGGTGGGCGCACGACAGCCTGCAGGCAAGCACTCGGTAATTCGCTTCCGCCGGAAGGGCCGCGGAATTGTTTGTTGTTTGTCATGTTTTGCTAATTGATTCCGAGAAATATCGCGAGGGCCTTGCGCTGCTTGCGCGGAGCGGCGCCGCCCTGGCCACTCTTGGATTCGCCCTGCCCGGCCACGGCCCGGGCGGCAAGGCGCCAGCAGACTGATTCCGAGAGTCACTTTCGTCGCTCTGTCTCTCTCGCACCCGTACCGGGCACCCCGAGAGTTGCGAGAGAGACAGCGACGAAAGCGAATCAGTCTACAGGGCGGCAGGGCAGGGCGGCCCCCTCCCGGAGGTTCCTTCCCGAACGACATCGACGGCCAGCTCCTGTTGCTCCGGTGATGGCAATCCGTCGCAGCCTCCCCGCCCCGCCCCGCCCCGCTCAGAGAAAGTCACGTCGGACAGTGGGCAACGCCGTCCGGGGCCGCGAACGCCCCGAGCGCCCCCAGCACCCCGCGGCCCCGGTGGCGCCCTTGCCTCGGCCGGATCGGCGAGCACGGCCAGCACGGCCAGGACGCGGGTGGCGCCGAGCGCGGAGCCGAGCGGGCTGACAGACAACCTGGCAAGCTCATCGCGCTGCTGACGTACGCCGGCGGCTACATCCACCCGGCCAACGAGCAGCACCGTCAGAAGCGAAGAAACTATACTGCATATAGTTATGAAAAAAAAACCGTATGAGGCAGACCAAAAGCCGTATACGGCAAACAAAAAACCGTATGCGGCAAATCAAAAACCGTATGAGGCAGACCAAAAGCCGTATACGGCAA
Organism: Thrips palmi; assembly: GCF_012932325.1. Taxonomy (NCBI): domain Eukaryota; kingdom Metazoa; phylum Arthropoda; class Insecta; order Thysanoptera; family Thripidae; genus Thrips; species Thrips palmi. The sequence goes on from NW_023144634.1 coordinate 5,237,998, forward strand.
ACAAAAAACCGTATGCGGCAAATCAAAAACCGTATGAGGCAGACCAAAAGCCGTATACGGCAAACAAAAAACCGTATGCGGCAAATCAAAAACCGTATGAGGCAGACCAAAAGCCGTATACGGCAAACAAAAAAAACCCTATGCGGCAAATCAAAAAAACCCTATGAGGCAGACCAAAAGCCGTATACGGCAAACAAAAAACCGTATGCGGCAAATCAAAAACCGTATGAGGCAGACCAAAAGCCGTATGAGGCAAACCAAAAACCGTATGAGGCAGACCAAAAACCGTATGCGGCAAATCAAAAACCGTATGAGGCAAATCAAAAACCGTATGCGGCAAATCAAAAACCGTATGAGGCAAATCAAAAACCGTATGCGGCAAATCAAAAACCGTATGAGGCAGACCAAAAGCCGTATGAGGCAGACCAAAAACCGTATGCGGCAAATCAAAAACCGTATGAGGCAAATCAAAAACCGTATGAGGCAGACCAAAAACCGTATGAGGCAGACCAAAAGCCGTATAGGCAAACAAAAAACCGTATGCGGCAAATCAAAAACCGTATGAGGCAGACCAAAAGCCGTATGAGGCAGACCAAAAGCCGTATGAGGCAGACCAAAAACCGTATGCGGCAAATCAAAAACCGTATGAGGCAAATCAAAAACCGTATGCGGCAAATCAAAAACCGTATGAGGCAGACCAAAAGCCGTATGAGGCAGACCAAAAGCCGTATGAGGCAGACCAAAAACCGTATGCGGCAAATCAAAAACCGTATGAGGCAAATCAAAAACCGTATGAGGCAAATCAAAAACCGTATGAGGCAGACCAAAAGCCGTATACGGCAAACAAAAAACCGTATGCGGCAAATCAAAAACCGTATGAGGCAGACCAAAAGCCGTATACGGCAAACAAAAAACCGTATGCGGCAAATCAAAAACCGTATGAGGCAGACCAAAACCGTATACGGCAAACAAAAAAACCCTATGCGGCAAATCAAAAACCGTATGAGGCAGACCAAAAGCCGTATGAGGCAGACCAAAACCGTATGAGGCAAACCAAAAAAACCCTATGGGCAAATCAAAAACCGTATGAGGCAAATCAAAAACCGTATGAGGCAAATCAAAAACCGTATGAGGCAAACCAAAACCGTATGGGCAAATCAAAAACCGTATGAGGCAGACCAAAACCGTATGAGCAAACCAAAAACCGTATGCGGCAAATCAAAAACCGTATGAGGCAAATCAAAAACCGTATGAGGCAGACCAAAAACCGTATGAGGCAGACCAAAAGCCGTATACGGCAAACAAAAAACCGTATGCGGCAAATCAAAAACCGTATGAGGCAGACCAAAAGCCGTATGAGGCAGACCAAAAGCCGTATGAGGCAGACCAAAAACCGTATGCGGCAAATCAAAAACCGTATGAGGCAAATCAAAAACCGTATGAGGCAAAACAAAAGCCGTATGAGGCAGACCAAAAGCCGTATGAGGCAGACCAAAAACCGTATGCGGCAAATCAAAAACCGTATGAGGCAAATCAAAAACCGTATGAGGCAAATCAAAAACCGTATGAGGCAAATCAAAAACCGTATGAGGCAGACCAAAAGCCGTATACGGCAAACAAAAAACCGTATGCGGCAAATCAAAAACCGTATGAGGCAGACCAAAAGCCGTATAGGCAACCAAAAACCGTATGGGCAAACCCAAAAAACCCTATGGGCAAACCCAAAAAAAGTATAGGCAAACAAAACCGTATGCGGCAAATCAAAAACCGTATGAGGCAAACAAAAACCGTATGAGGCAGACCAAAACCGTATGAGGCAGACCAAAAACCGTATGGGCAGACCCAAAACCGTATGCGGCAAATCAAAACCGTATGCGGCAAACAAAACCGTATGGGCAGACCAAAAGCCGTATGAGGCAGACCAAAGCCGATGAGGCAGACCAAAAACCGTATGCGGCAATCAAAAACCGTATGAGGCAAATCAAAAACCGTATGGGCAAATCAAAACCGTATGAGGCAAACCAAAACCGTATGGGCAAACAAAAACCGTATGGGCAGACAAAAGCCGTATGAGGCAACCAAAAACCGTATGCGGCAAATCAAAAACCGTATGAGGCAAATCCAAAAAACCGTATGAGGCAACAAAAACCGTATGAGGCAAATCAAAAACCGTATGAGGCAGACCAAAACCGTATGGGCAAATCAAAACCGTATGAGGCAGACCAAAAGCCGTATGAGGCAAACAAAAAACCGTATGCGGCAAATCAAAACCGTATGAGGCAATCAAAAACCGTATGAGGCAGACCAAAAACCGTATGAGGCAGACCAAAAACCGTATGCGGCAAATCAAAAACCGTATGCGGCAAATCAAAAACCGTATGAGGCAAACCAAAAGCCGTATGAGGCAGACCAAAAGCCGTATGAGGCAGACCAAAAACCGTATGCGGCAAATCAAAAACCGTATGAGGCAAATCAAAAACCGTATGAGGCAAACCAAAACCGTATGAGGCAGCAAAAAGCCGTATGGGCAGAACCCAAAACCGTATGAGGCAGACCAAAACCGTATGCGGCAAACAAAAACCGTATGAGGCAAATCAAAAACCGTATGAGGCAACAAAAACCCTATAGGCAACCAAAACCGTATCGGCAAACAAAAACCGTATGGGCAAACAAAAACCGATAGGCAACAAAAAAACCCTATGGCAAACAAAAACCTTGGGAAAAAAAACCTATGAGGAGACCAAAAACCCCAAAAAAAAAACCTAGCCAAAAAAACCGTAACAGCCAAAAATTGAGGAAACCAAAAACTTGAGGCGACCAAAAACCACCCAAAAAAAACCCTTGGGGCAAACCCTAGGGCGCCGCCGTTACGGCAAAAAAAAGTTCGGAAACAAAAAGTATGGGGAAAAAGCCCTTAAAGGCCAAAAACCAGCGGAAAAAAACCGGAAAGGGCCAAAAACCTTGAGGAAACCCAAAACCAGGGCAACCAAAACCAACAACCAAAACCGAGCCAAACAAAACCGTGAGGCAAATCAAAAACCGTACGGCAAAAAAAACCGGAGGCGGCAAAAGCCGTTTACGCCGCGATGGGCGCCAAAAAAGGGCAAATCCCGATGGGGAAAACAAAACCATGAGGCGTATACGGCAACAAAAAAACCTCTGCTGAGAGCTTTGCTTCAGCTCAGGGCCAGGTCAAGCTTGGGTGTGCGCGGCCGCGGTCCTGGTGGCGTTGGCCGGGAGGCGCCGGGCTCTGTTTCGGCCTAGCTCTGGCCGCGGTTTTGTTTCACTTGCGAACTGATGCTCGAGATTGCGCCCAGAACGCATCAGCAGGCTGAATAATATTCCCTACCGTCACATTTTTGTTGCTGGTATCAAAATTGTCGTTAATCATGAGCTATTGACCTGTCACACTCCAAAAACAATTGGTGTGGTTGCGTACAAAATGCACGCGAAGACTGAAGTCTTCCATAGTGACGGCCGTAAAAATTAGGGACCCGCTGAGCGCCGTTTATGACGGCTCGAACAGGGGCCGCGGCGGCGCGGCCATAAAAAGGAGGGGAGGCAGCGTATGGGCCTGTCCGCCGTGGGGCGCCGACTGTTGCGGCAAATCAGGGGCCAAGAGGGGGCAGCCAGAGCCGCGGCCGAAAAAGAGGGCAATTATGGGCAAGCAAGCAACCCAAAAGGAACTGTGGGGAAACCTCCCACCCGTATACTTGTAAACCCGGTAGCCGGAAGTCAAAAACCGGACAGGCCACGGCGACGCTGGGGCAACAAAAAAATATGCCAAATCAAAAGAACGTATTGAGCAGGCCCAAAAGCCTAGCCGGGCCAACCCAGCCCCAGCCTCCACAGTTCCCAAACCTAGGCCTCTGACCAAACTGTACACACAGCCTCGCACATTTTGCGAGTAATAGCTCAAGCTTTGATACGCCTGACCTAAAAACAACAAAAAACAATGCGTGTCTGGTGGTCGAAACGGCGGCCTAGGTCTGCCGTTGCGCGGTTGCGCGTTACGGCGATGGGGAAGTCGGGGAAGCGAAGAAGAGTTAGTTCGGGTTTGATGTAACAGCGTGACGCGCTCCACGGGGCCAAGACGGACAGGACGGCCCGCCACGGCCGGACCATTTGCAGGCCTCACCACACACACACACACACGCGCACACGCACACACACACACACACACACACACGCACGCACACACACACACACACACACACGTGGGTACGCACATAATGCACACACACAGGCTCACTGGCGGACGGACTCGCGGACGCGCGCGGCATAGTGCTCGTGACTGGCCGCGGACTGCCGCGGGCCATCAGGGCAATTGCTGGGGCATGCCATGCAGGGCCATGCAGGGCCAGCAGGCGGCCGCACACTGCAGGGTGGTCGCGGTTCGTTGTCATGGTGACGTACGTCCGGAAGGCACGGCAGTGTCCGGTCCGGCACGGCCGGAAGGAGAAGAACATTTTGCAGTTTTCGACTACCAATTTCTTCCTCGACGTTTTTCTAGTTTCCAAAAAGTCTTTACGCAGGGGGCTTTTGAACAAAGATTATTTTGATTGATTGTGCTTACCGCTCTGAGGGAAAAAGAAAGGTTCTTGGGTAAAATGAATACTCTCGATGCTTGAAAAGGCTGCTCACAAAGAGAAGATATATTCTCAAAGAGAAGATATACTCTCAGAGAGAAGATATACTCTCAGAGAGAAGAAATGCTCTCAGAGAGAAGATATGCTCTCAGAGAGAAGATACACTCTCAGAGAGAAGATATACTCTCAGAGAGAAGAAATGCTCTCAGAGGCTGGAGGAGAATCCGTGACGCTGCGACGCGCCGCGAAGCGCCAAGACGGAACGGGGGTCGATCACCTCGGCGACGACGCTGTCACCGCGGCCACGCCGCGCCACGACCATTATTACCGCAACTACCGCCGCCATCCGTCAAGCCGCCGCGGTGCCGCGGTCCGTCGTCGCGGATTATCTCGTCTGGGGCCTCGCCAGCGTGTGTGTGTGTGTGTGTGTGTGTGCGTGTGTGTGTGTGTGTGTGTGTGAGAGAGAGAGAGAGAGAGAGAGAGAGAGAGAGAGAGAGAGAGAGAGAGCGCATGTGGAGTGAATTCTCGACGGAGAGGTTCGTTTTGTTTTCGTTGTGGGCAATTGCATCGCTGCCCGACGTATGACGTTTTCAATTCATGTTTTTAGCGGAGAACAGCAAACAGTGATGATCCCAGTTGGCATCCTCACGGAGACTTTGGATGTTGCAGGAGCAAATCGGCGTGCCGTTCCGCGCGCGCGCCGCCGAAGACAACGTGCGGTACGGCAACGTGCAGAGCCAGCAGCGCAACCGGCAGCTCTTGGTGCGCCGACAGTGGAGGACCACCAGCAGCTTCCTCAGCGGGCCGCGCGGATCGTGGCGACACAGGTAGGGACAGGGACTCGCCGCGGAGCTCGCCGCCGGCTGAGCTGGCAACCCTTCCGACGTGCTCGGTGGCGCCCGCCGCGCTGGCAGCCCTTCGTGCTCGCCGAGGTGCAGCCGCCCCGTGGGGGTAGGCCTCCCACTGGCCGTGCGTCCCAGCCCTCCCTGGCGCGCGCGTCGGCTGCTGCCCTCTAGCGGTCGGCCGCGCAGACACTGTAGACCTGGTCCAATTCCAGAGGACACACCAGCTTGCCTGGGCCCTGGGGGCTGGCTGGGCTGGCCGTGCTGGCCGGGACGCGGACGCCATGCTGGGGCCGGGCGTGCACCGCGGGCGCTTTGTCTTGACGCTCTGGTTGTCCGCCGCGGGGCCGCGGGCCGGGCGGCCGTGGCGGCTATGCCATCGTCGTCGCCCCCGAGCCTCACTTACCGACGGGCCCCGGACGGGTACACTGCGAACCCGCCAACGCGCGCCGCGAGGTGCAGGGACCTTTACGTCGACGGCGAGGCCTTCCACGAGGCCCTGGGCTTGAACGGCTCGGCGCCCCGCCCAGCCTCATCCTTGTCACGACCTTTGCCGGCAGGCGATGCCATCGCACTCATGAATTTCCCATCAAGCCGTGGGCCGGCCGGTGCGTCTGCCGTGCCCCGCGCGCCCCGCCCTTCTGGCGCTCGTCGTCGTGGTGCTCTCGTTGGCTTGCCGTCGTCCTCCGCCGTGGCGTTCGATGCGCCGCACCGGCCCTTGCTTCGGCTGCGCGTCCTTTTCGGTTATTTTTTCCCGTTTGGTTCCTCTGGGCCCGGGGCGGCCCGGGGCGGCCCGGGGGCTCGCATGTGTCCTTTTTGGCCCACGCCGCGGGTTCAGTGGGTGCCGCTTGCTTGCCGCTCGGTGGGGCGCTCGCGGTGCCAGAGGAGGGGGGACCTTGAAGTGAGACCGTGCATGTGTCGCAATACCGGAGCCGGCAGATCGTGGGGGTCGAGCCGAGGAGCGGGCCGGCCCGGCCGGGCGTGGTCGGGCGGGGCGGGGCGGGGGGGCGCGGCGTGGCCAGGCTCACGCGTCCTTGAATTGAGTCTCGTCGTCTTCCCCGCCGGGCCCTTCGACGAGGATGGCCCGAGCCTCAGGGCTGCTTCTGGAGGAAGCAGCTGTGCGTTCTCACGGTCCCTTTGTCGCGATCTTGCCCCGAGCAGTGTCTGAGAGCGTGTGTGTGTCGATGCATGCATGAGTGTGTTGTGGCGGCCTGCCACGGCCTGCCACGGCCAGGTGGCGGAGTGGCTAATGAAGCAGCTGGCTTAGCTTGGCTTAGCACCTGCAGAGTGGCGGACAATGCTCTGCCGCGGCCGCCGGGCTGCAGCCGTGCTGGAGCCTAGTGGAGGACGGACGCCGCCCGCTGGAACGTTCTGGAGGCTAGAGCGGTGCGGAACAGACCTGGAGCTGGAGCACTACGTCATCGAGAGTACCTGGCTGTTGGCGGGGCGTGGCGGGGCGTGGCGGGGCGGGCGGGGCAGCAACCTGCACAGCGGGCTGGAAGACCCTGACCCTCATTCCGTCTCACTTTCACTGTTGAGACCCCCTCCCCTTCCCCTTCCCTGGACCCGCCCCTGTCCCGTGTGTGCGCCGCGGTGTGGCGGGAGGGGGCAAGTGTCTCCCTTTTCTTCTGCTTCTCCTCTGTTCTCCTCCTCCTCCTTTCTTGTGTCCGCCGGCAGTGGGAGCCTCGGCGGGCGTGCCGGGACGTGATCGAAATCGATCAACGCTAGCGTAATGCAGTTGACTCGCGGAATGGCCCGGCTGGCTGTCTCTCTCGCACGCGGGGGCGCCTCGTGGCGGCGCGAGAGAGACAGAGCGTTAAGGCGTGCGTGGGTTTTACGGCCCCAGTGGGGTAATGAGAAGGGCGAGTTTTTGGCTTTGTTTCCTTTATGGAACGGTTGCGGTACACTCGTTGCACTCGGCACTGGATGGCGGTGCGGCTGCGACGCCGCGGGCTGCGCGGCGGGCTAGCCGTGGAGGTACGGGCCGTATGGCCCGGTAGAGGCCCCGGTAGAGGCCCCGGCAGCGGCCCCGGGTACGGCCCCGGGCCTGGGTAGGGTCCTGGCAGCGGCCCCGGGTAGGGCAGAGGACCGGGCAGCGGCGCCGGCACCACCTGCAACAGGACGTGCTTGTAGGCGCTGCGCGTCGCTCGCATTGCAGCCGTCGTCCACGCCGAGGCCTACCTTGAGCGGCGCGGGCGCGGGCAGCGGGTGCGCGGCGGGCGTGCGGTCCACCACGGCGTTGAAGCCGTTGTGCGGGTCGGCCGTGTAGTGCACGGTGCGGGTGGCGCCGTCGGGCTCGATGAGCGAGTAGCTGCCGTGGACCACGTCGCCGTCGCGGCTCTCGTGCTGGCTCTTGGCGTCGCCCGTGTGCGCGTCCTGCAACGCGCGGGCCGAGGCGCGGGGTCAGAGCGTGTCCGTCGAAGTGCCCGTCCGTCGGGCTGCCCATCTAGGGGCGCGGCCCGCACTCACCTGCACGGAGTAGCCGAAGCTGTACTTGGGAATGGAGTCCGGGTACACCGGCGCGGCGGGGGCGTACTTGGCGTAGGCCAGGACCGGCGCGACGGGTGCGGGGGCGGGAGCGTACGCCAGGGGCCCGACGGGGCCGGGCAGGGGGCCAGGCAGGGGGCCTGGGAGGGGGCCCGGGTAGCCCAGCGGCCCGGGGTAGGGGCCGGGGAGGGGGCCAGGGTAGGGGCCGGGGTAGGGGCCGGGCAGGGGGCCGGGCCCCACCACCCCTCCGGACGCCAATGACGCCACGCCGAACAGCGCGGCCACCTGAAAAAATAGCGTTTATCGCGTTCATTGGCTTGTGAGAGGATAATTACATTCAAATGTAGGCAAAGAAACACAAGTTGATCACATTCTACGCATTTGAAATGAGAAGTGCGGTTCGTTTCAATGCATAAAACAACAAAAATGCACGTCGTTCGCGGAGCAACTTTTTTCCTCCACAGTAGGTGTACCGGGCGTCGCGTCGCCGGCCGTCGCCGCCTGGCTTGCTTTCCTCGTGGAAAGTGAGAGTGGGACCTTGGCCGTGAACGTCGGCGCGGCGTTACCGACGTTACCGCAGAGCGGCCTGCCTCTTCCGCGCCCGGCACTGTAACGGGCAATGCCCGCGCGACCGCACAAATAAAGGAATGGAAAAGGAAATTTGCCGTGTTTATTTCCCTTGGGCTCGTGGTGGTTCCCCTTTTCGGGCTGGTCCTTTCCACGCAGCGATCGGTCCCGCCCGATTCGGGCCCGGGCTGCTTTTCGGGCTCATGTTGCCGTCCTTGGCTCGACTTGGCGGGAATGACGGAGATTACCCACCAAGTAACGGGCCAGCCTTCATTGGCCGAGGCAGGAAGTCGAAACGCGTCGGCAGTGCGTCGGACTCGGCAAGGTCTTCGCCTACAACAGGGCCGGAGTTGGAATTTCAAAGAGGCTGGCCGTTCCCCGTGGACCGAAGTGTCCTGCGGACCGAAGTGTCCTGCGGACCGAAGTGTCCTGCGGACCGAAGTGTCCTGCGGACCGAAGTGTCCTGCGGACCGAAGTGGCGGGTTTGTTATCCTTCCCGCGATCGCGGCGGGCCGTTGACAGTCGTGCGTCCATTCCATCAGGGGGGCAAACGCCAGGGCGTAACACGGAGGTAACTTCAAGTTCAGGAAGCTTTTTTAGCGTGGCGAACGGTGCCTCCTATTCATCTCACCAACTTGAAGGTGGAATACGTTTGAAAGGGACGCGTCACTTTGAACACTTCCGAGGCGAGGAGAACGAACGGCGGACTCACCACGAGGAGGAGGGCCATGGCGTTGGTGGCCGAGGGCGCGGGTGGCGCGGCGGGTGGCGCGGCGGGGCGCTGTGGTGCAAAGGGCGCGCGCGGACTCACTGGCTGCCGCCCCCGTGCTCAGGGCTTATATACCTTCCCTCTTGGGCAATCCTAGAGGCGATGCAGTTTGTGCATGTGTGTGTGTGTGTGCAGTGCTGCACCGCATGGCGCCGCTGCATGCAAGGGGTGAGGTAGGGCAGTGTTATCTATCGAACGCTCTGTGTGTGGGAGAGAGAGAGAGTGTGTGTGTGTGAGTGACGGAGAGGCGAGGATGGAAGTGGGGGTGCAGGGCGACCGAGTCAAATTGGGATGTTTGGTGGTTGCGCTGGAAGGCAATGACCTCTCCGAGCCCTGGCAAGTAAGGATCTAGATTTATTCCAAGCCATTGCGTGCGTGTCTAAGTTGTTGTCGGCCCGATTTCCAGCAGGGTAGCGAGTGTCCTTCCCCTCCCCCCGCCGCTGTCTCTGTCTAATTCATCGGCATATGCATGAATGTGCCGTACAAACCTGACCTAAATGCAGCGGTCTTTGTCGCTGCGAGATGGAGCACGGACTTGTACGGAACCCGCCATCTAGATCCAGGCCTGAAGGGCCTGAGGGGGCCTGAAGGACTGGACCGTTGACCCGCCAGTGATTTATGGCGTAACACAGTGGGCCAGAAGACCAGAAGACCGGTGGAGGCGGCCAAAACTCCAGACGCGTTTTGAGCTCCAGAGTCGCTGAATGGGACTCGAGTCGAACGTGTGACCCCACCAATGGATTGCTCTCCGCACGAGGAATCCATTGGTGGGGTCACTCGCTCGATTCGAGTCCTGCTTAGCGACTCTGGAGCTCTAAACGCGTCTGGAGTTTTGGCCGCCTCCATCGGTCTTCTGGCCCACGGTGCGTAAGCAGCTGAACGGTTCCAGGTTCTGTTTTCGCTGGCCGAGTCAGGGAAGTTCTGGAACGTCCTGCAGGAAGGAACGGCGTGGATCGAACGGCCGCAGGACACGCGGTATCCTTGCCAGGGCCGCGCATGGCTCTAGAACGGAATCTGTTCCGGCAAAGGTGCATCACCTGTCGAGGTCCCGTGGACAATGTCCTATACCTTATTAGGTCCTCGTCGTCTTTCGGATCGAGTTTTGAGGCTGTAGTTGGCAACAGTGTGTTCGGTGAAACTGGACCGACTTGGCCGAGAGATAGAGACTCTAGTTGCGCAATGGACACTGGTTGAAAATGGTACAGAAAAAGTACGGAACACATGTCTGATCAACTATTTTCCTGGGCTATTCGCACCTTCGCAACTACGTAGGTTCTGCACTCACACCAGTTTACATGAGATGAGATCCACATGGGAACAGCGGAGATACACTGCGGAAGGCCTGTACTCTTCCCGTGCCCAATTTTCCAAACTAGAGAAGTTTTTGCAGTGAACTTGAGACGAGCCCTTTGTTACGAGAGGCAGGTCGCTGCGGGACGGGCCCTGTCGTGTCTGAGGACGCCCTTGCTGAGGCTAGCCTCGGCCGTTACACGCCAGACCTTTGCATTGGCGGTGCCACGGCGGTGTGTGGCTGCACCGTGCAAATAAAGAGCCGCCAGTAAACGATGGCCGTGCGCGCTGCGCGCGTCGCAGGCCGGGTCGCATGCATTTTGCATACGCCGCGCAGTGGGCCAGAAGAACGGCGCAGGCGGCCAAAACTCTAGACGCGTTTTGAGTCCCAGAGTCGCTAAATGGGCTTTTACCCTTCATGGCCAACTTTGTGAGACTACCGCTCCCAACCTTCCCGATACTGGGCATGAAAGAGTAGGGTCTTAAGAATACTAGGACGTCGAGGGAGGCCTTTTACGGCAACTAGATTGGACACAGTGGCCGCCCAAAGTCAGCAAAATCAGCAAATTTCCGACATTCGACCACTTTTTGACCAACTTTGGTCCCAAAATCGTTGCGGTCAAAGGCAAAATCGTTGTGGTCAACGCCTTCCTGATACAGGGCATGAAAGAGTAGGGTCTTAAGAATACTAGGACGTCGAGGGAGGCCTTTTACGGCAACTAGATTGGACACAGTGGCCGCCCAAAGTCAGCAAAATCAGCAAATTTCCGACATTCGACCACTTTTTGACCAACTTTGGTCCCAAAATCGTTGCGGTCAAAGGCAAAATCGTTGTGGTCAACGCCTTCCTGATACAGGGCATGAAAGAGTAGGGTCTTAAGAATACTAGGACGTCGAGGGAGGCCTTTTACGGCAACTAGATTTGACACAGTGACCGCCCAAAGTCAGCAAAATCAGCAAATTTCCGACATTCGACCACTTTTTGACCAACTTTGGTCCCAAAATCGTTGCGGTCAAAGGCAAAATCGTTGTGGTCAACGTCTTCCCGATACAGGGCATGAAAGAGTAGGGTCTTACGAATACTAGGGCGTCGAGGGAGGCCGTTGGCCGCAACTAGATCGGACGCAGTGGCCGCTCAAATTCAGCGAAAACGGCAACTTTCGGAGATTCAATCACTTTTTGACCAACTTTGTGACGTTACTGGTCCCAAACCCGAAGGCCCCGGCAGATTTTTCTGCCTGTCTGCCCTGGCCAGTCCGAGCCTGTCTCTAAACGAGGAATCCATTGGTGGGGTCACACGCTCGTTTTGCGTCCTGCTTAGCGACTCTGGAGCTCAAAACGCGTCTAGAGTTTTGGCCGCCTCTACTGGGTCTTCTGGCCCACTGTGCACCGCGAGGCACGTTTCTGCCAGATTCCAACGTCCATCACGGCCCCTAACAGCTGCCGTTCGATTTGCCTCCATTTCCTGACCGGTTGAAAACGTGCCAGGAGCGCCATACAACGATTCGAACAACTTGAAGTAGCCGCGCGCATGCGCAGGTGCCGTTACACTGCCCTGCGTTACTGCGTTACGCCCACGTGGCCCCACTTGAATGGCCGCATTGCGATGCATTGTCCGTTGTGTTCGATTATTGTTACTTGTGTAGGTGGCCCTCGGCCCTCGGCGTGTGCTCGACATTGTCGCGCGCAATTAGACAATCGGTGGAATGTTTCGAAACTGCACTGATATTGATGTGAAAAATCGCGCGGCGGTATTATCAACTTTTCCCTCGGATAGGGCACAGCCCAGAATCCGAATAGGCCTTTCCGATGGATCTGAACCGGAACCCCAAGCAGTAGAAATATCTGGATCCGATATGAGAAATCGTGCGCGGAGGAGTAACAGTATGCAAAATCGGGTGTGCGAATGACCTCCGCTTACCTGATTTCTCATACCGGATCCAGATATTTCCACTGCTTGGGGTTCCGGTTCAGATCCATCGGAAAGGCCTATCGCACAATCTTAGTCCCAATGATCATGACTTTTGTCCGAAAACATTTCCTTTTCCTTCCGGTGGGCGCTGCCTTGTCGAAGCGCGCGTGCGCGAATCGCCAGTGTAGTGGCCGCTGCTTCCGGTAGGTGCGCTCCAGCCACTCCAGTGGCGCTGCTCAGCGCTGCCGGACCAAGGTGACTGCACCTTGAAGGCGCCACGCCGCGCCGCCTTTGTGGTGCAGGGCATCGGACTGCCGAGGCTGGACCGCTGATTGATGCGTTGCTTCTTCTTCTTCTTCTTCTTCTTCTCTCTGGTGCTGCTGCTGCTTCCTCTCCCCCCCCCCTCCCCACCCCTTCCGATGATCGTGCGGTCTATTGCGTTGGCGCCTCCAGACCAAGAGTCAAAAGGCGCCCCGCCCCGCCCCGCCCCGGTGTGGAGTGGTGTGGTGACCGAAAAGAATTGTGCCGGCCTCGCCGGGCGCCATGTGCGGAGTAAAGCCGCTAGACACCAACGCCCAGCCTCTGGACTAGAAACTACGGTTGTCGCACTGCTCGGGGGCTTTGAGAAGATGCATCCTTGGGTTGTTGGGCATTGCGAAGTGCGTTCGGTTTAAGTGGGGGGTTTAACGGGACATTGGGTGGGGCCACCTTGGAATAAACACAAGTGCGTTTAAGTCATGTTTTTACGTTTGATTTATTTGTTTCATTTTTTTTTTGGATTGAATAAATAGGGGCAATAGGAACTTAGTGGTGGTAGACAGCGGGGGCAGCGGCGTAGGCGACGGGGGCGGCCACCTTGGCGATGGGGGCGGCGTAGGCCACGGGGGCGGCGTGCACGGCAGGGGCGGCGTAGGCGACGGGGGCGGCGACCTTGGCGACGACGGGGGCGGCGACGGCCTTGACGGCGACGGCGGGGGCGTCCTTGTGCACGACGGCGTTGAAGCCGTTGACGGGGTCGGCGGTGTACTCGACGGTACGACGGCTGCCGTCGGGCTCAACCAGGGAGTAGGAGCCCTGGACGACGTCACCCTGGCGGGACTCCTGCTGGCTCTTGGCGTCGCCGGTCAGGGTGTCGTGGATGTCGTAGTTGTAGGCGTAGCTGGGGTTGGGGTCGAAGTCGGTGTCGACGACGGTCTTGGCCAGGACGGGGGCGGCAACGGCCTTTGCGACAACGGGGGCGTGGGCGTAGGCGACGGGGGCGGCGACCTTAGCGACAGCGGGGGCGGCGTAGGCCAGGGGGGCGGGGTGAGCGTACGCAGCGGGGGCGGCGTAGGCCACGGGGGCGTGAGCGTAGGCCGCGGGGGCGGCGTACGCCACTGGCGCGGCGGGGAGGACTCCGGCGCGGGCCACAGCCACGCACGCGGCGAAGAGGACGAACTGCACAGAGAACACGCCGTGGTTAAGGCTTCAACTCAAAATGCATGTGCATTCACACTTGCCTATCGATGAGCACTAAGTCGACCTCTTGGACTAAGCGCCAGTGGTCATCCTGAGTTGGATTGCGCGCTCACCTTGAATGCCATTGTTGAGGAGTGTTGGTTGAAAACTGCTTGCCGACAGTAGTAACGTTCTGGCAGTCGGGCGCGCTTTTATACCGGAGAGGCGCTGCGCCCACCCTGCCCCCGCCCCTGCGGCGCCCCCCTCGGCCCCCCTCGGGCCCCCTCGGCCCCCCTCGGCCCCCCTTCCCCTGCGACGCGCCAGGGCCCGCCACACCACCACAAGGCCAGCGCCGAATTCGCGAACCGTCTTGACGCGTCCCTTGCACGGCCCGGCACCGCCCCGCATCGCCCCGCCCCGCCCCGCACCGTCGTTGGCACCGCCCGCCAGTCGTTTTCCTCAGAGCAGCACCGACGAGACGAACATACACGGGAAAAAATGCTATGTTGATGTGATCGACTTGGTCGCAATCGAAAATCCCGATACAACCAACCGAACTCTTGTCACGGTGAAAATGGTTCCTGGTTTTCCGAGGCACTCCCTGGAAAATGTCTGTGCCTTTGCTGGAAAAAATGGCTACCTGGGAAAAGCAGGAACCGTTTGTGCCTTGGTAAGAGATAACACTCTACACCCTTAGTTGTCCCCTGACAAATGTTCGGTCGTGGCCATAAACGTTTGGTTGTGGGTACTGTTCTATCGAATCCAGCTTATCGAAACAAAATCGATTACCTGTAGTACAAGCAATTTTTTCCGTGTGTGTTGAGGTTATTTTATCGAGTTCAAGGGGCATACTGCATTGCAAAAAACAATACTCAGGAGGTGTTAGTTTCTTTCTTGTACACTTTCATTCATTTGTCAATTCATTTGTCATTTAAATCGAGAACAAGAACAAGAAAAGGGTTGGACTGTTTTTTTTTCAAACATAAACCCAATCATTTCGCCCAATGTTTGCGAATCCTGCGCGGCCTCGTTTCTGGCCGTGTAGGTTTGTATTTCTGCAGCGTACGCGCGCCTTGAGCTCGGCCCTCGGTCTGTTTTGCCGAATCACTCGCGCGGTGGCCGTCGGCATGGTGCCCCTGCAGTGTACCCGTCAAGCTTCCTCCTCGTTGTGCCGATTAATGTCCGGCTGTTCTTTCGCCGCAACGGGCCATTCCACTCGCCGCGGACCTCAGCCGGCTGGGGGAAGGCTGTGACGGCAGACTGATTCCGAGAGTCGTTTTCGTCGCTCTGTCTCTCCCGCACTCATAAGGCGTACCGCATGGGTGCGAGGGAGCCGGAGCGACGAAAACGACTCGAATCAGTCCGCAGGCGTCGATTCGGATTCTGTTTCTTTCGGTTTATTTAGCGGGTTAACGCAGGGTGTACATCCCGTAAGCAGTCTCCAAAATGATATTTATCGTAATCATGCAAGCTAATTTTTCTGAAGTGTCGGGCCGTATGTCGGACTGTATGACTGACTCTATAGCAGTGTGGGGCCTCGCTTTGATCGGCAGCCACACTGAAGGGCAGGTAGGCTAAACGCCCCGCTGTGGTCGTGACCCTGTCCGCACCCGTCAAATCGGCGCGCTCGTGCTCATGGAACGCTTCCACGACACCCGTCAGGCCTCTCCGCTGCCCCGCGGCCCCGGCCAACGGTGTCGAGGGGCATCTGTTGTCTGCTCTTCAGCTTGACTAAGAAAGTATTAAATGGAAAGTGAGTAGGAAGGAAGTCATGGAAAATATATCACAGGGCATTGATCTCTTAAATCAGGGATGTGTAAAAATTCATAATCAAACTGTAAAGTGCACCTGCATTAGCATGATATTCGTGGCCTATAAGTATCATATCCAGAAGTTCTTCTGTTTTTTTTTTGTTTTTTTTTAAGGAAAAGATTAAAACCGTAAAATGTTTGCCCTGCGAAAAACGTTGTTGTCAACGCGTGATTTTTATTTGAAGCCGTCCGGTTTTGATCGAATAGATTTCACAGCTCTGGACTTTTACTGTTACATTTCACCGTTATTCTGCTGATATTTAACGGGATCATTGCTGGTCTTTTGCAATAAATACACATGTCAGTTTCTTTTCATTTCTTTTATTTTTTTGTACAATAAATAGGGGGCAATAGGAACTTAGTGGTGGTACACAGCGGGGGCGGCGGCGTAGGCCACGGGGGCGGCGTGGACCGCGGGGGCGGCGTACGCAGCGGGGGCGGCGTAGGCCACGGGGGCGGCGACCTTGGCGACGACGGGGGCGGCGACGGCCTTGACGGCGACGGCGGGGGCGTCCTTGTGCACGACGGCGTTGAAGCCGTTGACGGGGTCGGCGGTGTACTCGACGGTACGACGGCTGCCGTCGGGCTCAACCAGGGAGTAGGAGCCCTGGACGACGTCACCCTGGCGGGACTCCTGCTGGCTCTTGGCGTCGCCGGTCAGGGTGTCGTGGATGTCGTAGTTGTAGGCGTAGCTGGGGTTGGGGTCGAAGTCGGTGTCGACGGCGACGGCGGCCTTGGCGAGGACAGGGGCGGGGGCGTGGGCGTAGGCGACGGGGGCGGCGACCTTAGCGACAGCGGGGGCGGCGTAGGCCAGGGGGGCGGGGTGAGCGTACGCAGCGGGGGCGGCGTAGGCCACGGGGGCGTGAGCGTAGGCCGCGGGGGCGGCGTACGCCACAGGCGCGGCGGGGAGGACTCCGGCGCGGGCCACAGCCACGCACGCGGCGAAGAGGACGAACTGCACAGAGAACACGGCGTGGTTAGCATAAACATTGCGATTTGATCCGATTTGGTCTGGTTTTGGCTGCACTGCTTGTAGCGCCCCAGGATCATCCCGTATGCGTTCTCACCTTGAATGCCATGGCTGGAGGAGTGTTGTTTGAAAACTGCTTGCCGACAGTAGTGACGTTCTGGCCGTCGGCCCGGCTTTTATACCGCCCGGCCCGGCCCGGCAGCCCCTGCAGGGGCCCTGCCCCCACCGCCCGGTCGCCTCGTCCGCCGGCTTCTTCCCCTACCCTTATCGCCACCCCAGCCCCGCAGCAGCCGCCTCTCTCGCACCTGTGGGACGTGCCGTTGATGTGCGAGAGAGGCAGAGCGACGAAACGCCGTGCGAAGTGAGTGAGCCCGCAGTGCACCGCACCGGCCGGCACGATGCCGTCCACCAAATTTAACAGAGTAGGTTTGCAGCGTCTAGACGACCGGCTCAGTCAGACGGTGAGCTCACGTCGATGGCAATGGCATTGCCCTGGCATGGCGTTGCCCCTCCACACGCACATTTGTGCGTACGTGTTCATGGCTCATGACCCCGACCACCTGGAGTCCCATGTGCCGGCGGAGATGTGTTCCGGTGTCCTGTGGAGCCAAGCAAGCGGTCTTTGCTGCACTCTTAAATCCACGTTTATTAAACTTTCTGCGTCAACAGAAATCAGAAATCTATTTACAAACTAAATGACGAACAATATTGTTTCCAACATAAAATTTTAGAAAAATTCTGCCGCACACCGGAAGTGTTTTCTTTAATTAAGTGTTCATCGTCATATGATGAAGTCGTTTGCAATCGGTAGAATTTTTCCACCGAAAATAATTCTTGCAAGTTGAAGGAAAGTACTGGTCGTCAGGCTTTGACTGGTGGTGATAGATATTTCGCGTTTTTTCTGTCGTTTTCTCAAAATTTGATGGAATCTGCAGTTTATCCATGTTTTTTCGGCCGCGTGAACGGCGCGTCGCTAATACGACGAGGCTGGTGTGGCCGTTGATTGACTGGGGAGGGAAGTTGATCGGTAGCGGTATGACCGACTGGTTTGCTTCGAGGCTCCGCCTGGGCTCCGCCTTGGCTCCACCCAAAGAGGCTCCGCCCAGTGTGGGACCCTGACCTGGTCCACAAGGCCTTGCAAGGTCGCGCCGCCCGGCCGTCTTCAAGATGCCTCTCTCGGAGGAGCTCGACGCGACGCGAACGACGCCGTCGACTGGGACCCGCGGACGGAACGGCGGTCGTTGCAACCGGGGGTCCTACATCAATTTCTTTCCGGTTCATTCAGTGAATGTTCTGTGTCTTTATTGACGGTGTCTGAAAAGAACATGCGTTGTTATTGTTGAGCTGAGTCGCCGAGGTTGTTCAACGAGCTTCTGCTAGCCAGGTTGGCCGTGGTGAGCCACCACACTCGGAAGCGTGCTGAAGTTTCGGAAGGGTGGTGTCGCTGCTGCAGCGCTTCCGAACAGAAACGGACGTGTGGTCGTTTCGATTTCTGTTTGCAAACGCGACCTTTGTTCCCCTTCATCAAAGAAATGCTGATTGGTTTGTGTGATTAGCAGCTCTATTTGTCGGGCGTTGTCGGGGCTGGTGCCTAGTGCTGCAGCGTCAAGCCTTACTGGGTGCCCTGGCGTTGGTCCAGTGCGTCACTCAGGCTTATGGCGCGGCCGGCGGCTCTGTGGACAGGTGGTGCTTTGCTAATGAAGCTTCCTGCCGGGTTTGGAAATTATAGACACTTGTCGGAGGGTGGGACGTCTATTTATTTCATGGCGATGGACTATTTATAATGGTGGGGGTGCATTGACTTAGTGGTAGTAGGCAGCGGCGGCCTGGTAGCCCAGAGGGGCGGGGTGGGCGTAGGCGACGGGGGCGGCCACCTTGGCGATGGGGGCGGCGTAGGCCACGGGGGCGGCGTGCACGGCGGGGGCGGCGTAGGCGACGGGGGCGGCGACCTTGGCGACGACGGGGGCGGCAACGGCCTTGACGACGGCGTGGGCGGGCTCCTTGTGCACGACGGCGTTGAATCCGTTGACGGGGTCGGCGGTGTACTCGACGGTACGACGGGTGCCGTCGGGGTCGACGACGGAGTAGGAGCCCTGGACGACGTCACCCTGGCGGGTCTCCTGCTGGCCCTTGGAGTCGCCGGTCAGGGCGTCCTGGATGTCGTAGGCGTAGCTGTAGCTGGGGTTGGGGTCGAAGTCGGTGTCGACGACGGTCTTGGCCAGGACGGGGGCGGCGACGGCCTTAGCGACAACGGGGCCGTGGGCGTAGGCGACGGGGGCGGCGTACGCAGCGGGGGCGGCGTAGGCGTGGGCCACGGGGGCGGCGGCGTAGGCCGCGGGGGCGTAGGCGGAGTACGCCACCGGGGCGGCGGGGATGACTCCAGCGCTGGCCGCAGCCACGCACGCGACGAAGATAACGAGCTGAATGACAAAGAGAGCGATTGGTTAGCTTTCACTCGAAGCGGAGTCCGAAGCAGTGTCGCCGGACCGGGCTGCGTCGTACCTTGAATGCCATGGCTTTGCTGACTGCGGCTCGCCGAATGTGACGCTCCGCTCGCTGCGAGGAACATTTATACCTTAACCACTATCGCTGGTTTTCGGCGGGCCGCGTCCTGGCCGCGTCCTCCCGCTGCAGCGCCTCTCCCCTCGTCCTGCCGCGTCGCGCCCGCCCCGCCCCGCCCCGCCCCGCCCCGCCCCGCCCCGCCCCGCCCCGCCCCCCCCGCCCCGCCTCGGCCCGCCCATCTCCCTGATCGCGAGGTGGTGGTTAGTGCGCTGACGTAGTTGATTGGCTGGCAAGGCGATGCAGTGGAGCAGAAATTTGGTGTCTGAAATGATGACCGGGCGGCGGTAGGCTGCTGGGGCCAGGTCGGGCAGGGTCTCAGACTTTTCCTGGTCCTTAATTGACTGACCTTAGGGACTGACCTAAGTTACTGACTTTCGTGACTGACTTGGGTAAATGACTAGAAACTAGAAACTTCAGGTCTTTGATCTGAACATAACACATTTATCAATGGAAACTACAAATCCTATTCATGCTAAAAAAAATAATTTTAAATTAATTTTTTAATTTTGTCTTTGCGTGAATAAAATCGGTCTCCAAATCTCTTAACCTTTTTTCTGCAAACGGCTTGTAATTAAAACTGTTTCTTTTTGGGCGGGACGTGACGTAGTTTTTTTTTCTGCGCGTGCAGACAGCCAGCAGCGTGAGTGAAGACCCGGGAGGAAGACAGATTCGATCTCGTTCCAACTACTCTGTCCCTGGATTGGCCGCTTGGCCGCTTGGGTTCCTTTGGTTCCTTGCGGCTCGACCGTGACCCAGACAAGGCAGACTACACTGGCCTGGCGTGGCCGGGTCGGGCGCTACGTGGGCTCCGCCCGGCACCGCCGCACCGCGGCACCGCCTCGCAAGCATCTCGAGATTTATCGTTGTATCGATGTATCGAAGCGTGATGCCTCCGAGGAGCATGTCGCGGTGGGATTTTTTATTCGCTTTGCTTGCCGACTGGAATTGTGTGCAACGGTGCGAGTCAAATTGGCCAATTGGCGAAATATGATTGAGTGGCAGTTTGTGTTTTTCGTTTCGTTGATGCAGTTTACCTGCTATGGTTGACTGGTGGCCCCGCCCCCTTTTTCCGATTTGAATTCTGCGGTTTCCGCCTTTCTTCCTTCGAAAAGCCGTACTTCCAGTGTGCCCCATCGGCCCCGCTTGAGTTTGAAGAGCCTTCGCGGAACCGGTCGCGTTGACCACCGTGGACCCCGTGGACCCCGTGGACCTCGTGGTTGCCGTCATGCAGCGAGCTCCGAGGCTCTCCTCTCTCGCCGCGAACAGTCTCAGCAATGCACTGAAACTCCACGAAATTTTAACTTTTATGCGTGTAATGTTTTTAGCGTGTGTGACTAGTAACATTTTTTGAAGAGAATCTTTGTTAAAAGTTGTGTGACAGTAGCAGACGAATGTGGTATATTGTTGATAGTTAGTTTTTTAAAGGATGTAGGCTGGATGGTTCATTTGGTGTACCCATGTGTTGTATAGTTTGTGCTCTCAAAAATTGTGCGCATGCTCTGTGAATCTCAAAACACCATTCAAAAACATAATTTTGTTTTTAAAATAATTTATTTTTGAACAGTGCCGAAATAAATAGGAACATCAAGGGATCTTAGTGGATGAGGGTGGGGGCGGAGTAGGCGAGGGGAGCGGGGGCGGCGTAGGCCAGGGGGGCGGCGACCTTGGCGACGACGGGGGCGGCGACGGCCTTGACGGCGACGGCGGGGGCGTCCTTGTGCACGACGGCGTTGAAGCCGTTGACGGGGTCGGCGGTGTACTCGACGGTACGACGGCTGCCGTCGGGCTCAACCAGGGAGTAGGAGCCCTGGACGACGTCTCCCTGGCGGGACTCCTGCTGGCTCTTGGCGTCGCCGGTCAGGGAGTCCTGGATGTCGTAGGCGTAGTTGTAGCTGGGGTTGGGGTCGTAGTCGGTGTCGACGGCGACGGCCGCCTTGGCGAGGACGGGGGCGGCGGGGGCGGCGGCGTAGGCCAGGGGGGCGGGGGCGGCGTAGCCCAGGGGGGCGGCGGGGGCGATCACTCCAGCACGGGCCACGGCCACGAGGGCGGCGAAAGCGACGAACTGTGGACACAGAACGTGTGTGTTAGATACTGTAGATTCTGGTACTTTTACGGAGATCCAAGCTGAACACTTTGATGTCTTTCCAGTCAGTAAGGCATGCTGACTGCCTAAACCTCACGTTGGGCTAGAGCACAACATTCTGAATTAGTTCACTTTTATCACTGTTGACTTCCGGGCCACTACACTGCACACGGCACTGCACTGTAATCCTGGTACCTTGAATGCCATGGCGACGGGTTGCTTGTTGCCTCTGGACGAAGAGTGTCTGTCCGGCTTGGGGCTCGCGCTTTTATACCGACGTCGCGAATCTGATGCAACTCTGCACCGCGGCAGGAACCGGGCCCCTGCACCCCTGCACCCCCGCGATGTCCCGCGCTCTGTGCCCCTCTCCCCCGCCCCCCCTTGCCCCTCCGAACGCCTGAGACCATTAACGCACTCGCCCCCAAACGCCGGTCGAGCCAGTTCGTGAGTGCACTGTTCGATAATGAGACGGAACTTTGGGAGCACATCATGAAATCGCCGTCATAGACCATTTTTGAGGGGTTAGGACCGTGGCCGTGTTCCGATCGGCCGCCTCCCAATTTGTCTGCATCGGCCGGCACCGATGGCCAACCCGGCCGTCATCGAGGGAGGCGGCGCAGGCGGCGCAACTAGTTCAAGGCCGTATGCAAATGTCGCCCTCTGCGCTCATCGGCGGCGCCGAAATTCGATGCGAGGCCCAGAAGCACCTGCGGAGAAACATCGGGCCGCCGCCAGGTGCCCGCAGCGCACAGGTGCGGCGCGGTGCTGCCTCGGGCCTCTGTTGGCCCAGAAGGGGAGCGGCCGCGTCAGGTGTAGTGCGCGAATATTTGAGGAAGGGGATCCGAAAAGAAAGAGGCGAACGAAAAGGAAGACTGCACTGGAATCGAGACTCCCCTGCCCTTGACTGTCTGCCCGCTGGCTGCCTGACTGGCTGCCTGGCTGGCTGGCTGCCGGCTGGCGGCCCGACTGGCCCTATGGGTGGGATGTATATTGGGCGTGGCAGACGACCAGTGCAGCCTGGCAGACGGCACCCCGGCCGGCGGGGAGGGGGGGGGGCGGCGTGGCGGCCAGTCAAGGCCCAAGGGCGGACCGTCCCAGACTGGTGTCGTCTCTTTGCAGAAAACCGCGAGGGTGGCGGCACAATTAAGCCTTTTATGCTCCGCCCAAGGCCGGCGATGCACCTTTGTTGTTGTTGCTTCTATCGACGGCCGCATCGCCAACAACAACAACAAGCGCAGGCTGGGAGGGCTCGCCGAAGGGCCGGCCGATTTTACGCGCTCGAACACGCCGACCTTGTCCTTGAGAGCGTCTTCGCCGTCTGGCCGCTCCGCGTTGCTCGGCGTGTCGGCGGCAGGGCCACTGGCAGCAGGGCCCCTGGCAGGTAGGCCGCGTCTCCGTGGCGCGAGGCACGGCCGCGCTGCGTGGTTGCCTATGCTGCCGTTGACAGGCGCTCGCCGCCGCCGGCTGGCCTTTTCACGGTCGACTGTCAAGTTTTGGCTTCCGTGTTTGGGTTTAGCGTGACTTCCACTTCTTCGAGTCGAAAGCCTTCTCTGGGTCACTGTGTCCCTCCCGGTGTCAGGCCCGCTTCACTGTGAGCTAGAGGATCTGTGGAGGTGGTCAAAATCCCGGACGCGTTTTGAGCTCTAAGAGTCGCTAAATGGGACTCGAACCGAACGTGTGACCCCACCAATGGGTCTCGTTCCGAGACCAATCCGTTGTCACACGCTCTGCTCGAGTCCTGTTTCGCGACTCTGGAGCTCAAAACGCATGTAGAGTTTTGGCCGCCTCCACCGGTCCTCTGGCCCACTGGGCGCCGGCTAATGAGAAGCAACCTGATCGGCCTCTTTTGTCTCGACGGAAACGTGTCGCCCTGTCAGACAATGGCCTTACGTCACCGCGATCCCCCACTCTGCCGTCTCCATTTTTCGTGTTTATTTTCTGTCAGAAACTGTGTCCGTCGTTTCGGCCGATGTACAAATGCCTTTCCTTAAAAAAAAAAAGAAATGGTCTGAGTGAGTTGATTCAAAATGGTTGCGCGTCTGTGAGTGAGGGCCACTTTTTCTCAGGTTTTGGCAGTTGACGGCTATTTATTTCGCGTGTCACTCTCCAGAGTCGCTAAATGGGACTCGAACCGAACGTGTGACCCCACCAATGGATAGCTCTCCGAACGAGGAATCCATTGGTGGGGTCACACGTTCGGTTCGGGTCCCATTTAGCGACTCTGGAGCTCAAAACGCGTCTAGAATTTTGGCCGCTCCACCGGTCTTCTGGCCCACTGTGCGGCGTCGCGACCGCCACCCGCCGTAAAGTCGCTCCAGCGCGGGGTATCGGCAACGAAGCGAGTGGCGCCCTCTGCCGGCGGAGCCGCCAACTAAGCGATCGGGCGAGTGGCGCGACCGATCGGCAGCAGCGAAGGCAGCGCCCTCTGACCCGAGCGGCGGTTCGCAGAAACAGTGATCGTTGACCTTACACGCGTGGAGCTCCTTGCTGCTCCGGGCGAGCCTCCCGCCGCGTTGTCTCGGTGACCCAGTGCGGTGCACTGTTGTTGCTTGCCGCGGGAATGTTTTTGTTTGCCAATGTTTGAATCAGACACATCGGGTACTAGAAAATATATCACATTTATTTTTCTATACAGTCAGGTCAATAAATAGTCGGAGGCGGTGGGACAGCACTCAGGGTGTCGGACTTAGTGGTGGTAGCCGTAGGGGGATGCGGCGTAGGCGACGGGGGCGGCCACCTTGGCGACGGCGGGGGCGTACGCTCCGGGGTGAGCGTAGGCCGCAGGGGCGGCGTAGGCGACGGGGGCGGCCACCTTGGCGATGGGGGCGGCGTAGGCCGCGGGGGCGGCGACGGCCTTGACGGCGACCTGGGCGGGCTCCTTGTGCACGACGGCGTTGAAGCCGTTGACGGGGTCGGCGGTGTACTCGACAATGCGACGGGTGCCGTCGGGCTCAACCAGGGAGTAGGAGCCGTGGACGACGTCGCCTTCGCGAGACTCCTGCTGGCTCTTGGCGTCGCCGGTCAGGGCGTCGTGGATGTCGTAGGCGTAGTTGTAGCTGGGGTTGGGGTCGAAGTCGGTGTCGACGACGGTCTTGGCGAGGACGGGGCCGGCGACGGCCTTAGCGACGACGGGGCCGTGAGCGTAGGCAGCAGGGGCTGCGTAGGCGACGGGGGCGGCCACCTTAGCCACGGCGGGGGTGGCGTAGGCCACAGGGGCGGCGTGGGCGTACGCAGCGGGGGCGGCGTAGGCGGCGTGAGTGTAGGCGGGGGCAGCGGAGTACGCCACGGGGGCGGCCACCTTAGCCACGGCAGGGGCGGCGTAACCAACGGGGGCGGGGTGGGCGTAGGTGGCGTGGGTGTAGGCGGGGGAAGCGTAGGCGACGGGGGCGGCGACCTTGGCCACGGCGGGGGCGGCGTACGCCACCGGGGCGGCGTGGGTGTAGGCGGCCGGGCTGGCGTAGGCCACGGGGCCGGTGGGCACGACGCCTGCGCGGGCGACTGCCGCCAGGGTGGCGAGGGCGATGAGCTGAAACAGAGCAGGTTTATTAGCATGGATTTTTGCGAGCTCCGTGCGCCGCACGCGTCCAATGCCGCGTTGCGATCGCCGTGCCCCGCGGGGCCGTGGGGCCAGGGGCCTCCTTTGTGGCGCGGCATGGCGCGGCGTGGCGCGGCGTGGCCCGCCGAGTGCCGGGGGCTGCGTCGCCGCGTCGCCGCGTCCTAGAGAGTCCAGGGGCCGCCGGGCCGCTCCAGCCGCTCCAGCGCCATGCCGCTCCAGGCCCTGGCCTTGCGCCGGGAGGGGAGCGGGCCACCGCAGTGCCGGGCAGCGGTCACGGACGCCGGTGCAGTGATAAACGACGTGGTGTGTCGGCATGCAGGGCACGTCACCACCATTTGTTTTTTGCCACCGCCGGGACTCGAAGCCGTGCCCTGGTCTAGCGAGAGCGGACTTGGACTAGGATGAGCCTATCCAGTGCCGCGGCTGAACGCTCGGGGCGCGTGCGACGAACACTGCACTGCGATACTGGGGACGTGAACCGCGTGCGATGAGGCGGCGGCTTGGCGGCTTGTAAGTCCACTGCCAAGTTGGGGGGCACTGCAAGGCACTGTAGCACTGCTTCACTGTTGCACTGCACTGGCGGGGCACTGTCTTGCTCGCGGCGGCACGCCTTGGGCACGCCGGGGTCGCTCACCTTGCTGAACATGTTGGCCGTTGTTTGGGTGGCGGTGGATTGATGCCCTGTCCGCCGCCGCCCTGGTTCTTATAGTCGGACTGGCGCCTTGACAAGTGGGGAGGGTTGCGGCTAACAAAAGTGCCCCCCTCCCCCGCGCCGCGCCGCCCTGGGTGCCACACTGTGTGCGACCCCACCCGAAAGCCGCGCCCGCCCCCGCCCCGCCCCGCCCCGCCCCACCGCCCCGCCCACGCCCCGCCACGCCCCGCCATTGGCTCGAGGCACAGGGCTCGGCGTCTTAATTTTGGGGCCATGGTGTCAACATGCGTCGCAATGGCCCGGGCATTTAGGCTCCAATGGGAGACTGTTAAAATTTGGCCGAAACTTTGGTCGGAATAATTTTATTGAAACGATTCGCTCGCTGTAGGGCTCTGCCCGGCTCTCCCTGCCCCGAACCCATGTGAGCTAGGGATTTCTACTCTCTTCTGGTGGCCCACGTAACAATACTGCATTTCGAGGGAAAAAAAAATTGAAAATATGATGTATTTGTAAATGTTGGTGGGTCCTACACAGCCTGGAGCGACCGTGATGGCGCGAGCGAGCTCTAGATCCGAAAGTGTCTCGATTACAAAGCCTGCGTGTGATTCCCGTTTAAGCATAAAGCCCGCCGTTGCGGCACTGCAGTCACGCCCGCGCACGCAACGCGAGCCACGCGACCACACGTGTGTGTGTGTGTGTGTGTGTGTTGTGTGTGTGTGTGTGTGTGTGTAACCGGGACGCTGAATTTCAGCGAGTCACCACCGGGATTGGTTCCGCGGCTGTTCCACGACATATTGCGGCGTTTCTGCATGGATATGGTCGTGAGAGAATTTTTTTCCCGGCGTAGAGCTGATTTTTTTTTTACAGAAATAAGGCGGTTGTTTACAGGAAAAATATTTCTATGAAAGTTGCGAACAGACTCAAGCACTGCGCTTTTTGACGTTGGTGACAGTGGCGTCCCTGGTGGCGCTGCTGCGTTGCACCGCATTGCCCGACTTCCGAATGCCATTCGCCGCTGTCATGTGGCGGGCAGCCTCGAATTACCGCGTCCGAGTTCCGGCCGTAACGACGCGGCACGGCGGCACGGCGGCAAGGCACCAAGGGCCGTGGTGACGGGACGACGGCCCGAAGGCGCTGTATCACCCTCCAAGGCCTTGGACTCCAGTGGTGCCACACTCGCGGGGCTCCACCCGGGGCTCCACCCGGGCTTACGCGCTTTATCAGATAGCGACCCGTGAAATGACCGTTGCTAGGTGTGGCTCGCGGCCCTGACCTGGGGCGAGGCCTGGCTTTGGCACAGCCTGGGGGATGAGACAGCGCGAATTAGTTTGTCCAGCCCAGAACATCCTTTCCGGACTCAGAGTCTGCACAATTTTCTTACTTCGACAAATTTTTAAATTCTAAATTTTATCAAGCTTTTTCATTGTATATTTAAAAAAAATCTTAAATTATATTGTTTTTTTTTTAAAAATTGTAACTTTTTTTGGTGGAAGTTTGCCTTCCTGGAGTGCATTTCCGGGGCCACGGCTGGCGCCTTTCCCGCGCCCCGGTTGCCATTCGGTATCGTGCTCGTGTCATTATCGCCTCGCGGGCCGCGGGGCCGTGACCGACCGACCCTGGACGATTGACCCTGGTCAGCCTGGGACCACGCCGCCGCACCGCCGTGGCCCGACGCCCTGGGTGCCGCGCCCTAGCGTCGAGGAAGTGACGCGGCGTTCTGGGCTGCCCCGTCGCCACCGCGGCCACGCTGCCGTCGACTCAGTGGCCCAAAGGACCGGGGGAGGCGGCCGAAACTCTACACGCGTTTTGAACTCCAGAGCCGCTAAATGGGACTCGGACCAAACGTGTGACCGATGGAGGAGCAAGAAACGCAGAAAGAGAGGCGGTGGCGTCAGTGCTCTCCTGCCCCTCGGGCGTGCAAGTCTCCCGCCTCGCGGGCTGCGGCAGGACGGGCTGACGGATAGACGGGCAGTCCCGGTGCACGTTGGGCTGCCTACGCGCAGGGCGCAGCTCACCCGCCTCGCCGTCCTGGCGGTCGTGGTGCTTGGCTGCCCGGCTTGAGGCATTCCTGCTCGATTTAGCCGCATTTGAGCACACCGGTCCGTGCGCCAGGCTTGAAGCTCGTGGCGAACAGGGTGGACCGAAGAATACCAGGCGCTTCAATTTTGAATGAAAATGAATTCCAAGCAATTTTTATCATTTTTAATTAAAAATTGCGTGCATTTGTGAGTCGATAACTTGGGGAGGCTGGATCGCATTTGTGTGTGTGGTCCTGGGGTGGTCGGATTGTAATGACCTTACCGGTTAGTCGACGAGCGACTGAATTCAAACGTTGCGGTGTGCTCTGCGCAGCACTGGCTGAACCCTGTGTGTCTTTGTGTGTGTGCGCGATTGTACGCGCGTTGGTGCAGCCAACAGGTTAATGAGGGCAAATGGGAATTCTGCAGGCCAAGGGTCCATTGTGTGCTTTGAGGGAATTCAATTCATGCAGATTTAACCGATTCTCTCCTCTCTTACGCCCGGTTGTGTTTGTCTGCCTGTGTCTGCCCCTGCGTACGTTTGTGGTTTTTATTCGGTTTTCGTTTTGCACGAATCATCACCGACTCTCTTTTTCTCTGTTGCAGGTGAGTTTCGCTGCCGTAGTGAGTGTTGCTGCGCTGTACAGGTATTTTATTATGCATTATTACAGTGGTGTTGGGCAAATGCCGAAATTAGTACAATCAATCAATCAAGGCAATGCACGGTAAGGTTTATCTAGTTTTTTTAAATACGAGCACTGAGCTGATTCTAAGTACAGGTTCGTCCTAGGAACCCTAAGTTAGTTGCATACAGGACGTTAGTTGAATACAGAACGGCCTAACGCTCTGCACTTTGCTCAATGACACTGAATTCGTGCAAGGCTAGCTGCCTCTCGTTCACACACACACACACACACACACACACACACACACACACACACACACCACACTTACACAGCGAGTGGCGTGGATGTGTGCGGTCACTTATTTCAAACCGCGGCTGTATGATAGTGGCGTGGCATTTTGGATCGCATTCCCGTTCGGGTCATAGGTGTGTGTGTGTGTGTGAGTTCGCCCCCCTCCCCACGCTCCCCGCCACGCCCGGCAACGCCTCGGCCGTATTGCCGCCCTGGGGCCGAGAAGTCCTTGCCCACACACACACGCACACACTCGCACATGGGGGGCATGAGTCATCAGAACGGGTGGACTCCTAAACTGATAGGTTTACTTAGGCAATGGGCAGCGTCACGCTGCATTTGAATTCTACGGAGTGGCTGCTGTTGCAGCGCTCTGGTGTGCTGCAGTGTTGCCTACCCTGCGTTGGTCGGGCGCTCTGGTGTGCTGCAGTGTTGCCTACCCTGCGCTCGTCGGGCAGTGGCAGCAGTGCCGCACGCAATGGGCATTTCCGGCGCGCGGACCGGCCGTGCTGCAGCGTCACGGAGTCCTTCGTCCTTCGTCCTTGGCAGGCATTACACTGCCCTTTGTCCTTAAGGCCAGTGCGGCAGCCATAGGGCACGCCGCGGGCCACTGAGAGAGAGAGAGAGAACCGGCTGCCTGGATCGTTCGTATCGCGTCATGGCCTTTGATCGAACTGGTTCAAATAGGCGGACTGGCCCATGCCGTGCCTTCGAGGGTCAGGGAAGGGAATCTCGGAAAGCTACTCGTGACAAAGTTCCACCGAACGGACGGCGCCCGCGCGTTCGCGCTGCCGGTGGTCTGCACAGAGGCATTCCTGGACGGGTCTGGCAACACAGTGCAGTGGCGGCGTGTCGGCAGCCACAGGCAGGACGTGCATGCCGGATCGGGGAGAATGCGGGCGGCATGGAAAATACCCGAACCGTTTCAAAAGTCGCCGGCGTGGAATGTATTTTTTGTGTGCGAGCGCGTGCACTACTTAAAGATGTTTGGTAAACAATAATAATGTCACGATACATATCGCGGGCGGCCACGTCGGCCACACCCGCCGCGCTGCCGGCCGGACCGTGTCAGCGCCTGTCTCTCTCGCAGCCACAAGGGACGCCCCGCGAGTGCGAGAGAGACGAGACATTGTTCGGAATCGGGCCGCTGCAACGCGCCGTCATTAGCAACTGGATCTGGCGGGTCGCGGCGGGGCGGGGCCACGACGGCGTCCTTGCCATTCACGCGGCGACGCAGCGTGGCCCGAGCCTCCAGACTCCGCTCCAGAGCGTCTGGACTCCAGACTCCAGAGTACAGACTGGAGGGCACCGGATGCTCCTAGCTGGAGTCCCTGGAGTCCCTGGAGTCCCTGGAGTCGCAGCACGCACAGTCTCGGCGGCGAATCACGGGCTAGTCGGTCTAGTTCGGCGCCTTTCGGTCGACGCGGCGGTCCGTCCGTCTGCCCGTCGGCCGGGACGGCCCGCCACGCCAGTGACGTGCCCACTGCAAAGACCGAAAGAAAAAGCAGACGGACGCCTTGCGTTCTGTTTCGTGGGTTTCGTGGACGAAAAACCAGATTTGTTCGGCTTAGCAACCGCGGAATGAATGAGCTGTGTTCGGCGAGCGGGCTGAGTAGGGTGGGGGACGTGGGTGCAGCTTGGCGTGGATTTAGGGCCCGACCCGACCCGCCGCGCGGACCAGCCAGGGGCCAGCCACGGGCCCAGGGCCTGTCGCGGTCGCCGTATTTAGGCCACGGCGCAAATGCACGTAGGCCCGCGACGGCGCGCTGCGTGTGTGTGTGACCCGTGTGAGTGTGTTTGTGAGCCCAGGTCCAGAATCCACTTTGCGTCGACGGAGACTAAAATGACTTCGCGGAAACATTTAGTTCGCTCGCAATTTTTCGTCTGGAATGGTAATTTTTTGTCCTGCACTTGCAACTTGTCATGACTGCACTCTGACAGGACAATGGTTGGGATCTCCGGGCAATCGTCCTGACCTGGCCTGCATTCAATGGGGCCCACACGAGCGGTGCGCGCGGTGCGCCTCAAAACTAGAGCAAGGAGCTGCCGCGCCCGACCCCACGGGGGGCCGCGCCCCCGAACCCATTCGTATTTTTCCCTCCCCACTTGTTGCCATGTGCATTTCTGTTCTCCAGACGCCCCCCGTCGCTCGGGCCGCTGCCTCGGAGCGAGGCAAACTGCGGTTTCGGCAGGAGTGCGTCAAGTGCGGACGGCCCCGCCCCGCCCCCACTCCGACGCCCCCACCTCCGCGCCCCACTCGCGGTGCACTGACCGCCACACTGGCGAGTCGCGGCGTAGGACGTTTTGTGACGGATCGACGGACGCAGCGACACGTTTTGCGGAGTTTTATTGTTTCCACTATGCATACAATAAATTAAACATGATGCGAATTACGTGGCTGGCGAACGGGCTGCGATGAGTGGGTGATGCTTGAGATCGGGCGGTGGGTCCCCTGGAGGGTCCCTCGGGGTCCCCTGGAGGGTCCCTCGGGGTCCCCTGGAGGGCCCCTCGGCGGCTGGGTCCGCCTGGAGTGTCCGAGCGCTGCCCTTCCCCGACGCAGGGCGGGCGGCGTACCGAGACGCGCGTTGGCTCGCAGTCTCTAGTGCTGGTACTGCTGGTACCCCGCCGGCGAGGAGATGTACGACGTGCTGTAGGACGACCTGTGGGGCGCCTGGGGGTGCTGGCCGGGGAAGAGCTGCACCGGGTGGGCCTGCGGCACGGGGTAGGCCTGCTGAACAGGGTAAGCCGGCTGAACAGGGTGAGCCTGCTGCACGGGGTAGGCCTGCTGAACTGGGTAAGCCGGCTGAACAGGGTGAGCCTGCTGCACGGGGTAGGCCTGCTGCACAGGGTGAGCCTGCTGCACGGAGTGAGCGTGCTGCGCGGGGTACGCTGCGACGGGGTGGGCCTGCACTGGGTAGTGTGCTGGGGCGGGCGCGGCGTAGGCGACCTTGCGCTGGGCGGGCACGGCGTAGGCGACGGGTGTCGGGGGCGCGACGTACGCCGCTTTGGCGGGGGCGTACGCCACGGGCGCCGCGACGACGTGGCCGGCCTTGGGGACGGCGTAGGCCACCTTGGCGGGGGCGTGCGCCACGGCGGCGTGCTGCTTGTGCACGGACGCGGCCTCCCTGTGCACCACGGCGTTGAAGCCGTGCTCCGGGTCGGCAGTGTACTCCACGGTGCGGCGGGTGCCGTCCGGGTCGAGCAGCGAGTAGCTGCCGTGGACCACGTCGCCGTCGCGGCTCTCGTGCTGGCTCTTGACGTCGCCCGTCAGCTCGTCGTGGACGTCGTAGGCGTACGTGTACTTGGCGGGCGTCGAGGGGTAGTCCACGACGGGGGCCTTGACGGCGTGCGGCGCGGCCACCTTGGCGACGTACTGCGGGGCGGGGTAGACGGCCTGGGCGGGCTGCACGGCGTGGACTGGCGGGGCTGCGTAGTGGGGCTGCGCGGCGACGGCGTGGACCTGGGGCGGTGCGTACTGCACGGGGGCCGCTGGGTAGGCCACGGCGTTGTACGGACTGGCCTCTGCCTTTGCCACTGGGTAGGCCACGGCCTTCGCCACTGGGTAGGCGGGGGCGGCGTAGTGGCTGGGGGCGGCGTAGTGGCCGGGGGCGGCGTGTGTGGTGGTGTAGGTGATGCCCGGCGGCCGCGCTGGCGCCGCGGCGTACTGGACGGCGGGGGCCGCGTAGGCGGCGTGCGCTCCGGGGGGGGCGTACGCCACCGGGCCGTCCGACACCACCGCCACGCCAGTGCAGGCACTGACGAGCGTCGCGAGGATGAGCACCTGCAGGCAGAGGCACGTACAACAGCGCGTTAGCGGACGAAGCGTGGAGAAAAGCTGGAAGTAAAAGTAAGCGAAGGCACACTGCGAACGTCACGGCGGAGGCAAGCCGAGTCCAATAAATAGGATTCAGTGTTCGCTAATAACCGAGGCACCCCTTGGCGCACTGCCAGGCCGGGCGACGCCGGGCGAGCCTGCCGCCAGCCTGTCCGTGTTCACGACAAGTGCGACGGAGATGCGGGGCGAGTCGTTAATCACCGCCTGGTGTTTCCGCGCCGCGCGCTCTGTCTCTCTCGCACCCTCACGGGAGGCTGCGTGAGTGCGAGAGAGACGGAAGCACCGTTCGGACTCGGCCCGCTGCCGGCTCGACGTGCGTGATTAGTGGATTAGCCTG
The DNA here is from genome assembly GCF_012932325.1 of Thrips palmi. Taxonomy (NCBI): domain Eukaryota; kingdom Metazoa; phylum Arthropoda; class Insecta; order Thysanoptera; family Thripidae; genus Thrips; species Thrips palmi. The sequence goes on from NW_023144634.1 coordinate 5,270,632, forward strand.
ATTAGCGGCGCGGACACTGCGCCCGCCCCGCCGTCGCGCTGTCTCTCTCGCACCCACGCGGAACCGCGGAACGCCGCAGGCGTGCGAGAGAGACAGCGCGACGGCAGGGCAGCTCCGGCGCGCCGCCCCCGGGGTCGCGGGGTCGGCGTCCACTTGTCGCGCTTGTCGCAGGGCGGGGCCCAGCCCGGTCCTGCCATGCCGCCTCCTTGGCGGCGAGCGGACGCTGCGTCGAACCGACCTTTGCGTGCGTCTGGCGTTGCGAAACGGCGGAGCGCGGGGGCGGGACTCGAACCCGGGCCCCGGCGGTAGCGCGGCGGTAGCGCGGCGGCGGCCGTTGAAAAAACGCCGCTTGTGTCGACTAATGAGAGCGAAGCGTCTGACCTTTGATTTGGCGTCCGCTTCGTTAGGCCGTTAGTCCTTTGTCGGGCCTTTGTTGCCGGTTCCTGCAGTGCTCTGCGGTGGCGCCACGCGTGCCACGTGTGATGCCGAGCGGCCGTCCGCTGCACTGTTAAAGCCAGCCGCCTCGACCGACACACGCCAGGAAAAAGAACCTCTGGATCCAGGATCCGCACAGGGGGCCAGAAGACCAGTGGCTGCAGCTGAAACTCTTGACGCTTTTTGAGCTCCGGAGTCGCTTTAACCAGGACTCGAACCGGGCTTGTGACCCTTCCAATGGATTCCTCGTTTGGAGAGCAATCCATCGGTGGGGTCACACGTGCGGTTCGAGTTCCTTAGCGACTCTGGGGCTTTGAACGCGTCCGGGGTTTTGACCGCCTTCACCGTTCTTCTGGCCCACTGCGATCCGCCACCCGCCACGGGGTGGTCCCGAGAACGAAATAAACGTCAGCTCTGTGTGAGCTCGCCATAGGTCAGGAAGGCCGTTAGGAGTCACGGGCAAAAAAAAAAATGATGGTGCACTCATTGGTGAGTAGTTCTCGCGGAGCTCATTGCGCGGAATGAAATAATTGTCGGCCGCTGCGCGCACTAAATGGATTCTGAAATTAATTTCCCCGGCTTGCGAAAGGCTTGTGGAAGCCAAGGGCCCTCCGGCTCGGACCATTTAGCCGAGAAGGCGTGCGTGCGCGTGATGTGGTACCGACATTTGTTGTTTTTGTCGACTAATACCATCATTTGCATACGACCCGCTCTGCAGATCTATCAGAGATCAGGCTGTGAACCTGCCCCTTGCGGGGAGGGGGCACCGCGGGGCTCGGCCTGGGACATGTTTAGGGTTTGAGCCGAGCAGCGCCACGCGGGATGGAAGATCTCCCTGCCAGGTGACTTTTAGAGGCGGTGGGGCAATATTTACAGTGTTGCCAACGCATCGGTGCACAAAATGTGCTGGCCAGGTGGCTCGAACCTGCAGCACTTTTTTTTAAAGCGCTGTGCAGCTTGGAAAAAAAATTTGCACAGTGCTGCCAACTTGGAATTCGCGGATGATTTAACAGTTGCATGTCGCGGTGCAGTTTTTGTGCGACATTTTGAAACGGGCCAAGATAAAAAGAAAACCGATTTTAGCGGAATTGCACACAGAATAACTAGTTCACGAAATGCTCAAAACTAGGCTGACGTGTTACCACCTGTCCGGCGCACCACTCGGAGACGAATTCACTAACTTGGGCCAGGCGGGCTGTCACTGAGTGTCGCCAAACTTCACGCACCGATGGGCCTACCTGGAAATCCATGTCGCTGTCGGCGCCCCGACCGTCCCGGAGAGAAGTGAGTCAGTTCGGGAATATACGCTCACCTTTATACCGGCACTACCTCTGATGTAACTGCACTTGCACCCCACCCCCCAATGCGGCCCCCAGTGCGGCCCCCAGCGGGGCGAGCGGGCCCCATCGACGCGGTGCCCCCCACCCCTTGGCGCGCCCTGCCGGTGGCCGCCCCTGGCCCGCGAACCTCGAATCATAGTTAATGCACTCGAAATCACAATCCCCATTTTCGCACCATCATCGGCGTCGGCGGTCTCCCAGCCGACTTAAAATTATGTCCAACCCTTTTCGGGAGGGAAACTTTTGAAAATTTCGATGACCTTGGGTAGCGATGAGAAATCCCGGGCGACAGGAAAGGTTATCCCCCCTCCCCCCTTGGCGCTGCTGCGGCCGCAAATTGGGACCCGTCACTGCAGTCCGGCCGAGTCCGGCAAGTGACAAGGAATGATGTTGGTCAGTGTGACGCCGATGAAATGGGGCCCACAATGGTCTCGCTGGCCTGGCATGGCTTGGCGTGGCATGTCCCCACTCCGCAGGGCAAGCCGCCGCGCCGCCCTTCCAGGCCTTTAGCTCCATTTGTCCGTTTGCTGAAACACGTGAATAGCGCTTCGCATGCTAAATGACTCTCTCTGTGTGTGTGTGTGTGTGTGTGTGTGTGTGTGGTGTGTGTGTGTGTGTGTGTGTGTGTCTCCCGGCACGCGCCTCGCGGTGGAGGGCCCCGCAGAAAGACGCGGCCGTGCGATACCGCCTGACTGCGTGACTCATGTCTCGTCTGGCTGACGGTGCAAAGTGCATGCAGTTCACAGTGCAGTGCGAGGAAGTCGCATTGTCCGCGCGGCCGCACTGTCGCCGCGCTCGGTGCATCTTGATCTCCGAGTGACGCAAAAGTTTTTGTACCAAAGACACCGTGCTTTCTCCTTGCTCTTGTTTTCACCACATTATTCATTTTGAACCTCGATGATTATTTTCATGATATGATAATAATTAAAATAAGAATCATTATCTTTCTGATTAGCTCCTGGACTCTCACCCGTTTTGATGGCGCCGGCCCAACCTTGCCGGAGCAGTGGTTTCGGGAAATGAAATGTCGCCACGTGCAACCTTCCGCCGCCCTTTTTAATCGACCACACCTTGTGTCGGGACCTGCACACACAAACACTCACTTAAACACACACACACACTCACACTTAAAAACAAACACACACACACACACACACACACAACTCGGTGCGTGCGCCGCAGTGGCCGCAGCCTTGGCCGCCCTATATGCGACATCGCGACGACGCACAATATCGCACTTAATTGGAAAAGCCTTAAGAGTAAAGGTCCCCGCGCGAGGCTCGCCGCGCCCGATTAGTCCAGTGCAAATACGTGTGCATAATTTCGCCGCCGGCAACCGGCGCGCGATTGTGGCAAGGAAAATTTCAAAGCTGCTGGTCTCAAGAATTATTTTTTTCAAAATGGAAAGGGAAAAATACGTTTAAGAAGCTCGTTTGCTGGGGTGCACAGGACGCTTTCTTTAAAAGGAAACGCCATTTCTGGTAGGTAAGTCAGGTTAGTATAAGTTTTTATTTTAATTTTTTTTGTTTAAGTTTTTCTCTGTTTGGACGCGACTGCGCCTTTTCGTTTGCTTCCACGGCGTGTGTGCCAATCGGGCGCGTTGTGACCGGGCCGATGATTTGTTGGCCCGGCGGCCAGCGACCCGCGCAGCGACCAACGCAGCGACCAGCGCAGCGACCTCATCAGGGCGGTGGACAGGTTGATGATAGCGCACCGGGCAAGGACGGGTGGCGCCTACTGTGGGGCACACTGTGGGGCAGGCCGGGCCGCGGAGCGAGCCACGCGCAGCCAGCCAGCCGGTATATTCGGCTCCGAGTCCCGAAGCAGAGAGAGAGAGGCGTGCTCAGATCACTGTCACTCCCTGCACAGCCTTTTTGCGCTCCGAACCGACGGGCTTCTGCAAGCCGCGAACAGCATCGGTCGCCCCGCTGTTTTCGTAGGCGTGACTGTGGGAAACGGAAACCGTGTGAGGGAGTCGTGACCGCGACGTGGAGGGGGGGGGGGGGCGCCGGAAAACAATACCGACTTGAAAGGCGTACGCAGAAATGGCAGCGGTCAATGTCACTGCCACCCCGCCCCGCCCTGCCTGGCCCCGCCCTTGCTGTGGGTTTGGGCCTCTCGGCCTCACTAGGGCCCGGATCTTTGTTAGCCGTGAGGACTTCGCGCTTTCCGAAGGAACTGAAAAATGGAGCGAGGCGACCTTTCGTTGACACGCGTGGCAGTAGCGATCCTGCTCTCCTTCTCGTGGAATGTTTAATGCAGCCCGGGGGTGTTTCGACTGGCGAGCGCGGATAAAAAGTGTCACGGTGGCCGATTTGAAAGCGCGCTTAAATTAAACCGCAAGTTTGTTGCGCGCGGTGCTCGCGCTTCTGAGTCGATGGACGTCCGAGGCGGGGCGGGGCGGGGCGGGGGGGCGGGGCGGGCTGGAGTCCGGCCGCTGGACTGGTCGATTGAATGAGCTAGCGCGGCTGGTGCGGCTGGTGGGATGGCCCAGACCATCGTATCCGCCGCGCTACCCCGCACGTGTTGCCTAACTAGACTGTCACTCACTCTCAGGCCGCGCCGCTTGACACTGAACTGCACTGGAAAAAAAAGAAAAAGGTGGAAATGCCGTGGCGTTAATTAAAATTCTTTTTCCACCGGCGAAGTTGGGTTTCGGTCCCCGGCGGCGGGGACTAGCTGCGAATGTCGCAGTGACTTTGACCTGTCTGTTTGTTTCGATGCCGACCGTTTTAATTGCTGTCCACTGGTGCAGATAAGTTGCGACCGAAACGTGGAAGCTTTGAAGCAAGTTGTTTATTTTTGCGAGTCTCGGGTACTGGGGCGGTGCCGGCGGTGCACCTGACGACAGTGTCGGTGCGCCGCGGGTCGGGAACGGGCGGGTCGGAGGGTCGCCCACGACCAGTGGCCGGGCCTGTGCCAGCCCGGCCTAGCGCGACAGTAAATTATTTGTTGTTTTTGGTGACCGGTAAATAGGTCGTGTGCGCGCTGTCTCGCGTTGCATGCGTAGTGTATGATTTAGAGTGTAGGTGGGGATGAAAGAACAGGTCAATGAGGAGGAAATATAACACGCGAACTAGTTCAGCCGTGTGACACTTTGCTGAAACGTGTCAGTTTTATGTTTGCGATTTTGACGCGGTAATCTTGACCTTTTCTTTTTACCGCTTTTTACTGTTTGTTTCTCTAGGCGTCTTTTTGACCCCACAACAAGCCCCAGCGTGGGGTCGCGTCGCTCCCGGGCCCGGCGGCCGCGGTGCCACAAGGTGTAGACCAAACAAAGCAGTGCAGTGCGCGTGCGTCGGGCTGCAGCGTGCCGCGCCGTGCCCAGCAGACTGAGAGTCGTTTTCGTCGACCCGTCTCTCTCGCACTCATGGAGCACTCCTATAGGTCCGACAGAGACAGAGCGACGAAAACGACTCTCGGAGTCAGTCTTCTGTGCGCCCTCCCGCGTCGCATTGTGACCCCACCGCAACACGCAGCGCGCTACGCTGCGCTGTGCTACGCGGGCCGCATGCCCAAGCAAGTAGCGCTACTATCCTTCGTGCGGATAATTCGAGGAGACCGGTCGGCGCCGAGTCGCCCCGGCAGCCCCGGCCACCGCGCCAGCCCCGCGACCTCTAATCGGATGGCCAGCCGTCTTATTAGAGCGCGTCGCTGAGGGCGGGCTGCCGTGCACTGCCGTGCCTCCGTCTCTCTCGCACTCATGGAGCGCCCCTCAACGGTGCTGTGTGCAATCGCTCTGCTGGGCAGAGATGTTTTCACGATGGGTTTTTTGCTGCCCTTGCTTCTGTGCTTGGACTCGTGGAGGTTTTTGTGAAGGTTTGAAATTGCACAGGCGTAGAGGTTCGCTTTGTTTATAATTTATTTGGCACCGTGTACTAAAACATACACTATCACAATATTTACAAGGGATGAGGATGAGGGTAGGTACATCTAGTGGTGGTAGGTGGCGTAGGGAGAGGAGTAGGAAGCCGAGTAGACGGCGGGGGCGGCGGAGTAGGCCACGGGGGCAGCCACCTTGGCGTAGGCGGCGGGGGCGGCGTACGAGTGCACGGCGGGGGCGGCGTACGAGTGCACAGCGGGGGCGGCGTAGGCGACGGGGGCGGCGACCTTGGCGATGGGGGTGGAGTAGGCCACAGGGGCGGGGTGGGCGTACGCCGCGGGGGCGGCGTAGGCGACGGGGGCGGCCACCTTAGCGTAGGCAGCAGGGGCGGCGTAGGCGACGGGGGCGGCCACCTTAGCGTAGGCAGCGGGGGCGGCGTAGGCCACAGGGGCAGCCACCTTGGCGACGACGGCCTTGACGTGGGCGGGCTCTCTGTGCACGACGGCGTTGAATCCGTTGACGGGGTCGGCGGTGTACTCGACGGTACGACGGGTGCCGTCGGGCTCAACCAGGGAGTAGGAGCCCTGGACAACGTCTCCCTGGCGGGACTCCTGCTGGTTCTTGTTGTCACCGGTCAGTGAGTCATGGATGTCGTAGGCGTAGTTGTAGCTGGGGTTGGGGTCGAAGTCGGTGTCGACGACGGTCTTGGCGTGGGCGACGACGGGGGCGGCGGCGTAAGCGACGGGGGCGGCAACCTTAGCCACGGCGGGGGCGGCGTAGGCCAGGGGGGCATGGTGAGCGTACGCAGCGGGGGCGGCGTAGGACACAGGGGCGGCATGTGCGTAGGACACGGGGGCGGCGTGAGCGTAGGCCGCGGGGGCGGCGTAGGCCACGGGGCCGGTGGGCACCACTCCGGCGTTGGCGGCAGCCAGGAGGGCGGCGAAGGCGACGAACTGGAGACAGATAACCAAAGAACTTGTTACCAACCGCTTGGTACATTACCGTCAGCTTCCCGTGGTGTGTCGTATCCAGCTCGTTTGCACTGCTCGAAGAACTTTGTAGCTTTCCACTCGCGGGGTTTTCACCAGACGCACTAGAACACGCACTACTTGGCCACGTGGCGGGCACTAATCCAGGGAGCTGCGCCCACCACGTGGCCGAGGCCCACGGCGGGAACCACGGGGACCCACCTTGAATGCCATGGTGGTGCTGTTGGTGGCTGACTGTGCCGCCTGTTCCCGCGGGTGGCGTTATATACCTCCCTGATGCTGGTGCGGTGCCCCGGCCGTGCGGTGCGCGTGCCAGCCCCTCCATCGCGCCCCACCGCGTCCGCCGAGGCGTCCGCCACGCCCCGGCCAGTCTCACCCCTCCACGTCCTGCAAGGTCCTGCTCCCTGCCCTCTGCACTTGCACTGCCTCGTGGTTTTGTCTGTCCGGTCGTTTGGCAATTAGCGCGGACAGATAGTGCTCGAGTGTGTTTGTGTTTCTCTACCAGCCGGTTGCAAAAATTCTTGCCGTTGTCACGTTAGCGAACAAGCATTGACTGGGTGCTTCGAGATTTTGCCGTCAAGTTTGTCTCCGTTGTTCGGTTACTAGGTATTTACGGGCTATGTTCACAAGCTGCATGTTGTTTTGTGCGTGGACGAAACAGAAGTTAAATGTTGAGGTATGTCAGCACATTTCTGAAAACTGGCCTGTTAAAAATTGGCTTGTTAACCCCTATGCGTTCTAAATGCTTGTATTTGAGGAAACCTTCTGTTGCGAAAAGCTGATCTTGGACAGCCCGTTTGCTCGCTTCCATCACAGCTCTGTGCGTGTGTTGTCCTCGAAGTGCAGCGCAGCTACGTGGTCGCATTATTTGAATGGAGTCCCTACAGAAATTACTGTCGGTATCTACACTGGATCTAGGGACTCAAGGTCCGCCCCTGCGTCATGACCCAGCCTCGGAACGCCTGCAGGAGGCCCTTCCGCGTTGTGGGGTCCCTTGATAAACAAAACCGCACGCGGCATACTGGGATGGAGGTCGGTCATTTCGTTTCGATTCAAATGTTGTCGGCCCCTTTGCTGTTTCTTTTCTCTTACTTTTATTCGATCCTTTGTGCCCCTCGAAAAAAAACCTGGAGACCACATTGGACTATGTTGCACGTCCCATGCCTACCCTTTATTAAAAGTGATTTTACGTAGTAAAGTACTCTGCATTTGCCAAGAATTACGTTAGGTATGGATTTTTCGCGGTACACTTGCAAGGCGTCTGCCACTTTTTGCACTCATTGAACGAAGCCAGCCTACACTCACTGCCACTCGATTAGATTTTAGATGAGAAACGTCGTACGCTGGCGATTTGTGAAACAAACGCCTGCAAGTTGGCAAAAAGCATGACTGAATTGAGTGGAAACGCACTATGCTTTCTCAGTTGTACATAATTTTAGTCAGTGGCAGACCCCTCGCCAATTTGGCTTCCCCTTCTGGAAGCGTTGATCTTTTTCGTGTTCTGTAAATGACAGCTGTCATAGAAACGATTTGTTGTACTAGTACGTACTCGTATGCATTTCTTCAAAGACCCCCTGTACCAGTGAAATTGTTTCAAATAGAGGGAAAAGTCGACGATTCAAGGACAATACAAAGAGTTGGGTTTTAAATTTGTTTATTTAATTTTTTTGTCAGGGGTTGCAACTTAAGTCGCATCTCTGGCGTCTACTAAGTTTTTAAAATTGGTTTCTAGTGGTGGTAGGTCGCGTAGGGGGAAGAGTAGGACGCCACAGCGACGGCGGGGGCGGCGGAGTAGGCGACGGGGGCAGCCACCTTGGCGTAGGCGGCGGGGGCGGCGTACGCGGCGTGGGCGTAGGCAGGGGCGGCGTAGGCGACGGGGGCGGCCACCTTAGCGATGGGGGCGGCGTAGGAGTGGACAGCAGGGGCGTACGCGGCGTGGGCGTAAGCGGGGGCGGCGTAGGCCACGGGGGCGGCGACCTTGGCGACGACGGGGGCGGCGACGGCCTTGACGGCGACGGCGGGGGCGTCCTTGTGCACGACGGCGTTGAAGCCGTTGACGGGGTCGGCGGTGTACTCGACGGTACGACGGCTGCCGTCGGGCTCAACCAGGGAGTAGGAGCCCTGGACGACGTCACCCTGGCGGGACTCCTGCTGGCTCTTGGCGTCGCCGGTCAGGGAGTCCTGGATGTCGTAGGCGTAGTTGTAGCTGGGGTTGGGGTCGTAGTCGGTGTCGACCACGGTCTTGGCGTGGGCAACCACGGGGGCGGCAGCGTAGGCCACGGGGGCGGCGTGAGCGTAGGCCGCGGGGGCGGCGTAGGCCACGGGGCCGGCGGGCACCACTCCGGCGCTGGCGGCGGCCAGGAGAGCGGCGAAGGCGACGAACTGGAGACAGAAAATGACGTGGTTAGTTAACGTTGTGGCCACACCAGGAACCACTCTTCTGCCCGCGGTCCAGTATCTGCATTTTTGTGCGTACCCTGAAAGCCATGGCTGTGCTGTGTCGGTGACTGTGCCTGCTCCTGTTTCGCGCCGCGATATATATACACCAAGCGCCCCTCCCGCCTGGACCACTCTCCCCTCCCCAATTGACCGGTGGACCCGTCCGGTCCTTCTTGGTCCTTGTCAGAATCTGCCCGCTTCGTGACCGCCTGCTTTTTAATGCAACTTTGTGAGGGTCATTGGTTAAAAACTCAGGATCTTTCGTTGTTCTACCTTTTTAAAAGAAAACCATGGGCTGTGAATTGTAGTATTAAATTGTTGTTGTCTTTTAAGGTAACAGTAGCGTTTCGTTGTTTGAAACGCAGACACCAAGCGTCTCACCACTAGCCCGTTGGTAGAAATGTTCAAATAAAATGGACATGAAGCGTTGTTTGCCGTGTTTGCAAATAGTTGAAGTTCGTGTTTCCCATTTTTTGACAACCGTGACCCTGTTTCGTGCAGCCCAATTGCGTTTTTTTTAAATTGCTGCTTTTAACCTCAGTCTTCTTCATTTGAATATCTTTGTTCTCTACAACAACCTTCAACAGTGCCTAATGCTTGGTCAATAAATGCAAAGTATTCCTTTATTTTTACTGTGAATCCATACATCTGTCATCTTTCCCCTACGTTCAAAACCCAAAATTTAATTTGGAAATACATGTATTTGCTTTGGTAAGATAAATTAGTGGTCCCTGCTATTTGTTTGTGTTGCGACGATGGGCAACCATGCCAAGTGAAGCAAACTGTGCCACTCGCAAAAACTTGTAACTTGGTAGGATGCCTCACTTTGAATAGCGAGACACCTATGTATAGTTGATGTTTAAGCCGTTTTAGGTGTCTTGTGTTGCATGCCACGTTTTCTTTTGACAACGCAACAGTCTTTATTCGTAGTGCGTTTGCACGTGATACGACGGAGGTCTGTCGTCTTTACCGGCGTTAAGGTCTCCGGGTGCAGTGAGTTTTTGGCCCCACAAAAAACAGCCAAACAGCTGAATCTGCTGTTGGAGCGTGCGGGTGATACTTCTTTTTATTTTCTGCTCCAGTAGACGCCAGGAACAGACCCCAAAAGCACCTAAGCTTTAAAATTTTATCTTTTCCAAGACAAGGTGTGTTCCATTATTTAAAGCCCCTCAAAACTAGCAGATAAACTTGACTTTAGAGACTCTTTCTGTTGCATCCTCTTTTTACAGTGACGTCTACAACTTCTGTAATAATTTCATGTAGGTGTATGAAAGCAGTTTCCATTTAATATCTTCTATGACCATTTAGACAGGAAAAGAAAAAATATGATTTGTTTTAAATAATTTGTTTATTTGGTTTTGTGTATTAAAACATACACTATCACATTTCTATTTTCACAATAGGTGATGGCAGTTGCGAAGCCCATAAATTATTACAATAGGATTCTAGTGGTGGTAGGTGGCGTAGGGGGAGGCGTAGGAAGCCGAGTAGACGGCAGGGGCGGCAGAGTAGGCCACGGGGGCAGCCACCTTAGCGATGGGGGCGGCGTAGGAGTGGACCGCGGGGGCGGCGTAGGAGTGGACGGCGGGGGCGGCGTACGCAGCGTGGGCGTAGGCGGGGGCGGAGTAGGCGACAGGGGCGGCCACCTTAGCGATGGGGGCGGCGTAGGAGTGGACGGCGGGGGCGTACGCGGCGTGGGCGTAGGCGGGGGCGGCGTAGGCCACGGGGGCGGCGACCTTGGCGACGACGGGGGCGGCAACGGCCTTGACGACGGCGTGGGCAGCCTCCTTGTGGACAACGGCGTTGAATCCGTTGACGGGGTCGGCGGTGTACTCGACGGTACGACGGGTGCCGTCGGGCTCAACCAGGGAGTAGGAGCCCTGGACGACGTCTCCCTGGCGGGACTCCTGCTGGTTCTTGTTGTCACCGGTCAGGGAGTCATGGATGTCGTAGGCGTAGTTGTAGCTGGGGTTGGGGTCGAAGTCGGTGTCGACGACGGTCTTGGCGAGGACGGGGGCGGCGACGGCCTTAGCGACGACGGGGGCATGGGCGTAGGCAACGGGGGCGTGGGCGTACGCAGCGGGGGCGGCGTAGGCGTGGGCCACGGGGGCGTGGGCGTACGCAGCAGGGGCGGCGTAGGCCACGGGGGCGGCGTGAGCGTAGGCCGCGGGGGCGGCGTAGGCCACGGGGCCGGCGGGCACCACTCCGGCGTTGGCGGCGGCCAGGAGGGCGGCGAAAGCGACGAACTGAGAACAGAAACCAAAAACGTTTAAGAATGAGTCTTAAAGACGGCACGCGCACTTCACTACACTATTTTCTGAACCCGAACTGTTTTCCAACTGTTCACTGATGCACTGTTAGCACTGCGATGCACAACGTTGCTTGAGGTTCACTTTAAAGCTGCGTTATCCTTTGGGACCCACCTTGAATGCCATGGTGGTGCTGTCTGTGGCTGACTGTGCTGAATGGCCGGCCGCGGCGCGTTATATAGGTGATGCATGCCCCTCCAGCCTGCTCCCCGCCCCCCGCCTCCCCGCCGTTGACACGCCCGGCCTGCCGCCTCGGTCCCCGCGGTCCACGTGCATTTCGGGCCTTTGGGCCTCTGGGCCGCCCCTCCGCCCCGTCTATCGTTTCCCGCCAAGCCGAGCCTCCGGTAGTGACCAATAACCGGCCGGCCGCCGGCCACACCCAGCCCCGCCTCACCGCGCCGCCTTGCCACGGCCAACGCTCATGGCGTTTCATGTCAGGGTCATAGGCCCGCGGGCCCATAGTCCTGGCCCACGTCGCCGCTCCGCTGGGCGTGGCGGCGGGCCGTGCAGCACTCTGTCAATCTTTGGCAGACAGGTGGCGCATCGTCGCGTAGGGCGGCGGCCATTCGGCCTGGCGTAGCGTAGCGCGGAAAGGGAGGAAGCGGGGGGAGCGACTGGAGTGTCGACCGCGGAAGCGATTCATGCACCTCAAGTGCGCACACACGGCAAATGTCACTTCGGCGAGCTCTCAATGCTCGGGCCGTGCGTCTCGTTTGCCGCCGGCCACTATCCGGCCACTCCCCCTGACCTCACGGCAGCGCAGCAGCGCGGCACCGCACTGGGTGATCACTATGGCCGTGCGGGGCCTTGTAATTATATTCATTCTTTGCGCCATAACCCTAAAATTAAAAGTTAACGATGTATGGCGGTCGTTTATTTGAGTGGTTTAGGCCCCTCGCTCGCAAACGGCTGTTTTTTTGTGTGTGTTTGAAAAACAGTGCTAGTTTGTGTTCCTTTGTCGTTTTGGGGGAGAAAAGAAAGTAGCCAGGCGGTTAGAACGCACGTAGATTCCTGCGCAGTGGCCTAGTGACCGGCTCCGAGTCACTTGGAGCAGCGATAAAATGCGTGATGGATCCCTTAAGCGCGCTGGAGTGCATCGTTGCTGCAGACCTTGGTCGCGTTGAGTGTTGGTGACAGCAGGGACTTTACGGCAACGAGTCCTGTATTGAAGTTTCGGGGGGTGCAGAACCTGGCGATGTTCCAGCGAGGTTTTTTTCCCCTGCCCGCCTTTTTATGGAGGTCCTGTTTTTCCATTGTGGTCCTTTACCTGTTTCCGATCGCTCCGATCTTGCCTTGGACGGGCCGTTTGCAGCTGGAGTCGAGAGTACACCGGGCTGCGTGACAAATAAAAGAAAACGCAGTGATTCGTGTAATAAAAGGAAAAGGTCGGTGCGATCCCCTCGCTGGAGTTTGTTTCCGCTGATGATCGGTTAGTTTCTGTCTGGCCGGGGAGTCGTTGAGTGGGACTGGCTGGGGCGGGGCGGGGCGGGCGTTCCAGACGGAGTAGAGCGCTTTGGGATTCGTTCCATGAATCAACTTCGTGTCGCAACAATGCACGGCGACGGCGGCGGGGTTCGGCTCGGCGCTTCTAATCGGCAACGAGCTGCGGCGCGCCAGGCGGCCCCTCAAACGCCCCATTTTATTTCAGCACAATCAAGTCCGCATTACGTGTTCGTCTGTGATCTAAGAGCGCAGAAATTAAATGAAATGCACACATTCACTCAAACGAACAAAAAATTAATGAAAATACGTTGTTCTTTAGAGATACCCTGGGCGAATGAAGGTGTCACGTGGTGGTCGTTGGAACTTTGGCAGTGAAGGGAGGCGTCGCGCTTCCCGCGCCCGTCCGGTCGGCGCAGTGTATTTCGGGGCCGAGGGCAAGGGTCCCATGGCCGCGCTCTAGATTTGACCCCGCCCAGTCATGCACAGGGCCGATGCCCGGCAATATGTCGGAACCCACGCTAAAGTGTATGACGACGAAACGTGCTGGTTTCGAGTCTTTATTTCCGTGAGTTGGGAAAGCCACGGTAATTTTGGTCAGTGGCGCTGTTATTGAGTTTTTCAGTGTCTCCCAGCAGAGGGCTTGGGCTCATTGTTCGCGCGACGCGCCCTCCCTGGAAGCCCCCGGGTCGTTCGTGAGCAGAGACCAGGCCGGGCGAGGGGCGTACAATGCAAGAGCGCCACTTCCTACTGCACCGCGCGCTTCCTGCAGCGGGCCTTGGTGCAGCCACTGGCCTGACCTACACGCAGAGATAGGATCGTTATGAGTGTGTCGCTGTGTCGCCGGAGACCGTGGCGGAGACCAATGGACTGCCCGGGTCGTTCCTCGCGATGCGTGCGGTGGCGTGCATTGCGCGGGCAGCGCGGCGGTGGCCGTGGAGGCCGTAGACAGCCCAGTCGGTTGGGAGTTGGCCTTGTTCACACGAATTTATTGGGGTTCTTCTAAACAGTCACATCAGAACGACCCCCAATAAATCATCACATTAATGAAGAAATCGACGTTCGTGGCGCGGCCGAGGATTATCATGGGCCACAGGCAGCGGCTAGGTGGCGTCCCCGGGGGGAGGACTGTGTGCGTCACGGACGGATGCAACCGTAATTTGTGCGTGGGCAAGTGACTAGTATGTGAGCACATTCGAAGGGGGGTAGGTTGAGAAGCACGGGGTACTACGTGAACACAGCAGCGTGTTAGGTAGCTACAAAACAGGCACAGCAGTGCACCTCAAGTCTAGCACAACTTAATGATGGAACTCGACGGGGGCAGCGTGCCCTAGGTGGGTGCGAGGGTAGCATGGGCCACGGGGGCAGCGGCGTAGGTGGCGTGGGCCACGGGGGCAGCGGCGTAAGTAGCGTGGGCCACGGGGGTGGCAGCGTAGGTGGCGTGGACAGCGGGGGCAGCGGCGTAGGTGGCGTGGGCCACAGGGGCAGCGGCGTAGGTAGCGTGGGCTACGGGGGTGGCAGCGTAGGTCTCGTGGGCCACGGGGTAGGCAGCGTGAGCGACGGGAGCAGCGGCGTAGGTAGCGTGGACAGCGGGAGCGGCGTGCACGACGGGCGCGGCAGCAGCGTAGGTGGCGTGGGCGACGGGGGCAGCGGCGTAGGTGGCGTGGGCGACGGGGTAGCTAGCGTGAGCGACGGGGGCAGCTGCGTAGGTAGCGTGCACAGCGGGAGCAGCATGGACCACAGGGGTGGCAGCAGCGTAGGTGGTGTGGACAGCGGGGGCAGCGTGGACCACAGGAGCGGCAGCGGCGTAGGTGGCGTGGGCGACGGGGTAGCTAGCGTGAGCGACGGGGGCAGCGGCGTAGGTAGCGTGGACAGCGGGAGCGGCGTGGACCACAGGGGTGGCGGCAGCGTAGGTGGTGTGGACAGCGGGGGCAGCAGCGGCGTAGGTGGCGTGCACAGCGGGGGCGGCGTGCGCGACAATAGCCTTAGTGTGGGCGGGCTCCTTGTGGACGACGGCGTTGAAGCCGTTGACGGGGTCGGCGGTGTAGTCCACGGTGCGGCGGGTGCCGTCGGGCTCGTTGAGGGAGTACTGGCCCTGGACGACGTCGCCCTGGCGGGACTCGTGCTGGCTCTTGTCGTCGCCGGTGTGGCTGTCCGACACGCTGTACTCGAAGGCGTAGCTGGGGTTGGGGTCGTACTCGGCGCTCTTCTGCACGACGGCGGGGGCGGCGTGCACCACGGCGGGGGCGGCGTAGGCGTGGGCGACGGGGGTGGCGTACTGAGTAGCTACGGGAGTAGCTACGCCGATGGCTCCAGCGTGAGCCATAGCGGCAAGAGCTGCCAGAACGATGAGCTGAAAGAAATGTCACCCTAATGTAAACACAATTTGATGACTCAAGTCGATGAGCGCTGTGCGCGCTGCCCTGCTACTCGGCCTACCTTGAACGCCATGGTGTCTGCGTGCGTGCTTGACGGGTGCTGCTGGGGACTGAGTAACGGTCTCTCGCCTCCCCGGGCCTTTATACAAAATCAACGTCGGTTGCGAACCACTTGAAGCGAGCCGCCGGCGGGGGCCCTCGGGGGTAGCGGGGGCCCGTGGGGACGGCCCGGGACGGCCCCCTCCCACCCGGTTTCGGGGCCCGAGCGATGTTCCGTGTGGGGCGCAAGGAAGCGCCTCACTCTTTGTTTGGTGCCCGGTAAGGGAATCAATGATTGAAAGTGCATGCCAATAACTATGTCAATACCGTGCAGAAAAAAATTGTTACACGGAAATATTTTTTTCTGGGTATCAGTTGCGGCACTTTAAGATTGACAGCCTTCCGCACTGGGCCGCGCGAGCGGGGCAAGTGTCAACTGTATCTTGACGTTCATTTCAATCTCATTGTGCGCACGCGTAACTTTCTCATACCGCAATGCTGTTCGGCACTTAGCCGAATAGTTTGTTCTTCCAGGCGCTGATTTTTACGGTCAAATTTTGTCTGTGTTCGTGCATGCCATTTAAAAATAAAACAATAAAAATAGGGATGAGAAAGGGGGAATAGTGCAGTCTGAACCCCAAACCTTGGTTGATGTCGCCATAGTTTCGCCGAAAAACGCCACCTTATTGGGCTTTGCTTTGTCAATGCAATTACCGCCCAAATTGGGGCAGATGGTTTCCCAACATAGAGGGGACTCTACCGCCCGCGGCCACCTCGAGGCGTTCGGCTCGTTCGGCCGTCCGGCCGTGCGAGCAACCCGCCCGATTAAGTAGCTGGGCTGCCGGGCGCCGCTCAGAATCGCGAGAGATTCGGCACCCGATTATCTCCAGGATGGTTTCTTCACTATCTGAGTCACCGTCCACACCTTCGCGCGATCCAGTCCCTACGAATTCGCCCGAACAATCCTTCGCACGCATGCTCACCAAAGCCATGCCCTCCAAAAAAAAAAAAAAATAGCTCGACGTGTGAATTTTTCCGATGGTTGAAGATGGGCGTTCCTCGCGCCACTCCAGACGAAGGTCTGTGTGTTACGCCCTAGGTCAATATTGTTGGAGCTCCCGGCCGCCCACCGGCGCGCGCAGCACGCGCGACAAAACAATCGGGGCCAGCCTTGGCACATTGCTTGCATTGCTCTGCGACTGGTTTGAGAAAAATGGCGCCAATTCGACAAGGACGCCGGAACCAGAAAAAAGTGTCAAGCGCGGGAAAATGACGTGTGTGTGGGCAATGAAAATTGACTCGGCGTTATCCGGCGTGCGGTGGGGCAGGCGGAGGCAGGCGGGGCTCGCTCGCCAGTTGTTTCTAATGAAAGCTAATTGCGAGCCGCGGCTTCATTGGCCGCCATGACAGGGCGAAGCGGGTGGAGTGCGAGGCGGACACTCAATCCGTGGGGCAACCGCCAACACTGCAGTGCGCGCCAAAGCTGGCCCTTGTATGCAGGGCACGCGGCGCGTTTGGGACGCACAGTGGGCCAGAAGACCGGTGGATCCGGTGGATGCCTCCAGAGTCGTGAAATGGGACTCGAACCGTACGTGTGACCCCACCAATAGATTGCTCTCTGAAGGAGAAATTTATTGGTGGGGTGTCACACGTTTGTTTCGAGTCCTGTTTAGCGTGGGGCTCAAAACGCGTCAAGAGTTTTGTTTGGCCGCGTTTAACGGTCTTCTAGCCAACTGTGCGTTTGTTGGCACGGTTATAACAAAGCGCACTTCACACCAACTGCGCTCGCAGAAAACAACCACTTTTTGGGCGATAAAGATGGTTGCTTCGGTGCGTTTTTGCGGCATGCAGTCAGCCGCACTGTATAATTAACGGTCAATTTCCGATGCTGGGTGTGAGGCAACTGGCTGCCCCTGCCTCTTCCACCCTCGCGTGCGCACACAGGCACGCTGACACACTGCACCGCCGGCCGTTCCTGGGAATCGCTCCGTTCCGCACGGTCCTGGGAGATCCCCATTGCCAGCAATGCGCTGTGTCAGCGGGGACTTCTTGGCAACGGTCCTTTTTTTAAAATGCTACACTATTAGTTTTTTTCAGTAGGGATAATTGTTTCAGAATAAAAGAATGTGTTGATCTGCGTACAAATGCTTGGCTGGTCTGACCCGGCCGTCGGCGCGGCTTGTCGAAACCCGGCGTGTTTCTTGTTTACGGGCCAGGCCCCTTTGTCTGGTCGGACGGCCCCTGCGGACCCGGTGTGGGCGACGCGGTTTTGGCCGCTGACACGCCGGTGGCTGCATCGCCGTCTTTTTATTTTTCTCGTCCCCCGGCTGCCTTGCTGCCTTTGTGTGCGCCTTGGGGTGATAGCCGGCCGGGACGAACTTGAAACCGAGAGTGGTATAAAAATGCCAATACCGAAAACGCTGCTCTGTCTGCAGACTGCTCCAATTACACGACCGGTCCGACCCTGCCCCTCCCCCCTCGCGGCCCCTCTCGGCACCGTGGCCGTGAAGGCGTGTCTCGGTCGCGTAGTTTGGGCTGCCAGCCTCGACGGCGCTGCGTGGACGCGTTTGTAGAGGCGGGCCTGGGCCTCACTTGCCCGCAGAGCTGTTGCTCCAGTGCCCTGCATGAGAGTTGGGTTGCCTACGCCGCTGTTGGCGGGGGGCGCGAGTCACATGGTTGCCTTTCAGCTCGCCGCAGGAGCCCAACTTACAGGGACTTGCACTTTAAAAACCTCACAAACTTTTTTCGGATTTACAAACGAATGTAGCTTATTACAACGAAGTATTTTGAGCACATATAAGCTTGCGAAGATAATACTGCATAATTTACGAATTTTTTTTCGTGTCACACAGTAAATACTTTTTAACTTACATGCTCAAAATACTTAATAAGGTTTCAAACGTGTGTCTCGACGTGTGGGTATATAGTTGTCTTCTTGCAAAAAAATGGTGCGGAGCACAGACGTTCTAAATTTGTCTCAAATTTCACACATCAACTAGTGTATTCATATTGAATTGCATTTTTTTACCAAATGGCGATACCTTGTCCTTAAAATTATGAAACCAGAGCAGCCGTCCGTTCGTCTCATCACGACAAATCTGTAATGTGAAAGTGTGTTCTGCGCTGCTCTCTTCTAACGCTCCTCTTCTTTGGTTGGCAGGTCAGTGGCTCCGTGTCTTGGCGTGCCGTGCCGGTGAGTCGCTTTGGCTGAAAGTGCGAGTGGTTGCGCAATGGGCCTCACCTTGAGAGCGCCCGAGGACGGCCGCTAGGCCTCACGCTTATCGCCTCTGTGCGGCGGGTGGCCTAGCCTCTCGTTGGCAGGCTGACGGCCAGATAAGCTGGACTCTCCTCACGTTGAAAATTTTTGTTCGTGTTTTAATGAAACAACTGCAAAGGACTCTGTGCCGGCAGTGTTAATGTCTTGTTTTTTTAATCAATTTTTTTTAAATACCAGTCCAAATTGTTAGTTTTTGTTTCAAAAAAGGCATTTTCTTTTCCATTGTGTATTCTTTATGGGATAGGGACATTAGGAGGGCAACGTTAATTGCTTCACATTGAAAGACAGAAATGTTGACTTTATCTCATTTTATTGAGAATGATGGCAGTGTACTAGAACGTACACGAATGGGTGACACATGAAGTTGACGGCTCCGCTGGAGATCTCTGTCTATCACTGTTCACAGTCGGGTTCAGCGAGGCCGGACGAACACAAAATGACTATTTGATCACACTTTAGTGGTGGTAGGTGGTGTAGGGGGAGGAGTAGGACGCCACGGCGACGGCGGGGGCGGCGGAGTAGGCGACGGGGGCGGCAACCTTGGCAATGGGGGCAGCGTACGCGGCGTGGGCGTAGGCAGGGGCGGCGGCGTAGGCGACGGGGGCGGCCACCTTAGCGATGGGGGCGGAGTAGGCGACGGGGGCGGCGTGGGCGTAGGCAGCGGGGGCGGCGTAGGCGACGGGGGCGGCGGCGACGGCCTTGACGGCGACGGCGGGGGCGTCCTTGTGCACGACGGCGTTGAAGCCGTTGACGGGGTCGGCGGTGTACTCGACGGTACGACGGCTGCCGTCGGGCTCAACCAGGGAGTAGGAGCCCTGGACAACGTCTCCCTGGCGGGACTCCTGCTGGCTCTTGGCGTCGCCGGTCAGGGAGTCGTGAATGTCGTAGTTGTAGTTGTAGCTGGGGTTGGGGTCGAAGTCGGTGTCGACGGCGACGGCCGCCTTGGCGATGGGGGCGGCAGCGTAGGCCAGGGGGGCGGGGGCGGCGGCGTAGCCGGCGTAGCCAAGAGGGGCCTGGGCGATGACGCCAGCACGGGCCACGGCCACGCAGGCGGCGAAGACGACGAACTGTGGGTCAGAAGCACGAAGCGTTAGAGGCGGCCAGTGGAAACTGCGGTCCTGTCCCGACCTGTGTGTTCGGCCCGGACTTACCTTGAAGGCCATGGTGCTTGCTTGGTGGAGCTTTGGGTGGGTTTGATGCTGGCCCAGTGGGTCCGGCCAGTTTATATACCGGGCTTGCTAGTCCACCGCTGCAGCAGCGGGCCGCGCTTCGGCTGGGCATTGTGTGCCACTACCGCAGCACCCTGGCTGCCCCTCCACCGGCACCACCCCCACCAGCCCCCACCCATCGTGATGGTGCTTCTCCGGGCCCGCCCCTGGCCCGCCCCGCACAGCATGATGCGCTGCGATGGGTCCGGCCCGACCGCCAGCCCGGTGGAAGGCGGAGGTGCAGGACGCTTGTCGGATCAATTTATTTTGTTTCAGCGGTTCAACATGCTAATTTAACAGTACGTTGTGTCGTAATCTGTAAGTTTCATTAAAATTTTTGAAGTGTCGTTGATTTAGGATTTTACTGCATACCTGAACAAGGAGTTATTTTTTTGTTGCGGTTAAGCGTGTGACAGGGCTCAACAAGGGATGCCCGTGGCTTTATTTCAAATTGTGCGTTGGTTTTGCGCTAAGTTTGAAGTTTCATGTTACTTGCACTGCCTTTCGGAAAACTTTAAATTTAACTCGAATACGTGCTTTACTTGTTAGCTTAATTGTGGAAATTTGAATTGCTTGGCCCGGCCTGCTTGACTTTGCAGGCTGCAAGGCGGCAGCAGCGGCGTCTTGCAAAATGATCCGGTTTTGTGGTCGAAGGCACTCAGGACCGGTTTGGGGGGCACGTCCCGCGCGTCCCGCCTGACTAAGCCTGACCCACCGCAGCTCTGGCCCGGCCCGGTGCGCTGCCGCTACGCTGCCCCATTTTTTTTTCTTTTTGGTCTTTTTTCTTTTCTCAATGCCACTGCATTGTCCTGGCAGTGTGTCAGTGCGGCGAGGGTCCCTACTTGGACAGCAGGATGAGCCCTTTTAACGCCCCCTATGGCGGTATGGCGTGTCTCAGTGAACGCAGTTTCTGCTGAGTGCGTCTGTGTTCGATGTCTGGGGAATATAGGAACGAAAAAGAGGCTTCAGTTTTGTTTACGCGTTTACTTCATTTTCAACCATAAACAGGAGATCGCTTCGGAAAACAACAAGGGCATGTTGGTAGGAACTTGCTGCACGCGTGCAAGGGCCGCTTGGGCCGCTCGGGCAGTGCAGGCCAGGCGGTGAATACCCGCTTCTAATTTTGGCTGCTGTCATTTTTCACCTGCCTGTCCGATCGCGCCGAATACGGGGTCGCTCCGCCGGGCCTTGCCCGAGGCGACGCGACTACACTGCCGTCAAAACGTTATCACAAAAGGCTGCCAACCATTGTTTAGTTAGTGGATATTCAGTCTTGGAAACGGGGACTAAGTGTCCCTCGCAGTCTTTCCCACTAGATGCCATAGAACGTACCGCATTGGAGACAAACATGTTGAACAGTTGGGACACAAGATACAAACTGCGACAGAATTTGTCTGCGGCTTTGTTTCTATGAATGGCTTGTGGGCGCAGTTACTAGTGGTGGTAGGGAGCGTAGGCCGGGACGATGTACTTGGGAGCCTGGGGGTCCTTGCGGACCACGGCGTTGAAGCCGTTGACGGGGTCGGCGGTGTAGTCCACGGTGCGGCGGGTGCCGTCAGGGTCGTCCAAGGAATACGAGCCGTGGACGACGTCACCACTGCGGCTCTCGTGCTGGCTCTTGGAGTCAC
Source organism: Thrips palmi (assembly GCF_012932325.1). Lineage (NCBI taxonomy): Eukaryota > Metazoa > Arthropoda > Insecta > Thysanoptera > Thripidae > Thrips > Thrips palmi. The sequence continues at coordinate 5,291,937 of NW_023144634.1, forward strand.
CGGTATAGTCGTCCTTGACGTCGTACGAGAACTTGTACTCGGGGTGCGGGTCGTACTCCAGGGACTTGGCGGTGTAGGCCACGGGCACGGCAGCGTAGGAGGGGACGGCGCCCGAGACGATGCCCTTAGCGGCGGCGTAGGCCACGGGTGCCACGGGCTCGGCGTAGGCCACCGGGGCGGGGTGTGCGACGTGGTCCACGGCGGCGTAGGCCACAGGGGCTGCCTGCTCGACAGTGGCGTAGGGGGCGGCGTGGTCGTAGGCAACGTGCTCGACGGGGGCGTAGCCCACTGGTGCGTAGCCCACGGGCGTCTCTGAAGGCAGGAGCCCGGCGTGGACGGCGGCCAGGCAGCCCGCCACGAAGAGGATCTTAGGGAACAACACAAGGCACGTCTTAGCACTCTGGCCAGTTTCCTTTCCCAAAAAATGAATATTTAAGCACTAATCAGCATTTTCTGGATGGCAGCTGAAGCCTGGATGCACGGAACGCTCCGGAAGACACTCACCTTGGTGGTCGCCATGCTGAGTGTGTGTGTGTGCTCTTGCCTCGGCGAAGCTAGTGCAACTTGCCGGCCCAGACGAAGGGCCCCGTATTTATACCGGTAGGGCCGTGCCTAGGGCCGCCTAGGCCCTTTGAACAGGCATCCCCCCTCTTCTCCGCAGTGCATCTTTGCTGCAGTGTTTTTTTTCCTGCTCCCACGCCGTGCGGTGCGAGTGGGGCTCGGAGGGAGCGAGACGGCACTCCGCCTTTCGCCCCACTCTCGCCTGCCCGCTGGCCGGCCGGCTGCCTGGCCGGTTGGCTGGCTGGCCGGCCGCGCCGCCACCCTGCGACCGTGACCTTGGGCGAGTAATACGTTCACGTAATACAGTGCGTTGCACCCGAGGCGCTGCACTGCGCCGCACTGCGCTCACTGCACCACGCCCCCAGTGCGTCGCGGCGTCGCGCTGGCCCAGGGCCCAATTCCAGTTCCACGTTTTTGTTCATTTATGAAAATGTTTTTGACACTAGTTTTCAGACGCTGAATGGCGTCGAAGGTTAGCCTCGGATTAACTTTTTGTTTAAAATTGTTGAGTCAAATGCAACATAATCCGGTTTCTGTTTTCAATAGCACCCTGTCACCTAAATGTGTCTTGTACCTTTGGGTATGTTTAAAGTGAAAGGTGTCATCTGCTAAAAATCGATAGCTGTGACAAAGAACTGAGGGCTTTGATTTCCATTTTGGATTGGCATCCGCAGCTGACCATGCCTCAGCTTCTCCGCAACCCTTTCGTCGCTACTCCACGTGAACGAATCCCGCGGGCCAAGCAGTTCTGAGAGCGCGCGTGCACCCGGCGACATTGACTTTGGCGATACCCCACGTGCGCTAACGACTGTACTCCGGACTGGAACCACCGCGGGCGCGGCCGTTTTTTGGCGGCCAGTTCCTTCGCAGATACTCCGCGCGCGGGCGCGGTGGCGCGGGGTAGCTGCGCGTTGCTGTTTTTTCGGTTGTTGTTTTTTCGCGCGCGCCGCGGCGGTACCAAGGATCACGTAGGCCGCGCCTTTGATGCGTTCGCGGCGCACGACGCCTGTTGCGTAACGCGTATGGGATGCGTATAAAGAACTCCCCTCCACATCGCTTTGTACCACCGTCGTGACGTGGCCTCAGTTGTCGGCCGAGTTCATCGACCGCGAGGTGCAAGGGCCGCTAGGGCCGCTAGGGCCGCTAGGGCCTAATGATGCCGACACGGCTTCGTTCACTCACATTTTTGATTTATTGGTTTCATTCAAGTTTGTTTTGTTTGTCCGCGAAGGGACCCATGCGCGCGATTCGGCGCCGAGCCGTCGCTACCCCGCGAGACCCCCATTCGTTCCGACGCCACCAAACAGTGTCACTCACGGTCACCCTGTCTCTCTCGTGCCCCCACGGGAAGCCCCGAGAGTGTGAGAGAGACGGTTGAGCCTGGCGGACGGCGTCACGCGCGTGCCGCGTCGTGCGCCCGGCGGTGCGGATCGCAGCCGCGCTCATGAATGGCAAGCAGCAGGCCGCCAATTCATTTGTAGTTTTCGAGTGCCTCCGCACGCAGACTCGCGGTGGGCGAGGCAGGGCGAGGCGGCAAGCGCGCGCGGACAATGCGTGTTGAGGCTCCACACTGTTGTTCGGCAGGTGGCAAAGGTAATAGCAAATCAGTCACACACAGATAGTCAATAAATTATGTTTTGTATTTTGCTCTGTTTTTGTGGTCCCAGCAAAGGGTTTTGCAGGTCCCGGACATTTTTGGCTTCTTAGTGGTAGTAGGCGGGGGCAGCGGCGTAGGCCACGGGGGCGGCCACCTTGGCGATGGGGGCGGCGTACGCGGCGTGGGCGTAGGCGGGGGCGGCGTACGCAGCGGGAGCGGCGTAGGCAACGGGGGCGGCCACCTTGGCGACCACGGGGGCGGCGACGGCCTTGACGACGGGCACACCGATGGCCTCCTTGCGGACGACGGCGTTGAAGCCGTTGACGGGGTCGGCGGTGTAGTCGACGGTACGGCGGGTGCCGTCGGGGTCGGTCAGGGAGTAGGAGCCCTGGACGACATCACCCTGGCGGGACTCGTGCTGGTTCTTGGAGTCGCCGGTGAGGGCGTCCTGCACATCGTAGGCGTAGCTGTAGCTAGGGTTGGGGTCGAAGTCGGTGTCGACGACGGTCTTGGCCAGGACGGGGGCGGGGGCAGCGGCGTAGGCGACGGGGGCGGCGATGCTCTTGACGACGGGGGCGGAGTAGGCGAGGGGGGCGGCGTGGGCGTAGGCGGGGGCGGAGTAGGCCACGGGGGCGGCGGCGTAGCCCAGAGGGGCGTGCGCGATGCCAGCCGAGTAGGCCAGGGGGGCGGGGGCCAGGACGCCGGCCTGGGCGGCGGCCACGAAGGCGGCGAGGAGGACAAGCTGTGGGCAAACGAGCAGGGGTTAGACATTACAGTGACTTTATAAAAATAAGTGCCCTTCTGCGAAAAAAGAAGTTTAGTTTTGTTAATTTAAAATTCGAAATTTAAATTTGAATTAACAGCATTTTCTGATTAGTCTACAAATGCATTATCACGTTTGTTTCTACTATCAATCGGAAGTAATGTGTTTGCTTTGAATTGAATCTTAATGATTGTTTAGATGCTTTGAGTGTGGCGTTTGGCCGTGCTCACCTTGAAAGCCATTGTTGATGGTTTGACGGTCCGGCAACGAGTCGTGGCTTGCAAGCGGCACCCTGTGCTTATATACTAGTGTCCTGGCCGCGCCCGTCCAGGCCCGCCACGCCCTGCCACGCTAATATAGAGGGGGTGGCCTTCGGGGACCTCCGGCTTGGAGGGGCGAAACACCAGTCGAAACGCCAGTCGAAACGCGTGGTCTAAACGGTCTTCAGCCCGCCACTGCATTCCGCGCCTAGCATCCTGGCTGTGCCACCGCCGGTGAAACTCGGAACCAGGATGGACGCAGTTTTTCTATCCTTGTGTTGGGCATTTGCTATATTCGTGCCTTTATGGCCTTCCTGGCCACTTCACGAGATGCTCTAAAAGTGTAACAATTTTCCGAAATGTCTTCCAGAACACAGAGCATTTACAAACCAATTTAAATGAATCTACAAACGATAATTAAAAATACTTCTTTGATTTCTTAAACTGCTTTTTGCCATTTCTTGCCTGACCTGTAGCTGTCAGTGTATCGTGGGCATCGTCGGCGTCTGCCTTGTCACCCGGCCGTGTTGATGTTCCCGATCTGAGTCATCGTCGACCCAAAGGAAGAGTCGTCCGCCCGGTTCGTTGCCCCGAGACGAGACGGCGCCCCCGTGGCCCGTGGCCCCCTTGGCCCGTGGGCCCCGGCCGACGGAGACGCGCGCGCGGCCCTGAACTTGAACCTCTGCAGGCGCCGCAGACTCCCCGTGGAGGGGGGCGGCCGACTCATCCCACTGGGTCATCCTCCGCGGCCTCATGGCGGCCTTGATCTTGGCCGCGGCACCCAGCGGCACCCACTGGCACCCAGGCTCTCGAGTCATTCAGTCAACGCTGGTAAAACTAAAGTGTAGTATTACCCTCTGGTTTCAAGCGTAATCAGTCGACGTTTGAAATCAAGCGTATCAGGCTCATCCGCCAAGATCTAAATGCATGGGGAATTTCCCGAGTACGCTTCATTTCAAGCGTAACTCTATGCTTGACTCAAATTTTCACCATAATATGGAGAATCTTCACCGTGAGACTTTTAGAGTGTACACACCTAAGTGCTCAGTACACACTTTTCATTGTAACTGCGACGTGTTTTTCACGTGTTGCGAGAACGGCTTTCGGGGCCCGGTATTGCCACTGCCGGGCGGTCCTGGCTAGTATGCACGCCTCGCTCTGCCTACTTGGCGCGAGAGTACTGTACAGTAGTCGTTTGGCTCGCCTCGCCGCCGTTTACCGCCTCAAGTGCAAGTTCAAATCCCGCGCGCGCCTCCCTTGACATAGACAGGCCTGGCCGGCTGATGCAAACTGTCGGAATCTTGCCGCCGTCTAGACGCTAGCCAAGTGGCGGTGAGCAAGATCAGGGTCGGCCGAGTCAATGAACCGGCCGCATGCACGTACACGCACGCAGAGTGGGTTTACTCTGGTTTGCGGACTTGGCTCATTCTTGTTGTAGGTTACGCATGAAGTGCACGGTTTGCATTCAGCCGCAGTGCTGACCCTTCCTTGTCGAGGAGCCTGTCCTGTCGGGAGGGTCCTTTGCTGTTTCTCCTTCAGATGCGCTGCGATGGCACGCTGGGATGACACACTGCTCTCCTCGAAGGATGCGGCGGTTGCGTCAGACTTTCGCTCTCGGCGTGGAGGCACGCGGCCGGCCGTTGCCATGGACACCGGACCAACCGGAGAACCGGACGGTCCAGATTGATCACAAGTGCGTGTTCGTGACCTCCGCGGCAGACGGTGGCGCTCGTAGCGGCGCGAACGCGAAGCAGTGCCTCGCGAAATGCGGCGACGGGGTTCCAGCCTCCGCCGTCTGGTCGCGCGGGCGTCGTCGGCAATGGCGATGGCTTGGTGTGCAGGGCTCGTCGTGCGCCCGGCAGCCTGGCCGTCTAACAATCCTGCTCTTGGTTCAAATGCGCATCGGCATCGCGTCGGACTTGATTTGCATTGGTTCACCTTCTCGCACCGTAGTTTGAAGGACTGTTCTGTACTGCCCTTGGCTGTAGAACCACGGCGCGGTGGGCCGGCGGCCTGCCGCCTGTCGGCCTTCAAACTCGATGAACATCGCCTAACGGCGTTTGGACGAGCTGGCGGGGACTCATTGTGGCACACCTTACTTCAATGTCCCTCGAAGCCCGGCCAGCCGTTTCTCACTCACATCACCTGACCTGCCTTCAGCGGCGTGGCGCGGAGTGGCGTGGTTCACCTCACAACTCGCCGCGCCGTGCCGCGCCGTGCCATGCAGCCGGCCGGTTAGGCTATGTGGAGTAAGGTCTCGATAGCCATCGAAGTCACTGATCGGGTGTCGCGTCGGCGTCACTGGTCCGGCGTAAGCTTCCGAAAAAAAGGGTACACTGTCACGAATATTGAGAGATTGTATTGTCGTTAATGTGGTGTTTATAAACGCACCCGTTTAGAAGGTATTTTATCTGGTATTTAGTATGCAATTTCATCCATTCATGACTGAATTTTTTCAAGAATATTGTAAAGCCGCCTCTCCCGCACGGTGTCGGAGGCATCCGTTTTATTTATTGATAATTCCCAGGCGCTGCTATATCGCAGTTTGGCAAAATTACCGGTCCTTCGAGTTGTGATTAATAGCCCATTCATTGATGATGTCGGGTGCTGGATCTCAATTCGAGGCTCTCGGTTCGATAATCGAGCCGGTGAGGGTCGATCTCTATCGTCGGGGCAGTCTGCCTGTCGGCCCGGCCGGCCCGACGCATATTATCGTGCTTGTGGGCCTTGGGGGCCTTGAGGGGCCAGCACGTCCACCCACGCCGCAGTGCCGCGGGCCCGACTCCGGGACGGACGCCACTGCCGGGCCGCCGGGCCGCCGGCCGCTGGGCCCCACCGATACCATCTGACGGACTGTGGCGCTGCGGCTCCGACTGCATGCCCACTATACTTAATTCGCGCACAGCTGGTTTCGACTTCCTCCCGTTTTCGCCTTGAACGGGGCGATGCAAGTCGCCTTGGCCGCGGCCGGCGGCGGGCGTTGGCGGTCCGGATTAGGGCACCGCGGGCACCGTGGGCCCGCCGAGGCACGCCGAAGCACGCGCCAGCGCGGGGCCGGCCAGGCCGGATTACCCAAAGCTGCAATTCATCAGCGGAAAAAAGAAAATGATTTTTTTTGGGACCGCTGCCATTTTTTTATGTATCTAATTGATGTTTGAAGACGTAAATGACACCAAGTTTTGCTCATCGGTTTGTCCAGGACATAAAGGGTAGAAAAATAAATAGTTTCAATAAATTATGTTTTGTATTTTGCTATATTTTTGTGGTTCCCACGGATGGTGGTGTGGGTCCCGGACCAGTGGTCACTCCTTAGTGGTAGTAGGCGGGGGCGGCGTACGCGGCGTGGGCGTAGGCGGGGGCAGCGGCGTAGGCCACGGGGGCGGCGATGCTCTTGACGACGGGGGCGGCGGCGTAGGCCACGGGGGCGGCGTGCACGGCGGGGGCGGCGTAGGCAACGGGGGCGGCGATGCTCTTGACGACGGGGGCGGCGGCGTAGGCGACGGGGGCGGCGACCTTGGCGACGACGGGGGCGGCGTGGACGAGGGGCTCCTTGCGGACGACGGCGTTGAAGCCGTTGACGGGGTCGGCGGTGTAGTCGACGATGCGGCGGGTGCCGTCAGCCTCGTTCAGGGAGTACTGGCCCTGGACGACATCACCCTGGCGGGACTCGTGCTGGTTCTTGGAGTCGCCGGTGAGGGCGTCCTGGACATCGTAGGCGTAGCTGTAGCTAGGGTTGGGGTCGAAGTCGGTGTCGACGACGGTCTTGGCCAGGACGGGGGCGGGGGCAGCGGCGTAGGCGACGGGGGCGGCGATGCTCTTGACGACGGGGGCGGAGTAGGCGAGGGGGGCGGCGTGGGCGTAGGCGGGGGCGGAGTAGGCCACGGGGGCGGCGGCGTAGCCCAGAGGGGCGTGCGCGATGCCAGCCGAGTAGGCCAGGGGGGCGGGGGCCAGGACGCCGGCCTGGGCGGCGGCCACGAAGGCGGCGAGGAGGACAAGCTGTGGGCAAACGAGCAGGGGTTAGACTCGCACTAGTTGTTATCACTGTCACACTTTCTTGAGTCTTGATTATTCCACTCGGTTTCACTGGCCACTGGTCACTTTTCACTGCACACGGGAGCACTGTACCTTGAATGCCATTGTTGGTTTCTTGACGGTCCGGGAACGAGTCGTGGCGTTGATACGGACCCCCTGCGTTTTATACCAACTTGCGGACCTGGCGGGCCGAGCCTTTGGCCGAGCCGTCTTCCGGGCGGAGGGTTCGCCGGGGGCCCGGGGGCTCGGGGATGACCTTGCCTGGTGGCCCCACTGCCCCTCCCTGGCCCATCACACACTGCCCCACCCTCGCCGTTTTGGCCCCACCTTGGCCCCACCCACCTCGGCACGCCGTAGTCGTGGGGGAAAGCATGTCCAGGACGCGTGATAGGCTTCGATTGACCACGTCAGTGGCCAGTTTGGCTATGCAACGTCCATGAGATGTGGTGCAAGACAGGTGTAAATTTTGCGCTAAGGAGAAATTGCTTGCTAAATGGTCAAAAATAACATTTTTTTACACAGTATCGTCAGCATAGCAGATTTTTGCTATTTCTACATTTTGGTGACCCTGCATATTCTTTGCTTGGATGTGCCCCTTTCCCTCGTGCTTTTTGTCTCCTTCCACAAGCATGGCTTAATTTTTACCGGTGTTTATCTTTGTGAGTCGTTGCGGGGGTCGCGCAACTGACATTTTGTTGCACTGCATTTAACGCCCACCTTGACCGGCGCAGCGTTCTCATGATTGGTGACTGGATTTCATTTCCTGTGGACGGAAAGACAAACGCGTTTGGAGCGGGTGTGCGGGGCGGGGGCTTTGCTCTCTGTGTTCGTTTCTGCGTGCATGCCGCGTCAAGGCGGGGTCGCATGAAGCAAACTGCACGCGCAACAAAATTGGAGTTCAAACTCCCAAACCTAAGTCGGCCCACCCAACAAATTAAATGAACAAAAATTTTCACCGGTATCCCTATTTTGCTGGACATTTCTTTCCTCTTGCTTTTCGTCTCAGGAGTTGTTGGTGTTTATTCATAGCACTTTGCGGCGAGAAAAATAAATGACAATGATTTGCGCTATCCAGCGCTATCCCTTGTTTGATGGCGCTGGATCGTGGGTGTTCCTGGTAGCTCCCCCGAACAACAAAGGCTGGTGCCGAAAGCACTGCGGACGGACGGACGGAGTGACCGTGCAGTCTTCGTCTCGAGGAAAAGTGCTCCGCTTGTGCGCGCCGCCCGTCTGCGGCTGCTGCCTGTGGCTGCCTGTGGCTGCGGCTGCCCGGGGCGGACCCGGCCGCCGCCCCGCCGTCGCGACGCCAAGGCCGTGAACGGCTTCCTGCAGCGCGTCCGGCCCGTCCAGGCCGTCCGGCCGCAGACTGAGCGTCGTCTCTCTGTCTCTCTCGCACTCGTGAGGCGTCCCGTGTAGGTGCGAGAGAGACGGCGACGAAAACAACGGCTCTCGGAACGAGTGTGCACGCCGACGGCGCGGTCCTGGACGCCGCCCTTTGTGGCGTGGAGCACGATTGGCCCGTAATTGCGGCTAATGCCTCCGCCCGCACCTGACGCGGAAGCCGCCGTCTCTCTCGCACCCCCGCGGACCCTGCGGGACGCCCCGTGAGTGCGAGGGAGACGGACGACCTGTGGCATCAGTCGAACTGAACGGCCAATAATTGGGCGGTGTCGATGGCGCCGGTCGATACCGCGGGACTGCAGCCAGCGTCAGGCTGCGTCGGGCGGCCTTCTGACCTAATGAGGTTTACTTTTGTTTTGGCGCATTTCAAGACGATGTTGCATGTTTATTCATATCCGTTTAATATCATGGCTGAGCGGTGTACTCTCGGGCACACGTGAGTATCTGACGTCATCGATGAAAACACTCTAACTTGGCTGTATCGTGTGGCAGTGTTGCTGCTAGGCTGGGTTAATTATATCCGCGGTAACGCTTTTGATTAGACTGACGTCATCGCGGATAGATTTCTAATTGGTTGTGGGCTCCGTGTTCCGTGCAAACAGACACGATTTCAATCAGCTTGCCATCAAGTCTATCGCAAAATTAATAGGTTTACGAATGATTATTTTTTTTCCGGCAGGTGTGTCCTGTCTTCAATTTTTCTTGTTGATTTTGCAGCGAAAATTAGCATAGGAAAGCATTAAAACTTATCGCAGGGCGCTGGTGCTTCATTACTGGTATATGGTCAGCAATGAATGAATTTTTGGAGGCATGTGTTTTACTACACATACATACGCAACTTGGTTTCAAACCATTCTTCATACCTTCTCCAAAAATCTTTGCAGGGTGTCAAAAGGAAATGAATAAAAAAGTTGTTCCAAATAAATTATGTTTTGTATTTTGCTATATTTTTGTGGTTCCCACGGATGGTGGTGTGGGTCCCGGACCAGTGGTCACTCCTTAGTGGTAGTAGGCGGGGGCGGCGTACGCGGCGTGGGCGTAGGCGGGGGCAGCGGCGTAGGCCACGGGGGCGGCGATGCTCTTGACGACGGGGGCGGCGGCGTAGGCCACGGGGGCGGCGTGCACGGCGGGGGCGGCGTAGGCAACGGGGGCGGCGATGCTCTTGACGACGGGGGCGGCGGCGTAGGCGACGGGGGCGGCGACCTTGGCGACGACGGGGGCGGCGTGGACGAGGGGCTCCTTGCGGACGACGGCGTTGAAGCCGTTGACGGGGTCGGCGGTGTAGTCGACGATGCGGCGGGTGCCGTCAGCCTCGTTCAGGGAGTACTGGCCCTGGACGACATCACCCTGGCGGGACTCGTGCTGGTTCTTGGAGTCGCCGGTGAGGGCGTCCTGCACATCGTAGGCGTAGCTGTAGCTAGGGTTGGGGTCGAAGTCGGTGTCGACGACGGTCTTGGCCAGGACGGGGGCGGGGGCAGCGGCGTAGGCGACGGGGGCGGCGATGCTCTTGACGACGGGGGCGGAGTAGGCGAGGGGGGCGGCGTGGGCGTAGGCGGGGGCGGAGTAGGCCACGGGGGCGGCGGCGTAGCCCAGAGGGGCGTGCGCGATGCCAGCCGAGTAGGCCAGGGGGGCGGGGGCCAGGACGCCGGCCTGGGCGGCGGCCACGAAGGCGGCGAGGAGGACAAGCTGTGGGCAAACGAGCAGGGGTTAGACATCCCATGCTGCAAGAGTTGTTATCAATCTTCACAAACTTGTCATTGAATCTCTCGATTCTGTCTCACTTTCCCGGTCACTTTGGCTCACTTTGGGTTTCACTTGTCCACCTTCACTTTGCCACTGCACACTGGAGCACTGTACCTTGAATGCCATTGTTGGTTTCTTGACGGTCCGGGAACGAGTCGTGGCGTTGCCTCGGACCCCCTGCGTTTTATACTCCGCGCTCAGGCCCGGGGTTCTGGGGGTTCGGCGCGCTGACCTTGCAAGGGGCCCCTCCCCGTTTCCCCAGTGGGGGCCCCCACGACGCACGTTTTGGCTCGCCTGCAGTGATCGCCCTGTCATAAGTGGAGGGGAGCATTTCTCCGACTTTCCGGCGCGGGGTCGCGGAGCAGGAACCAAGTGCATGTTACATGTTTGATGAATTTCGGTGTAAAAATTTGGCTGGAGTTACTTCCCTTGGGACGCAGCAAGGGGGCGTGACCGTCGGCGCTTGCGAGCATTCCTCTCGCAGCCCGTGCTGTCCGCGTGACATTGGGGGGCCGGCCGTTGCAATTATTGCACCGTGCAGTCGCTGGCGGGCCTGGCGGGCCTGGCGGGGCGCTCGCGGGTAAACAGGGGTCGTGGCGCAATGCGTCGCGGGCCAAGGCGTGGGCGGCGTGGGCGAGGGCCGAAAAGGGGGAAACGGGAAAATTGGCGCGTCATGTGTAGGGCTGTGACAGCGGGCCGCAGTGTTGCTGGCTCGCCAGGGCGTGTCGGGGCGATCTGGGAGAGAACAGAAGCAGTCCAGTTCCGCGCTGAACAGTTGGCTAGAAGACCGGTGGACGCGGCCAAAACTTAAGGCGCGTGTTGAGCTTCGGAGTCGCTCAGCAGGACTCGAACCGAGCGTGTGAATGGATTCCTCGTTAGGAGAGCAATCCAGTGGTGGGGTCACACGATCAGTTCAAGTCCCATTTAGCGACTCTGGAGCTCAAAACGCGTCCGGGATTCCGACCGCCTCCACCGGTCTTCTGGCAGATCCACTGTGCGGCGCCGGGTTCGCTTGCGTCCCACCACCTCGTGCCCGGCGCCGCGACCTTGCCCGGCCTTGCCCTGCGGCGCCCTGCCCTGTTCCTGGTCCGGGGCGTCGTCCGGGGCGTCGTCCGGGGCGCCGCGACGCCGCCACTTTCACGAGGGCTGCGGCCGAACCGCGTGCCGCTCCGGACGCGTGCGCCGGCGTGCGCGTGCTCGGCCAAGGTCGCGTGGCGTTGGCAGGCAGCGGGCCGCACGCCGCTGTCGTCGCTGTCCCTCTCGCTCTGACGGCGGCGTCCGGACGGCGCGAGAGAGACAGGGAATCAGTCTGCAGACCCCCCACCACCCCGGGCCGCGCCGCGCCCAGCGTTCAGCCAAAGATAACTTTTGGCGAGCGGACTTGTTTGATGAAATAATCGAGTGTCCGGTGGCGACGCGCGCCGCGGCGAGTCATGTCGGGTTGGCCCACCACTCCGCTCGTTTGCGGCGTTTGGCTGCGATTCGTCTACGAATCGGTGGCAGTGAGGCAAGACGCGTGGGTGGCCAGTGGGCCAGTCCCAGCCAGTCCCGGCCGTCCCGCCGGCCATATCGCGCACTGCCCAGCACTGCCCTGGCTCTGGCTCTGCCCGCAATCGCCCAAACTGTCTCGTGATTGGCGGGCCGATAGCCAGGCCAGCAGCAGACCGATTCTGAGGAGGAGGTCTCTCTCGCACTCACGGGGCGTCCCGGAAGGGTGCGAGAGAGACAGGCCGGCGAAAACGCCTCTCGGAATCAGACTACAGGGCCAGGGCCGCCGCGTCGGGAACAGCAAAACCGAATCGACAATGTTTAATTACCCGAAATGCCTCAACAGCGCCCACAAAAGAAAAAAGAGCCGATCGATTCATAAAAATGAATTCTTTACGCATTAAACGCGATATTTTTTTTAGCAGAATGATATCCAGTTCTTTTCTCCAAACGGCATGCTGCAAACGAACGGTCCTCGAAATTTGGCCGCTGCATTGCGCCGGGCGAGACCGGTGCCCCGGTGCAGTGGCTCGCGTTGGCTCGCGGTGCCCCATGCGCTCGGACCTTGGCCTTGATCTGGTAGCCGACTTGGCCGGACTTGGCCTGCGAGCGGCCGTCTGGCCCGCACCCCTTTGGCGATATGTACCTCTGTAAAAAAATAACAATCCAGTTCGGCTCATTGTTTTTTGCCTGTCTGTCTGTACTTCTGTCCGCGCCTTTTTTTGCTAATTGTTTGTAAAACTCATTTTGTTGCGTTCTTTTTTTGCAGGTATGTTCAGAGAGTGGTTGGGGCGGTCCACAATTGTACTGTTCGGTGAGTGACACAGCTCGAACTGTTAAATGGATTTTCGGGCCAGCAGATGCTTCCTACGCCATAAAAATAAAAGGCGATTCCTCTCGGCGTGGGACGCGGTTCATTATCCGGGGCGTCTTGTCCTTGGCGCGCCATCCGTCCGTCCGTCCCAATCCCGCCTTTTGGCACTCGTGTCACGCGGCCGCGTTCCGTAGCCCCGTCCTTCGGCCTGCCTCCGCCTCGTCCGTCATCGTCGGCAACCGGAGCGAGGCAGAGCGAGGCAGCGCGAAGCTGCAGAGTCGTTTTCGTCGCTCTGTCTCTCTCGCACTCATGGGGCTCCCTTTGCCGGCGAGAGAGACAGAGCGACTTGAGTCTGCTGGCGTCAAGGGTCCGAGCTTCTCGCGTCGTGGGCACCGCGCCGCCATGTCCCGCCCGGGGCTGTGGCTGGCTACGCTGGCCGGCCGGCCGACTGGCTGGACGGAGTGGACGTCTAGCAGACGAAAGGCCCTGCGAGGTAAACTCGGAGCCTCTCACCCAGTGACTCGAGTTGGCCTCATCAGCGCAGTTATTGTGTTTGCGGCGAAGCCCGGCAAAGGCGAGCAAAGCCGCGGTCACTGGTGGCGGCTCGGCGGCGGTGCGGCGTTGATTGGAGCAGACTGACTGACCGTCATCGGCGGGCCTGGCTGCCTGCCTGCCTGGCCGGACCGCGCCGAAACGGGACCGACACGAAGCTGAAGGCTGCCTCTCGATGCACTCATTTGCTAAAGCACGTTGTCGTCCCTGCCGCCGCCTGCCAAGAGGCAGGTAGGCAACCCTGCCGACTGCGAGGCGTGCGTGCGCGGCGGTACAGTCCACCTCACAGGCGCTCTGCCCGCCGGGATGGCCTGCCGGGATGGCCTGCCGGGACGGTGGGCACCATTCACTCTCTCTCACTCTCCCTCTCGGTGTCGGCTAGAGTTCGCTGGCCCCGCGCCCCGCGCCCCGCGCGCACTCCGGCGGCCTCGAAGGCGACGCCCGCGGCCCCCTGCGCGGCGGCCGGCCCCGCCCGCTGGCCGAGGCCCGCGCCCGCCAAGGACGTCCCTCATTGTTGTGCCGCTACACTAGTCTCCGGAATGCCGCACTGCCCGGCCGGCCCGGCCCTGCCGCCACATCCTCGTTTCCATCGCTCCGAAAACAGGAGTAATGAGTGGCATTATCGGTGTGGTTGCTGCGCGCCTGCAGACTGATGCCGGGAGTCGCTTTCGTCGCTCTGTCTCTCTCGCACCCAAGCGGGTCGCCCCACGAGTGCGAGAGAGAGAGAGAGAGAGAGAGAGAGAGAGAGAGAGAGAGAGAGAGAGAGGGAGAGACGACCGCGACTCTCGGAATCAGCCTTTTGGGTCGATGTCCCCGTGGGGCCGGCGGGGGCCCGCACTCAAGGACGGCCAAACGGCAATTTGGGCCGGGGGGCCGTCCCTATGTCTCGTGAAAATATTGACACCACCGTATCGTGGAGCGCTCGTATAATTTTCACGCCTCAAGGAAAACCACCAAAGGAAAAAAATAATCGAAATCGAGTAAAATGTTTATTTCTTTTTAGGAAACTTTTCGATTACTCTCATCTCTTTTCCTCGCCCCAGGCAAGTAGTTTGCGGACGGCCCCGTCCCTTCCGCCGGAGCCTTGGCGCTGCAGATCCGTTTCACGAGCCGGGCGGGCCGCTTCTTCCTGCGTATGAATTTCGGCGGCGCGTTCGCGCGTTCTCACGCCACCGCCTTGCATCACCGGGCGGAGGCAAAGCAGGTGAAGAAGGCGAGTTTGGTTCCCGTTCCCATGGCAACGCGCTCGCTTTGCTCGCAACGCGTCAAGGCCGCGCTCGCCGGAATTTGGCCGATATTTACAGCGTGGACCTACTACTCTGTTTGCGTGTGGCTAATCGCAAAGCAGCTGACGGCCGGGCCGGGCCGGGCTGGGCCTTGCGGTGTGGCGGGTCGTCCCGCGCGGCCTGCTTGTCGTCCAGGGGGATGGTCGGCACCTCCCTTGGCCGCCCTGCGCGCCTTGCGCCACGCCGCCTTCGCCAAGCCTGCCTTCGTGCCGCAGATGCGTTGCGTGGGGAATGGGTGCAGCGGCGCGCCCGTTGCGTTTAGCGCTGCGTTAAGTCAGCCCAGCCGTGCCGGCCCAGCCGTGCCGCCAACCGGGAAGGGCCGAGACTTTGGAAACGAAACCCAGCCGCCGGGACCACCCGCGGGAACTCTGTCTATCCGCGGCGCCAGTTGCGTCGTGCTGAGGATCACCCAGCAAGCGGTTTCGGCTCTACTTCAGCAAGACTGGAAAAAGTTATTTTTGACTTGGTAAAATTGGGAGAAACAGAGAGGCGTGTCGTTGAAAATGAGTTTCTGCGGCCGTTGGCGGCAGGTGCCCTAGCGTGCCACGCGCCCCATCGCAGCATTGTGAGGCATCGACCGGTTCCTTGAGGAGGCAGAGGAGGGGGAGGCGGTCTCGGCGAGGCCGGGAAACAGAGAGGCGGAATATGTAGCAGTCTGCGACTCAGTCTGCGACACCGGATTGCCTGCTTCCGGTGCACCACTTAACTCGGTGCTGACGTCACCGCAAAGGGCGTGGCATGGCCAATGGCCGTGGCTGGCCGTGGCCCTCGGAGAGGCGCTGCCGTGCGCCGCGGCCCTGAGAGATGACCAATGATGATGGCCGCCAGTGATGGGCCCGGAGAGAGAGAGAGAGAGAGAGAGAGATCGTTATTGGAGCGTTTTGCGTTGTTTTGGTACTGCGCTCAACTGGGCCGAGCCGATGGGCAGGTGTCTGAAATGGGAGATGGGGAACACTCTAAAACACTTATCTTAATTTGAATTAAATTGTTAGTTTTCAGTTTAATCACTAAGAATTACACGGACATACTTTGTCATTTTGAGTTAACCTAGAGATTCGATGAAAATAATTCCATGGGACTGGAGCTATAGTGTGTTGAGAGTCGCTCTGTCTTTGGATTGACCGGCTGAATACACTGACGGACTGACCGCTGATTGGTGCCGTAATGGCGTCCGTTCCCATGGCGGCGCTCTGCTCAGCTCTGCTCGGCTCTGCTCGCCTTTGTAGCGATTAGCCGCTGCACCGCGGTGTCCAGTCGCTAGCGAGGACAGCGGGTACCAGCCGGGCCCCGCCGTAGAGCATAGAGCACGTTTTTGGTCTCTTGAAAGAAGAAAACGTTTGTTGCGAGCTTTTCTGCCAGGCACAGTGGGTTTGCCAAGACCGGTGCAGGTGGCTGAAACTCTAGACGCGTTTTGAGCTCCAGAGTCACCAAATGCGACTCAAACCGAGCGTGTGACCCACCAATGGATTCCTCGTTCGGAGAGCAATCCATTGGTGGGGTCACATTTAGTGTCTCTGGTAATTGAAACGTGTCTGGGAGTTTGACCTCCTCCACCGGTCCTCTGGCCCACCGTGCCAGGTCTCTTTTTCGTGTTCTCGAAAAGCGTCCATCTCTTGGCGCAGTGTTTGTTTTGCAATCGACTCCAGCACCGCTTGCTTCCGACTCTCACGCCGTCGACACTATCGACGATATCGATTGGGACCTCTGCGACCGCGCGCGCGTTGAGGTCTCCCGCGCACCAATACCAATGCGTATGCAAAAGTGATCTGACAGGCCGTTCTTTGAACCGCAATCAAGATCCTTGAGTCATTTGGTCCTGTCATTGTGTCGAGTGTTGCCTTTTACGCCACGGTTATCTTGGCGACGACGCGGCGACGCGGCGCGGTGCGGTTTTCGATCGTTCGAATAAGGCGCCGCGTCCTTGACCGGCCGCCTGTCGTTTAGTCCACCCGATGAAAGGCAGCGCAGCGCCGCCCACGTGACAGCACTCTTCGTTTCGACAGCATTCTTTGTACTCTATTTGCGTGGCTCGAACTCAAACCCCAAGTCTTTGCGTTTGTTCGGTCGTTCAGTATTACTTTTTCACGCATTTTCGCATGATAATTTGTGCTGGTACTTGGACAAAAGAAATGGACTTGCCCACTTTTGTCTGATGCGCCAGGGTTGTCTGCCCGCCAGGGTAGTCCGGTCCGCTGCCCTTGCGGTGCGGCTGTCCCGTCAATGGAAGCGCATTCATTGCCCCCATCCAGTCAATGAAAAATCTAGATCTGCCACCACCACTGCCTCCACCACCACCAGGACGGCGACACTGCGCTACTCGTCCACTACCCTCGCCAACCGAGTCGCACGTGTCTCCGACTGACAGTGTGTGTGTGTGTGTGTGTGTGTGTGCACACGATGGCGTTTATAAGCGAAACGCAGCTATCCGATAGCCGCAGTGCAAATACGGAATTCTGCCCGGCAGGATGCTTGCGGTGAGTGGTCTGCAGTGTGCCGCGAGGCTGGAGCAGGGCCGGGGCCGTAGGAGTCATGGAGGGCCAGCACGATGCCTCGGATTGAATTCTTAGTGGTGCCTCGCGGGGCGGGCCCGTCCACAAATTCCGTGGCGTCCCTGCTCCACTAGAGCGCCCGCATCTGTGTGTCCGTGTGAGCATCCATGTGGCCATCCTGAGGCCAGCCTGTGCTGCTGTGTGACTGTGTGACTCTGTGCCCGCCGGTCTAACCCTGTTGCTGGCCATGCAGTTTGTGTTCCTGAGCGCCGCGCTGGCTGCGGTGGCGCAGGCCGGCGACCTGGGTTACGCGGCGGCCCCCGCCGTCTCGTACGCCAGCTACGCCCCCGCCATCAAGACGGTGGGCCTGGCCGCGCCGGTGGCGTACGCGCAGCCCGCCCTGACCGTCGCCAAGGTGGCCGTGCCCGCCGTGGCCAAGGTGGCCGTGGCCGAGCCCTACGACCCCAACCCCGCGTACGCCTTCTCGTACGGCGTGTCCGACCCCGCCACCGGCGACGCCAAGCAGCAGAAGGAGGAGCTGCAGAACGGCGTGGTGCACGGCGTGTACTCGCTGGTGGAGCCCGACGGCACCACCCGCACCGTGCACTACACGGCCGACCCCCACAACGGCTTCAACGCCGTGGTGGACCGCCAGCCCGCCAAGGTGGCCGTGGCCGCCGTCGCCAAGGTGGCCGTGCCCGCCATCGCCAAGGTGGCCGTCGCCGCCCCGTCCTACTCCGTCTACCACTGACGAGCGGCCCTAGTCACTTTCTGTTATCTGTAAATTTGTTATCATCTCCATTACTCGTGTCGCCTCATGTATAGTTACAAGCAATAAAGACGATAACGTCTTCCTTCTGCCTTTGCCTTTACCGCCACCCCGAGTGTTTTGCGTGGAGCACACCGGCACGGAGGCACGCTTGTGCACACGCGCGAACAAACACACACACACACACACACACACACACACACACACACACGTGTGGCACGGAGGAGTGACGTCTGACGCGCAGCGTCTTGTGCAACCTGTCAACGCGGCGAGGAGAAGTTGGCCCCTCTCTGTCCACTTCCAGTGAACGGACGTTTACCCCCCTCCAGTCCGCTGGGTTTTCCTTTCTCTCTCTCTCGCACTCCTTGAACACGACACGGATTGGCATTGCAACGGTATTGCGCGCGTTTTGAGGGTGCGGGCCTACCTCAACAGGCTGCGCTGTGCCTCTGGCTGTGGCGTGGCTTTGCCCAGCGAAAAACCACCGTTCCAGGATGGTCGAGTCTGAGACCAGCGCGCAGCCCTGCCCCGTTTCCGCCATCCCATATGGCCAACTAGACCGTCTAGACCGTCGTGTGTGCCACCGCCATTGATGTGTGTGTGTGTGTGTGTGTGTGTGTGTGAGTGCGTGAGTGCGTGCCCACGCGGCGCGCGACCTTGACCAACGCGAGCCCTTTTGGAGTGCGCGCCGCTCGCACGCACGCCCGGGAATCTACTCACGCACGCGCCTGCCCTATTGAAGAATCCGCGAGTGGGGGAGGCACTGGAAAAAAAACTCGTTCTGTTGACGCCGCGGACTCGTCCATACGTGGGAGAAATTGAGTCCGAAATAGGGTGTTTTAGCAGGTGAAAAATGGTGAGCAGCGTGATTGAAATGGACTTTCTCGCGGTAGCTCGTAGATCACCAGTAGAACCCGCGCAGCGTAGCATGCCTAAAGTGTACTCGTTTATGCTGTTCATAATCAGTTATATCAGCTGCCGTTGCAAAACGTCGTCACTTTTCTTTTTTTTACCTTGTGTTTTTTTTTTTTTTTTTTCGTTTGAATGGCGGCCCGGGTGGGTGGCTTAAATTATGACTGGTGCGCGATGCGGAGTGATATGGAACTTGTTCTCCGCGCGAAACCAGCACCGCCGCGTCCTTTTTGTCTTTCTCTCTTTTTCGCCTCGCAGGGTCTTGTCCAGCCCAATTTGTATTGTCCGTCTCGCCCGGGCCGGCCGTTTGGCGCGCGGCCCGCGCCGCCGCTCGTTTTATGGCCGCGCGAGGAAGCGCACCCCTTGCCTCAGCAGTACTCTGAAAAAAAAAGTGGAAAATTATTGAAAACTACTCTGTTAAAAATAAAGGTACGTCTTGAATTTCTCACTTATTCATAACAACTTTTTCTGTACTGTACGCACTGGATACTCATGCCAAGTAAAACTTTATTTGATTTAGATACAATTTTTTCCCATCAAGTTCCCGGTGATTGGCAAGATTTTTACTTCAACACCGTATTTTCACATGGGAGGCTTTGTCTCGCACAAGATGTGCTTTGATTGCGAGGGGTGAATCACTAGTGTACTCATGTGTACAAAATTGCCCGTACTCAGTGTACTCACAAGTTTAAAAAGGGCGTAATTCTCTAGTTTTTCAACCGATTTAACGTTGAGTGCCGTTAAAAACGCTCAATAAAGCCTTAAAACGTTTTAAATTGTGAAATTTATGAGTAAACCAAGGTGTAGTCACCCGTGCTCATGAGTACACCAGAACGCCGAGTGATTCGCCCCTCGTTTGATTGGCGGTCCGCCGACAAAGAGAGGCCGGCGGCATCCGGGCGATGTAACGCGGGCGGGGCACTGAACCGAGAGGGCCTCGCGGCCGAGGGTCCACGGCAACGCGATCCCGCGACACGGAGCCGGGCGGGCCGGGCGGCGCCTCGGCCGCAAGGTGAAGCGACTCAAGGCAGGGCACCGGCACGGCACCGGCACGGCACCGGGAGGACGCGAGCACCGCGTCGGCCGAAGCGCTTCCCCGCCACCGTTTTGTCGGCCACTGGCGGCGTTCTGAACGCCCAAGTGTGTTTGGACGCATCTTTGTTGGGGACCTGTCGCCTTGGAATGGACAAGTCGTGGACTCGAGGGGTTTGGACGAGCAGGGGATCAGAAGGCTGCAGTTCCCGTTGTTTTTGACAAGTTCACTCAAACAGGTGTCCGCGAACGTTTGTGTGTGTGCGCTTGCGTGTGTGTGGGGTGGCCTTGCCGGGACTTTAGGTGCACTTGGCCTCCGCGGTGAACACAATACGATGTCTTAGTTTTGTCCCGGCGCGCTGCGCGGTGCTGCTCGGTGCGGCGCGCGGGTGTTGGATTTCAGCGGGGCCGGGGGGTGGGAGTCGTCCGGCTAGGATGGACCCTCGAACGGCCAGGTGCATAGAGTTGCATTGTATAAAAGGACTGCAGTGCGACATGGTCAGCACAGTCCTGCCTGCCCAGTGACAAGCCGAGCATCGCCACCTCCCTTCTCCGCCATGGCACTCAAGGTACTTGTCGTGCTCCGCTAGGGTGGCCAGTTCGGCCAGGCGCTAACGAGTTCGGTCCGCAGCTGTTCGTGTTCGCCGCCATCCTGGGCCTGTCCGCGGCCGGCATCATCTCCTCGCCGATCAGGGTGGCCAGCCTGGACAGCGAGTACGACCCGCACCCCGCCTACAGCTACGCCTACGACGTCCAGGACGCGCTGACGGGCGACTCGAAGCGTCAGCAGGAGAGCCGCAGCGGCGACGTGGTCCGCGGCTCGTACTCCGTCAACGACCCCGACGGCACCCGCCGCACCGTGGACTACGCCGCGGACCCCGTCAACGGCTTCAACGCCGTGGTCCGACGGGAGCCCCAGGCCGTGGCGCTGGCCCGGCTCGCCGGCCCCGCCCTGGTGGCGCACCCCACCGTCGCGCTGGCCTCCACGTCGTCGGCCCGCGTCGACGCGCCCTCCGGCATCACCGTGGCCGCCCTGCCGCGCGTCGTGTCCGCCGGCTCGCCCTTCGTGCAGCTGCAGCAACAGCAACTCCTCCAGCCCCAGCTGCAGCAGGTCCAGCAGATTCATCCCCAGCTGCAGCAGCTGCAGCCCGTGCAGCAGATCCAGCAGGTGCAGCAGCTCCAGGCCTTGCAGCAGCAGTTGCAGCTCCAGCAGCTGGTGAACCCCGTCGCCCTGGCCACCAACCTGGGCCTCGCCGCGCTGGCGGGCCCCGGCCTGCTCCAGCGTGGACCCTGGGCCTAGGCGTCACGGCTCCGTCGCTGCCGCGGTCACCCCGCCGTGCCCCGTCAGGGGCTGCCTTCGGATCGATTTAGTGGACTTCCTTCTCAGCTTTCCTGCTCCTTTCTCTTTTCCAAGCTTCGAGTGGACTGTTCTTCCTCGACTCGGTGTGGGCTTTTCTGTGTTTCTGAACTGAAAGGGGTTTGATTTCCTGTGATAATTTGCCCCGGCGGCAGGTGGGTGTGAGCGTTCGGCTCGAGATTGAGAAGCACAGGTTTCTAATACTTTTCTTCTTAGCTGAATTTTGCCAGGGTACTCAATAAACTGAGCAGGAAATGAAATGAACTGATGTACATGTTTGTGGACTCGTTGTGTTCAAAATGTACGACCGAATAAAATGCACTGCCCGCTTGTTAAAAACGTTCATTTGCCTCTTGTCTACACCCATCCGTATAAAACCGATCTCTCCACATGACCTTTAAAGAAACTGCTCAGGCCTTGCTAATGACATCATTCAACCATTACTACCTTTCGGTCGTTGTGTAAGGAATGAGTGTTTTGTGTCATCGGAGCAATCAAAATTACAAAGCAATGTTTAAGGTCTTTTATAATTTTTATTCAGTTCTTTTGATTTTCATCACAGAGATCGACGTTATGTACAACATATACACAAGTGCTTGTGACATTTTTGTGGCACTCGAAGGAACATCGCTTAGTGGTAGTACGCGGGGGCGGCGTAGCCGTGGGCGGCGTAGGCAGCGGGGGCGGCGTAGCTGTGCGCAGCGTAGGCGGGGGCGGCGTAGCTGTGAGCAGCGTAGGCGGGGGCGGCGTAGCCGTGAGCGGCGTAGGCCACGGGGGCGGCGTGGACAGCGGGGGCGGCGTAGCCGTGAGCGGCGTAGGCCACGGGGGCGGCGTGCACAGCGGGGGCGGCGTAGGCGACGGGGGCGGCGACCTTGGCGACGACGGGGGCGGCGTGGACGAGGGGCTCCTTGCGGACGACGGCGTTGAAGCCGTTGACGGGGTCGGCGGTGTAGTCGACGGTGCGGCGGGTGCCGTCAGCCTCGTTGAGGGAGTAGCTGCCGTGGACGACGTCGCCGTCGCGGCTCTCGTGCTGGCTCTTGGAGTCGCCGGTCAGAGCGTCCTGGACGTCGTAGGCGTAGCTGTACTGGGGATGAGGGTCGAAGTCGGTGTCGACCACGGTCTTGTGGAGGACGGGGGCGGCGGCGTAGGCCAGAGGGGCGGCGTGCGCCACGGCGTGGGGGGCGGCGTAGGCCAGGGGGGCGGCGGCGTAGCCGGAGTAGGCCAGAGGCGCGACTCCAGCCCTAGCGACGGCCACGAGGGCGGCGAAAGCGACGAACTGCAAAAGAAGTGGGTATTAGCACTGCACTGTAATCCAATGTGTGGCACTGTCACTTGGTGCGCGGCTGGCGGGGCTGGCGGGGCGGTGGGCACTCACCCTGAATGCCATGTTGCTTGCTGAGGAGAGCGATCGTCAGTGGCGTCCTGGGCCCGCGCCCGCTCTTATATACAACACGGCACTGTGGCCGTGCCGCCGCGCCGCCGCGCCGCCGCCCCCTGGTTGCCCCAAAACCCCTCCTAGCGCCGCGAGGCCCCTCAGCCCCTGCGCGGCCGCCCCCTTCCCCGCCCCCTCCCCGCCGCGCGTCGGTCAGTGTGAAGGCGTCGGGATCGCGAAGCAAGTCCTATCAGATTCGGGCCTTCGGGCCCTCGGCCTCCCAGCCCGCACGCTTCGTGGTGTAACAGTTTGTTTTCAGTGGCCGCGCGGCGGGCGGGGCGTGGCGGGGCGTGGCGGGGCGTGGCGGGGCGGGCGGGGCGGGGCGGGGTGGGGCGGCCCGGCCGTGCGGGCGGGCGGTGCGTGCGCCATTGTGGCCCTCTCCCAGCGCGGCCGCGCGGCCACCGGAATGAGGCATTAATTCGGCTGGTATACGGTGCCATTCTCCGGGCCGCTCTTAGCTAAAAATTGATCGCCCTTGGAGCCTAAATTCGCTTTCGAAACTAATGAACGTTAGGGCTCATTGTGCGCCAAGGCCGCGTTGGAGCGTTGGGCTGCCCGTTGCGACTCGGTGTCGCCGTGAACCGCTTGCACCGGGATTAGCATGCGAGGAAGGCTCCAGTGTGTGGCGCCTCGCACTTAGAGTGGCGCGGGCCGCGCCGGTTTGGAGGGGCACTCCACCGTACAATGGCCTCTAAGTTATGCGAGCAACGCTCCCCGCAGTGTCGTCCTCCTGTTTCGTTTGCCTCCAATACTCTAGAAAAAAAGTGACCCAGAGAAGCGTTCCGAATGCAGTCATCGATATTGATTGGTCAGCGCTGAATGTGGCAACGCTCCGCCAACTGAACTCCGGTTCTATGTATCCCCAAGCCGGCTGTGCATTGTGGACTCTGGGCGCAGGTTAGTCGAAAGGGGGTGTGGCTGTGGTGTAACGTTCACGTGCCGACTGTTCACGTGAGGAAGCGGCCCAGCTGTTGGTCAAGGTCGGATTGGCGCTCCAGTTAGGCGGCGTGTGAGTCTGTTGGCCCGACTGTGCGAACGCGTGTGATCGTGCGAGTGCGCGCGCGCGTCCGTGTGTGTGTGTGTGTGTGTGTGTGTGTGTGTGTGTGTATGTGCGTGTGTGAGTATTTGTGTTCTTCCTTCTCTCCCGCTCGGGGCGGAAACCTGTATCCATTCTCCATGCCCGATGTCAGGTGACTAGTAGGTGTGGCGCGAAACTGATTCAAACTGTGTTCGGCCGTTTCGTTTTTTTTTTACCGGCCGTCGTGGTCCCCGCGCTGCGCCGTGCTGCGTTGCTCGCTGAAGTCGGTGACGCCCCTCATGACGGCGAGCAGGGCAGGGTGCTGCCCCGCCATGCCGGCGTGCCGGCCTTGGTGCGAGACAATATTATCAGGGCGAGCGAAATGTTGCCCCGCATCGACTGCGTGGCTGCTGATTGGAAAGTGGAAAATGATTAGCCGTTTTTGCCGGGGTGTCAGCGAGCTGGATGAGAATGTTTGTGGCCGCCTGGCCCGGCTGGCCGGGGTGGCGGGCTGCCCACAGCATGTGACTCCGATGGATCTGGCTCTCGCGCCCTTGGCGTTTTTCTCGTCATCGTGACAGGACCTCTGTCTGTGTCTGGCCAGCAGGCTCAACAGTGCTTTTGTCGCTCTGTCTCTCTCGCACTCCCGGGTCGTTCCGTAGGGGTGCGAGAGAGACAGAGCTACAGAATCAGACTCCTGATCGACACGAGATGCGGTGCACACTGGTAACTCGGCCCCGCTCGCGAGCAGATACGCGACTCTGGTGGGTCCGGGCTGTGTGAGTGATGGCTCTTTGTGCCGGGCGAATCAAGAGTAGGGTTTGACAAAGTGGAACAAAAAGTTTGAAAAAAAGAGGGGCAGCAGGGATAAAGCGTTCCTGTCACGTCCGAGCGCGGGGAAGTCCGGCTCTGATTTTCGTCCTGTCGATTACCGTTGGTAAGCTGTGCAAATTGAAAACAGCAAATCAGCCAAGTTAATCGTAAAAAAGGAACAAAATTGGAGAAAGAATGATAATGAGTCCATTACGGTTCGGGCTTCTGCGTGTGCGTGCATGCGTGCGTCTGTGGCAGTGTGTGCGAAATAGCGGTGCCCCTGTCAGTGGTGGCACTGGCCGCGAATTCGGACCGTGGCTGCGCTGAGCGAGGCGCTGAGTGAATGCGCCGAGTGGGATGCATGACCCTCGTCTCGCCGCGGCGCTCGCCGGGCCGCCTGGTCCAATCCCGGTGCGTTTGTCTGGCACGCCGCTCGGGACGTGTGGGCGGTGCACGCTAAAAAGGTGCCCAAGTATTTCGACCGAATGTGGGCTTGCATTTCTGTCCCCCCGTCAGAGGGCTTCGATTTTCCGTCCCCCTGCCGCCTGCCGCATGCCGGGGGGCTTGGATTTCTGGCCTTGAGACCGCGTGCGGCCCGTGCGGCCCGTGCGCGGTACGGGCATCGACGTCGTGAAGTTTGTTCTGATGCCGGCGCCGCGTTGGTACGCGTTGGTCGTTGCGCAACCGCCTGACTGAGTGATCTAAATGAGCGTCGGCACTCGGTGCCCCTCCCGGCAAGCCTCCCGGGGCGCGGATCTCTTATCACCGGCCGCCCCACAGTAGGCCAGAAGACTAGTGGAGGCGGCCAGAATTCTAGACGCTTTGAGCTCCAGAGTCGCTAAATGGGACTCGAACCGAACGTGTGACCCCACCAATGGATTCCTCTTCGAACGAGGAGTCCATTAGTGGGGTCACACGTTTGGTTCGAGTCCTGTTTAGCGACTTTGGAGATCTAAAACGCGTCTAGAGGTTTGGCCGCCTCCGCTGGTCTTCTTGCCCACTGTGCACCCCCACCCCGACGCCACCGGCACGCGGTGACTGCGCCGTCGACAAATATGCCCAAATCATGGTCCCCACTCGCTCTCTCACTCGCACGCCGCGGCACGCCGGCGGTGGAGGGGCAGGACCCGCCAGGCTGGAGGAAGAAGGGGAATGGCTCTCCTCTCCAGGCCCGCCGGCCTGCCTCCAGGCGGCTCCAGGCGCCACCATGCTTCGTGCGAGGGGTGCTTCTGTGCGAGCGCCTGGAAGGTAGGCAGTCGGTCGGAGTCCCACGACACCCGTGTACAGCGTGGCTGCCTATCTCCATTTCCACAGGCGCTCGCCGCGACCGCAACGCGTTTTTTTTCCTCGCTTCTCGCCGAGTCGGAATAAGTGCACGCGCCTATCATCATTGTCAGGAACGACGCCCATTGTACGAATGGCGCCCGGCGTATGCACTCGGTGTTGTGTGTGTGTGTGTGTGTGTGTGTGTGTGTGTGTGTGTGTGTGTGTGTGTGTGTGTGTGTGTGTCCAGACGGCGTGCGCGCGCTCGAGATGGCCCCTGGGGCTACCACTCCGCCCAGCCCTGCTCGGCTGCGGACTGATTCCGAGAGCCGTCGTTTTCGTCGCTCTGTCTCTGTCTCGCTCGCGCGTACGTGGTGCCCGCCTTTGAGTGCGAGAGAGACGGAGCGCCGAAAATGACTTTCGGAACGCAGCCGGCCGGCCCTTCCCTTTGGTTTCCCTTGAGCCGTCTGGTCCGCTCGGCTCCGCTCTGGCATGTGTCTTACAGCGCGGTGGCCTTCAGCTCCTTGAAATAATCGTCCGGCCCATGGGTGCGGGTTTCACGGTAAAATAATCGCGTAAATGCATACGCGTGTAAAAAAAGCGCGCAAGGACGCGTTTTCCTGCCGATGCGTCCGGCCAGGGATTCCTCGTGGAAACGCGAAGGCCGCTGGGCGGCGCTGGGATGGCTAGGCGAGGCACAGTGGGCCGGAAGACCGGCGCAGACGCGATTTGAGCTCCAGAGTCGCTAAACAGGACTCGAACCGAACGTGTGACCCCACCAATGACTTGCTCTCCGCACGAGGAATCTATTGATGGGGTCACTCGTTTGGTTCGAGTATCCCATTTAGCGACTGTGGACTCAAAACGCGTCTAGAGTTTTGGCCGCCTGCGCCGGTCTTCTGGCCCACTGTGCGAGGTGCTTGGAAACGCCACCTTTCGACGCCTGCCCCGGACCGCTCGGACCGCCGCGGCGCAGCGCCCGCGGGCAGCGATTAAGCCATTACTTTTGGGCGTTGCTGGGCAGCACCGCGCTGTCTCTCTCGCTCTCGCTGGGCGCGCCGCGTGGGTGCGAGAGAGACCGACTGACTTGCTACTAGGCGGCGCGGCTGGGCGGCTGGGCCCGGCGCGGCCTCGCCCGCCGCACGTGGACATGTGTTCCGATATAGTTTTGACGGTTTTGCCGGCTGCACGTGGAATGCCAACCTTGGCCGGGCCGCTGGGATCCGGGCCGCGCGGCGGGGCTTCCGGACGGGGTCCACGATGACGCCCCGGAGTCCCGGCGACGAGCTTGGAGCCTCGGCAACGAGCGTGCACGGTTATCGATGAAGAGCTTTGGGTTCCTTCCAACCAACACTCCTCGAGTGAAATTCGACCCTTCCAGCCATGGAAGATTTTTCGCACATAGTTTTGCTCTTGGCGTGGAGTCCGTTGTCACCGGGGCCACGCCCAGCAGCAACGCCCCGCCCGTTCATCCAGCCGTCGCTAGTCCTCTTCCTTTTTCTGGAGTTGGGCTGGAATCGGCTGGAATATGTGGCGCTCGCAAATAACCCAAAGGCATAAACCAAGAGCGAGGCCGGCCGCGAAACGACTAATATCAGCGTTCGTTTTGTTTAAGTTTAATTGGCTTCGGTTGTGGGCGAGGGCGTGGCAACGGGTGCGACGTCCTCGGCGTGGACAGTGTCTCTTCGTCTGTCTCGCTCGCACTCATGGGGCGCCCCGAAGGTGTGCGAGAGAGACAAAGCGGCGAAGGCACCGGCGGCCTGCTTGGAGGTGTGCCTCGCCGGGCTCTTAGCCGGCATTACCGCCTTACTTATTCATCGTGCGGTGCGGTGCCCTCCACCTCAACGGTTCTCTCCCCCTCCCCCTCTCTCTTCTCCTCTGCCCAAATAAAAGCAAAGACTCTGCTCTGTGTGCCGGTGCGCGCACCATGCCGGTGCCCGGACCGGCCGACCGGCCCCCCGAAAGTGGGTAATAAGAGTGTCATGTGAAATTCGCATCGATCATAGTTGATTCTATTAGGTCAGACGCGGGCAATCGGGTTGGACCACCGTCAAATTCAAACAAGCACACACTGCAAAAAAAAAAACAAGAAAAATATGCTGCCAAAAACGCTTTGCAAAAGAAAATAATATTAAAAAATGCAAAAAAAAATGTTGACAAAAAACACTTTGTAAAGAAACATGTTGCAAAATTTAATGTTGCCAAAAGTCTTGCAAAAAAAAGTGTTGGCCCCCACACACTTGCCTTTGGCTAGCAGTGTGGCGCGTGTCCAAAGCCCACGACTCTTTTCGCCGCCGTATGTAAAAAGGCGCTGCTCCTGACGAAATCTTAACTCGATCGGACTTGCCCGCATTTATATACGACCGTTTCTTTTCCCCTGGCCACCGGCTCACTCTGGGCGGATAATAGGACAGGCGTCTGTCACACACACACACACACACACACCACACACACACACACACACACACACACACACACACGTGCCGTTAGCCGGGCGAATTATGCCCGCTCTGAAAAGGGCCCGCGAGCTCCACCCTTCTCTCTGTTGACTCACGCGCGCCGCGTGGATACAGTATAAGTTTTGCAATAATTCTCGGCGCCTCATGCGCGTGCGACCTGTCGTCGCCGCCACCCGGGAATGAAAATTGTGGCGGCACTGTGTAAGGACGGACGACTCCGGCGCGCCATGGCCACCGCCGTTTCGGCCGCACTGCCTGGCGGCCCACTGGCTCACTGCGTCGTGCTGGCCCAGCGTCTCTCTCAGACAGGCCGCTTGAATGCGAGCGGGCGGGGCGTCGCGGCCTCAGCCGAAACGGCGACGATTACCGCGGGGACAGGTGCAGCGAGCTGGTTCCGCTGTCTCTCTCGCACCCATACGGGGCTCTGCGTGAGTGCGAGAGAGACGACTCTCGGAATGAGCCTGCGGTGGTGGTGAGCGGCCGCAGAGCGGGCCTCAACCCCCAGGCGCTCTCGCCGGCCGACTGCACGCGGACTGTGGTGCGCTGGGCAAGGAGGCTCGCTGCACCAAACAACGACAAAGACGGGATGCTGGCGAGTCGGTGCCCCGCGCCTGACTGCCAGTGAGTCCGCGTTTGAGGCTCGCGCGCGCGGAAACCTCGCGGCCAAGGCGCGCATCTGGTGCGGCGTGCGTTGCGCCACCCAGATGGATTTGGTTCCACCGCGTTCCACGTGCGCCACACCTGTTTTTTGACGCGCAACTTGCTTCACGTGAGGACAGGCCGGAGAATGCCTGTTGTCTTTGTTCGTCCTTCGGCCAGGGCCTCGCGGAGGGCGCCGGGCCGTGTGTGTCCTCGAAGGACGCCAAGGACGCGAAGGCGGCCCGGCCGGCCGGCCGTTTTGGTCTTGTCGGCTCGCGTCGGGTAATTCCATTGTTATCGCCGGTAATCCGGCTCGTTATTTATTAGATCGGATTTCTGGACCGCATTATATTCAAGTCCCGCCCGCGTCCCCACTGTTAAAAAAAAGTTAAGTCGTCGAATACTAGAGTGAAACAAATCAGCCTGAGTCCTTCCGACTTTATCTTAGGGGATAATTCAGAACAAAAATGACATCGTTAACGAAAATTAACCGAATTTTAGTCGATTTGACGCCTTTTCAATTGCGTATTTTGTCTGAGGTCACAAGTTTCACAGCATCACGGAAAAATAAAAATAACAAGCTTGAAAAGATTTTTGGAGTATTTTACACCCGGAGCTGCAGCGAGCAAGGCGTCGCGTCGTCCGCCAAGGCTGCAGCGGACTGAAGCGAATCCCAATCTCACCGTGGCATTGCACTCGTCACTCGCGCTCTCGTTCCATCACGCCCACCACGCCCCAGACGCGGAGTCTCTGCTCGTGCGTGGCTCGACGCCGCCGAGGTGGCCGCTTCCCCGCAGGGCCGGCCGCCGCCGCCTCCGCACGCAGGACTTTACTGCTAATTGCTGATTCGTGGTGGACAAAAATGATTCGGTCGCAACATGTCGGTAGCCGGGCCCTGTGTGTGTGCGTGTGTGTGTGTTCGTGCCTGCGTTCCCCACCGTGCTGCGTCAAGGAACGGGGGGTCACGTTCTCGTTCCGACAGGGGGGCGGTGGTGGGGGAGGCGGCCGGGGGGGGGGGGGGGGGGGGGGGGGTTGGCGATGGCGCGCCGCGAAGGCGGGCCTCTGCACCGACGCGAGCGGCAGTTGGGCTGCCTACCCCGCCCGGCGGCCAGTTTTGGCCCCTCGGCCACGTCGCTCGCCGAGGCCGGCCACACTTCGCAGCGCGGAGATGACTCCCAGCGGCAGAGACTAATGCTTCTGTGACGAATTCCCGCGTGGGCGACGGACTTTGCTTCGTGACGTGGTGGGGCTCTTCTGCCAGCCCTGCGTTGAGGTCTCCGCGACAGTGTGCCTCTGTTGGCGTCGCTTGGCAGCTGCCACCGATTTGTGGGGTACAGTGCGAAAAGATATATTCGTGAATGCGGAATGGATCAAAGAAGGTTGTACAACCGGTAATGCAGTGT
This sequence comes from Thrips palmi, assembly GCF_012932325.1. Lineage (NCBI taxonomy): Eukaryota > Metazoa > Arthropoda > Insecta > Thysanoptera > Thripidae > Thrips > Thrips palmi. The sequence goes on from NW_023144634.1 coordinate 5,322,020, forward strand.
AGGAGAGAAAAGGGCTGGAAGGGGGTGGGGTCTGGCGGCCTCACGTCTCATTGTGTTGAGCGGCTTGCGCCGTTCCGGGTTTGTGACAGCGCCACTTCGACGTGTGGCAATGCGGGACGGACGAGTGTCTCCAGACTAGCCCGCCGCGGATTGAAATATTTAGGGCTAAAAGTCGGCGCCGCGTAGATGGACGACAAGCGGAGCGCTCCGCCAGCCAGCGGCCAACCCTCCGCGACGTTCGCGACGCGTCGTCGGCTGCCCCTTTTTGCCCGCAGCCGCGCGAAATGTCATCAGGCCAGCCGGCGCACGGCGGCACATACCGTCGCGGTGCACTTGTTCGCCTCCGTGTGCTTTTAATCGGCGGGCGTGTCGTAAGCGGAGCGGAATCTGCCGCGGCGGTTTATTTTGACAATTTGACCTGCTTGACCGGGAAACAATAACAACACCACCACCATCACCACCACCACCACCATCATCATCATCATCATCATCATCATCATCATCATCATCATCAAATAACACAAAAACAACAACAAGAAATTGTGCACCCAAATGGTGCTGCCAGAGTGCGACTCCGGAAGAGCGATCCAAAAACGATTGTCAAAGCCCGTCGGTGTGTAGCAATTGAAAACAAGTGAAGTGGTAATAGAGCGCGCGCACCGCGTCATGGGCGGGCGAACCTGTTTTCGACGGGGCGGCCCACAGGCCCACCCCTCGAGTGCGAGAGAGAGGCCACATATTAATCGGCAGCTTGATGTGCGCGATAAATCTGCGAGTGTCTCTGCGCGCCGGGCCGCCACCCCGCCACCGCCCCGGCCGCTGCGTTTCGCAATATGGTAATGGAGCGACAATGGCGGCTCTAGTTTTGGCAGCTGCTCCCTCTAATGCTTCGCTTAATTTTGATAACTTTTTTGTGTATGTTTCGACACAACTTGAAGGATATTTTGGCAGTGCGTTATATTTTTTTTCAAGTCTTTGTGGTGCGTTGTCGTTGCGGGGCTGCCACTCCGGCCTGCCCCGCGAGGCTTCCTCCTTGTCGGAACCTTTTCGAACGGACATTCCTGCGCTGGCCCCATATCGCCGCGTTGACCCGCCCCGCGCCACGCCCGCGCCACGCGCCGGGCGGGTCGGGCCACCTGCGGGATAGACGGAGAGCGGTCTAGCTGACGAAGACAGAAAGGTCTCGGTGCCTTCCTCGCAGGGCGGTGCAGGGCGTTGCAGCGCTGCACTTATATATAGCGCCGCGCCGTGCGCCGCGCGCCGTAGTGCTGCAGCGGCCTGCAGCTCGCCATGGACCCCAAGGTACAGTACCGCGCCGCAGTGCGCAGTGGGCCAGAAGACCGGTGGAGACGGTCAAAATCGCGGACGTGTTTTAAGCTCCAGAGTCGCTAAATGCAACTCAAATCGGTCGTGTGACCCGTCCAACGGACCGCTCTCCGAACGAGGAGTCTATTGGTGGGGTCACAAGTCTGGTTTGACTCCTGTTGAGCGAGAGGTGTTAAAACCACCTGCGCCGGTCTTCTGGCCCAGTGCAGTGTTGGAGCCAGGGCCACGTCGAGTTCGATGCGACTTTGCCGGCAGATCGTCCTTGTGCTGCTGCTGGCCGTGGCCGGCCGCCTCTCGGCCCTGTCCGTGCGCGGCCCCACCACCGTGCCGACGCCCGCCGCCAACGCCCCCGCCGCCGACAAGGCCGTCTCGGCCAACAAGGAGCAGAACACCCTGCAGGACGAGGACGACGAGGAGGATGACGACGACGACAAGGGTGCCGACAAGAACAACGACGACCCCAAGAAGGAGCCGCAGCAGTTTGGCTTCGGGTACGCGGCGCAGGACAAGAAGCAGCCGACTGAGCGCCGCCCGACGCAGAGCCCGCTCCAAGGCCCGCTGCAAGGCCCTGCCAACGGCGTGGTGCTGGGCAGCTACTCGCTGGTGGACCCCGACGGCAGCCACCGCACGGTGCAGTACTCGGCCGACCCGGTGCACGGCTTCACCGCCGTGGTGCGTCGCGACGCCGGGCCCGGCGTCGGCGCCGCCCTGTTCGTCAAGGCGCCGCCGGGGCTGGGCCCCTTCGACCCCGGCGTGTCCTACTCGTCGGCCCCCGCGCCGCTGCTCCGCCTGTCCGCGCCGGCGGTGCTGTTCGTGCGGCCGCCGCAGCAGCTCGTCTTCCAGAGCGCGCCGACGGCCGTGCCGCCTCCACCGCCACCTCTAGTCCAGGTGGTGCCGCCGGCGCCGCAGCGACAGGTGCTCGTCGAGTCCAGCACGCCGGGGCCGATCTCGGCGCGGTTCGTGTCCGTCGACGTGCACCGGCCGCGCTCCGAGGACGTGGTGAACATCGGCGGCGACGGGTCGTCCTCGCGGAAGGCTTCGTCGTCGGGCAGCAGAGTCCGCCTGCAGGGACCGCACCTGCTCGTCAGCGCCCAGCCGCTGCCCCTGCTGACGCTCGCGCCGACGCCGACTGGCGTCCCCAGCGTCGCGGCGCCCCAGGCCCCGGCGTCGTTCCTGTTCTTCGGGCAGCAGCAGTACAGTCAGCAGCCGTACAGTCAGCAGCAGCAGTACAGTCAGCAGCAGCAGTACAGTCAGCAGCAGCAGTTCAGTCAGCAGCAGCAGTACAGCCAGCAACAGCAGTACAGTCAGCAGCAGCAAGCGCTGCGCGCACCGCAGGGCCCCACCGTGTTCTCCCTGCTGCCCTACCAGGCGGCCTCCCAGGACGGCGTCGACCAGCAGTCCGCCATCAGGTTCCCCCACCCGGACCCGCCCGTGCACTTCGCCACCGGCCCGGGCTACACCAGCGCCGTGTTCACCGCCTTCTCCAACCCCTTCGTCAGCTACGCCTACTAGGGGAGCAGCCACCTGTACATTTATCATGACAGTTCAAAAATGTAGATCGATTCCCCCTTTTGTTGTCTGTGATCTGGATGGATGGATGGAGCAGCACAATCTTGGCAGTTTTGTTTTTTCAATTTCTACTCCTCCTCACTTTCAATTCGACCGAAGACGCACTCTGGAGCGAAAAGCCACCTGATTGTGCCGGACGGAACACCTCGCTGTTACCCGGGACAAAAAAAAACACAAATAAAAAGAACTCGCACGGCGTTTGTTTGTTTTCTCGGCCCACTGCCCCGTTCCCCGTAAAGAGAACAAAAAGATGCGAAAGGACACGGTCTAACGAAGCAGCAGCGCAACCCGTGATCAGGCCGGCCTGCAGTGCCTGCACTGGCCGGCGTCCGGCAATGCCGGCCAATGCCGGCCAATGCGCATCGTTTTACTCGTTTTGGCCGGACGCGGCGACGCTGTGCCGTGATGGCCGCGCTGGCTGCGCCCGCCGCGCCGAGGACGGCAAGAATCCCATTGAAATTGTTCGCCTTATTGCCTTGGTTCCTATTCGGACCGGCCAGTGCGCTTGCGCTCCGCAGTTTGATCTTAAACAGTGGCTTTCATCGTTGCACAGTGGGCCAGAAGACCGGTGGAGGCGGCCAATGGGACTCGAACGAAGCGTGTGACCCCACCATTGGATAGCTCTCCGAACGAGGAATCCATTGGTGGGGTCACACGTTCGGTTCGAGTCCCATTTAGCGACTCTGGAGCTGAAAACGTGTCTGGAGCTTTGGCCGCCTCCACCGGTCTTCTGGCCCACTGTGCGTTGTGTCCCTACCGGGCGCCCCGCGAACGAGAGAACGGGCTCGTCAGTCCGCATGCGAGCCGAAATGATGAAGCTGTTGCCGAGATGCTCCCACCGCCCAGACCGGCGCGGCCGAGGCACAGCGTGCTCGCGCGTCGCTCGCGCAAAATTGCAACGCTTTCGTAATGACCGGGTCGTTGGTTTGGCGTGTCCGTCGGCGCGAATTTTGAAGTGGCGAGCCAGAAGAACGACCAAGCCTTATTATAGCTGTCGTCTCGTTTCAAAGGACGTTTGCTTTCCTGCGAGCGAAACCCGGAGTGCAGGTGCAAGACGCGGGGGGCGTTCGCGCGCGGGGCGTGGCGGGGCGGGGGGCGGGGCGGGGCGGGGCGGGGCGGGCGGGGCGGGGCGCGGCCGGACGATCCAGTTCCACTCGGCCTTGCGAGCGTCCTCGGCGGTGGCCCTGTCCACCCCAGTCCCTCAACCCCGGCGTCACTCACAAGGGCTCGTCAGTAAGCAACTCGCCAAGTCGGCCCGTGGAGTACACTGCAAACGAGGCGCCCAGCAAGAAATTCGCCACACTCACCCTTGTCACATCCGTCTCGACGCGTTTGTTTCTTCTTAACGTTGTTGCTTACATGAGCCTGTAGCGGAGGACCGACGGTGTGGGTCCAAATTAAGAGTGCAATTTTGTCGTGTTTTGCACGGACGGTTGGCGGGGGCGGTTCGCCCGGGGCCTCCCTTGTTGCACCTGGCTGCCAAAAGCGATATGATATGGCGCTTTGATAGGGATCGCCCCAGTCTGCCCCGCCCCGCCCCGCCCCGCCCCGCCTCGGCGCCAAACCCGTCCGGCTGGGCCGCCCCGCCCCGAATTCGCAGCGTGGCACGGCACGGCGCGGCGGCACGCGCACGGATCAACAACTCAACTCCAGTCAATGGTTGTTGCGGTGCATTCGCGACACGCACTCCCCGCCTGACCTTGAATGACGCTGCCGGCCGGGCGGTGCAGCCAAACGCTACTCTGATAATCTGCAGAGTGTTTCGGGCATGGAAGGCCGCAGCACGTTTCGTTCAGCTTTGCCAAAAAAAAAATATAATTCTGGCCTGTTTCCTCTGTGGGCGTACGTCACTGCACCGGACAGCCGTGGTTCTTCACCCTGCAGTGCTAGCCTCGGAGACGGCGTTGAGGACACATGTCGCACAACCGAAATGGAAACTTGCCCCGGCGGGGAATCCGTCTGACGGGCAGCACCTGAAGCCCGCGCGCAGGCCGGCCGGCCGCAGGGTGTGGGCCGTGCGCCCGGCCGGGCCTGTGTGGACAGCGCGTGAAAAACGGAACCGCGCGGCGACCTTGAAATGGGAGCTGCTTAATAAATTGCCCCTTCGAAGCGCAAAGCCACGCAAAGCCCCCCGGAATGCTGGCCGGCCGGGCGTCGGCGAAACCGCACTGACATTGACCTTGCATCGGAACGCACATCCTGCACCGCCCTGTGTAACAGAAAGGCAGACCGCAGAAAGGCTTCCCTTTGTTGGTCCCTGCGCGTGGTCGGCCCCTGTCCGACCCACCGATCTCTGCGGGCAATCCAAGTCCACACTGCCCCCTCTGGCCCTCTCGAAACTAACTCGGACTGAATGGTTCCGCACAATCAAAGTTGTGGCTACCGCACTGCATTATTACGAGGAAAACACTCACACACGCGCACACAGCAGCCTGCGCGACTGCTGCATGCATCCAAATTTATTTTACAATATGATAACACGCTGCGAGGCCTTGCGCGCTCGGCCGCCGGGCAACTGGTCCGTGCATGGCGCGCGATACTCCATCTTCTCTCTTAATCACGAGATAAAAATAAAAGGCGGCAACACGGCCCAGCGTGCGGTGCGCTTAGAGTGTACTCGTGGGTGTGGTTTGGCGGGCCGTCCTTGTCTGTCTCGCGGTACTGCGCGCCGAGTGCGACGAGGACTGGACCTGTTTGGGTCCTTTGTTGTCACTGTGGGCCGACCAGTTGGTGGCGATTCTATAACTGCTCTCAGCGAAACGTGGCTCTAATTGAATTCGCCGAATCGGGTTTTAAGGCCTACGCTGTTTCCGCCTCTGTGACCAAAAGCTTACTATAATTGTCCAGAGCGAGATGAAGCCTCTTTGCCCGAATAGTCTTCGCCACGTTCTTGAACGGATCCATGTGTCGCCCAACTCGCAAGTCACGCAGCGGAATTTCTCAGGCAGCCCTCACTTGTTCGGGAGTGGGTCCGGTCTGTTCCACCCCCGGCGGCTGGAGTGGGGGCAAGCCGGGTGGGGGCCGGCGGCACGGACTCGGTGCATGCGAGGGGCTTCACTCCCCCTCACATCCCCGGTATAAAAGCTGACGGTGCCGTTTGCAGAGGCACCAGTTCCGATCCTCTCAGCGAACACAGCAGACATGGCATTCAAGGTAAGCGCACGTTGCTTTGGAATCAAGTGTCGTTGTGATGAGATCAAAGTTGGGACCTTTTCATGATTGCTTGTCTGTGCTCGCAGTACGTCATCCTCGCCGCCCTGGTGGCCGTGGCCCAGGCCGGTCTCCTCCCTGCCGCTCCCCTGGCCTACTCATCCCCCGTCCTGGCCAAGACCGTCGTCGACACCGACTTCGACCCCAACCCTAGCTACAGCTACGCCTACGATGTCCAGGACGCCATCACCGGCGACTCCAAGAACCAGCAGGAATCCCGCCAGGGTGATGTCGTCCAGGGCCAGTACTCCCTGAACGAGGCTGACGGCACCCGCCGCATCGTCGACTACACCGCCGACCCCGTCAACGGCTTCAACGCCGTCGTCCGCAAGGAGCCCCTCGTCCACGCCGCCCCCGTCGTCGCCAAGGCCATCGCCCCCGCTCCCCTGGCCTACTCTGCGCCCCTGAGCTACGCCGCCCCCATCGCCAAGACCATCGCCCCTGCTCCCCTGGCTTACTCTGCCCCCCTGAGCTACGCCGCTCCCCTGAGCTACGCCGCCCCCATCACCAAGACCATCGCCCCCGCCCCCATTGCCTACTCCGCCCCCATCGCCCACGCCGCTCCCCTGGCCTACTCTGCCCCCCTGAGCTACGCCGCCCCCATCGCCAAGACCATCGCCCCCGCCCCCCTCGCCTACTCCGCCCCCATCGCCCACGCCGCCCCCATCGGCTTCGCTGCCCACACTACCTTCTCCACCCCCTACGCGGCGTACGCGTACTAAATGATTATGAACTGATTTGTGTAAATGCCGCAGCAACATCCAGCAACACCTGTAAAGACTGTAAAGATTGTAAAGACTGAAGCTTTCACCACGAGGATTTTGGAATAAATTATTTAAAACAATTCTCTTGCATACCTCCTTTTCCTGATTGATAAGTATAAACCCTTTTGAACAATATCTGAACGAATGACCCAAAATCGGTAAGAAAACTTTCACCGGATGTCTAGAATCCTGCTCAATAAGGCATGATAAAGTAGGTCTAAATCATGTGACTATTTTTGATTTCCTTTGAACTCTTTCAACTGAGAGTACTTCTGCTCATTCAAACACTCTAAACAAACAGTTCAGAACATGACCGCAGCCCTTTTATAAGCAGTGACTAGCACTGCAATGAAAACATAGCACATATCGAATGTTTGACTATCGGGTGCTACCGTGCTTCAATGGCTTTAAGAATGTCGGATCAAATTTAGTGTTGCCCTGTTCAAAGACAACACTAGCAAGAAAAGTGGTTGTGTCAAAATGGTTTCAAACTAAGGTAGGTGCTGATTCTCGAGCAACCGAACACTAGCAATAAAAGTGGCTGTGTCACAATGGTTTCAAACTAACGTAGGTGCTGATTCTCGAGCAATTAAACATACCAACTTTTGCCCCAAGACATTTCATTGTTAGTTTCTATTTAAAAATGTATTGCCGTTCTATGGAACAGCCAGTCAAATGTCCTTTCCATTGTAAGTTTGAATAAGCGCCTTTTCGTGGAGGAAGTATCCTCCGTTTCTGACGTCAATGTTGTACTGTTAAATAAATTAGAAAAACATGCGTTGAGGCATTCTGTCTTACATTTTTCTTAAATATCGTCGTTTCTTTTTTACTAATGTGTGCCTTCTCGTCTTTGTTGTCTGCAGTTACAGAGGAATCTAGCCCATCAAATGTATATCAATCATGCGATAAATCAGAAGTCATTGTTTCCGCTCTTTCTCTTACCGGCTTCTTATGTGTTCATAGGATGCATTTGTTCACTCTAAAAACTCTGAGGGAAAGACAAAAGCTCCAAGTTAGTTGTTTTTTCTTTTTTATTTGTACATTTACAAGCTCAACGGCTCAAGTCAGTCTTTTTCATCCACTCTAGTACGCGTACGCGGCGTAGGGGGTGGAGAAGGTGGTGTGGGCGGCGAAGCCGATGGGGGCGGCGTGGGCGATGGGGGCGGAGTAGGCCAGAGGAGCGGGGGCGTAGGCCTTAGCGATGGGGGCGGCGTAGCTCAGGGGGGCAGAGTAGGCCAGGGGGGCGGGGGCGATGGTCTTGGCGATGGGGGCGGCGTAGCTCAGAGGGGCAGAGTAAGCCAGGGGAGCGGGGGCGATGGTCTTGGCGATGGGGGCGGCGTAGCTCAGGGGGGCAGAGTAGGCCAGGGGAGCGGGGGCGATGGCCTTGGCGACGACGGGGGCGGCGACGGCGAGGGGCTCCTTGCGGACCACGGCGTTGAAGCCGTTGACGGGGTCGGCGGTGTAGTCGACGATGCGGCGGGTGCCGTCAGCATCGTTCAGGGAGTACTGGCCCTGGACGACATCACCCTGGCGGGACTCGTGCTGGTTCTTGGAGTCGCCGGTCAGACCATCCTGGATGTCGTAGGCGTAGCTGTAGCTGGGGTTGGGGTCGAAGTCGGTGTCGACGACGGTCTTGGCCAGGACGGGGGATGAGTAGGCCAGGGGGGCGGCAGGGAGGAGACCGGCCTGGGCCACGGCCACCAGGGCGGCGAGGACGACGAACTAGAATCAAAATCAATTTTATTAGTGATTTTTAATTCATTGTTTCTGTTACTTCATGAAATCTGGCTATGGTGAGCTGGGCGTACCTTGAATGCCATGATGTTGGTGCTGCTGGCTGGTGGACCGTTGAGTGTGCTGATTCCGACTGTCCGTGTGGCTTATATACGCATTTCGGCTCCTGGTGGGCGCGGCTCGGTGGGGTGGCCGTGGTGGGGCAGGTCGGGCACGGACCCATCCTGTAGATCCGCGGGCTTGGCGGGTCCTCGCGGGTCCTCGCGGGGCGTGGCGTCTGAGGGTGGGGCCGCGTGACACGCCGCGTCCACCTTGGTGTCCGAGAAAAAAGGAAGCGCTTCTCAGCACGCAAGCTGCAGCTGATTGTTCAGACCAGTTCTTTTTAACTCCTTTTTATAGATTCCTCTTTTATTTTTGTGCAGCTGGTCCAGAAACCCGGCCGGCTGATGCAACAGAATGCGTTTTTCCGTCCTGAAGGATGTGTCCTACGCTGCAGTTGGCTCCGGTTTTGCTCGGTGGCTTTGTCGCGCAGCCTTGCAGGCCGGACCGGGCTAGGCGTGCTGTCCAAATAGAAAAGGGGGCCTTCCTTGTTGAAATGTTGACGCGGACTCTTAATTTAGCGGCGCGGACAGGCGGGGTCGGGGCCTGGCCTATACGCCAAGAGACACGCGCCGACTGCGTGCCAGCAGGCTGCATCCGGAGTGCTTTCTGTCCCTCTCGCACCGGTGCGGGACGCCCAGCGAGTGCGAGCGAGGCAGGGCGACGGACGCACTGGCGCGCCGTGATGATAATTTATCGCCGGCTGGCGGTGTAAATCCAACGCAAAGTGGGCCTCAATGGCTTTTGTGGCTCGGAAGTTCATTCAGCAGCAGTCGGGTGATCTGGTTGCAGTCGGTGCTCGTTGTGCGCGAGGACGCACGCCTGTCCACTGTTTTCGGCCGCACGAGCTGCTTTGTGTGTTAGTGCGCAGAGGTTAAGCTTGCAAAAAAATTACTACACCTCAAAATTTATTTAGTCTTCCCCCCTGACACGCACAATTCTTTGTTGAATTCGCCGCGTCTGCCCTGAAAACGGGTCGCTTTTCTCTAATCTCTGAAGCAACAACGGCGGTGCGAAATCCAGTTTGAACCTTCTTTTCCTTTTTTTGTTGCCTCCGAGTGCCACTGTTCTCCTCGTAGCGCACGCGGCGGAGGCTCTCTGCGCGGTGCCGCCGCGGCGCCGCATGCACATCAGGACAACACGTCTACCTTGCCTGTCACGGCCGCTGCCCAAACTCAGTCCCTTCTGCTCCACTTCTCGCACGCAGCCGCGACTCATTTATTTGTCACGCGTGTGTCGCGTCGCATTGCGTCGGAATTATCTGAATACCTGGCGGCGCGCGGAGGTGTCCCGCCGGGCGAGATGCCTTGGCGACGAGGCTCGCTCGAGTGGTGCACGATGGGAAATGTTTTTAGAAGAGTTGACTCGTTCGTTGTTTCAGTCAGTTAAAAATACAATGAAAAGTGTGTAAAAATGCGTGTCTTTTTTCTGATTCCAGGTGAGTGCCGAGTGGCTGGCGTGAAACGTCTAGGCGACAGGGAAGGTCAGTTTCCCGTGTTCTACAAGTGGGCTCAAGGAACTTTTTTTTATTCCGTATTTTTAAGCGCTGGTTCATTTCCTGAATGAGCCGGCATCACAATAGACTTGTCTTTATGTATTCTAAGCACAGGAAAAATAGGATATATTGCCTTCCGGGCCCTGACTAATGAATAGTAACGTGTGCAGACTCCTTCTCACTGAGGACGTTTCGCTGTAGCGGTGCGAGGTTCCGTTTTGGTTTCGTTGGCCTTGAGATAAAGGGTCGACGGTCTTGGGTGGCGCTATCGGTGTGAGGGCAGCAGCACTTGCTGGCTGTCGTCAGCCGTGTGCAGCTGCGTCCCCAGGCCCAGGCCGCCGGGTTGCAGCACCACTGGCGGCGTGGCGTAGTGCGTGGGGAAGCTGGAGAAGGAGTACGACGTCGGCAGCACGGACTGCACCTGGCCGATGTGCTGCTTGACCGCTGGCGCCGCGGGTGCGTAAGCCAGAGGTACGGACGAGTACGACCCCAGCGAGGGCGCCACAGGTGGGTAGGATTTGACCGCTGGCGACGCGGGTGCGTAAGCCAGGGGTATGGACGAGTAGGACCCCAGCGAGGGCGCCACAGGTGCATACGACTTGACCGCCGGCGACGCGGGTGCGTAGGCCAGGGGCAGAGCGGAGTGCGATCCGAGTGAGGGTGCCACGTAGCCCACTGGGACGGTGGGCGCGTAGGACTTGACCGCCGGCGCCACGGAGGCATACGCCAGCGGTGGCGGCGCGTACTGCCCGAGCAACGGCGCCACGGGGGCGTACGACTTGAAGGCGGGCGCCGTGTAGTGCGCGGGGACGGCGCTGGAGTAGGGCGCGATGGCCGGCGCCGCGTAGTGCGTCTGGTAGTGCGCGGTGGAGGCGGGCGCCGCGTACACCAGGGCCGGGGCGTGGGCCGCGTAGGACTTGACGGCCACCGGCGTGGACGCGTACGAGGACGCCACGTAGCCCTTGGCGGCTGGGACGGCGCCCGGCGCCGCGTAGGACAGCGGCTGCGCGTAGGGCAGTGCCGGCAGCGCCACGCCCTGGTTGTAGGGCGCCAGCGCGAGGCCGTGCGCCGACTGGCCGGCGTAGTTCACGGTGTTGACGGCCAGCCCGTGGTGCGAGACGACGGGCGCCGCGCCGCCCAGCTGCCCCTGCGGACGAAAGTGGTGTCAATAGCGTGGTGTCTCTAAATGTTCACTGTGAAAGGTCTTACAGTAATGCACGAAGCACTATTCATCCATAGTCCGAGTCCATCTTGTGGTGCATCTGGTGCAGCCCCTTCTCCTCACACACTGGGAAATTTGTCGGCAAGGCGTTGCGAGGCCTGTACTCACGTGCGCCGCGCCGCCGCGCTGCACCACGGCGTTGAAGCCATGCTCGTCGTCCGCCGTGTAGTGCACGGTGCGCGTGGTGCCGTCGGGCTCCAGCAGGGTGTAGGAGCCCTGCACCGCACCGCCCACGCGCGTCTCCGTCTGCGTCTTGACGTCCCCGGTGGACGCGTCCGACACGCCGTAGCTGAACTGGTAGTGCGGGTTGGCGGCCCGGCACGCCGGCGCCAGGCACAGCAGCAACACCAGCACCTGCTGCAGCGGGCAAACTTGAACAGGCGGCACTCGGACTGCTCGTCCGGACTGGCGGCCAGTGGCAGCACTGTTTGCATGTCGGCCGACGACGTCGCCCCCGGGCGTGTCCACTGGCGTGTCGTCCGGGGCGATAGTCCAGCTCACCTGCCGCTCCATGTCTGCGTCGCGATGTCACCGCTGCAACCCCTCTTATAGACTAGGAGGGGCGTGGCATGGCGCGCCGGCAGCCCGCGTCGGCCGGGTCAGGGCGGACGCCTAGTGCGTCTTCTCCCGCCGTCGATCTTCATCTTCTTCGTCTTCTTTGTCTTCTTCGTCCTCTCCCAATCAGCTCGGGCAAATTGGTGAATTTTTCATCCTCGATGCACTTTCCCGTATTCACTTCCCACGCGCCCACAATGTTACAATCCTTGCTCCCGCGTCCGTCATGTCACAGGCCTGAAATGACACTCAAACTGTGACTTACTTTTTAATTGTAAGTGCCATGTATGAATCGCGCACTCAACTACCTATCACTCCGTTTTTTTTTTTTTTTTTTTTTTTTGGGGGGGGCTTTAAAATGTTTGGCGGGGTGGGGGCTTGTTACACGTCCGCCGCGAGGCGCGTCACTGGCTGCATTCCTAGCGCGCCTCCGAAAGGTTGGTTTAGTTGCACGTCTGCGGGATGGGGCCGGGGCCGGGCCATGCCTGGCGCCACGGCTAGCTCTACGAGACGATGAGACCATTTTGGTTCGTTGCTGTTCAAGTGAAGTCGGCCTGTTCAATGCGTCCCTCCGGCTAGCGCAGCGCAAGGGGCTGAAATCGCCTTGGCACGCGCTCGCACGCGCCGCAGGCCGTGCTTCGAATGCGCGAAAATCGGGTCTGCGGCCTTGGGAGGAAGCCGGCACTGCGCTCAATAGAGGACGTGCTTGTCATGACCGTTTGTTTCTTTCCTTTCAATTCACCATTTTTCTGCGCTAACCTCCGTTTTGTATCAAACCCTCGCCGATTTTGGCCGCCGTATTTCCCTCCTCTGCGCGCAGACACCAGTGCCGCCCTCTGTGGCGGGTCGCCTGAACCAGTTTGGAAGGGGCGGCAAGGTCGTTGGCGGGTCCCGCAGGACGCCGCTAGATGGCGCTGCAGCGCTGCGGCGCTGCGGCGCGCGCCAAAAGAAAACGAACGCGCGGCCAAACTGGTCCACAGTGTCCCACACACGCACCGTCGCACAAAAAGTGTTGCCCGTTGAATTTTGGTCGTTTTGTCTCGAAGGGTAGCGAGGAATGGCAAGCGCTTTTATTTTTACCCTTTGCGCCGCGCTGCCCCAGTAACGCGGCGGGACCGCGCTTGCTGCCGGTCGGTCGGCGCGCATCCGAGACGGTGACGCTAATGGCGCTTTTAACCGACATGCGAGGGAAGAGCTTGGTTTCGAGCTGAAATCGCAAGTCTGCGATTGCTGTTTTCTTCAAGGTCACGGCCGTGTGTGTGTACGCGCGTGTGTGTGTGACACGGCAGGCCGGTTAAACGCGTGTCTTTAGCGCGACGGAAGTCGGCCTGGCTTTGCAGTGCTTTGCAGTGTGGGGGCGTGTCCGGGGTCGCGTCCCGGATGCACTGGATAGAGCTCAACCTCTGCAAGCTGTTTTGTCGCTCTGTCTCTCTCGCACCTCGCACCCCAACACGGCACGACCCGTGAGTGCGAGCGAGAAGGTGTGTCCGCTTGCCCCGCGGCCCGTTTTGATTGCTTCCCTTCATTGAAATCGCTTCCCTCGGACCGGCAGACGATGATGGACGCGCGCATTGAGTCAGAGGCCTTCGGCGAGCCGCGCCGTGCCGCGCCGTGCCGCGTGGTGGGCAGCATTGTTTTGTTTCCACGTGTCGAACGTCCCGAACGGCATAGCTGTGCCTTGTTGGATTCGTTCGACAAGAAGACAGCTCCTGACTGAACACTTAACATCTCTCCAACGGACCGTTTCATTCGTTTGTTCCAAATATCGTCCATTTTGGCGCACGCGTAGATGGAAACTTGTTTCTGCTGCCCTGGTTACAGTGTCCGCGCCATGTACGGCAAAAACAATTTGGACATAAATCGAGCGCCGCTGCGGCCGACCGGCGAATCCCAAAGCAGGGGCCGTTTCGGTGATGCACTCGCCTGGCCCCGCCCCGCCCCGCCCCTCACTGGCGGCCAGACGAATCCCTTTCCGAATCAGATTAGAGCCGCACACAAAACGAGAAGATTCATTTGAGAATTGCGTCACGAGCATTTCGACCCAGTTTGCGGCTGGAATGTGTATCGGTGAGAACCGGCTCCTCCCTCGCCGCGCTGCCGCGCTGCCGCACTGCTGCGCTCTACGCGGTCAATGCCGCGCGCGGCTACTCGAGCTGTGTATGGCCCGAGCGAGCACTTAGTCACAATGGACCTTAATTTGATTCTCGTGCTCCCGGGGTGGTAGAGACGCGCGGAGGGTAAGTATTTTTGTTTTTGCCGGCCAAGGTCGCGGTGTAGTGGCTCTTCATTTTTATTTCATTCTTTTGTGAAGGTTTGTGTACGGAATGTCAGGCATGTAACGAAGAGTGTCTTAACCTGTAGATAGTAGTGGCCGGTGACGCGCTAGCGCGTAACTTGATTTTGATGCCCTGACCGTGCCCTGCTGACTTGGAAACTGGTCCACTGGCAACACCTGCAGGCCGACCGGCCCACCAACTTTACATACATCACGGACGGGGCGGAGCGAGGCGAAAGGAAAACACTCACAGCGCCGGTGCCCCTGGTGCTACATGGACACACAGTGGGAACAATGAGACTCAACTCTGTATCTTTTGTATTTTCTTTTATTTTGCCCTGATGGACACATTATGGCAGAATAAATAAATAAATACAGTATTCTGACAATGGTGGGCGAGGTGATGGCGTTAGCAATATGTTAACGCGTGAGGTGGTGAATGGATGGCGAGTGAAGCGATGACGAGACTTCGCAGGAATATCCCCCGGCCCGACGCGCGGGGTCGGAGCCAACTATGTACATCGGGGTCGCGGGCCGGGGGTCGGTCGAAGGGGCGCTTAGTAGAGAGGAGCGCCGTGGCCGTAGCGGCAGTTGGGGTCGGCTAACGCAGCGCCGTAGACACTGCGGGGGCGGCGGCGTAGGACAGAGCGGGGGCGGCGTACGACTTGACGATGGCGGGGGCGGCGGCAGCGTAGGACACCGCGGGGGCAGCAGCGTAGGACACAGCGGGGGCGGCGGCGTAGGACACAGCGGGGGCGGCGTAGGACTTGACGATGGCAGGGGCGGCAGCGGCGTAGGACACTGCGGGGGCGGCGTAGGACTTGACGATAGCGGGAGCAGCAGCGGCGTAGGACACAGCGGGGGCAGCGGCATAGGACACGGCGGGGGCAGCAGCGGCGTAGCCGTAGGAGCTAGACTGGCTGATGTACGATGAGGACACGGCGGGGGCAGCGGCGTACGACTTGACGACGGCGGGGGCGGCCGCGTAGGACACAGCGGGGGCGGCGTAGGACACAGCGGGGGCAGCGTAGGACACAGCGGGAGCGGCGTAGGACTTCACGATGGCAGGGGCAGCAGCAGCGTAGGAGACCGCGGGGGCAGCAGCAGCGTAGGAGACCGCGGGGGCAGCAGCGGCGTAGGACACAGCGGGGGCGGCGTAGGACTTAACAATCGCGGGGGCAGCCGCGGCGTAGGACACTGCGGGGGCGGCGTAGGACTTAACGATGGCGGGCGCAGCAGCGGCGTAGGACACGGCGGGGGCAGCCGCGTAGGACACAGCAGGGGCAGCAGCGTAGGACACAGCCGGGGCAGCGGCGTAGGACTTAACGATAGCGGGGGCGGGAGCCGCGTAGGACACTGCGGGGGCAGCGGCGTAGGACACGGCGGGGGCGGCGGCGTAAGACACGGCGGGGGCGACGGCCTTGACGACGGGGGCGGCGTGGACCGCAACTCCCTCCTTGCGGACGACGGCGTTGAAACCGTTGACGTCATCGGCGGTGTAGTCGACGATGCGCTTGGTGCCGTCGGGCTCGACCAGGGAGTACTGGCCGACGACGTGGTCGCCGGATCGGCTCTCCTGGGCGTCCTTGATGTCCCCGGTGTGGCTGTCGTGCACGCCGTAGTTGTACGAGTACTCGGGGTTGGCGTAGGGCTCGGGGGCGATGGTCTTGACGACGGCGGGGGCCGCGTCGTAGCCGATGACGCCGGCGTTGACAGCCGCCACGGCGAAGAGAAGGACGACAAGGTTCTGTGGGCAGACAAGAGAACGATCATCGTCATGGGGTGCAAGAGTGACAAAAAAGTGCCTAACCGGTCAAATATTTCGGCCTTTGCACGTTTTTCAAGTTTATTGGTACCAAGTAGAACAAATATCGACCCCTAAAAGACATGTCTATCTTTGGAGCCACCAGGTCGGGGCCAAGGGCCAGGCCGATAGAAACCCGATTCGGCAGGGCGGCAGGCGCGGCGGCCTTGGCGGTGTGACCTTGGCCGCGTGGCCTTGGCGTCGGCGGCCTTGCCGGCGCTGGCCTTGGCGCTGCACTGCCCTGCTTCGCTGTGCTTCGCTGCCTCGGCGGCCGGTCTGCCGCCGCCATTTAAGGATCGCCCGTCTGGTCAAAGAGTTATTAATAGAGCGTGGGCCGCTCCAGCCTGCAGCCCGGCCGGCCATGTTTGCAGGCAAGTGACTCGAATTAAAATGCCCCGCGACCCGACCCGGCCGGCCCGACGGGCCCGACGGCACCGATCACGATAATCGGCCCCTGGATGACAACTAACTGGCTGCATATTTCAAACAGTCACGCACTAGCCGATCGCCCCGATACCGGTGATTACACGTCGCGTCGTCACGGCCGTGTGTCACACGCCGCATGACCGTCGCAGTGTCACAGCTGTCCCGTCACACGGTGCGCTCTGGCTACCGGCTGGCAGTGCAACGCGTCGGCGTGAAATCATTTTAGAGTTATTTTACAGGGAAATAGAAAAAGCAAACAGTTTTTATCAAAAGGTATCGCGAACTTAGTGCACAGTTAATTTAAAAAAAAACATAATTCAATATAACAAAAGTGAAAAACATTGTTACATGATACTGTCACTTAAAACAACATTTTTAAATGCACTAAATTTTGGTCTCATTTATCCACATGTTATTATGTTGTTTAGTCTTTCGAGATTCACTTGCACTTCAGGCCACATCGCTCAGTTTGCCTATTTTGAAACGTTCAGTAATTCCAGCTTGAGTCTTGCTGTGTCTGGCGGCACCTTTTTCAATCAGGCTCAGCCGCGCCGGCAGGACCAAAATTCACTTTCTACACGGCTTCACTGCAAATCCGGTTGGAGAGGGTCACTTTCGGCCGGCCACATCGTATCTGATATGACGGCACGGTTACGCTGGTAACTGGTTCACCACTTGTTTAACTGAATCCAGGTGTCTTGGGGCCCGAAAGTATATCCACTGGGCGGCGTCCACTACGGCTAGGGTGCGGGCGTTGGGCGCCTTACCTTGAAAGCCATCTTGAGGACTGAGGGAGAACTTGCACACAACACACTCACACACACACTACTGGACACAGGAGGTGAGCTGGCTGCGGCTTATATACAAGGCAGCCACCGCCGGACACTGTCACCGCCGCTTGCCCGCGCTTGCCCCGGCTTGCCCCCACCCCCGGGGAGGACCCCCTGGTCTGGCCTGGCCGGGGCGGCGCCTGTCAGGGCCCCCTCCAGACGCCCCCACCCGACGGCCCAGGAACCCTGGCTGGAGCCCTGGCTGGACATGCAGACCTTCTGCTGGCCAGAACCCGGTCAAAAAGCGGGAGAAGCCTTCGGTTTTGTGCTGCCTGATGCAAAATCCAGGGAACTACAATGAGTGTGCTGCACAGAGACTGAGGAGACATGAAACTTTTTCAAAGGCTACCACTCACGTCAGTCGACTTGACTCGCTGTCTTGATGTTAGCTTCTCCCTTCGTACCGCTTTTTCAATTCCTTAGATTTGTGTGCCCCTGCTCCGCGGACTCTGCGCCTAAAAAACGAGTGCTGAGTGCGTTTCCATCAACACGATATGGTAGCGGGGCCGTGCATCGTGCATCGCTAATGTCCTGCAAGGGCCTTTGATCGATGTCGCTTCTCGGGTAATAGCCGGAGCTATAACTCAGCGTCTGTGTTTAGTTGGCTTCCACAAATAACTAGATCGCCTTGTCGCGCGGGAAGCGCCATTCATATGCAGATCAATCACACTAACTTCGTACAGCTGCGTCGTCGTAACTTACTCCCTACGTTTGAGGAGGGCGCAGCGTTTCGTTTTGCTAAGAATGTGCAGGGAAGTCCAGGATGAGGTTAATTAGCAGGGACATGTTCTGGGTCGGCCTTGCAGTTGATGCAGTGGGTGCAGGCTGCAGTGCTGTGTTAACCCCGCAATTAACGGCAATCTATAGGCTGGCCAAAGGCGGTCACAGCATGCTGGTTCCGCGACTCCTTTTCGTCGCTCCGTCTCTCTCGCACTGACGAGGTATCCCGCATGGGTGCGAGAGGGACAGAGTAAACAACTTTCGGAATGCCACGGGCCTGGCCCAATGGCCTGGCCCACCGGGCGGCAACGACGGCTCGACGCACTGCCCCGCAGCCCCAGGGCGGCCGCGGCCAGCACAGCGCCGTTTTTACGATATGGATGGGCATTTTTCAAATCAACGATTAGAAGCCGTCCACGAGATCGTTACTTTGGGATAGGTTTTAAGCGGCCCGTCGCTGCTCCGGACGAAGTGTTTGTTTTTGTACTAACGCAGTGTTGCACTTGCTAACGTGTTGGGATATCCCCTCCATTTTTCTGTGGCTAATTAGCTAAAAACGCCGTGTTAGTGGGCCAGATGTGCTTCCGGGTCGAGCTTCAATAAATATTTTTCAAAATGATTCCAGAGGAAAGAAACGGAAGAAAAACGGCGACAGTGTGTTTGTTGTTGCATTCGCAAAGGAACGTATCGGCCCCTGAAGGCTTGATGGGAAGTTTACTGTGACGTCAGTCAATATGCCATTAACCTGATCGAGGTGGCCCGTTGTCCTCAGATGGGACACGCCTCTCCTAACAACAACAACAAACTGCCCTTCCCTGCAAGCCTCCTCAAGCCCTGCTGTCCGTACGCACACGAAGCCATTTTTTTTTAGAATCGTAAGGACGCTGGAAAAGGAACGTGTCCACAACTGCGGCTGCGGTTTCCGGTTTTCGGAACGCGCGGTCAGAAATGCGCGGGAGGTTGTGAGTGTATGCGTGTGCCTGTGTGTGTGCGTGTCTCCCCCAGGGACACGCCAGCGCGTCAGGGCGGGGCGGTCCTAGGCTGTGTAGCACTGCTTGCTCTGATCGAGAGAGCCAGATTGGTGGCCGCGTCCGTGGAGCCCGTCCTCGAGGCCCAGCCTGGCCCAGCCAGCCTGCCTCAATGCCAGGGACGTTATTGTTTTGGGCTCGGAATGCAGATGGCCGCAGGCGAGCCGCAAGCTGCCAGGCATTCCAGTTTACAGACTGCTCGCCTTGCACGTGGAAAACTCCAGTCACCGGCTTCCCTTTTTGTCCGCCGTGTTCTTCGACACTGTAATGAGTCACAGCGTCGAAAGCCGTGTGCGTCCGAGTGCACTTGTATGAAAAAGCCTTGTTTGGGACGTCGACACTGTCATGTCCGCAGGCCGCAGGCACGACCAGAACGCGTTTATTTGGTTTCCGTGTCACGAAGCCGTGTATATTGTCCTGCTGGCCGCGCCACGCCACGCCGCGCCACGCCGCGGGCTGCAGCAGGGTGCTGGTCAGGACGCTCAGATTGGACATCACCTGATGCGGGATGCATTTTGGCCCGTCTCAAGGGCAGCGGGGCGCAGTGTGGCCGGCACACCCCAAGGGCAGCGTCGCGACGCAGCGTCGGCGTGTTCGACAAGGCGCGCGCCAAACAAAGGGGTGCTTTGTCCGGGTCCAAAAACAACTTCAAATCGTCGCTATTTTATTGTTTTGAAACCGTGGACAGCAACACGCCTTTCCGTCGGCTGATACATTTGTATGCCTACATTTTTGAAAAGGTTTTTTTTTTTCATTCAAATTGGCTTTGTATTTTTTCTTGCGATTCTTAAGGCTCTTAGTGCTGCTGACAATCGGCGACCCATTCCGCGCCGCGCGGCCTCTGGCATGGCTCTGGCATGGCTCTGGTCCGCCTTTTGCAACGGAAGGAATCAAGGCAAGGACGGCGGCCCAAATCTGCTGAATGTGTGATTGATGCCCGATAGGCCTCGCCCCGCCGACGCGCTCGCTGGACCGTTTCGCCCGGCACCGATTTCCAGTGATACTGTGCAGGAGGCCTACGGCAGGCGTACGGGCCCGGGGGCCTTCCTTCACGCCGCCCTGCTGCACAGCCGCATGGCATGGCCGCATGGCCGCCGACGCGAAAAGAAGTACGAAGATACCGCGATAGCGTGATGCAACGTACACGGTTCATAAAGCATGAGTGCTGCGTTCCGCGTTGTTTCGCGCTTTTATTTTGCTGGAATTCAAGACATGGGTCTAAGTCCTTAAGTTTTTCATAGATGACCACAGTGACCGTTTTGATTTCACTAAGACCTCGCGCAGGCTCTGGTGTACCGGATCGTCACTTCGTTCGTTTACATGTGTCCCGCCTAGTGTAAGCGTGGTCCGCGTCGCCACCTGACCGCCCTCCCCGCGCGACGCCGCGGCTCGCCCGACAACTCGACCTTCCATAAACTGTCCGTCGTCGACAATTTGTCTGCATGGTGGGTCCGACCGCCTCGTGCTCTGACAAAACATCTCGGCAATTCGTCCGCGGACGTTTTTTCCTCTTGTTGTGCAGAGGGCCTTGCCAAGGGCGTTGCATGTTGCTGATAAGGACGAGTGCGACATTCGGGGTGTGGTCGGGCGGGGCCGAAGCGTCGAGTTGCTTGCATGCTGGACTTCTCGCCCGGCTCCGATTGTAAGTTTCCAACTCCCGCTGCCCCTTTTCTCTAATCAAGACCAAAGCAGCTGAACTATGTCTCATTTCGCGGCGGCCAGACGTGTTGTTTTTACCGCCACTTTAACGGCCTCTTATGATGTCGTGCGTGGCTCGCGGCTGACGCGAGCTGACGCACTGTGCCACGTCAGAATCTCGCAGCGGTCACTGCAACGCTGACCCTTACAAACCTTATCCTTCGAAATAAAACTCTCGCGAAATCTTTGCAATTTTTCCGTGTGAATTGTTCCCATGTTGGTGTCGGTGCCCTTGCCCTTGTGCATGACGCGGCTGTGGCCGTAACAAGACCCCATTTACGGACCGAACGCGGCCGGACGCGGGCCAAACGCGGGCCAAACACAACGGGCCCATTGCTAATTACACCATGGCCGAAGTCGGGGATATTCCTGGAGGTGGCCGATTGGCTGACCTGCACACCAGTAGGCGCACACAATGAAGGGGGGAGTCGCGAAATGTTGATTCTCTCCCTGCGAAGATTATCTGAAACATTGGAGATTTGGTTTGGACCCTTAACATAATCCTTTTATAAAATCGCCCAGAATCAACAGGTGTTTTGAATTGGATCGAGTCCCTACAGCAAGTCCAAGACTTACTGGGTGTCGATGTAGTGGTGGCCTGCAGTGTTGGCCATTAATTATATTTTTTCAATACTAGAGCGCCGGGCTTCCCACAAGGCTGCCTGTCAGCGGTACGACGAAGCGCGGCCACACGATTCCTGTCTTTGCCGACTTCCCTGAGCTTCCGACACCACCAAAAACCGTTTTCGCGTCCACCGTTTTTTGACAGGCCATCCTTCCCGAGCCGTGTAATCAAACCATCGTGCCTGATGTCTAAATTGAGGTCCGAGTGAGGACAGGGTGCATGTAAATGCTGGCTTATTGCTCCTAATTGAGTGGCACGCGTCGGTTTATGGAGGTTAGGTTGCCGGCCTGGGCCAGCCGCCTGATTCTGTAGTATTGCCTTGTCTCCGTCGCGCTCGTGTGGCGTTCCGCAGGGAAACGAGAGAGATATAAAGCGTCGGAACAGTATTTTCGGAGCCAGAGTGCTGGTGGCCGCGGGTTCGTGCCCGACCCGACCCTGGGGCGCGAAGCCGCTCCTCCATCACTTCAGCGCCGCGGACCGCTCCTGTTTCTGTCTAAAAGCGCCACGTTTTGCCGCTAGATAGCTTTGCCGCTTCCGGTTCGACCCTGCGCAGTGGACCCACTTCCCGGGCAAGGCTGCACGTGACTTTACCGCGCAAACGGTCAAAGAAATGGGCTACTCTGTGAAAGTGTGAACATGGTGTCTATAATCACCGGCCAGCAAACATCTCAATCAGCGGGTCCTGCGAATAACGATTATGCTCCCCGGGGAGTTATTTTGTTTGCTAATGATCCCCAAAACGAGAAAATGATAGTCAAACCAATTAATCTGGTTCACGGGTGCCGCGTTTCGGTTGTCGAAAGAATTTATGGCAGACCTGGGGTTCAATGGCACAGTCTTTGCGAAGCCTACAACAATTCAAGCCTTTCCGTCTCTCTCTTCCTGGCGTGACCCTCAAGTCTCCAGCTCCGGTTCTGGCCTAATGAATTGCGGTCCGGCCGCCGCCACCCACCAAATGCCATGCTTTACCGCCTCGGCGCGCTCGGCGCCAACACCCCGTTTATGCCACTAATGATGCAGATGGATTTGGGTTTCCTTCCGGCGTGTGAGGGATGGCGCGGCCCGCGTCGACACCAAAGCCGGTTTTATTTATTTATTCATTGCAGGAATGACCCTTTTTTGTAGCTGGAATTGAAATATTTACGCCGGAAACCTTCCAGGCTCGCTCTAATGATGCATTAAAAAACTAAACAGGCCCCCGTCGGAAAACTGCGACCAGTTCACGGAAAGTTTGATGGAAACCGCTAACTGTGTGAGGTGCGCTGCCGCTGGTACTGCTAATACTACGGACACTGCAGCTGCTCTGACAGTTTTGCTGCGTGCGAACGGACTGCGTGCCAGTGCTTCACCTCGCAGTGCGGGTCGCAGCGAGTCGCAGCGTGTGGCACTTACACTGTGCCTGCCTTTTATGAATGGACCGGTCTTACTGGCGACTAACTTCGCTTTTCGACGCCAAAGATACCATTTTGTAGGATCAGAGATATTAGCCTTTTCTGGTGACGCACACAGTGCGATGAAATGAAAGCAATTATTATCAAAGGACAAGACCCTCTCTCCTTCTTGTGTAAATTAAATGGAATGAATGGCCCTGTCGTTCACAATTTTCCTTGCTGGTTTAAGGAACAACTGTATACAAGGTCCATTTTTATTATTTAAACGCTGCGTGTCTATAATCACTTAAGCGGAACAAATTTTAAAAAGCGTATTATTTTCTCTAGTTTTTTTTTATGGGCACCAGTAGAACCGTAATTGATTGGTAACGCACCCCCGGTGCTGACCACGCGCCTGCCCGCGGGCAGAGTTGGCCGCGAGGAAATCAATATACTGTACTATCGTCAACCAGGCAATCGTGTGGACTTAATCTGTTGTGCGAAAGGTTCGTGATCTACTGGGCACTGGGCATGCAAGTCGCTGTCGCTTGAAGTGCTCTGATTGGGTACGCCTGCATGGAGGATATGACACCGGACATAACACTGAGTACAACACCGGATATAACACAGAGTATAACACTGGATGTGGAATTTGTGAGGATTTGCTTCCAAATTTGAAAGCAATGAGAGACGCTCCTCCTGAGTAAAACCAAGCAAAACACTCCTCGTGTACCCCGAAGAAAACTGCTGTTTATGCCTGAATAAGTCTTCGCTTGTTATGGCAAACGAAGAGTAAGTGGTCACGCCGCTGGAAGTTCCGCTATTTATTACAATTACCAAGGTAGGCAACACCTGCCGCCAGCTTGCCGCCAGCCGGGGCAATGTCGAGCAGGCCGGCAGGCCGGGGCGCCTTGACCAGGTCGAGAACGCCGGGCACGCCCCGCTAGAGCCCCGCAGGCCGCAGGGCACCGCGAGCCCCATAAATTATAGTCTTCAATTTGGGTGCTGACGCGTTTCGCCAGTGTAGTGTTTTCCTAGTAGTTCTGCAAATGGCTCAAAAGCGCAGCGGTCACGCCCCCCGCCGGTATTCGAACCCAGGACCTTGGCATTGCCCGGCCGCATGGCATGCGTCTGCGCCGACGGGTTTGTCTGTCGCCTGACACCATCTGGCTCTGGCTGGACCCGACGAGAGAGATGGGGCTAGTTTAATTACCTGGCCAGACACCGGGGCAGTGCGACGCACGACAACTTTATCAGTGTGGCGAGGCAGGGAGCTAGTTTGTAGCTGGCAGTCGGACTACCAGTGGCTTTTGGAGGCAGCGAGCTAGTTTGTAGCTAACAGCCGGACTAAACGTGTCTCCCTGGCACGCCGCCCGCTGGGTGAGCTCGGTGCACCCCCGCGCCGTCCTTGGCTCCCAGGACGTGCAACTGCAGCAGTCTTTGTGGCTCACGCAGCGCCACGCACGCAGCATTTGCATATCGTATCCGCATCAAACGTGACAGCAGCGACAGCAGCAGCGTCTGTCTGGCCCGGCCGGCCCGGCGGACTGCGCCCGTTCTTTATAGATCCACTTTCCGCGGCTCCCGGCCGATAGACGTGTATCCAAACTGATGCTCTGATGGGCCTTACGCAAAAGTTGCGCCGCGAACGGGTGTTTTAGCCTCCGCTGTAATAACGGTGTTTGTTTTGGGACTGGCAGTGCCGAGCACTGATCCGATGAAGCGATAGCAGTGCAGCGAGACAAAGCTCCTGTCTGGGTCGGCGTCGCGGTGTGCACTGTACCAATTCTTTAGCGCTGTGTCGCGGATGTCATTCTCATCACTTGGCAATTTCATAAAATTGGCAAAACTTGCTTTCAAGCTCTCATTCTTATCACAATAGTGTGACAATGACGTCGTCAACAAGTTTGATTCCAGATTTGGTCGGAAACTGAGCCTTGAAATCTTCAAGTAGCAGCCGAACTCTTGGCAGTGTGGGCCCAGGTGTGCGGTGCGGGCGGCGGCGGGCGGCGCCAACGGGCTGCCAAGGCAGCGCCACCAATTTGTATCAGTCAGCGGATTAATGGCTAACCACTCATTAGAAGCGCGACCATTAGGTGCTAATGCACTGATACCGAGGCATCACGACGCACTCCGGCGTGACGCGAAAAGGGACGGGCTGTCGCGCTGCCTCGCTCGCACTGGACGGCGTTGCCAGGGGTGCGAGAGAGACAGAGCAGCGCTGTGCAGGGCGTGCCTGCCTGCGGTGTCCAATGTCAATGTCCGGCGTGTTCTTCCTGGCGGGCCCTGACCTCCACGAACCTCCAGATGCCGTCGCCCGATACAGGCGCGGTGGCCCATGCCTGGCCCAGGCCTGGCCCACTTGTGGGTGGGGCCTGGCGCTCGCTGCGTCTGGCTGGCTGCGCCGCTCAAATCGATTTGTCAGAAAGCTTCCGACGGCCGTTGCCTGCGTTTGGCTGTCGCACTCTGACGCGCGGTGTCCATGACACGAGTGCCGTTAGGTTTTGGTTTTCGTACCACCCGGCCGTGTCGCGGGTTCAACTACGGCCGAAACATTTTTTTTTTTGAACAATGTTGTTTGTTTTTGCTGGTGTAGTCCCTCACGACGCCCCCGCGCGGCCAGCCGGCCCCGGCCGGGCTGGTACAGTCTGTCTCTGTCCCTCTGGCCGCGCATTGGCGGCACCCCGAGCGAGAAAGAGTGCGTCGCGGACGCAGCCGCTGCTCTGTTCCGGATGTCAAGGCTGCAACACAGCGAACACACGCCGCACGACTTAACTCTGACTTGGGCTGACCAATGCCGGGCCGCATTTGCCGTCCAAGGTCCGGGCCGTATGTCATCCCCAAGCCGCCACAGTCCCGAATGAAAGGCAGGTGTGGGTGCTGACAGAGGGGTACACTCTGCGCAACAAGTGGGGTGTTCCGATGGAAAAAGTGCCAATCTGGATGGCAGAGACTTGTCCTATGCGAGCAGGATATCGCGTGGCTCGGCCGTGAGGTGGCGGCGTGTGAGCCGCGGGCTGCCTGCAGTGCCTGCTAGTGCCGCCAGTCTAAACCCCGCCTGACCCTTTGCGTTAACACGCGGTAATGAGGGGACACCGCCAAAAGTTCAAACTCGATGTTGAAAATAAACATTTTAAAAAGAGTTGAAGTACTAAAACACCTGTTTTGTTTACATTTTCCCCTCAACCTTGCTTGTGGCAGCTAGTGTAGGCGCCGCTGGTTTTCGTCACCGCAGAACACGAAATAGGTGTCAGTGACGGATGGCGGCCACTGAGATGAGGCAGGCCTGCGCCGCGCTTTTGCCTAATGGAGTCGTTCCATATAAAACAGTCGTTGACATTGTGCGTTCTGCTCGGTGCGGCCACGGGCAGGCAGCCGGCGGCGGCCGACCGCTTGTTTATGAGAAATTTGCAGGCACTCAAAGGAGTTGCGGGAGGCCGTCGACGGGCCAAGTCGGCCGTTAGGGTTCGGTTACGGAGACTCGGAGACCCTGCCAAAACACTTTCCTTGGTTTCCTTGAACGTGTTTTTGTTTCGTGAAAAACTAACTGTGACACCTGCCACAGATTTCAACTGCATTAAACAATAAACACGCTCGTCTGTTCCTTCTAAACCGTTCCGTGTGTGATTGCAGGTAAGACGGCGTGCGATTCCCACGCGAGGTGCGTGAGCGGAGCGCAGTGCGACGGTGAGTGCACAGTGAACACCGTGAAAAAGAAAATCGCGGAAGAAATAAAGTGTCGGAGACCTCAACGCGCGAGTCTGCCGGAGCGCTTTGTGGAAATGGGTTCGCTGGGTCGCTGGGGCAGCGGGGCAGCGCGCGGTCGTTACCCCTTCGCTCTCACTTTCCGTCGGCCGGAGGAGGAGGAGGGGGCAGCCGAGTGAGTGACCTGGAGCTCATCTTCCCACCCTTGACCGTGAACTTGGCTGTGCCGCCGCGCCGCGCGGTCTGGCGCATCAGCTGGTGATGCCACCTGCGCTGTAGCACCGGCGCGCTGCCGCACGGCGGGCCAGAAGACCGGAGCAGGCGGTCGAAATCCTCCCAGACGGGTTTTGAGCCACAGAGTCGCTAAATGTGAATCGAACGGCGACCCCACCAATGGATTGCTCTCCGAACGAGGAATCCATTGATGGGGTCATACGTTTAGTTCGAGTCCTGTTTAGGGACTCTGGAGCTCAAAACGCGTCGAGAGTTTCGGCCGCCTCCGCCGGTCTTCTAGCCCACTGTTGACCTGCAGTTCAGACGCCTCTGACTGTCACCTGGCGAACCAACACCTTCCATTGACACGCCCCTGCCCAGGCAACAATCTGAAACTCGTCCTTTTCTCATTGACCGCGCCGCCGATGCGCTGCCAATATTGAAGCTCACTTTACTGCGGCTCGCCGAAACTGGAGCGCGACCTTGACGCACCCCGCGCCGCGGACGGCGACCTTGGGCCGCATTTTTGCCGGGATCGCTAATCCGAAGCCTTGCGGTTTGAGATAAAAACGGCGCGGGTGGCTGCACTGTACCGGTTTTTCCGGCCCGCGGGCTGGCTGCGCGGGCTGCGGGGCCCGGGGGCCGTCATCACGGATTGGCCACGCGTGTCGGCCTGCCCGTCAGCGCGATCCTATTTGGGAGGAGTGCAAATGCCGTCTATTTTGCGTGCCGGCCGGTCGCGCTGCGTCGCGTTGCGCGCTGCACTGCCAAGGCCGATGCCTGCAAGATTTACTGCCCAACGCACGGCGCGGTGCAGGGCTGCCGCCGCGCGGCCACGCCACGCCCACCACTGTTTTTTGCTCGCTGAACCGGAGTCGTCGGGAATCGAACCCACGTCGTGGCGGAAACCAGCGGGCAGGCCCTGCTGGACACGATTTGTGACGCAAGTATATCATGCGGACCATTTCTTTTTTATCTCTTGGACGCGCCGCTGCAGACATTGACTTATGGTCTATAATTTGCAGTAATGGCGATAATTTCTCTCGGGAAGAGATACTCCGGACCGGATCATTTGAATAGTCCTCGTGGTCATGCTCGCTCCGAGGAGTTGGTCTAATGAGGGTGACCCTCTTTTGGCTCCCAAATGCAGTCGTAATGCCACGGCCTGGCTGCCCCGGCTGCCAGAATGCCACTGACCCGCAGCAGTGCCGGCACTCACTCGTTATCCCCAAACTGATTGGCTCCACTGAGGGCAGCCAATCAAGATGCAGTGCTGCTTTTCCGATATGAACCGGGACGCCCTTGGAGTCACTGCAAGTATGTGCGGGCTGATTGTGTGTCAGTATGTCACTGCGTTTACTTTGAATTATTCTTTGGCGACAGTTATTTTTAGGCACGAAGTGGCCACATAGTTTCCCCAGGGTTGGATTTTTTGTTTCAATTTGGTCCCTTTTGCAATTTTGAAATTTCCTATACGATTTTGATCAGACTTGGCGGCGTAGTAGAACTTTGTACCCTGATTTAAAAAAAAAACTGCGGCTAAGTTTCACCTGAATTTGAAAACTGAGCCAGTTTTTGCTGCATTGCGTTGGTAATTACCGGGCCGGCCTTGCCGCTTCCGGACTGGTTCGGCGTGTGGGACACACTGTGGGTGAGGCAGTGAGGCCGCATGCTAAGCATTCCGACTCATTAGTATTTCACTGGGGCGCCGATCACAACACCGGCCTAATTATGACGATTCCGTTATTGTCATTTCTATTAATTATGTAAATTACGGAAGCCGTTTGCAGTGTAGTGTTGTGACGGGCGTGCGTGTGGGTGTCTATACATCACGCGCCACCAGTCAGGCGGCCCGCTGCCCTAGCCTGCCAAGTCGCCAGTGTGTCTGAGCGCGAAGACGGCTCAGACAGTGTTCGGAAAATGTTCGACTAATTATTTTTCGCAACAAGTTTGTCGTTTTCCTCGGTTAATTTTTCGGCATGAGGGAGTCCCGCTGCCCTTCGGACGAGCCTTCGGACAATGTGCAGCAGGCTGGCCGTGATATCCGGCGAGCTCATTAGCAATCGGACCGCATCCACCGGTAGCTTCGGATCCTAATAATTATGCGCGGTTTTTTTTTCTTTTTGAAGTACCGCCGCAGCCAGAAATAACCGGAGGAATGCGATTGAATATTACCCGCGTTACGGGGCCCGTTGCCCTGGTCGGCCAATCGTTTGGCAACGGGCGCCTTGAGCAGTGCTGCAGCAGTGCCCGAGGCGGTGCCACAATAGGAGTGTCCGCCCGAGACAAAAGCTGTCACCTCCTCTGCTTTCACGTTCGTCCACGTTTCCGCGCGGGTCCTTGGCGTGTTTGCTTTTGGCCTCGCCTGTCCCGCCCGCCGTCCACTTCGCGCAGTGCGGCGCAGAGCGACGCAGTCGAAAGCCCAATGCATAATTCGCGCTACTACTTTTCGCTTTGTGACTTATAGTTCACAGTCAAGCTGCGATGGTACAGACTGTGACCCTGACCCTGCGTGTCCCGTTTAGCCACTCTGGAGCTCAAAACGCGTCCGGGATTTTGGCCGCCTCCACCGATCTTCTGGCCCACTGTGCAGTGTTTCTCGGGCCAGAACGCTTCTCGGGAGGCCTGGCTCGCCTGAAACACCAGGACTCCCTCCTCTGAAAGGGAAACTCGCGGAGGGAGTGCCTTTTGTTTCCCAGTGTGCGCCACGCATGTATAAAGTGTCGCTGTGAAGTGTCGTCTTCAGTCGCTCAGGAGTAGCCGGCCAACAGGAGAGCAGGCCATGGCAGCCATGCGCAAGGTACGTCGGGTGGCGCTGCTTCCACGCAGTTTTCGTTTTATGCCCGAGAACTGGACCAGTGGACAAATTATTTTACGCGAGAGTTGGCGAAGGACGTCTGCTGGCCCAGAGCCCGCAACTGCTTCCAAAATGTCCGCGATTCGCTAAGGTTTTAATTTTTTTTTGTCTTATCCTGTCTGAGGGCCGGGCATTTTTTGGGCACTTCTTCCCCGTGGATCGCACACATAAAACGGTTCCAGCAGAACGGGTTCGGCTTACATTGTCACTGTAATGGTTCCTGAATGACGTAACGACGTTCAAGCAGCAGTCATCGCGGGGCGTGGCGGCGCTCGTCGCCGTGCTGCTGGTGGCAGGCGTGTCCGGGACCAGCCACGACCCCGGGGTGCCGTCCGAGGGCTACGTGTACAACCCGCCGCCGCCAGCCGCCACCCTGCCGCCCGGCCTGCCCGTCGGGGTCCCCGACGTGGCCGCCGACGCGCGCGGCTTCCTCGCCGCCTTCCCGGACGGCTTCTCCTACGTGTACGCCGTGCAGCACCCCGACGCCGAGTCCACGTCCAGGGTGGAGGTGAGCCGCGCCTCGGCCGGCAGGGCGTTCACCACCTTCCCGACGGCGGCGCACCCCACGGCCTACCTCCCAGCGACCACCTACCCGACACCGGGCTTCCCGGCGGCGTACCTGCCCGCCGCGCCGTTCCAACCACCGAGCTTCCCGGCGACCACCCTCCCGGTGACCACCCTCCCGGCGACGTACCTGCCCGCCGCCACCTTGCCATCGCCCGCTCCAGAAGTAACCATCCCCGCAGCCGTCGCTGCAGCCCCGGAGGTGGCCATCCCGGCGGCCAGCCTCCCGCGCCGGCCTTCGCCGGCCTCCAGGGCCTGCAGCCCGCCGGCCGCCTGGGCGCGCCCTTGGCGCTCAGCCCGTACGGCGCGTGGACGCGGCCGTCCGTGCTGCTGGCGCCGCGTCTGGGCTCGCCGTCGTACCGGCCGTTCCGGGCGCTGCTGCCCGGCTCCCCGTACTACTACACCAGCGTCTGACGGGCCGACGCATTGGCCCGACGGCGCGGCCAGGCCGAGGGCCCGGCCCGCCTGGAATGGCACTGCGCGCCGCAGCGACAAAAATGTTAAGTGGTCCATCTTTGTTTTTTCCCCCCGCAATTAACGGCGACCGTCGCTGCGGGTCGCTGCTTTGGTTTTTTAGCCTTTCTGGAGCAGCGAGGTGTGTTTGTCTGTACTCGTTTAATTTCGGCAAAAAAATAAATAATTGTAAAAGCCACCCCAGTCATGCATCCAGACACCCTTCCCCGCCGAGCGCCGACCTTGGGTTGCGCCACGCCGGTGCAGGCCGTGTGGCAGGCCGTGCGGCTACTGGCTTTTTGCACGACTGCCCGCTTGTTTACATGTCGGCCCTTTTCCGTCTGCGCTTCCTTTTGCCCGTTTTACGCTGCCGTCGCTAGCGCCACGGGCCTGGCCACGGGCGCGGTGTGCCTGGGGGCGTGGCGCGGCGCACAGTGGGCCAGAAGAACGGCGCCGGCGGCCAAAACTCTAGAGGCGTTTTGGGCTCCAGAGTCGCTAAATAGGACTCGAACCGAACGTGTGACCCGACCTATCGATTGCTCTCCGAACGGGGAATCTATTGGTGGGGTCACACGTTCCGCCTCCGCCAGTCTTCTAGCCCACTGTGCGGCGCGGCGTGGGGCCTCAGTCCCTGGCCGTGAGGACCGTCACTTGCTGCACATTCGGGAGCCGATGGCCTGCGTACGGCTGAGGTCGCTGCTAATAAAAAAATTGAAAACATTTTTGTTGTTGCGGGCGCTGATTTGTGGCCCGCTGCGTCCAGGTTGGCCCAGGCCGCCGGCCGACTGCACGCCACCGACGGCCACTGGCCAATCGGAGAAGCAGATTAATGGAAGCGAGTGCGCTGCAGCGACAAAACGAGAAGGAGCGGGACCACCTCCGAGAGGGCGCCGCGCCACTGCCAAGCGAAACGCGAGCCGAGGCCCAGTCCCGCGATTTGAACGGGTTGTCCGCCCAAAATACGCGTTCTTTACGGCCGCGGAGGAAAGAGGTGCGAGGCATCGAAATTGGCTTTGATCTCCGAGTGTCGATTAGAGTGGCGCAAGAGGGGCGGCCTTATTGGGGAGCGGGGCGACGGACAGACAGACAGACAGACAGACAGCAGACAGCAGACAGACAGACAGACATTCAGACAGACAGGCAGACAGCAGAGTGAGTGGCACCCGGCGGTGTTTCACAGTTTTATTTGATTGTCGTCGAGACAAGTCGCCACGGCGGTGTCCATTCTGGGCTAGCGCCTGGCGGGTAGGCAGCCGGTGCCTCCGCGATGCTCCCCCGTGGAGCGGGTGGCCTACCCGCACCTCGTCGGGCGCTCCAAGTGCGTTTTTATTGTTTATTCCTCTCGCGGACGGCGGCGGCGGGAGCGTGGGTCGAGGATCCTGTCGTCCTAAACCAGAATGGCAGTGTGGCGGTCGTGGGCCGCGCGGCTTCGCGGCTTGCCGGCTTCCGTCCGGCTGAATGGGCCAGTCGTTATGTTGTGGCGCGCAAAGCGAGGCGCAACGCGCGTGGGGCTGCACACTCATTCCGAGAGTCGCTCTGTCTCTCTCGCTCCAACATCTCCCCAGTGCGCGAGAGAGACAGAGCGACCGCCGACCCCGTGGCGGTCCTTTGAGACGCCGGCCGCGTGGTGGGTGCCGAGGGCCGCGCCGAGCGATCCGCACATCGGTGTCGTCGCTCTGTCTCGCTCGCACCCATGCGGCTCGTCTCAGAGCGCCGTGCCGCAACCCTGTTCAGTCCACTGCGAGCTCGCCGATCGGTAATCGATCTATCGCCGTATCGAAGCGCTTGGACCGCCCAGGCGAGCGTCCTCCCCCTCCCCGCCGAGTCCGAGACACGCGAGTGCGACGCGGCGCCCAGCTGCCCGCGCGGCCAGCTGTTTGCCCAGGAGTCCCGAAATTAGCGCGGATGTAGGTCAAGGTCGCGCGGCTCCGCGTTGCTCTACGATCCCCGGGGAGATGTGAGTCCCCGCGGGAGCAGGCCCCTCCCGGCCCGACGCCCGCACCGCCCGCGCCGCCACCTTGCGCGCCGCGGCCGGTCCGATGCGGCCGCCGATACGGTCGCCGTCCTGCTCCTGATACGCCAAAGTGTCTGCCAACGCCTGCCGCCGGGCCACGCCTGGCCACGCCCCGAACGGCCCGCTGAGTTGCGGCGCGGCGTGGCTCCCAGTCCCGCGGGAAACTGTCCGGCGCACAGTGGGCCAGAAGACCGGTGGAGGCGGCCAAAACTCCAGACGCATATTGAGCTCCAGAGTCGCTAAATGGGACTCGAACCGAACGTGTGACCCGACCTATGGATTGCTCTCCGGACGGGGAATCTATTGGTGGGGTCACACGTTCAGTTTGTGTTCCATCGACTCTGGAGCTCAAAACGCGTCTAGAGTGTGGGCCGCCGGCGCCGGTATTCTGGCCCACTGTGCGGCGGCTCGATTTCCGACGGCGGCCCCCGACGGGGCGCTGGAATGGGTTCCGAGGTCCTTGGGCCCCGCCGCCCTCGCCGGCAGGAATGTTAGCGGTGCCCTATGGCAGCCAGGCGTCCAGGAGGAAACTCAATCTGGAGGCCTTTTTATCCTTTTCTCTACAACCGCGTGTTATTCTGAACAGGCTGACTCCGCGGAGCTGCTCCGTCTCTCTCGCACTCATGAGGCGTCCCTCACGGGTGCGAGAGGGAGAGAGAGAGAGAGAGAGAGAGAGAGAGAGAGAGAGAGAGAGAGAGAGAGAGAGAGAGAGAGAGCGAAGAAAAGACCCTTCGGAATGGCTCGGCAGGGGCAGTGTGTAATTTGCAGTGGCCCGCCGGTCATTGGGCTGCACGGAGCCTGTCCAGAGTGTTGTTTCGTCGCTCTGTCTCTGCCGCACTCATGAGGTACTGCATAAGGGTGCGAGAGAGACAGAGCGACAAACCGATCTTCTGGAGGGCCTGCGGCCGGTGACCTACCGCCAGGGGTCACGCGTAATGCCGGTGATGCAGGGACCCCGCCCCTGGCTCGCGCGCAATTTCATGACCACTCCCCTTCTCTCCGTTTACTCAGTCTGTCGAATTCCAGTGTGCCGACACTCGCAAACTCAACAACTTCACCCCCACCTTCTGACTTTTAAAATGATGAACTTGAAACGATGCTGAATACTGGAAACTGCCTTCAAACGGCCAAAGCGAGGAGTATCGCCGTGGGACGTGCGTTGTTGTTATTTTTCGTCGGTGACCGCACCGGCGATACTCCCGGAGCGCGAAGGACCCCGAAGGCGCGACGCCTCTCCGCGTCGATACCCCGAGCTCCTCTGGCCGAGCTTCGCCGCCGCGCCGCGAGAGCGCGCCGCTCGCTGCGATCCGCGGACGCGGAGTATTTCGGCGGGATGTTTTTGGCATTCTTCGGGCCAGCACTTTCTTTTTACGCGACAGGAGTCCGACTTGTAAATTGCCGGTCTCGGCCTCTCGGGCGGAAGCGCGCGCGTGTCGCGCGTGCAGGTCTCCGGACACTCCGGGCAAAAACTCTGCCGGTTTTTGATCGCAATGAAGCGAGCGCCGTGGCGCAAGGGAGCAATGACAACACGACACTTTCTTTGAGGTATTTTTATGGGAATCTGTCGTCGCGTACATGCTTTGGTGTGGTGCGTCGTCCTCAGTCGCGTGTCTTCGTCGTGGTGCCGGCGTCCGCCGCTAGTAGGAGTAGCTGTGGTAGGGCGTGGACACGGAGGTGTGCACGTTGGACGCGCCGGAGGGCACGGCGTAGGAGGGCAGCGCCGGCAGCGCGTTGTACGGCGCGGGGGCGTAGCGCGCCACGGGGGCCGACGCCACCGCCACCGGCTGCACCGAGTACGAGAAGCGGGGGCTGCTGTACCTGCAGGCGAAAATGAAAGGTGCCAATGGCCATGTTGTTCTCTCCGGTTCATAAACGTGTCACAGCGAATTGAAGAGGTCAGAGGCCCGAACGCGAGGCCGGGAAATTATGCATTGGGCTCGACTGGGTCTTCTCTCGCAAGCTGCTGGGTACTCACTGGACGAAGGGGGCGGAGCGGACGACGCTGGCGGGTACCGGGGCGGGGACGAAGGCGCGCGCCACGACGGGGGCGGCGACGGGGGCGGCGCGGACGATGGGGGCGGCGTGCACGGACGGCGTGCCCTCGCGACGCACCACCGCGTTGAAGCCGTGCACGGCGTCGGCCGTGTAGTCCACGATGCGGCGGGTGCCGTCGGCGTCCACCACCGAGTACTGCCCCGTCACCACGTCGCCGTTGCGCGACTCGGAGTGGCCCTTGGTGTCCCCGGTGACGGCGTCCTGGATGGTGTAGCTGTAGCTGTACTGGGGGTTGGTGTCGAAGGGCTCTGGTTCCTGGCCGGCAGGGAGCAGCGGGCCCGCCCGGACGACGCCCAGCGCCGCGCACACCAAAGCCACCACCTGCAACATCGGTTTCACTGGGGTCAAATCGCACCAAAACCTCTCGGAGACGCTTCAAACACTGGCTTGAACTGGAATCACTTTCACTGCACAGGTAAAACACTGTTGCTTCTGTGGCACAGTCCCGATCGGATCTGAGGATTCACACTTTCTCACTGACACGTCCTAACCACCGCGGCGCACTGGTTCACTTTCTTCTCGACACTTTGACAACGCTCGGTACCTGGAGGAGGGCCATCTCTTCGTATGCGTGCGAGTCTCGAAGGGGAGCGAAAAAAAGGAAGACTGTCGTGTTGACTGTGGCACCTATGCGCTTATATATGTAGGAGAGGAGTCGTCAGGCCCCCCGACCCCTCGCGGGGCCCAGGCGGGGCCCAGGCGGGGCCCATTGTGCGCCCCACCGGGACCGCACCCTCGTGGGCGCACGCGTGTCGCATCTTCGGGGGACGGCGCGGCACGACACGGCACGGCAGGGTGGGACGCGCACCCAGCTCACGGTCTCAGCATTTATTAAAAATATCATAATTATGTCCCGAAAACATTGGTTTTGTCCCATGCATAAGCACTCACCACACATGTACTTTTACTGTCCAAAACTTTGGCCATATTTGTGCACATGTAAGCTATGTACAATTTTATACGTAAATCAGGGACAATATTTCCATTTTGTGCTCTGCGACACTTTTATTCTTGATGCTCACGTTTCTTGGCGATGTGGGTGACACGGTCTGACACGGTCAAGCAAACTTAAATCAAGTGGAAACATTCCTGCAGCTGCAGCCTCTGGCTTCGCCAACAGGCCCATTCATCCAACTGGTGTCTTAGATAAAAGACAAACACTTGGCACGGGCGGCTTCCTAAATTTTGCCAGTGTGTGTGGCCGTGCGTCGGGGCGTCGCGGCGTCTTGCAAGAGGCTTCTCTGCCGGCCAGGATATTCGTGGGCTTGCATATTACCGCTATTGTATGGTCGCGCGGGCCGCGAAGTCATTAAGACGGGGACTCTTTTCGCGCGATAACCCCGACAGCTTTTATTGCCCAATCGCATTGTGTCTTCCCGCTAGTTGGGGGCAGACGAGCGCTGGCGCGGCGCGTCCACCGCGTGGCCAGTTTGAACTGGGCTGCCACTGGACATGCTTCGGGAAAGTCGAGTACCCGACAGTGCTGTGTCCAGACTTAACCCAAGTGGGTAACTAGAATTTTAAAAAGTGTAACTAAAACTCTATGACCATATCTTAGGAAAGTCAGCTTGAAAATTACAGTGTTGGCAGCAGTGCGGTAGTGTCCTGTCCGTGACGTCTTTCCGGATTTGGCAGGCGTGCGTGGCGGGGCGGCGGGGCCGTGACACAGTCTGGGCAGATCCAGGCCGGTCTTACACACGCATTGTCTCCTGTATAAAGGAAGATGCCCACTAAGTCATCCAGACGCTATCGACTTTTCGTTCCCCGCCTCCTGCGGCCCGGTCCGTTTGGTCGCTGTCTCTCTCGCACGCATGGGAACCAACTCAAGATTTTCATGTACAGTGATTATATTAAGAGTATGATTACATGTGATTTATTTTGATTATTTTATTATTTATCACTGATTATAGGAGGTTATTATGTTGATTATTGGGAAATATTGGGGAATATTTGAGCGCCGACCTCAGAAAGCTGTTAAAGTGTCGGAAATTCAATATTGGTGACTTTGGGCAGCCACTGCGTCAAATTTAGTTGCGGTCAAAGACCTTCCTCGACGCCCTACTATTCTGAAGACCCTACTCTTTCATGCCCCGCCTCGGGAAGGCTTTGACCGCTGATAGTTTGGGGGCAGTGGTCTCGCGAAAATGGTCAAAAAGTGAATGAATTTCAGAAAATCACCGTTTTTGCTGACTTTAAGCGGTCACTGCATCCAATTTAGTTGCTGTCAAAGACCTTCCTCGACGCCCTACTATTCTGAAGACCCTACTCTTTCATGCCCCGCCTCGGGAAGGCTTTGACCGCTGATAGTTTGGGGCAGTGGTCTCGCAAAATGGTCAAAAAGTGAATGAATTTCAGAAAATCACCGTTTTTGCTGACTTTGAGCGGTCACTGCATCCAATTGAGTTGCTGTCAAAGTCCTCCCTCGACGCCTTACTATTCTGAAGACCCTACTCTTTCATGCCCCGCCTCGGGGAGGCTTTGACCGCTGATAGTTTTGGAGCAGTGATCTCGCAAAAATGGTCAAAAGTGATTGAATCCCCGAAAGTATGATTGTCATTTCATAGGATGATGTTGATTATTTCACTGATTACCAACTAGACGTGCAATGGTTATCTTGAGTTGGGTACCCCTTGGCCCCAGGTTTGTCCGCCACGGCGTCATCACGTCTTCGCCAGTGTCTGGACACCCGAAGTGAGGTAATGGGCTTCCGCGTAGTGTAGCGCGTAGGGCAGGCCGTCGGCAGACCGCCAAAAAGCGAGTGGAGCCGTTCCCGCGGTGGGCAGTAATGGCGGCCTTGGTCCCCACACTGCCCGGCGCCGCGCCGCCGCCAAGGATGCACCGGCGGGTGAGTCAGCCGGTCGCGTGCCGCGCGGGGTATCGCCGCGGAGACTAGACGCTGCACTCGTTGGCGAGCCACCTCCCCGGAAGCGCTAAACGGCCCGGCCCTCGCACCCTTCCGGGGCACCACGCGAGTGCGACAGAGACAGAGCCACCGAGTGGCTGGCCCTGCATGTCGCGCCGCTCTCGAAAGCGAGAAGCCTCAAATGTTGCAGTGCACCGACACGATTGACTGTGGGATCGGTGGGGCCAGACTCGGTGCAGCCGCTCTGTTGGCGAGCCGACGACGCCGTGGGCGCGAAGGCGATGGCCCGACCAGGCCCGACCCGCCACCCAAAGACCATTGTCGACTTGTCACTCAAAAGTCCCTGGCGTCCTTCCTTCTGTTTAAGTGTTTCGCGATCGGCATGCGTTGCGCTATCCTCGCCACGTGTGTGTTTGCATGTCCTTAGCGAGCCACCCGCTCCCAGCTCTTCTTTCTGCTCCGGCAAAAAAAAAGTGTGCGTTTATCAAGGGACATTGAACTGCTGGCTGAGCAAAGGAAATGATTCATTTGCGTTTTTTTCGTTTTTGCGAGTGCCAGTGTATCTGGGCCGGGTGGATGGCGGTAGGTGACTTCGGGTCACGATGCCATCCACGTTGTCATAGCAACCGGCCGAACGACTTCGGCCGACGTCACCGCGAGCGTCATGCACCGCAAGAAAAAGTGTGAATAGTACAACAAAAGTGCAACGAAGACTGTGGAAAAAAAAAGTACGTCGAGGATTGGACAAAGTAACGAGGCCTGGACTGGACCGCACTAGCCATGCCACGACCGGTGACCCACTGTAATATTTAGAGTACAATGAATGTGGGAACGTGTTGGAATGTGCAACATTTCTGCTGTATTTGTCACACGTGTTGCCTACTTACAGGCGGTTTTTCCTTGAGAGTGTGGGAATGTGTTTGTGTACAATGAATGTGGGTAGTTGTTCTCCCCTCGGACACGACAGCCTGCTGCCGTGACTGCGGATAGCGAGGATCTGGATTCATTTGTCGGCCCCGTGTTTTTGAACCTAATGAGTGGCGCGTTAGCACTGCTTCCTGGTTGTCAATTATTACCCGCGGCCTGTGGCGACCAGGTGCCAACGAGCCGTCGCGAGGCGTCGCGTGCCGCCGGACGGGGCCGAGGGAACAGTGACCCTGCCGATGCAGGTGGCATTGCACCTCGGAGTGTCCGTGGTGAGGGGTGACCCACTGTAAAATTTCGTGCACTATCATCGCGGAACTGTGTAAGAGTCTACATTTGTGGCGTATTTGCCACACATGTGCTGCCTACTTACAGGAATGTGGGTTGTGTACAAATTTTGTGTGAGTGTGAGAGGTTTTTCCCCTCTTGGTCGGTGGTGACAACACAACCATGTAAATACATACAGCACACTGAATTTATTGACAAGATGGACTCCGATTTCTCGGAGTGTCGCAGCCTTTCGGTCAGTGTCTGTGGACTCGCGTGGACGCACCTGGGCAGGGCGTCCCATTCACAGACGTAAACACACGCACAAACGCACACATACAAACACACACACACTCACAACACACACACGCGCTCAGTCACACACACACACAGCACCGTTTTGTCACTCCGCGGGGACACCCTCGACACTGCAGCTCTCCGTGCCCAGAACAATCAGTCAGCCGAGTCATCACCTTCAAGAGCGGCTCAGCTGCGCGCGGCTACCGTGTGGGGGAGTCGGCTTTGACGTGCTTTCTGGGACGGCCGCGCCACTGGGAATCGCGGTGCGACTTTTCCTGAATATCCGACTCAAGTTTGCATACGCCGCCGCGAGTCGACTTGCATAGCGTGTTCGAAAAGTGTCTTGGTTGGGTCAGCTGCGGGGACCGCCGGGCGAGATATCGCCTGCCCGTCCCGTGACGTCATCAAGGGAGGGGGAGGGGCGGCGGCTAGTGTGCGGAGCTAGTCGCAGTGGAGCCTCCGGAGCCACCGCGGCCGGTCGGGCCCCGCTGGGCCCCGCTGGGCCGCGCGACCTTGGTGCGTTCGACGCCTCCTCACTCGCCGACGGGCGTCTGGCGGCCGCGCACGCAGCGGCACGCCGAGGCACGCAGTGATCCCCATCGCCACGCTGCGACGACCACGCCGTCCCGCCCGGCCCGCCGGGCCAGCTGATCCGTCCAGCCGAGCGCAGTCGAGCCGAGCCGAGCCGAGCCGAGCCGGGCCGCCCTGCACCAGCCACCACGACGCCGCGCCAATATTTGCCGGGCCAGTGAAAGTGGCGACGTTTTTGCCACGCGGGGCGGGGCGCTGGAGGGGGCGCCGCGGGGCCCCACGTTGTCATTGGCGGAAGTGCGACCGGCGCGAGCGGATCGATGCGGCCGACATGAGCCGCACTGAAGACGCAGCATGGATGACGGCGACCTGCAGCCCGCCAGACGCTACCCGCCGCTGCAGAGGACGCCGCCCGACTACCAGACCGTCATCAAGGTGGGTGCCTGCCTCGGCCTCCCCCTGCACTGTGAAACGGGGCTCGAGGAGTGGCTTTCATTCCCTGAATACTGTCAAGGTGTAGTCCCTAAGACTCGACGCGTCTTTTTCTTAATTTCGATCAGTCTTGAAGAAGTAGTGTTCATCCCTTACTGAGAAAAAAAAAGTAATTCATTTGATAATTTGATTTTCTTTTTCGGTTTTTGGCTGATTCTTTTAAATTGGCTTACTTCTTCACAGATACTACCACAATAGCATTGATTTAGTTAAAAAGAATCGCGCGTTACGTAACATAACCTCAGCTCACATAAGGCCGTTATACCGGGCCCGCTTCAGGTTCGTACTGTTTCGACAGCCAGACACCAGTTCTCGTCGTTATTTTGTTAAGGGTTTGGTCCGAAGCGAGTTGCCTCCTCTTCGTTTCTTTTTAACGCAATACCCTGGTTTAATTTTGTCTGGAGCCTTTCCCTTTGCGATTTTTTGCAAGGAATGAGGAAAGGATGGGGCTTGGCCTTGAGAGCAACTATGTGCTCTCATTGTTTCTTACAGCCTATAATAGCCTCATGACTTACAATGCTGCAACAGTTCGCCGCCATTAGCACAGGCAGAGGGTCTGTCCAGCTATTAGCTTTATTTATGTTGTCGGCGGTCCAGATTGGGGTCGATGAGGACATGCGACCTGTTTCAATATTTTTAATTTAAAAAAATAGACATGAGTTTTGCGTAGAAATTTTCCAGCCTGAAAAGCTGCTTTTTGAAGTGGAATAGGATGAATTGCGGGTCGCATTTCCATGTAATAATGGCGTATTATGTATGTGTGTGGCTGACCGAAATCCGGCGTGGTTCCAGTTCCTCGTGATGGCCAGCATCCTGGACAGCGTCTGGGTGAGCGGGCCCCGGCAGACTGGTTCCTCGTGCGGGCTGACGGGCGCCACCACGGCCCCTCTCCGCCCCCTGGACCTGAGCCCGCCCTGCCCGCCGAGCCCGGAACCTGCCAACGTCAACAACGCAAGCCGGCTCGAGGTGCAGGAGGCCCTGCTGCAGCTCAACACCACCGCCAGGGACTGCCTGCGCCGGCCGGGGGAGTTGAGCGGTGCGTCGCCCACACTGCGGCGGGTGCTGAGCGTGCTCCTGTCCAACGCGTTCGTCGTCTGGTCCAACTTCGGCGCCGCGCTGGTGGCGTCGCCGCAGCCACGCTGGCTGCCCGGAGTACCCGGAGGAGGAGGCGACCCTGGCACTGCAACGTCGTGGAGGCTGCCCGGCCCGGACGACCTGGACGGCCTGCCCGCCGAGAAAGGAGCGACCTCCCCCGGGCCGTCCTCACCGAGGCCCTGGACGGCCGAAGCATCCAGTGCAGTGCAGGACGAAGCGAGAGTGGACGCGGCCAGGACTACGGACAGTGTGCCGTGGTACGTCCAGCTGGCGTACTTCGCCACGCTGGTGGTGGTGGTCGTGGGCATGCCGTGCTGCCCCGCCGTCCTGCAGAACGCCTGCGGCTTCCTTATGTGCTGACACACTGTGAGACAAGTTGTTTGTGTTTTGGAAAAGAGTCGACCAGTTCAGTGCCACTGATGAAAAAACCAACTAGACGTTGTTTTTAGTGTACTCCGCAAACCGCGGAGGTTCGTCGCTGAGAGGTATCTATGATGCGTGCCTCGCGCGCAGTGTTTTACAATGGACAATTTGTCGCGAGTTCCTGAAGGCAGTTGCTGTGGTGCCTATAGGCAGCGAGTATTGTCTGCGCGATCGTGGAGGTGAAAATGGCTTGGAGTGATGTTTGCCAATCTAGTCTGAGTACTGTAAGTGAGCCCACCCGAAAAATAGACTGAGGGATTCTTACGTTTAGTTTAGTGTCCCGAGTGAAATGCCCGGAAACCATTTCCGTCCGATTGTCTCTTTATTGTTTGACTCGTGTATCCCTTGTGTAGAGGAAACAAGTGCTGGGCATGGAGGTGTTAAAAATAGCTCGAAGCTGATGAGGTCTTAGCAGCCCGTTGTCGCTTTTCTTGTTTTACGACATCGCTGTCGGAGCGAACTGCTAAGTTCGGTGCCGCTCGGAGCAGTGGCTTCCCGGCGACAGCTTTTATGTAACTGTG
This sequence comes from Thrips palmi, assembly GCF_012932325.1. NCBI lineage: Eukaryota > Metazoa > Arthropoda > Insecta > Thysanoptera > Thripidae > Thrips > Thrips palmi. The sequence goes on from NW_023144634.1 coordinate 5,364,047, forward strand.
TCTCGATACTTTGGCAGCGATTTTACAAAAACGAAAAACAAGGTGCGTCGAAGGTCCTTGCGTTATCGACTTTTTGACCATCAGGTTTGCCCTCTGTTTGATCAAACAAAACATTGTCACTGCTATTCAAAGTGTGACACTATGCACTTTTTGACGTGTGCTCGTCCCGCACTTGGATTAGCAGTGTGTTTGCGCCTCGCCGAAAATGGGCGTCCCACGCAGTGCAGGCACTGCACGCTCAAACACCGTGGCGCGTGACACGGACGGTGTGGCTCTCACTTTCAAACGCGGGAGCGCGTTTCCACTGCAGGAGTCTCAGCGACCTCTGCTTTATTTTGTGCTGTGACGACATGATGGTAGGTTAAATGCTAATTTAATTTGTACAGTACAATATTTGGTCGTGTTTTATTTTTGAATTCTGTAAAATAAACTTTGATGATTTCCCCCTCTAATACCGATTGCTTTCTGCATTCCTCTAGTGTGCTTTTCCTCAGAGATATTGTTTCCCGGATTCGAGGAATCAAGGACCTCGGGTCGTTGGGTTCAAGCACCTCATCCGGAAGAACCTCAAACTTCTCGCTCTAGGATGGTCTGGGTTTTATTTCGCCCGAAGCGAGCCTTTGGAGTTGTTTCGGAAGAACGGCTCGAAGGTCGTGGAAAGATTGGTAACAAATAAACGGTGACTCTGAAGGCCCCGCCGCGGCGGACGTCTTGCACTGGAGTAAAAACAGGCCGGTGTTTCGGCTGGCACACAGTGGACCAGGACCGGTGAAGGTGGTCAAAACCCGGATACGTTTTGAGCTCCAGAGTCGCTAAATGAGACTCGAACCGGACCTGTGACACCACCAATGGATTGCTCTCCGAACGAGGAATCCATTGGTGGGTCAAGCGTTTGGTTCGAGTGCTGATAAGCGACTCTGGAGCTCAAAACGCATCTTAAGTTTTGGCCGCCGGCGCCGGTCTTCTGGCCCACTGTGCGGCACCTTGCCGGTTCCCTTCGCTATTCCTCGTGAGATAATCACGTGCACTGCCACGGCGCGGCACAGCCGGGCAAAGCCACGCAGAGCAGATCACCTTCACCTGGTGCTGCGCGCTGCCAACTCGTGCGGAGAAATTCGCCTTGAACGAACGGGAAATCTATTACCCGTACCCGGATGCATGAAAAACAACTCAGAAGGATTTCCTTCCGATTCCGCCGCGGAGTGATAATTCCATTTTACTGGTGGTGGAGCGCTGGAAGGCAGGCTCCGTTTTTCCGACCGTTGTCGCTGGCGGTTTTTGTCACTTCATGGTTTGGGTTTACAGATGACCCAAACCCCGTACACTTTGCAAAGCTTCCCGGGTTTCGCGGTTCGCGCCTTGCTTATAGCGGCGACGCTGCCGGGGTCCGCAACGCTCTCTGGCGGCGCGAGCGCCAACCAGTTCGCGACTTGCGAAGATACCCCGTGCGTCGAGCAACTCGTTCGGTAAGAAGCAGGACTATCGCAAAGTGAAATCAGACGGAGAAACGCACGGCTCTGGCTCTACCCCGCGCGTGGAGCTCCTGAGAGTCTCTCGCGCGCGGCGTATCAGCAGCTCAGTAATTTTTCTCAAACACGGAGTCCCCAGTGAAGGCGGAGGGGGCTACTCGGCTGTGTTTTTCTCCGCTTTTTTTGCAGTGCACCTGCAGAATGCGTTGCATTGAGTCCAACTCGCGGTGGCGCGATCACTAGAGACGCCGCAAGGATTAACTGGGACTTTAAACGCAGGATAATGCTACTTATCAGACAATGTCCGCCGCTGACAGGTGTCCAACCCCTGTGTGCACGGTTCATGTTGGTGCCTGGAAAGGCCGGCCCCGCCCCGGCCGAAGCGAAGCGCCTGCTAGGTAGGCAGTCCCGCTCCTCTCGCGTGCTCGACGGGACAGCATCCCCGGCTGGGCAGGCGCGAAGGCGGGCGCACAGTGGGCTAGAAGACCGGACGGGTTTTGAGCTCTAGAGTCGTTAAACAGGACTTGAACCGAGGGTTCATACCTCCACCAACGGGCTCCTCTCCTAATGAGCAATCCATTGGTCGAGTGCTGTTGAGCGACTCTGGAGCTAAAAACGCGTCTAGAGTTTTGGCCGCCTCCACCGGTCTTCTGGCCCACTGTAAAGGGGGGGGGGGGGGTAAAGAGAACGTCGAAGATCCATTTGACGTTGCAGGCGTCGCCGTGACCTTGGCTAGCGCCCGTTGCGCCAGTCAACACCCACACTGGAATTAGGTGCATCGATGCGTAATTTGCGTTCATCGGCACACTTGGCGCCCACTGGTGCAGTGCGTGCCAGACACACACACACACACACACACTCACTATAGTGCGCGTTGGCCTGTCGATATTCCCGCCACTCGGTATAGGATTTCGCAAAGCCTCGCCGTATTTTCATTGTGCTGTTACTTTATTGAAAGCATTTTTATAGTGTATTATCGGCATCCACCATGCTGCTGCTGGCTCCTGCCCGAACTACACTGGTAAAACTAAAGCGCCATGTTTCGCCTGAATTTCGCCAGTGTACCGCGGCTGGAATGCTTGTACACTGCGCACCGAAAAGCCGGCAGCACCTCGCGGGGTCACCGTCCGCCCGCTCCGTGATAGAGTCCTTTCCGTCTGCGCGCGTTCCCAGCGCTGGCGCCACTGCGTGCCACTACGTGCCACTACGAGGCCTGCGCGGCGTGTGAGTGATGGAGGCGTTATAAAGACTGTGTGTTTGCGCGTCGGTGTGAGTGCACTATACCGGCCTTGGTCCTGCCGCCGATAATCGCGGCTTCCACTCGGCAGCCTGCACGTATTTGAAATGTTCGAAACATGTTTGACTGTCCTTCCGCGTGTCGACTTCGATGACGACTACCCGCCGCCTTTTGTCCGGCACCTTTTTTTCCCTCTCTGCGTGCCGCGTCTGTTCCCGTGACTCAGAGAGTGTGCCGCGAATGGCGATCAAGAGGCTGGGCTCGCGCCTGCGTTCAAGTCTCCCCTGGACATTCCGATCCAAAAGGAACATCGAACGCACAGTGGGCCAGAGGACCGGTGGGGGCGGCCAAAATTCTCGACGTGTTTTGATCTCCCTAAATGGGGCTCGAACTGAACGTGTGACCCCACCAATGGATTGCTCTCCGAACGAGGAATCCATTGGTGGGGTCACACGTTCGGTTCGCGTCCCATTTAGGGACTCTGGAGCTCAAAACGCGTCTAGCGGTTTGGCCGTCTCCACCGGTCTTCCGGCCCACTGTGGGTCCGAGCGTGGACGCTCGGCCTGCACATCCGGCCCCCTTGGCGACCTTTGCGCCACGCTCCGCCACGCTCCGCCACGCCCGGCGCCACGCCCATGCCGCCGTACACACCTCCTGGTGGGTGAGCCGGATGGCCGCGCCGAGCCGAGCCGCGCCAGGCCGTGCAGGCCGTGTAGCAGGCTGCGGCGTGCGTCTCAAGGCCCCCAAGGCCGTCCGTTCGGTTCACTTTCTGTTCCCACCGGCCGGGCTGCTGCTCTTGTTGCATTGTGTGCCGTGCCGGGCCGTGCCGGGCCGTGCCGGCTGGGGTGTGGGGTGTGGCCGCCCGGACCTTCTCCGGCGAGGGCGCAGTGCAGTGCGTGCATAGTGCGTGGCCGTCGCCAGGCGACACTCCGCCCACTGGAACCCCTGGAGCGGCAACGCAGGGTCAAGTAGGAAACCACTAACCTACCAAACAAAAGTTTCTTTCATAAAGTTTCTCTCATAAACTGACTCAAAAGTTCTACAAAAACTATGAAAAATATAGAGAAATTAAATGACGATGCTTAAGTCCCGGGGCCTTTCTTCCTGGCGCGCCTCCCAGCGTGAATCACCGCGCGTGACCGCCGATGAGTGTGTGAACCTGAGCAGGCTGCCAACGCGCCGCCACTCGGCTGACTCGGCCGGACTCGGCGCCGGCGCGGCGTGGACTGGTGACGTCTGGCCGGTGTCGTCCGCGCCGCGCGGAGCCCCCTGGGGACCGGGTGGTGAGGCGGCGTAGGGATACCGTGCCCGGCAAGGCTGCCTACCTGCCCAGTGCAGTGGCCGTGAAACACTCGGAAAAGCGCTCCCGGACGCGCGATCAAACCTGCAAATAAGGATACCGGCCACGCCGGTACACTGAAAGCGGACAGACCTGGAGCCCTGCCAGGCGGCTGTCACTTTTTCCTAGTGGTCCTGGCGGGGCGACAGCAGGGCAACAGGGTCACACTGACCAGCGCCCCAGCGCGCTCGCGGGGGCTCGGCGTTTTACGGTGTGAATGGCCGCTGCAGGGCGGCTAGGCACGGCTCGGCCGCGCCGCCCCAGGATCGTCTGTCAATGGTGGAGGTCGCGGCCGTCGCGGAGTGGGCTTGAATGGCACTGCCGTTTCGCACACCTGCCGTTTTTGAAAAAAATGTTTTGTTTGTAGGCCTGGTAACTTGTTACATCAGTTGGCCCTAGCATCAAAATTGGCCTCTTCGCAAACGTGTCTTTACCGAGACAAGTACATTTCGAAGTCCTGAGTTCCTGGGATTTTTCCCCCGGAACGGTTTCCTCAAGAACATTCTAGAATGCAGGATAACTGGACTGATGTCAGTTGTTTTATAGGCAGTAAAATTATTAATTGCACAGCAGCGCGCTCTGCTGGCACTTTACAGGAGGACATCTATTGGACGGTCGTCGTGTGGTATCATCCGGTCCAGGACCGTTTCCTCAAAGCGCTTGACGAATAAACATCGGTTCAATCGCCGTCCCCCTTTTTGGCGTGGACACAGTGTGGGCGCGACTTTGGAGTCCCCGGGCAAGGTCGCGGTGCACCGCGGCGGTGCGCGCGTGTCCCGATAGCTGAGTGACCCCCCCCCCCTCCCCCTCCGCCACCCCCTCCCTCCCCTCCCGCCTCGCCTCCACGTGGTGCAGCCGGAGGGATGCAGCTGCAGCACTGCACTATAAATGCAGGCGGTGGACTCCGTGGCGGCACTTCATAGTCACAGTCTCCGTCAGCATCATGGCCTACAAGGTGCGGAGCGGCGTAGACGACGCGTTTGTCAGTGTGTCCGACGTGCCGGCGAGGACTCTCGTGTTGACTTAGTGACCCGTCGTGTTGCAGTGCCTTGTTTTAGGATCCCGCAGCGTGCTGTTTCTCGTTGAATTTATCGTTGTTGCTTGTTCGTTTATTGTTTCATACCGACTGTGATGATTCGAGTGATTTCAAGTGTTTGAAAACTTAATGTCGTAAGAATGGTAGAAGCACTGACATCCGCGACTTTTTAGTGTCGGATCTTTTCTGCTGTTCCGACGCCCGTTTCGGGTTGGGCATCGTCTGCTTGTTAGTTCATTGCGTCGGCTTGGTCTCGTCGACTCAGACGAGAAGGCGTCGCCCGACCGCGCCGCTTTGCAGTGCTGTGCCGTGCTGTGCAGTGCTTTGCAGTGCTTTGCAGTGCTTGCAGAGGAGGCGGGGCACTTCCTGCACGCCGCCGCTCCATTTTTTCTCAATCACAGAAAAAATTGCAGTGCTCGCCGCGAAATGTGGAAGGTCAATGCAGAGCGGAGGACGACGCTGCCCCGGGGCATGGTCGTGTCGGTGGGGCTAGGCCGGAGTAGGCGGGAGCGGGCGCGCTGTGAGCGTGCCTGGGTGTTGGCACGGCGGATCCTAGTTTCGGTGGTACTGCCGTACTGAAGTGTACTTTGCCCCCAGCAGCTGGTTGTTGTTGCGGCCTTCGTGGCCGTAGCTCATGCCGGAGTCATCGGCCCCGTCGGGCTTGGTGGCCTCATCGGCAGCCCGCTCGGCCCCAACATCCTCACCGGCCAGGCCCTCTCCGGCTCCATCCTCGGCGGCCACGGCGGCTACGTGAACGGCCTCGTCGGCGCCCCCGGCCTGGTTGCTGCCCCCGGTGTCATCGGCCACGGCCCCGTCGTCGCCGCCGCCCCCGCCGTCATCGCCGCCCCCGCCGTCGAGCCCTACGACCCCCACCCCCGGTACCAGTACTCGTACGGCGTGTCTGACCCCCACACCGGCGACTCCAAGAGCCAGACCGAGGTCCGCGACGGCGACGTCGTCAAGGGCCAGTACTCCCTCAACGACCCCGACGGCACCCGCCGCACCGTGGACTACGTCGCCGACCCCATCAACGGCTTCAACGCCGTGGTGCGCAAGGACCCCCTGGTGCACCAGGTGGCCGTCGCCGCCCCCGCCGTCGTCGCCGCCCCCGCCGTGGTAGCCGCCCCCGCCTACGGCCACCTTGGCCTCGGCCACGCCGGTCTGGGTCTGGGTCTCGGCCACGCTGGCCTGTACTGAGGAGTCGTCCTGCCCTGACGTCTCTCACTCTCCCTCTTTTGTGAAGCACGCCAAGACTAAAAACCAAAATAAAAAATATTTATGGAATAGGTGCTCAGTTTTTACCCCCGTCCACCCCTAAAGGTACCCTGTTACGTTAGAGAATGAACAGTAAAGCTCGGCATGGTGGGCCAGGTGCTGTCACCACACTTTCTATAGTCACCCGTCACGCTGATTGGTTTGTCGCGTGAGCCAATCACGTGTCAGAAAATAAAAGTGTCACGGCAGCCTCGCTCGCATAGCTGTACGAACCCTTTTTACGGTCGCGCCAGCCTCGGCAGTTAACACGCTGCGACAGCTGCGGGTCCAATGGCGACGCTCGGCACCTCCCCCCAAAAAACGCTAAGAGGAAACAAGGGGGAAAATAACCCAAAAAAATCCCCTGGATTTGAATGAAAGGTTAATTGCGAGTCGAACCAAACTGCGTACACGGTGTTACTCAACAGTTGGCAGCACTGCCCGTGTTATTACGTGTGAGGTGCGATAACGCGAACGGACAGCTAAAAGGCCGCGCATGGCAAGCGTGGCGAGCCTGCCAGGGCGGCCACCCTGACAATGCCACAGCCACAATCTGAATAGCACCGGCCGGACTTCGGTCATATTTCCTTCGTATCTACTGTCTGTCTGTCTGTCTGTCTGTCTGTATGTGTGTCTGTCCGTCTGCATCCGCGGCCTGGCCTTCCCTAGTCCGCCCTGCGCTGGCGCTGGTCAATACTGCTGTTTGCTATGCCTGCGGCTGCATCGGCTGCATCGCCTGCATCGGCTGCGTTGTTTACGTGGAGGCCTTGCTGGGCTCGGCCGCCTCGAAGCGCTCCGAGCGAAGCCAGCGAGCGCTTCGAAGCGCACTCATTACCGAGCCGAGGCGTTGAATGGGCAGCCACCCTGCAGCCTGCCGCTGTCTCTCTCGCACTCATGGCGCGGCCCGTGGAGGTGCGACAGAGACAGAACCTGTGCGTCGTGGAGGCGGCAAGCCGAGCGGCAAGCCGTCGAAGGCTTGACCGTCGAAGGTGGCGACTGTCAGACTGGTTGCTTCTAATTAGCCTTTCCATTGTCCGCCCTTCTTCCTCGTCGCAGGGACCGCGGCGAGTCGTTCCCGAGAAAAAAGGGCGGAACAGTGTGGTGGGCAAGCAGGTGGCGCGGCTACTCCACGCCGGCCTTGGACGCGGAGTAGTTTCGCACGACACCGTCATGCCCGGCTTCGCGGTGTCGCGGCATGCCCTGCTGTGCCCTGCCAGCACTGCCAGCAGGCCGCTTCCGAGCACTGCTTTCGTCCTCTCTGTCTGTCTCTCTCGCTCTCGTAGGGCGCGTTCTGAGGGCGCAAAGGTGTGCGAGAGAGAGGGCACCATTCGGAGTCAGGTCGCCACTCGTAAATTCGCCTCCGCAGCTGCGCGCCGCGTCTCGCTGCCTTTTTCCGCCTCCGTGGCGGCGGTCGCGCTGCCGCCGGCTGCCGCGCGCGGAGCTGGCAGTGCGAACATCCGCCGGGCGGGGCGTTGGCCGTGCCGGCCGTGCCGACGGGTACCACCACTGCGAACGAATCAACTGGAGTCTCAGCGAGGCGACCTCCCGTCCGCGAGCTGGTTGCGCCTCGCAGGTAGGCAACTTATTCGACGGCCTCGCGAGCGTGGCGACACGGACTGGGGTGTCTCCGCCCAACGCTTTAGCGATAGAAACCTCCAACTCAGTGCGTCAACGCGATTTGAGCGCAGCACGCAACGTATAACTGAGTTCAACTGGTGTTTCGGAAGCACCCTTTGCCGGAGACGCGAATTCGCGCACTGACTACGCCGCTGCGTCCGGCCTTCGTCGGCGTTGCGCGCATCGCCCCGCCTTGTGCGTAGGCCACTTGCCCGCCGCGCCGCCCTCCCCCTCCGCATCTGGAGCAGCCAGTGCCAGGGAGCGATTCCGAACAAGTCTCGCTGTCTTGCTCGCACTCGCGGAGCGTGCCGTCAGGACGCGAGAGAGACAGAGCGAAGTGCACTGCAGTGGAGGCGGTGGGCGCCGGGCGTACACGCGGCCCGCACTCGGAGTGCACGTGGTCTGCACGTGTCCAGGCCGAAACATCCTTGGCGGCCGGCGGGGCGGGGCGGTGGTGGTTGTTGTTGTTGTGGGCCGTGCCGTTAGTGCGGCGTGCCTGGCGTGACTGGAGGCGAGGTGTCGGGTGCAGAAAATTCGCCAGGTTTGCCGTCGAGCAATCTTTTTATTCGTTATTTGCGCGCGTTCTTGAAATAATTTACAATGGAACACAGGCGGTGGGGGGTGCAGCACCAGCAGCAGCGCCCCCTAATACTGATTAGTCGTCTTGCACTCCGAGAACCTGGAGGACGCCAGCTCGGAGGCCCGGGGGCCGCGGCGTCGAAGAGAGGCCCGCGTTCGACGGCGCCCTCTTCGAGACCGCCAGGCATCACAGGACGGCAAAGCTTTGTTGTCACACTAGATGGCACATCACGGGGGAGGACTGCGGTCGTCCTGGAGGAGACGTCGGCTGCTTACAGGTGGCCGATGCCGAGGCCCAGGGGGGACAGGCCCAGCGGGGACAGGCCCAGGGGGGACAGGCCGATGGAGGGCGCGGACACGATCCTGGTGGCGGCCAGGGCGGGGGACGCGGCGATGAGGCCGGGGCCGGCCAGGGAGGTGGCCACCACGCCGCCGGGGTTGCCGGGGGACACGATGATGCTGCCGTCGGGGCCGATGATCTTGGCGGCGGGGGCGCCGGGGCCGGCCAGGGCGATGCCGGCGGGGGAGATGATCTGGGGGGACGCGATGAGCTGGGGAGAGATGATCTGGGGGGACGCGATGAGCTGCGGCGCGGCCAGGCGGGTGATGGACTGGCTGGACACGGCGACGGCGGGCGAGGACAGCGCGATGCTGGGCGACACCAACCTGGGCGCCGCGATGATGGAGCCGCCCAGGCCGAGCGGCGACAGCAGCGGCGACCCGATGATGCCCGCGTTGGCCGCGGCCAACAGGGAGGCGACGAGCACGAGCTGCAACGCAAAGCCCGCAACGTCAACGTCTGCGGCGCCGCGGCGCGGTGTCCGAAGCCCGACGGGGACCTACCTTGAACATTTTGAGACGGTCTGGACTGCTGCTGCCGAGCAATGCACAAAGCCAAGTATACCCTCCCCGTGGTGGACAACGGCTTTTATACAAGGATGAAGACTGCTCGGATTTGTTGTGGGGCTGTGTCTGTGTGCGTGCGTGTGTGTTCCCCCGCCCTGCTGATCGGATCGCAGCCCCTGCCCTCCCTCCCTGCTGACGCCTTCCCTGTTACAGTTGCATCAGCCTAGGCGCGTGTGCGGGCGCCTGGCGCCACGCGCGCTTTTTTGTCAAGCCTGGAGGGAATGAGAAAAGTAACCATAGGCCCGAAATGTTGATGGTTCATCTGGTAACGGATGAATGAAAGACGGTGGGGACTTGATCTGTCACTCGGGTTCTTCGCCGGATGCTGACACTAGATGGACGCCTTGCAAGAGTCATCTAGTTTTTATGATTGCGTTGTAATTAAAAATATTACGTCATTGTAACGCTTTGGAACTGGTGGTTATGGTGAACTTCTTGTTACGTTCGAAGAAAATACGAAATTGGCGCATTCCAATCCGTATTATTGCAGCTCAAGGCCCGACCGCGCCCCGCCCCGGCCACGCGGGCACGGCGTGCACCACGGCTGCCTCCCCCACTTTGGCTGCGACGCGCTATCGCGTGGAGCGAGCAAATCAAAACAAACAAGAGCACTACCCATTTTTAATTGTTTTCCGTGATTTGGCGACAAGTGTGGCCGCGCTACCCGGCTTTGGAAGGTCCGCGTTGAGGCGGGTCAGTGCCGCCGTACCGCCTCCGCGTGGTGCCCCCTCCACTGGTAAGTGCCGCAGCCAATGGCTGGGAGTTGTGTAGCGCGTTCATTCAAGCCTGCCACCCTGCCCCGCCCGTACCACCCACCGCACTCCGCACCATACCACTCTACACTAGCGTTACTCCCTTGTTTTTATCTAGTTTTGAATCCCCATTTCCAAATAACTTAACGAAAATTGTGCGAATGTTTCATCAGTTTTTAGAGGCTTGCTTCTTTTCTCCGCTTGATCATTCCGCGGCCAAACATTATTTGTTGACGAAACAGACTGTGCAGAAACAATTGGAGATTTACTTTATTTTTCTAGGCGCAATTCAGGCTACGTTTTTAAATTGTTAATCACTTTTTTCTACGTCCGGCTTCGACGCAGTGCGTACCCTCGCGATTTTTTTTTCATTCTGTAGGTACCGTTTGTGTCACAATCGGCTTAAGACTCTTTTTGCCTTGAAAAATAATACTAAGCAAACACTTTTACAAATGGAACAGTTCGCCATGTAACTTTAGAACACACCCAGGGACCTCAGGCTCCGCGCAAGCCTCATAGAGTAGCCGTAACTTTATCTCCAGCTCATGCGTACGCCTTTTCTCTCGGTTTGTTTCTTTCGTGCCATCTACCCTTAGTCGGATAACAAAGGTCGATGGCTCCCGTTTCAGTCGCGGCGAGTCACTTCTCGTTCAACTTCTCACATATGGCACTCAATTTGACGCAAAATAAAGCTACGTTTTGATTAGCTCCTGAAGATTTTTTTCTGGAACAAAGTATTTTAGTGGACGTTGGGGACTTGTGAGTGCCTAGAACTCAGCCAGTATTGTCCCACACTCATGACCTACGTCATACAGTGCCCCGCCCCGGCCCGCCACGCCCCGCCACGCCTCACCCGGTCTCGTGCAGTGACCGAGCTGATGCAACGCCGACCCGCGCTCCGTCAGACCAAACAGACGCCGGCCATTCGCACTGTTTTGGCGGCGGTGGACAGGCTTGAAGCATCCAGGAAGCTGACTCGTGTTTTGAAAAAGGGCAGTTTAAAAATAATGAAAATTGCAAGCTTACATCTTATAAAGATTTACAAATATTTTAATATTTAGGACTTTGTAATTTTACCGCAAGATGAAGGAAGAAGAAAGCCTTCGCAAGCACTTCCACGCACTTCGCCACCCTGGCGTATCCCTGAAGCAGCAAGCGACGCCACGCGGCCAATGTCGCGCTGTGCAACCTGCCAGGCCGACCGGGCCGCCTCACTGGGCCACTGCCTTGGCCACTGCCACGGTGCCAATGGCAGCAGTGCACACCGCCAGGACCGCCGGACAGTCGGAGGACCGCCGGATCAGGAGCAGCCTCGCTGCCGTGCCCGGTGGTCATGAACAACACGGTGAAGAACAAGGCGGTGTCAACAAAAAACGCTTTTCCAAAACAAAGCAAAAAAAAGAAGAGAAATAAAAGGAAACTTGTGCAGAATGCACGGCAGAATGTCCACAGCAGTGACATTGAATTTGAAAATGATGCCAAGAAGCTTCTAGATCAACGTTCACAAGTTTGATATCACGATAATGGTTCACCGAGACATGCTAATGAAAGACCGCACTTCCTCGGCCCCCGCGCTGTGTCTCCGCTTTGCTCCGCGGGTCGGACGGGGTCGGGTCCAGCGGCTGGTCCACCTTGTGGTCCTGACCGGCCGCTGCAGCAGCTGCACTTGCACATGGTGCAGTTGCAGTTGCAGGGGAGGTCTAGTCCGGGCCGCCTCCTGGTCGAGATCATAGGACCGGCTGGCTTTTCAATATATAACGGCTGCCGTGCTGCACCGAGAGCGTAGTCCGTCCCCAAGTGTCCATCAAGCTCCACTCCAGCACCGCTAGTCCCATGGCGGCCCAGGTGCGTGCTTGCTAGTGTAGTGCGTGCCGCTCGACGCGGATGTGCCTCGGCGTGCCAAAAGGATACGGCATACTGCGCGTTCTTGGCGCGGAGACTTCAACGCCCGAGTGCGGCGAGGGTTCTGAGGCCAGCCTCTGCGTTTGTGTAAAGTGTGCAATTTGTTTTTACACGCATCGGAGCTTCATCAGAGAGAACAGAACATGTGCTGCATGACTAACGAGTGCCCACGCTGCAGTGTATTGAAGGTCTGCTGGAAGGTTCCTCAAAGTGCGACTTGCTTGCAGTACCTCGTCGTCGCCCTGGCGCTGCTGGGCGTGGCCCAGGCCGGCCTCATCGGCGGCCCCGTCGGCGTGTCCGTGGCCACCCAGACGCTGCACCCGGCGCCGCTGGTCGGCGGCCTGGGCCTCGGCTCCGTGGCCTACTCGTCGCCCGTCGTGCAGAAGGTGGCCGTCGCCGCGGCGCCCGCCGTGTCGTACGCGTCCAGCCAGGTGATCCGCCAGCCCTCGGTGGCGTACGCCCAGCCCTCTGTCGCCTACGCCCAGCCCTCTGTCGCCTACGCCCAGCCCGCCGTGTCCTACGCTCAGCCCTCCGTGTCCTACGCCCAGCCCTCCGTGGCCTACGCCCAGCCGGCCGTCGCCTACGCCCAGCCCGTCGTCCAGAAGGTGGTGGCGGCCCCCGTCATCCAGAAGGTGGCCGTCGCCGAGCCCTACGACCCCAACCCCCAGTACGAGTTCTCGTACGGCGTCAAGGACGCGCACACCGGCGACGTCAAGTCCCAGGTCGAGTCCCGCAGCGGCGACGTGGTCAAGGGCCAGTACTCCCTGATCGAGCCCGACGGCACCCGCCGCGTCGTGGACTACGTCGCCGACCCCCACAACGGCTTCAACGCCGTGGTGCGCCGCGAGGGCCTGGCCAAGGTGGCCGTGGCCGCGGCCCCTGCCCTGGTCGCCAGCCACTACTAGGCGCCACCCCACCGACTGCCACCCGCTCAATGACTGTGTTAGTGTTATGGATTAATAAATTATCGTTGTTATTTATCATCAATCACTGCAGTTATCACTTCTTGTTCGTTCCTGAAAATTGTTTTTGTCGGTATCCGCTTCATTCTCTCAATGGACATGTGCGAGCAGGCTGACTTTGTGCTGCGCCGGCCTGCCGGGCAACCCAACCAGCTCCTCGCTCGTGCAGCGCGCTCTGGTGGAGGAATGGCGAACATGCTGTCCAGCAACCAGCATCCTTCCTCCCAAGGAGCAGGCAACCCATTTTACACCACCTCGAACTTGAGGCACAGTTTAGTGGTTTCAGAGTAATTCAGATTCATGTTTTCCCGTTGGGTGAAGTGGTCTCGGTCTGGATACTTGCAGTTTCACTCGTTGGATCGCTGTTCACAGAGAAGGTTCAGGTCGGTTGACTGAGTATGAGCGGTCCCTAGGGACACGTACACTTGCCATCTCTGAGGGCGAACCACCTCTCTTTATTGCTTCATTTACTCTCCCTTGCGCTGCCCGTCCTGCAGACTGACTCCGAGAGTCCTTTTCGTCGCTCCGTCTCTCTCGCACCCACACGGGACGCCCCACGAGTGCGAGAGAGACGGAGCGACGCAGCGGACTCCAGGGCGGGGCGCTGCTCGCGGAGGTCCGCCCCGCTTTGCATCAGACGCGCTGTAGGCGACGATGCGCTATCGCTCCGCCGTTCGGTTTCGTTTGCTTATCTCCGCGCCGCGGGCGGCCCTCAAAGCTCGCGGAGTTCGCAGAGCGCCGCCGAAATGGAGGCGTCCCGGCCGAGGACGCCGATGACTCCGGCGGTGTTTCACAGACCCGGCGCTGACACCACCACCCTCCAGACAGATGGCTTGGTTCTGGCGCGTGAGCTCGTGGATGTCTTCCGTGGCAGTTAGCCGCGCCCCGCCTCGCCCGCCTCGCCGCCTGCTTAGCGCGAACACGCCGTTTAAAAGTCGTGCAGTCGCCGTGCCGCGCCGCCGCGCCAAACCGCCGTGATATTTTCATATCTGCACGCCCCGACACTTATTCGCGGTTAAAAATACAAAAAAAAATCAGAGAAAAATTCCGATGGCTGACACAATTTTTTGGATTTATAATCTCTTTTAATTTGTTTTTAAAATTTTCAAAATTTGCTCCAAAAAAAAAAACAAATTTTACTACGCTAGCCATTGCTGAAAGTGTACCACTCCTTCATTTTTCTGCCGGCCCCAGATCTGTCTCTCCGCATCCGCGTCCAGTCCATCCTTGGTCCTCTCTTTCCCTATTAATCGTCTCTCCTTGTTCCCCTCCATAATTCGGCCGCGGTTTCGTTAGCGGCCGGGGCCGCGCGGGTCCGCCGCCATACTGCTGCACTGCCGAGGCGCGAGGCGTCACGAGAATCGTGTTGATTGGCTCGCCCCCGCGACGGCCGGCCGCCAAGCCGATGGCCCTGCCGCGCCTAAAATTCGACATTCGCCCAATCTCTATCTACAGTCGGCTTGGCGGCGAGGCTTGGCGGTGTGGGTGCGGGGAAGGCCTCTGCGCCGGTCATTGCTCACTCCTTCGTTGTCGTCGACGTCCTTGTCGTTGGCGGCGGTGCGGTGCTTCTCCAGCGGACTCATCTCAAAGCGCCTGTCGCTGTCTCTCTCGCGAGACGCCCCGTGAGTGCGAGGGAGACGGCGCGCACTGAATCAGCCTCCAGTTTGGGCGTATATGCAAACCAGGGCGTCGTGCTCGTCCTCGCCGTTTGGGTTCGCACGCGTGCTGCCTTGGTGCGCACCCCGCCTCGCCGCCACGCCGCGCCGCGGGCAGCGCGCTGAGGGCCTCGATGACGTCCGCCGCGACCCGCCCCGTCTGGCCCGCTGGAGCGTTGCGCGCCCAAACGCCCAAACTGGCCGAAACGCGCCGCAGAATGTCAGCAGAGCGGCCCGCGGCCCGCCCCGCCATCACGCGCCGTGCGTTGACCGCCTTTTGTTGTTGTTGTTCGCGGTCCCGCCGGCCGTGCTCGAATTTGGCGCCGTTTTCGCGGTCGAACTGCGACAGCGCTTCGCCTGGCTTCGCCTGGCTTGGCCGGTCGGTGCAGTAGCCGCGGCCACTCATTGAATCTGCCGCAACGAGGCAGCCGCTATCCGAGCATCTCCAGGCCCAGACTCCGTACAGTGGTCTCGTCGCGCTGTCTCTCTCGCACTCGTGGGCCGTGCCGCTGCGGTGCGAGAGAGACAGAGCGACCGCGCACCGCGTCACGACCAGGGCGGGACGCGTCGCTCATTGTCCTCTTAATTCACGAAAGGCCATCGGACTGCATTTTGATTAAAAATCATAAATCCACGACACCTGCAGCAGCAGCACACGGCCGTGCTGTGGGTGGGCAGCGGGCCGACGCCGAACAGTCCGTCTCTCTCGCACCCTTACGGGGCGTCCCACGAGTGCGAGAGAGACAGAGCGACGCGCAGGACCAAGGGGAGGGTCCTGCGACCCGCCGGCCAGGTGTCACTGTTCCACAGTGTCGCCACGGCCGCGCTGCCCCGGGGGACGCGCGGGAATCGCATATTTCTGCCGTATGCAACGTGTGAGGCTGCAGCGGGCCGATCCCTAAGAGAGCGCTCTGTCTCTCTCGCACTCGCGGCGCGTCCCGTGCGTGTGCGAGAGAGACAGAGCGTCTGAGCGCTGTTCGGAACCAGCCTGCCGAGGCTCACAAAAGAAGCGCCGCCACAATGATCATTGTGTCCAAGGGGCCGGCCGTAAGCCGCCCGGGTAATTTGACGAGTGAGCATAGTGCAATGAGTGCAACAGAGACAGCCAGCGCACTTTGTAATAGCGAAAAACCTACTGACGAAACGCACACAGTGGAAAAAATGTCACTTACAGAATGTTGGCCGTATCTTTGGACTGTCGATGCAAAGTGCAGCACTAATTTCGTTAAACGTGTGGCAACGTGTGAAGTCTGGCCGCGTGACGCGCCGGACCACCTCGGCGCCAAACGGCTCATTGTTCACCGCCCGCTGCCTGGCAGTGCCCCGCTCGTCACGCTCCGATCGGCCGCGAGGTGGCGCTGGCGGCGACGCGGTTCTTTACGGCCCTTTTAATCTGGCGGTCACAGACAGAAATGGCCGAAATACATCGAAAATGGTTCATCGCTCTGCTTGTCCGACTGCTTTCGCGCGGATGAACTTGCTTTCCAAATGACATGCAGATTCGTCCCGATAGTGCCCCCTCCCTTTACCCCCAAAAGTCACCAACACACCCAGGGCCCCGGTGTCGCAAGGGGGTCCCCGTCGACGCCCCTCCCGCCAGGACGCCCCTCTCCTCCGTCGTGGGCGCCCTCCTGACCGCGCGCTCCCCGCGGCGGCATGGCGAGGGGGGCGGGGGCAGGGGAGGGGGGTCAGCATCCCAGGGGAGCATCCTCGGGGATCACGTTGATGTATATAACGCGGGCCCGGAGCCGAGCAGGGATAGTTGCAGTTTTGGGGGCGAAGAGAGCAGACAGCATCAGCCCGACACCATGGCCGCCGTCGTCCAGGTACGAGTCTCGCTCCCACGGTGGACCGTTCGAAAAGTTGGTGCACACTGTTCTTGCGATTCCTAAAGAACGCGCTGGCGATTTTTTGTGTTGGTTAAATCGTGTTTCTTTTTCTAAATTCGTTTGAAGCCAAGGGGTAGCCACTCGTTTTTTTCTTGTTTTTTTTTCGCGTACAGAGAATACGAAAATGCGTGAATGCTTTTGAATATTGAGAATATCATGGCTATCTCCAAATACAAAAAAAATAAAAATATATTGAGGAATATATTTGAATATTTGTGAAAATTTAAAAATACCCGGCATTATGTGAGAGGTCGTCTGAATCTCTGAAAGTAGCTGTTTTTATTGACCTTCAGTGAGTGATCAGTGCGTCCAGTCCAGCTGATTTTTAAAGGGCTCCTTCAACGTCCTGGTATTCTGAAGACCTTACTCTTTTACGCCCCGCCTCGGAAACGCCTTGACCACTACTAATTTAGGAGCATTAGTCTCGCGAAGTTTAGTGTTGGGTTCAATTTGAGTGGCGTAGGCGTCGTGTTGGGTGGCCTTCTTAGCCAATGAGGTGGCGCGGGGCGGGGCGTGGCTCGCACCCGCGGGCTTGGCGGTCAGGGTCTCGGCGGCCATGCGCCACCG
Organism: Thrips palmi; assembly: GCF_012932325.1. Classification (NCBI taxonomy): domain Eukaryota; kingdom Metazoa; phylum Arthropoda; class Insecta; order Thysanoptera; family Thripidae; genus Thrips; species Thrips palmi. Next base: position 5,381,211 of record NW_023144634.1, read on the forward strand.
ACGCCGCGAGGGCCATCAGTGTCTTCCTCGCGGCTCGCTTTCCCATACTCGCGGGGCAGATCGTCATCGGGGACCTTTGGTGGCCGAGAGGACGACGCCGAGGCTGACGACGCGGAGGGCTGGCGCCGTGATAGATCATCGCGTCCGCCATCGGCCATCGCGGTCCTGGCTGACCTGCACGCCAAAGCCCGCCCCCAGGCCGCCCCAGACCGCGCGCTGCCCCCGATGAGCCCCGGGGATTTCATGAAGTGGGTGATATTGTCTGAGTTATGGGCGCCCCTTGCCCAACACATGCACGCCCGTTCGCGATTAGTGCGGGCGAGAGGGAGGGAGAGGTGTCGGAGGGGCTAGTGTGGGGGCGGACAGTGGTCGCCTCGGAATGACTAATGCTCGAGGTCTCGCTTGGCGCCTCACAGCCGTGGATCTTCTTCGATATCTCGTAGAGAATTTGCATTCTATTCGCCTCGTCCGCGAGCATTGTACAGTAGCTTCTTCTTGCTCCGCGCGCGAGCGCCTGGCGGGTAGGCAATCCGGCCCAAGCGGCGCACGGGTGTACTGCGGCGCGGCCTATGCCCACTTTGACAGGCGCCTCGCGGTGCATCTTGATTTTTAACGTGCTGCTGCTGGCGCAGCTGGTCCTGCTGTCCACAGTGGCGCTCCACGCCGCCCTGGCCGCCCCCGCCTACAACCATGGCGCCTTCAACAACGGCGCCTACTACAACGGCGGCTACAACAACGGCGCCTACAACGGCGCGTACAACAACGGCGCCTACAACCCGGCCTACGACGGCGGCTTCGGCTCGTACCCGGCGCAGTACAGCTTCGACTACCGGGTGGCGGAGCCTCGCACGGGCGACTACAAGAACCACCAGGAGAGCCGCAACGGCGACGCGGTGCGCGGCCAGTACTCCGTGGCCGAGCCCGACGGCTCGCTGTTGACGGTGCGCTACTCCGCCGACGACGCGCACGGCTACACGGCCGTCGTGGAGCGGTCCGGCGCGGGCGGCACCATCGTCCAGAACTTCCCCGGCGCCCCCGTCGGCGCCCCCGGCTACGTGGCCCCGGTGGTGGCGCCCGTCGCGGCACACGCCGCCGCCGTGAACGTGGCCGCCGCCAACGTGGCCGCCGCCAACGCGGCCGCCGCGCACGGCGCCGCCCCCTTCGCGGCGGGCCACGGCGCCTACGGTGGGGTGGGTGGCCCCTACCGGCCCTTCGGGGCGGGCTACCACCCCGGCTTCGGCACCAGCACCACCTCGTTCCACGGCCCGCACGCCGCCTACTCGTACAGCAACTAGCCTAGCCTCTCTTGTGGTTGAATAAACGGGTCCGTTCAAGGTCCAAACCCAAACTGCTGCGAGAGTCCTTCTTTCCAGACGCCACCTCGCCGGCAGCCGTGCCGGTTGGGCTGCCTGCCTTCCCGGCGTGGCCGCGCGGTCCACCGTCCTGCCCACACTGTACTGTACCACTCCGTGCTTTTTGAAGCAGAGCCGCTTGGCGGAGCGACGCGAGGACAAGGACAAGGCGACAGCTCTCTCTGTCTGTCTTCCTTCCTGCTCGTCGGCTCGCTTCGTTCACGTCAAAAATGACACGCCTGGCCGTAAGGTGCGACGCGACACTGCGCGTGGAGGACCTGATTTGGTTTGCCCGCGTCGCGTCGCGTAGCGCTACCGGCAGGGGCCTTGGTTTGGGACGCTCGGCGAAATGACGCAAAATGCGCTTTGTGTGTGCAGCTCGCTTGTCTGCATGCTGCGTGGCCGCGCACTCTGCCTTTCAAAACAATGACTGCAGAGGAAAGGTGTCCGACCGCTCCATATAAGTCAGGCAGCGGGGAGACCGGCTTACTCCTTGTAGGGATTCCTTAACGTGAGCCGATCGAAACCAAAGGGAGAGATCTTCCGAATCAACAGTTTGACTAACAGTTTAAAACAGTTTTCTTCTTGTGATTTTAGTCGTTTGATAAAAGAGGCGGAGCACACTCATCAAAGCGAGCACGGAGTATTTAAGTACCCTAGGAGTATTGACGTCGTGGGAAACCCGCGCCGTTTGAATTTTGCCGCCGTCGGAGCGCGCTCCGATTGGCTGGGTCCTCGCGGCGTTCTGCGCGGGAGCGCGGGGCGGCGCGGGACGCGGGCGCAGCAGCTTCGGCCGAAGAACCCCGCAAGTGGCGCGCGGTCCAGCAGCAGATGGCGGGTTGTCTCCCGGGCGGCGGGGCGAGCCCGTGACGGGAATACTAAACGAACGAGTTTTCTCTGTCGCTCCGGACGCGTCCCTTTGGGACCTGCCCCACGCCAAGGCCAAGTTCAGATCGCTTAGCCGGCCGGCCCGCCGCTGCAACCTGCATTCCTGCGGGCTAGCCGAGCCTCCAGTGTGCCTGCCTGTGCCCTTCCTTTTTAAGGGACAGGCGACGGCGAGTCAGAATAGCAGTGGCCGCCGCCACTGGAGCCCAGCTCAGGAAGTGGTTCAAAACAAACTGCGGATCGCAATGAAGTTTGAGAGTTCTTCTCTTACTGCAAAATCAAACGTGGTCTAGACCTCACCAACTGATGTGGTCAAAATGGCACCCATCTGACCACACCAGTGGTGTGGTCTGGACTACGTTTGGTTTTTCAGTGCTGGCGCACCTTGATCAGCGTAATGACTGCCTCGAACTGCAATCTGATAATTGGCGTCCCTTTTGGAGCGGTGCTCGCGTTTCCGCTGTTCGTGGCGCCGACTCGAATACGCCGATACCATTCCCCGCGACGTGTCCAGCGTGTGTGTGTCTAGCCGCGTGTGTGTGCGTGCGTGCTCTGACTCACACTCGAAATCGGGACTAACCTACTAGGCTCGCTAGGCTACCCGTCTTCCTGACGACGCCCGCCGCGGTCCTCTGGACATGACGAGGTCGTTGTTGGACGCGGCGTGGCGCGGCGGGGGGACGCACCTCTGTATTCCACGCGGGGAACACACAGACACACACACTCACACAAACACAATTACCCGTCATACACCGCGTGCGTATGGTTGTAGTACGCCGGGAACACAAAGTGGGGGCGTCGCGACGCCGTGGCGACGCCGTCGGAGATCCACGAGGTTACTTAAGCGTCGCGTCCCGGCCCGTCTCGCCAAAGCGTCGCCCGCCACTTTTGGGAGCACACTGCCACACAGCCGCGGCCCGAACATGGCTCACCTCACGGTTCGTACATGCCGGCCTTCCCCGACTTTCAGTGCAGCCAGCCTGTGTTTATCCGAGTTGTTCCCGCAGTTGTTGTCCGCGTTGCTGCTCGGCGTGCTGGCATCGCCCGCCGCGGCCGGCCCGCAGCCTCAGGTGGCCGCCGTGGCCGCCCAGCCTTCGACCCGCACCCGCGCTACGACTTCTCGTACGCCGTCAACGACGCCCTGACCGGCGACTCGAAGGCGCAGCGCGAGCAGCGCGACGGCGACACCGTGGTGGGGCACTACTCGCTGGTGGAGCCGGACGGCGCCGTGCGCACCGTCAAGTACACCGCCGACGCCGTGCACGGCTTCAACGCCGTGGTGGAGCGCACGCCCGGCGTCGCCGCGCCGCAGTCCGTGCTGGTGCAGCCCGCCGTGGTGCAGCCCGCCGTGGTCCAGCCCGCCGTCGTCCAGCCCGGCGTCGTCGGCGTGGTCCCGGACGCCGCGACGGACGCCGTGACGGTCAACGCGGCCTCGCTCATCCCCGAGGACCTGCTCCGCCGCGGCCCCGCTCAGGCGCGCTCGGGCGTGGTCGGCCTGGCCGACTCCCTGGACGCCAACCTGCAGCAGAGGGCCGCCTCCTCCGCCAGGCAGCGGGCGCTAGAGTCCCTCGGCGTCACGGGCCAGGCCGTCAACGGCGGCACCAGGTTCCTGAACGGTGGTTACGCCTCAGGGTTCCCCTCGCGACGCCCTTGGCCGGGGGTTACGCGTCCAGCGCATACCCCGGCGGGTACGCCTCTAGCTACCCCGTCGGCACCACTCGCTACGCCTCGGGCGCCTCGTACCCCGGTGGCGTGGCTGGCTACGCCGCTGGATACCCCCTCGGTGCCGGCTACGCCTCTGGATACCCTACCGGTGCCACTGGATACCCCACGAGCTCAGCGTACCCCAGTTACTCCAACGGTCTCTCCGCCGCATACCCCGGCTACGCCAACGGACTCTCCAGCGGATACCTCTCCTCGGGATTGCCCTCTGGGTACGCTGGAAGGGACATCTCCACCGGGGCCTTGGGCTACCCCGCCGTCGGTGGCTACGCCAATGGGCTGACCGCCAGTGGCCTGCCTGGAGGCTACCTCAACGGTTACGGGTCCAACCCCCTGGTGTCGCAGCGCGGCCAAGGCCTGGGCCAAGGCCTGGGCCTCAGTGACCTCAACCTGGGCGGCGGTGTCTTCGGCAGCCAAGCCAACCCTCAGCAGCTGCAGCAGCAACTGCTTCAACAGCAACAGCTTCTCCAGCAACAGCAACTCCTCCAGCAGCAGCAGCTCGCGCAGCGTGGCGTCTACGGCGGCGTCAACGCCCAGGCCGACGGCGGCCTTCTTGGCCTGGGCGGCGCTCCCTACGGCTCCGGCCTCGCCAACGGGCAGGCGCTGGGCCAGTCCGGACGCGGCTTCGGCTACGGCCAGCAGAACGGCCTCAGCTACCAGCAGGGCTACCAACCCCTGAGCAGGGGCGTGGGCTTCAACTACCGCGGCTACCAGCCCACTGTGACCAACCGCGGACTCACCGGCCAGCAGGGAGTGCAACCGACGGCGTCCTCGGTGGCGCGGAGCCTCGGCGGGTACGGAGGGTACGGCGGGTACGCACAGGGCTACCCGCCCTCGGACGTCAGTGGACTCAACCCGCACCAGCTCAGGTCTCTCGGGATCATTCCCCAGGAGGACCACTCGTACGGTCCCTCCTCCGCCTAGGTTAACCAATTGCCCGTCTGTACTCGGTTCTGTTTGATTGTATTCAACTGTTAAAATTTTTCATCAGTGTTAAAAAAAATAAGTGTGGAAGGTAAATACATTTTTGGGAGTGTGCGATGTTCCTGAGTGTGATCGAGCTGCTTTGTATGTGTCCCTTGCGAATCCCCTTGCATTGTAATAAAATCAACGATTTTTCTATTTAAAAATAAAAAAAAAAATCACTTGAAAACTCAATGTATTTTGTCTCCTTTTTCTATTATATCCCTGTATACCCGTGAATGAAAAGCACTGCCTGAATGGCAGAATGGAATGGAAATCATAGGACACGCCGCCGGAGCCGAAAACTCCGGGCGACTTGATTGGTTCTCGCGAAGGCAGGTACCACACTGCGCGAGCGTCTCGCCCCGCCTCTCCTGCCCGTGATGATCTGCCAATCTCTGCCGGTGAATCACCCTCCACGCCACAAAGCCTGTCGCACTAACAATTATGCGTTTCGTGTGTTACAGGTAAGCAGTGGACGTGCGCGGCCTTGGCGGCCTTGGCCTTGGTGAGTGCGGCAATAATCGGACACGGCTCTCGAAACGGATGGTTTATTGGATGCGACCGCCGCGATCGCAGCGCCCCGCGCGGAGCGAGCGACAACCGCGGCGCCAGTGTGTCAGTCTTTGCATTTACATGAGGGGCAGGGGCGGCTAGCTGATGGAGTACTGGGCGTAGGGCGAGCTGAAGCGCACGAAGTTGGCGCCGCGCAGGCCGCCGGCCGGCAGGCTGGTCCGGTACACTGCCAGCGTGCGCTGGTGGGGGAAGGACTGCAGCTGCTGCAGCATGTGCTGCTGCTGCACTAGCTGCTGCTGGTGCGCCCGCTGCAGGCTCTGGACCTGGTGGTGCACCTGCTCCTCGCTCTCGAGCGACCGCAACTGCTGCACCAGCGGCTGCTGCACTTGGGGCTGAGTCTTGAACTGGACTTGCTGCGGCTGTTGCTTCAACTGCGGTTGGACTTGCTGTTGGACTTGCTGGGGCTGTTGCTTCAGCTGTGGCTGAACCCTCTGTTGCACTTGCTGCTGGGGCTGCTGCTTCAGCTGCGGTTGAACCGGCTGTAGCTTGATCTGCGGCTGGCTCTGAATCAAGGTGTTGGTGGATTGGACTGTGTGACGTACGTCGATCACCTGAAAAACGAAAACACTTTATAATCCACGCCGCAATTAATTTCGCGCCAGCGATTTGAGGAATGCCGAACCTGTGGCTGGGGCTCGTCCTGCTGCTGCAGTTTGTTGTCCAACCGCTCGTCGATGATGGGCTGCTGGTCCACCTGCTGCTCAAGTCCACCGTCGGCCTGCTGGGCCGGCTGCTCCGCGATGGTGTCCTGCTGCTGGCCGAGCAGACCCTGGTCCTGCTGCTGGTTAAGGAGGCCCTGGCCCTGCTGCTGGTTCAAGATGCCCTGGTCCTGCTGTTGGCCGAGGAGACCCTGGTCCTGCTGCTGGCCGAGGAGACCCTGATCCTGCTGCTGGTTAAGGATGCCCTGGTTCTGCTGTTGGCTGCCGAGACCCTGGTCCTGCTGCTGGTTCAAGGTGCCCTGGTCCTGCTGGTTGAGAAGGCCCTGCTCCTGCTGAAGTAGAGCCTGCCCCTGCTGCAGCAGGCCCTGCGCCTGCTGGGACAGTCCCGGCTGCTCCTGCTGCAGCTGCATCAGTGGGAGGCCGATCTGCAACGAGGGGGTCGGTTACACACTGGAAAACGTTAAGTGCGGCAGCGCGCCGAATCGCTCTGATAAATCACCTCCTGCTTCATGAGGCCCTGGTCCTGCAGCTGGACGAGCGGGATGCCCATCTGGTGGTGGATGCCCGAGCCGGGGATCTGGTGAAGCTGGTGCAGCTGGTAGCTGGGCTGCGGCAAGGCCTGCGGGATGAGGTGCTGCACGTCCTGGTACTGCCCCAGCGTCAGCGGTGGCTGCACCAGGTGCTGGTGCATCAGGGCGCCGCTCTGGTGCTGGGGGTGCTCCACCAGCACGCGCCGGTTGTTGCCAGACTGCCAAACAAATCAAAATTGAAGTTGAAATTTCAAACTGAAAAATTGTGATTGAACTTTGCAAAAATTGAAATGTAATAGGCGTACGTTGAGCGACGTGGTGGGGACGACGTGGTGCTGCACCGGCACGGGCACGTCGACGTGGACCACGGGCACGCGCTTGACCGCCTTGACGACCGGCACGATGGGCTTGGAGTGGCCGGGCACCAGGGAGACGACGGCGTTGAAGCCGTTGGCGTCGTCCGCCGTGTAGCGGACGGTGCGCAGCGTGCCGTCGGGGTCCACGACGGAGTAGCTGCCGTGCACGGTGTCCCCGCGACGCTCCTCCCTCTGGTCCTGTCGAACAGCACGCCAGGCTGAAGCTACGTTCGCACGGACACAATGCCTGGCCAATGGCTTCCAGTGTCAAGGTGCCCCGCGCAAAAAGAGGCGCGGACGTCGCTAACGTCGTTCCCAAGGAGGATGACTCATTCATTCATCAGCAATGACCCGCGCATTAGACAATGATCTGATCATTTAGTGATGAACAGTGTCTCCATTTTTCGCCGAATCATCCTACCATTTCACTGAGTTGCGTCATCATTCATCCAGTATTCGTCTATTAATTATCATTCATTCATCTCATATCGTTCATTCATTGATCATTCATTCATTCATTCATGCAACCACTCAGTATTTTAGTCATCGATCATTCATTGGTGTATTATTAAATCACTTCTTCATTAATCACTCACTATTCATTAATCACTCACAATTCATTAATCACTCACAATTCATTAACCACTCACCATTCATTAATCACTCACCATTCATTCATCATTCACCTTTCATTCATTCATTCATTCATTCATTCATTCATTCATCACGTACCTTGGCGTCGCCGGTCTCCTCGTCGCGGATGCGGTAGGCGAAGTCGTACTGCGGGTTGGGGTCGAAGAAGGGGTCGTCGTTGGCGTCGTCCTGCAGCAGCGTCTTGACGCCCTTGACGTCCTCCTGCGCCACGGCGCGGGCCTCGGCGCCCAGCGCCACCAGCGCCGCCACGAGCAGCGCCTGCAGCAAGGCTTTGACTACGTAACTCGAACAACGAACGACCATTTCCTCCACTATGCGGAGAAATTTCTCAGCACCATCGTGCAATCATGCGTGATAGATTGGAGTCTGAGAAGTCACTCGACTGCGCTGCATTTTTCAAGGGGAAATTGGCCGGCTGTGCTCACCTCCAGGGTCCGCATGGTGTGTGTGCAAGTAATCCAAGTGCAATGTCAGGGACGGACCCCCGCGCCTCGCTTTTGTACCCGGGATGCGCCGCAACAAGAGCAACAGCAGCAACCGCGTCCTGCAGCGAGCCCTCTGGCAGAGAGAGGGAGGGAAACACAAAGGAGGGGGAGGGGGTAAAGACCTCAGGACAGTCTCGGAAACAGTTCAGCGGGGACGAGTTCCTCGGATTGCGCCTTGGACTGGATCAGCGCGCTCAACAAAATGTGATAAACAAGACGCCCTCACTGTCAAAAAAGATAAATCGAATGGACTGCAATTTAATTGTCCCGCCGTCCAACATGCAACTGAAACTGATCGTTTTTGCTGCTCTTTATTTTCGCAGTGCTCCTCGGGTGCATCGCTCCAGGTCTTCTCTTTCTATTCTCGCACATCGCAGCTTCTTTATTTCTGGCGCCAAGCTATCATTACGTAATTATCGCGCACCTCGTTTCAAAATAAATCCGTCCGACGAAAAACACTTTCGCGCTCGTCGAGTGTCCGCGGTGCATCTCACAGGGCGCCCCGTGCGTGCGACGGAGACAGAGCATGGGCAGGTCCCTGTCCCTCCAATCTGCACAAATAACGCGGCAGGCGAGGCGGGGCCCTGGCGGGGCACTGGCGGGGCCCTGGCAAGGCCGTTCCCGGGGGCACTGACTGGACTGCCCACTGGCCACTCCGCTGCAAAACACGGCGAGGCGGAGATGCGCTTCTTGCTGCTGCTCTTGTTGTTGTTGTTCTGCTCGTCCGATTTCACGATCCCCCATTTCCCCCTTTTCCTGAAAATCCCTTTGCAGTGGCGTGCTGCTCTGTCCGTACAAAGGGCCGGTCCCTCACGTGCGGCTCGAATGGTCGAATGGGAGAAGAGGCGACATAGGCGGCGTTGCCGGACCGACTCGGATCGAAGCCCTGCCTGGCTGGCCCTGCCGCACACGGCGCTCATCCCCAGCGGGAATCCGCTGCTTTGTTGTTGTTGTTTTTCTCAATCTTTACAGCCGATTAATCGAAGCTACATTTTTGCCAGTGGAGCGGCGCGACAAAAACCACCTTTATCGCCCTGCTGTTCCTGTCCAGTCGGCGGAGGGAGCAGCGAGTATATCGAACTCGATATCGAGGCGGGCATCGAACCAAACCCCCGGCGAGTGCTGGGCCCACTGGCTGGGCCGGCTGGGCCATCCGACCGGCCTGGCCGCGGCCATCGAAAGTTTTTACTTTTCCTTTCGTTTGCGCCTCGCTTTGAATTATGGCCCGATTTAACTGCGGGTCGGGTGACTGCAGCGACACGCGGAGGGAGCGTGTTTCGGCGTGTTTGCATTTTGGCGGCTTTGGTGGAACAGGTTCCTGGAGTGCCAGACCTCTCTCTCGCACTCATGGGGCGCCCCGTGTAGGTGCGAGAGAGACGGACCGACGAGAGCCCCCGTTGGGAATCAGCCTGCAGCGAACGTCTTCGCGCGTCTTGGGGCCCTCTTGGGGCCCTCTTGCGCGGGGCCTGGGGCAGCGACACGGAAACGACGCCGATTAGTATTCCAAACCTTGGAAACTTTTGCTGCGCCTCCGACAAAATGCAGTCTGTTGATGGTAATATTATTTATCTTTAACATCTGCGGTGCTCTGGCCGCTCTGAGTAACATTCATGTCGCCCACGCCGTCGGTGTTTGTCCCTATCACAGCCAGTTTGTTGTTGTTGCTGTTTTCTGGGGGCTGCTGGCCCCGGCTGGCCCATGGCGCTGGTCAGCAGCACGTAATGTATGGTCGCGTCATGGCGTGCGTGTCGGAAGCCCAATCTGTTGCCGTACGTTTCGCACGTGTACGCCTCCACTGCGAAAAGAAAATCACTTTTTCGCGCCACGCTTGCTCTGGCTCGCTCTGCAGAGCGGCCTGGTTCGTGATTTGAACGCTGCGTGCGTATGGCACGGCCTGTCCGGAGAGCGTCTCTGTGTTTGCCCACTGCTATGCGTTGATCTGTCCGGTGTGGTCAGTGTATGTGTCAGCCTGGAGACGGTCGCACATCAGTCAGGCAGCCGGATCCAGGCTCGATAATACTGTCAAATGAGTTTTGACGGCAGTAGTGCCGCTCCCCTTTGCCAGCGCGTTTGTCTGCTGATGTCACTGTGATTCAAACTGGAGCGGGGCCGCGACAGCGGGTGAAGGACGAGAAAGGTCGAGCAGCTAACTTAAAGCTGCAAATTTTTTTTTTCTCATTTGGTCAAAGTGTTTGCTGAAAACGTAGTTAAACTGCGTAGCCACTGAGCAGAGCGTCTGGCGTGGGTCGGGTGCGCCGTGCAGCCAGGCAACCCAACCTGCGCGGCCGTGCGATGGGCGGCTGGAGTCCTTTGTAGTCCTTTACCATTACCACTACGGGCTAGACCCTGATCACTGGAGTCCTCTGGAGCGCACGGGCACCTTCAGCTCTCGACGCGCTATCCTGAGGACGCCATGACGAGTGATGGGAAAGTCATTGAATTATTGTCCAGCAGATTTAACAGTAACACCTTTCAAAAATGCCAACTACAACTTGCTGCTCTCCAACAGTGTGGGCGGCTGCTTGAGCGCTTGGCTGGCTGGCTAATGAATGACAAGATAGACTTGTTAATCTATTCGGCATTGTTAGTGTCGCTAACAGCGAGCTAACAGGCCGGCATGTCGGCTGTGGCACAAGCCTTTAATTGTCTGCGAGCGGTCCAAGGGCCCTAGGGCCGAGATCCAGCCCTTAAGCCCAGCTGGAAACCCTTTGCTCTCCTACCGTCTTGTTAGGCTTTGCGTTTTCCGTCAATGGGCGCACACATCTCAATCGCCTCACTGTCCCATTTCTTAAAATGTTTGTATATTCCTGTTGCTGTGTTGTTTTTTTTCTGTGCGACTCGACAGTGCTGGTGATTGTAGAACAGTCGAGTTCCACTGCCGGCCTTGGGTCGTCCCGTCGGGACCGAAATTCGCTGTCATGCCGCCAATGCTTCGATTGGGTTCGCGTTGTTTCAAGTTGTTGTTGTTGTTGTTGTTGGCCCGGAGATGGATCAGTCGTTGCGCCAGGCTCGCAAAGGCGCGCCACTGCAAGGCCGTTCGGCGGGCTTCTTAAATTAATTCACATGCAGCCAATCAAAGAAAGTTCCCCCCAGAAGCGCGCGACCCAATATCTGACCCGGCGCCACCACGGTGTGTGTGTGTGTGTTTGTGTTGTGTGTGTGTGTTGTGTGTTGTGTGTGTGTGTGTGTGTGTGTGTGTGTGTGTGTGTGTGTGTGTGTGTGGAATGCTCGCGGTAGTGAGCGCGCCGCTTGACTTCGCAATGCTTATTGATCGTATGCTGGGCCGAGCGCCCCAGTAGTAGGCGGGAGTTGGAAATTGGCGCACTGTCCTACAGTGTGCATGCACTGCATGGTGTCACCGCGGCGACGTCGTTTGCGGGCGCGTCTGCAAGTTACACAGTTACAGTGGCGCGGCGAATGGCGTGAATTTCACAGTGGCAATGGCGCTGCGCTGCCGCGCCGCATTTCGCAGCCACCGCCTTCCTGGCCGAGACCCGGGACTCCCTCCTCGACTGCTGCTGCTGCTGCACAGTGTGCCCGAGCAAGTGGAGCACCCTGAATTTCGAACAGGCTACCTACCGCGCCAAAATCCTCGCCATGTCTTTTCTTCTCCATGAACGCGGAGCGAAATGCGATTTGCGTATCTTCCAGGCGGCTTTCTTGTACGAAAGGGGGATGCTGCCTGTAGCGGCGCGTCGCTGGACACCGCCTGAAAAGGCGCTTTTCTTTAAGTTTTCTTTGTGGTTGTTTTGTTTTGGTAACTGGGGCGCCCCTTGGGGTTGACAGCGCCAAGTCATGACATTGTGTCGATGTGTTCAGGTGCCGCGCTGAGGCAAGCCACTCGCTGCCTGTCCTGTGGGACACTTGGTCTCATTCCGGGTTCCTGGTCCGGATTAGAGGATAGCAGTGCCCTGGATCGTTTGGCGGCGACCCCGGCCGGCAAAGGGCCGCGCTGACCTTGCCAGGGCCCGCCTAGGGCTCGCCCAGGGCGTTGCATAACATAATCCATCGGCCGTTCGCCCTCGACTCGGCCACGGGGAAAGGGGAGGGGGGCGAGCTGCACGGTCCATTTCTCATATCCCCGGTCATAATGACCACGTGGGTAATTGGCCGAGCCAGGACAATGACCGGACAGCCAGGTGGAGAACGGCACGGCCCTCATGTAGGTCGTCACCGCGGTGCCGATCACGATTTTTCGGATTTGAACCACTTCATCCCCCTCTGGCGCACCGACGGAACGGCCCACGAGTGCGAGAGAGCCAGAGAGACTGCGCCGCGTTTGCACTTCTGCCAGTGCGGAATCGATTGCCGAGATGATGGCGATAGGACGGTGGCCGCCCACCGAGCCCACGAACCGCTCAGCATCGGATTGCCGCTGCAAGGCCCGTGTCTGTCTCTCTCGCACTCGTCAGGGCTGCGAGGGGAGAGAGAGAGAGAGAGAGAGAGAGAGAGAGAGAGAGAGAGAGAGAGAGAGAGAGAGTCCGCTCTCTAAGGGCCAAGCGGGCAGTACCGGCGCCAAGGATATTGTTTGGAGCACAACTATTGCTCGTGGCGCCACTCTCGATAGCTCCGTGCAGCTCGCAAAATAAAATTACAGTTTTAAAAAAATTGTATTTTTTTTTTCGAATTGAAAAATTTTAAAACAATGAGAAAGAAGTCCGCTGAACGCGCCCTTTTGCGTGAGAGCGTGGACGCTGCAGTCCGCTTCACGTGTGCACCACGTGTGCAGCAACAAGAACAACGCTCCTGAATTTTGCGGCTATCTGACGAAAAGTAAAGTGAGACGCCATTGTATCGCTAAGCCTCTAAAGCCGCGCGGCGCGCGCGCTCTCACGGGCCGCTAGGCGCTGCCTTGCGCTTGCCTAGCGCTGCTGGCTCGTGAGTCCCTTTCTGCTTTTATTCCTTTTCGTCACTGTGGCACAGTGGGCCAGAAGACGGGTGGAGGCGGCCAAACTCTAGACGCTCCAGCAAGGGGTAACCAACTCGAGATAATCAGTGTACGTCTAGTTGGTAATCAGTGAAATAATCAACATAATCGAACGTCATCACAATCATACTTTTTGAGATTCAACCAGTTTTTGACCGACTTTGTGAGTCTCGTGGTCTTAAAATCGTTGAGGTCGAAGCCTTCCCGGGGCAGGGCACGAAAGAGTAGAGTCTTAACAATACTAGGGCGTTGAGAGGGGCCTTTGACGGCAGCTAGAATGGACGCAGTGGCCGCCCGAAGTCAGCCAAAACGGCTACTTTCGGAGATAAAATCACTTTTTGACCACTGGAAAAGTCTCCCTGGTGGTTTGGCCTTGGCGCTCCCCGTCGCACCGCGCCTCGCCGGCCTAGTGGGGGTGGCTGGGTGGCTGGTGCAGCGGAGGAGTCTGTGCTCCAGGGCCTGCCTGGAGCGGCCTGGAGCGGCCTGGAGGAAAGGGGCAGGGCAGGCAGGGCACGGCACGGCGCACAGAGCCTTTATAACGGCTGCCCGGCCCCGCAGCCCGGCACTAGGCAAGGCAACGTGACCAGGACCCAGCCGCCTCCAAGCATACCGGGATGGCCGTCGCCAAAGTAAGCGTGCGTGTGAGTGTGTGTGTGTGTGTGTTGTTTGTTTGTTTGTTTGTTTTTTGTGTGTGCACGCATGTATTAATGACTTTCATTGGTGCCTTTGGTGGATTGATTTGTTTGTTTGATTATCGATCAGTTGATCTGTCTGCAAGAAAGGCCTGTAGGTCTTTTTATGATGTCTTCCCTGGGCTTCTCGTAACTGTTTTCCTTTGCAAATGGCTTCCAACCTTACCCACGCTACGACGTGGTTCCCTTCATCGCTCTTTGAGTCTTGGTGTCTTGGAGTCGAACTGCAGCGACTGCTAAGCCTCGTCGATCACGTTGGCAGCCCTGCTGTTGCGGTGCGGGTGAGGCGCGCGGGCAGTGACTTTCCAGGCGTTTCCCAGTGCGAGGCGAGGCGAAGCGACGCCGAGGCGACGCCCTGTCGCAACCGCCGCGGCTGACCGTTGGACGCACGACGGCGTCGTCGCCGTGCTCCGATCCCTGTCTCTCGCAGTGCTCTCGCAGCGGTTGCCACACGCCACCGCCATGCTGATCCTAATGCTCTCGGTCACCGGTCACCCTTCCAGGGCCTTCCAGGGCCTTGCAGGGCCTTGCAGGGCAGGGCGCCTGTAGCCAACTGAGGTTCTTCTCCGCCGGCATAACGTGTCACCCTAGTAAGGACGACCTTGTCTCGTTTTGCAGTGCAGGCGAGCATGAGTCGGGCCCGAAATGGCATACGATCATGTGTGGTCTGGCCCTTAATGGTAATGGTAATGCAGGGTAGGCATCCGCGCGGGTTCGACGCGCGGGTGTCGTGCGGTGCTGCCTATGCCGTGCTTCGCAGGCGCCTCGAGACGCCGCGCCGCCGCCGCCGTTGTTGGATTGATTTATGCGTTTCTTTCTCTCGCGCGCCTCTTAATCCTCCCACTCCTGCCGCTCCTCCAGCCGTTCCCACGCTCTGTCCCTGCGGGCCCCGCGGCCTGCGCCGCGGCCTGCACTCGCGTGGTGCAATTCATAACAAGGGCATGACCGTGCGACGACGCTGCTCTGCCTGCTCTGCCCTAATCTCTCTCTCTCTCTCTCTCTCTCTCTCTCTCTCTCTCTCTCTCTCTCTCTCTCTCTCTCTCTCTCTCTCTCTCTCTCTCGCCGCTCCGCTCTTTGTCGTGATGCGCGTGTTCTTGTCGGCGCTGCTCGCCCCGTGAGCGCTGCAATTGCAGGCAACGATTGGGAGCAGACGAAGCGGCCCGGCTGATTGAGTTTGTTGTTGTGCCACTTGATGCAGGCTCTGTTGGTGGCCGCGCTGGTGGGCGCCGCGCGCGCCGGGGTGGTGCCCGTCGGCCCCCACTACGGCCTGGGCCACGGCCTGGGCCCCGGCCCCGTGCACTACGCCCCCGCGCCGTACTACGCCCCCGCCCCCGTGCACTACGCCCCCGCGCCGGTGCACTACGCCGCCCACGAGGTGTACCCCGACTCGGTGCCCGAGTACAGCTTCGGGTACTCGGTGTCGGACGCGCACACCGGCGACGCCAAGAGCCAGCACGAGACGCGGCACGGCGACGTGGTCAAGGGCAGCTACTCGCTGGTGGAGCCCGACGGCACCATCCGCACCGTCAAGTACACGGCGGACCACGTCAACGGCTTCAACGCCGTGGTGGACCGCCAGCCCCCGCACCACCCGTACCACCACTACTGACCGCCGTCGCCGCGGCACCTCGCCACTGTACAGAGCTTTAAATAAAAGACTTCGAAATGTTCCTACCAGTTGGGAGTCTCGGCGGCGACGCCGAAGAGTCTGTTTATTTTTATTCACCCCGTCCCGAGGCAGAGCTAGACCTTGAATGTGTGCGTGGGACACTTGTGTGGAGTTGTCCGCGCTCGAACATTTGCCGAGGTGCCTACACGTTAATCTGGCGTGTCCCTGTGCTCCCCTTCCATCTGATGCAAGCTCCAGGAAGCCGTGCTGCAGTAGGGCTGTAGGGCAGTGTGCGCCTGCAGTGGACAGGCGGCGAGATGTTGTCGCGGTGGCCGCTCCGAGAAACACACGTAGGGAGTCAACTCGCGGAAATAGGCAAAAATATAGTGTATAAATCACAAACAAGTCAGACGACTCACTACAAACAAGCACAGTAGTCCATCTTCTTATTCTAAGAAAATCACAGTTGTTCTCCGGTCCGGCGGCCTCGCGGCCCGTCAGAGCCTCCTGGCGGGCGCCTTGGCCGCGAGGTTGGCGTTGTGCGAGCCCGCCGCCGTGGGCTCGCCCTGGTTGCGCACCACGGCGTTGAAGCCGTTGACGGCGTCCGCAGTGTAGGTGACGATGCGCAGTCGGCCGTCCGGCTCGCGCAGCGCGTACCGCCCGGACACCACGTCGCCCTGCCGAGTCTCGTGCTGGCTCTTCAAGTCGCCCGTCTCGTCGTCCTGGGGGCAGGCCGGGCAGACAGAGCGCTCAGTGGGCAGACAGGCGGACAGAAGGGCGGCCGCGAGGAGAAGGGAAGGGCCATCGAGGCAGACAGTCGGGCAGTAGAAGGGCGCGCGTGGGAAGCAGACTGATTCCGAGAGTCGCTTTCGTCGCTCTGTCTCTGTCGCACCAATAGGAGACGCGACTCTCGGAATCAGTCCGCAGACGGTCGAATAGAAGGGCGCCGTGGCCGAGCAGATTCCTCATGGGAGCGGCCGGACGGTGGCTCGGACTCTGACGGAGACCAAGGATGCCATGTTTACCTGCACCGAGTAGCCGAAGCTGTACTGCGCGGGGTCCTTGCTGCCGTCCTCGTCGTGGTCCTCGGCGCCGTGGCCCTGGGGCTCCTCGTCGTGGTGCCGCTGCTGCTGGTGGTGGTGGCTGACGGGCAGGCCGACGCCGACGCCGTGGTGGCCCGAGTAGGACTGGCGGCGCGACGCCTTGGGCACCAGGGCGTCCGCACACTGGAAGGGGCCGGCGCCCAGCCCGAGCAGCGCCGCCGCCAGCGGCACCTACGCACCCAAAAACGAGTCAGCCCCGCCGGGACTCGAACCCACGCCCGCCGCACTGCTTCAGCCCTCCCGGGGACGGCTAGCGCTCACCAGCCACGCAGAGCACTCCATGTTCGCTGTGGTTGAGACGGAGCTGCTGGCGGTGCTGCAGCAGCGGCTGTGGTCCTGGGTCACGCCCTTCGCGGCCTTATATAGCGTCGGGTGCCTACAGTGGCGGGGAGCCGATCGGCCCATTGGGGCGCCCAATTTCGACCGGAAAACAGCGCGCCGTTTTCCAGGGGCAGCCGACCGTGTTGCTGCCCGCTTGCCCGGCGTGGCGGACGGCTATTTTTCCGGTCGATCGGTGGCGGCTCCGGCTGCCTCCGGGCCTGCAGGTTACGCGGCGCAGCCGGGCCGCAGCCCTGCCCCTTCCCTGTTACAACAAGCCCGTCTCCCACATCGAGAGCCTCTCCCTGCCCTACCTCACGGCCGGGGCAGCCCGCCGCCACCGCGGCCGGCAAGGGCAGGCCGTCGAGGTCAAGGGACGACCGCCGGCTCGGTCCTGGAGGCTCCGTTCCTGGACGGTGCCATCCGCCGCGGGGCGGAGGCAGCTAATTTCGTTTTCCACGGCGTGCTGGCCGCGCTGCTTGCCGCCCCCTCCTGCGCCATGTCCCAGTCGGGCCAGCGCCAAGTGCCGCAACGCGGGCCCGGGCCCAGCCGTCGCCCAGCCGCCGTTTGGTCGCCCGACCTGGCCAGACGCCGGAGGTCGCCGTCAGCACGTGCCGTGCGTGCGCGGCGCGGAGGCGCTGCAGGGAGCCTCTAATGGCAATGCTAAAGGTGGCGTAGGCAACCCGCCCGCCGCGCCGCGTCGTTTGCTGGATCTGGAGCTCGACGGTGTCGTCCTGCACCTTGACCCGACTGCCCGACTCGTGACGGCGAGTTAGCGTGACGCGCTGCGCGGCGCACGGCGCGGTGCGTTGCACGTCCCGTGAAATGGCCATCGCTTTCCAATCGCCCTGCGCGGCACGGCACGGCACGGTGCGTCACGGCGCGCGGGAAATGGCGGAATCCTGTTGGCACGCGTTGGCCAATCCCCGCCGGCGACAGATTCGACAGTCGATAAGCGAATGGATTGCGTAGTGACATCGGTGACATCCGCCACGGCCTGGGAGTTATGAGTGTTGGAGGGCGATGTCGTCGAGACGACGACGGCGGCCTTGGAGGATGACAGTTACCCCAGTTGTATTCTTTGGTTTTTGATACAAGAACAATTCCTTCCTTTAGGACACTCTTGAACATCCTTACATTCCAGACGGATGGGCCACCACAGGCATGTCGGTGTGACATGGAGTCCACCACAGTGATACACATTTTGACGGCGGCCCTACACTGCCGTCGCGGCCCGGCCCGTCCGACCCCCCAATGCGGCGCGGCGTGGCTCGGCGCATGGCCCGGCCGTTTGGAGAAACCCCCAGCACGCGTCGCGCCTCGCGCCGCAAGCTGATTCCAGTGCCGTCTCTCTCTCGCACCCGTGGGGCGTGCCGTCGGGGTGCGAGAGGGACAGAGCGACGGAGGAATCTCAGGATTGGCGCGCCAAGTCACGCGCACCCCGCGCCCACCGTTTAGGCGCAGTGGCCGCAACAGCGCGCGCGGCGGCGCGTCGGGCGTCTCTATTGCCTCGTTGACGGCGCGCCAGTTTCAAATTGGAATCGGCAGTCCCTGCTGCAGCGGGCTGGGCCTGGGCTGCGTCCCCGTGGCGCCCAGGGGGTCTCGGAGCGGGCGGGGCGCGGGGCTGGGCAGTGTGGCAGCACGCGGTGGAGGGCCCCGCGAAGACGGACGGGCGGACCGTGCGAGGACGAATCCTTAGGCGTGCACGCACGGCTGTGTCACCACACGCGTGTGTGTCTGTGTGTGTGTCTGTGCGTCTTTTGGAGGGGCGTGTGTCCATCGGCCACCCCCACATGACAACGAGGCGGTCGTCGTATATATACCCGCACCGGGCCGGCAGACCGTCAGTTCGCACCTTGCGACCCTCAGTGTCTTCAGCACTTCCCCAAGCTCGTCATGGCTCTTTCCAGGGTGAGTGCAGTTGGCCGTGCGTTATTCCGGCCACGCGTTGAACGCGCCCTCCAGTGGATTACCTGAGTGACTACGCCGCCTGTGGATTACCCGTCTCGCTGGATTACCTCGTTTCGCCGACGGATTACCTCCACCGTGCCTCGTTGACCCCGATTTTCCACTGGGGGCGTTAGTATGCCGTGCTGGCTTGGCGTGCCCCTGCAAGCTTGCCGTCTTTTCCGCCAGAGGGTGCTGGTCTCGCTGTGCGCGGTGGCCGTCGTGCTGGGGCTGGCCCAGGGCGGCCTGGTGCCCGCGCCCCTGGCCTACAGCGCCTTCCCCGGGTTCGCGCCCGCGCCGCTGCTGGCGCGCGCCGTGGCCCCCGCCCCCATCCTGGCCCCCGCCCCCGTCCTGGCGCCCGCCCCCGTCGTGGCCAAAGTGAAGGCCCTGGACTACGCCGACGCCTACCCGCAGTACCAGTACGCCTACAACGTGCAGGTGAGTGTGAGAACCGCGACGGGCCTCTTTGCCGTTCATGTGTGCCTTTTTTCTGAACGGGCCGCCCTGCCGCAGGACTCGTTCACCGGCGACTCGAAGGCGCAGGAGGAGACCCGCGAGGGCGACGTCGTCCGCGGCTCCTACTCCCTCATCGAGCCCGACGGCGTCCGCCGCACCGTCAACTACTACGCCGACCCCCTCAACGGCTTCAACGCCGTCGTCCAGAGGGACCTTCCCGTCGCCGCC
This sequence comes from Thrips palmi, assembly GCF_012932325.1. Lineage (NCBI taxonomy): Eukaryota > Metazoa > Arthropoda > Insecta > Thysanoptera > Thripidae > Thrips > Thrips palmi. Next base: position 5,400,673 of record NW_023144634.1, read on the forward strand.
CCCATCATCAAGGCCGCGCCCGCCGTCGTCGTCTGAACCAGTCATCGTCCTGGCCACTCCGCCGCCGCACTCGCCACATCTCGCTCACTCCAACATCATCGTCATCGCGGCCGAGGCGGCCGACCAGTGGCAGCTGCACGCTGTGGCGCCACGCAGCGACGCAGCCAAGTCTTTTGTACCTGTCTGGAAATGATCCATGCTCAAGATGTATTTACTCCTGTCAAAATGTTGAATGTATTAATTTGAATAAGAAACTGTTCGCAACGTGAACTTACGCATTTCCTCATTACACCCTCCCTTACCCTCCACCACATCATTGACAAAATGAAAAACAAAACTGTATTCTAAACCGCCCAGGTAGAGGGCAACACGACCATGAAAGTGAAAAGTGCGGAGCGGTAAATTAAAGCTGTCGCGTTGCTTGTTGCAGGACTCCGGAGGAGCGACACTGGAAGCTGTCCCACCACGAGAACTTCTCCCGCATGCGGCTAAAGCTGTGCCCCAGCCTGGCCTTCAACCGCCACACTGACGCCAGCAACCTGAGGGACAACACAGGTGTGTTGAGGGGCTTCACTGTTGCACCTTTTAATGGACATCGAAAAACTCTACAACCGCCCACACTTAATACATAAAAAGAAAGAAAGAAGAAACATGTCAATCCTGATCACTGGAAAAAAACAGCAAACTAGTTTCAAAAGCTTATCAGATACTCGCTACGCCCGCGAGCGCAACAGGAACAGTCGGAAGAAAACTCGTCGCCAACAAAAACTAGTTCCCTCTTTTCTTCTCTGGAATGCACTAACTCGGTTCGAATCGCGTCATGCATGCCAACTGTCGTCTCGTAGGTCTCATGCCCATCCACCCGCGTCCATTCCGCGACCAACCATGCATCCCCAAATTGCCCCTTGATGAACGCCTCGTGATGCAAGCGAGCGATTTAGTCGCGGTCTGAGGCGACCGCCTTCCTCCTCTTCTGCCCTGTGCTCTCCTCGGCTCTCCTCCTTCCTCTGGCACTTCTCTATCTTCGCCTACGTCATACCATGCGGGTGGACCCCCACGGAAAGGCCACTGGCGACCACGGGGTTGCAGTGCCTTGCATTGCAGTGCATCGCAGTGCATTGCAGTGCATTGCAGTGCAGCTTGCGGCATGATTCCATCTCTCCCAGCTTTTCCGTGGGGGGACGCCCCCCTCCGGCCTTGTTTCATTCATGACTCTTGTGTGTTCGCTTGCCACGCAGCCAACGTTAAGCGCGACAGTGTAGGTGAGTAAGGTGTCGCGGCCCCGGTTACACTGCTGTAGTCGCTTCAGCTTTGAGACAACGCAAAAACAATCACAAAGAAACATTCCATCGATCGAAAATAGTGTTTACTCATGCCAAGTGTCCGTGAGCTTACGAGATTTTGCGAGCTGTCGTCATGTAAATTAGCGCTAGTTTACCGCTTGAACTAGGCCTCTTTTGTAATGCTGTCTTAGAAAAGTAGCATTTTCTTCAACTCTGTAGACTCACTTCTGGTTTGTCTCCTTCGCTGCTGTACACCGAAGCTTCTCCAGGCCTCCCAAAGCCAAAACAGAAAGTTGTTTCGATCTGACACTCCACTGCGACCGCCGCTAGCGCGCTCTACCGCCACTGGAGACTCCGCGGCCCTAGTGGACCCCCGGACGACGCTGACGCTTTCCTTGGTGTCGGCAGGCTGGCTGTCGCGGCGGCGCTCGTCGGAGACCCCGCTGTCCCTGTCGTCCTGGTCGGCCGCCGTGCGCGCGGAGCTGGACGACGACGCGTTGCCGGAGGAGGACCTGCGCTCGCTGCTGTCGGAGTAAGTGTTTCGGCAAAACTTCCCGCCAGCTAATTTTGATTTCGGTGACCGTAACGCCGTTCCGTGTGTGCAGGCCGGAGCCGGCTGAGGAGGTGACCCGGGAGGAGAAGCTGGTGCTGTCGCAGGAGTGCGAGCTGGTGACGCTGATGACGTCGGTGAGGGGCAAGCTGGACCTCACCACCTCGCACGCCAGCTTCCACGACCTCAGCCCCCTGCAGGAGGACGGCGAGCGCCAGGACTTCAAAGTACGGCCACGCCGCCGCCTAACAGAAAACGCATTTTGTTTCGTTTTGAAAGTTTTGAAAACTAACGATTGCTTCGCAGTGGCCGCTCTCGAGACTACGGGAAGTGCATCTCAGGCGGTACAACCTCCGGCGCAGCGCGCTCGAGTTTTTCCTCATGGACCAGACCAACTACTTCTTGAACTTCACGCCCAAGGTGTGCACTCGGCGCAGCCAGTTCGGCGCTACATGCAAGCTGCCACGCGTTTCATTCCAAGTCTCTCTCTTCCCCGCAGACGCGTAACAAGGTGTACTCCAGGATCCTGGGGCTGCGACCGCCGAACCTCATTCTGTCGAGCAGCCGATCCCCGGCAGAAATGCTGCGTGCGTCCGGACTCACTCAGAAGTGGGTCAACCGCGAAATCTCAAACTTTGACTACCTCATGCAGGTTTGTGCAGTGGAACCTTTTTTATCGCAGACCGGTCGCACGACTCTTTTAAAAAAATACCTTTTGCTCGTTGCAGCTCAACACGATCGCCGGCCGGTCGTACAACGACCTGTCGCAGTACCCCGTGTTCCCGTGGATCCTGGCGGACTACACCTCCAAGGAGCTGGACCTCGAGAACCCCGCCACCTTCCGGGACCTCTCGAAGCCCATCGGCGTCGTCAACCCCAAGAACGTGGCCGAGGTCAAGGCCAAGTACGACAACTTCGAAGATCCGTCAGGTAGGCCGCAACAACTGCGATGAGTAGGCGGAGCGTCGACGGTGAGCTTGACGAAGTGCGATTGTGTTCCCTCCAGGCGTGATCGCCAAGTTCCACTACGGCACGCACTACTCCAACAGCGCGGGCGTGCTGCACTACCTGGTCAGGGTGGAGCCCTTCACCTCGCTGCACATCGAGCTGCAGAGCGGCCGCTTCGACGTGGCCGACCGCCAGTTCCACTCCATCCCCCAGACCTGGAAGCTGCTCATGGACAACCCCAACGACGTCAAGGAGCTCACGCCGGAGTTCTTCTACTTCCCCGAGTTCCTCAAGAACCTCAACGGGTGAGCGCCGTTGGTGACCTCGCCTTGGGTGTGCGGAGTACACTGTACACAACAACGTCACGATGAATGTCGTTTCAGGTTTGACCTGGGCTTGCTGCAAGGCACGAAGGAACGCGTCAATGACGTCATCCTGCCTCCGTGGGCCAGCAGCCCCGAGGACTTCATCTTCAAGCACCGGAGAGCTCTGGTAAGACGAAGGGGCACTGCCCCGCGGCTCGACACGATTCTGTCCGTGGTGCGTTACGATTGATTTCCATTTACAGGAATGTGAGTACGTCTCGGCGCACCTACACGAGTGGATTGACCTCATCTTTGGCTACAAGCAAAAGGGCGCGAAGGCAGTCGAAGCCCTCAACGTGTTCTACTACTGCAGGTGCGTGCGATGGATTAATGCTCAGAGCACTCAGAAGCAAGCGGCTTACGGGTGAACCTAAAAACAATTTTATGGCGTGAGTTGAAAGTAACGCTCCTCCCTTTGCGTGCAGCTACGAGGGTGCCGTGGACCTGGACGCGCTGAAGAGCGCCGTGGAGAGGGAGGCCATGGAGGGCATGATCAACAACTTCGGGCAGACGCCGTGCCAGCTGCTGCGCGACCCCCACCCCCAGCGGCTGCCCCTGTCCGAGTCCGCCTCGCGGCAGCTGCGCCCGGACCTCACCCAGCACCTGGACAAGATCCGCCCCTTCACCATCATGGAGGTGAGCAGCAACTGTCGTCTGGCTGTTCGCCTGGTGGCCTACCCTCGACCACGCGGGCGGAGGGTTGCCTATCCTTGAGTTCGCAGGCGGCAAAACGCTGTCGGGAAATGCTGACCCTGTGCTTGTTGCAGCTGACGGCGGACCGGGACCCCGTGGCCTTCATCTCGCAGCCGAGGGCCCAGCCACGGAACTTCCTGGCCCCCGCGCTGCCCGACCTGGTCGTCACCGTCACCAGGTCAGGCGTGGTGGGCGTGCACTCCTGGTTGGCCGTCGACCGCCACTCGCCGCGCGGGTTCACCTTCGACGTGGACCCCTCCGTCGGCAACGTCAAGTAAGTCCCCCACCAGTGTGCTGGAGCGTCGTGGCGTCGCGCCGAGGCGGTAGGCGACCCTCGGGCCTCCTCACCACTCCGCTCCCCGTGTTGCAGGACTCGCAAGAAGCTGCCCGCGCCGCCGCACCCCGCCGTGCCCGCCAGCTCGCACCTGTTCTGCGTGAGCCACGACGGCAAGGTGCTCGTCAGCGGCGGCCACTGGGACTGCAGTCTGCGCGGCTGGAGCATCGCCAGGGCCAAGCCCCTCTTCTCCGTGGTCCGCCACTTCGGTGCGAATCGAGCTCGCCGACGAACCCCTCTGCGCAGTGTAGCGCTGGTTGTTGACCGCCACGTTTCGGCTTGCAGACCTCGTCACCTGCGTGGCGCTGGACCGCTGCGGCTGGTTCCTGGTGACGGGCTCTCGGGACACCACCTGCGTCGTCTGGGACCTCGCCGGCGGCGGCGGCGCTGCAGACGCCGGCCTCGGCGGCGGTATCGGCGCCCTGACCGTCGTCACTGGCGGCACGACGCCCGCGGCCGGGGGAGGCCCCTCGAACCCCGCCGCCCCCAAGCCCATCCAGACGCTGTACGGCCACGACTCGGCCGTCACCTGCGTCGCCATCATGACCGAGTTGGACATGGTGGTGTCGGGCTCGTCGGTAAGCGCGTGGTTTGTTGGCGCTGAGGTGCGCTGTGCGGCTGGCCGCTACTAACACTCTCGCTTCCACAGGACGGCACCGTCAACGTGCACACCATCCGCGAGGGGCAGTACCTGCGCACCCTGCACCCCGTCGGCTGCGTCGACCCGCAGGCCGAGATCGCCTTCCTCACCCTGTCCCACCTGGGCCACATAGCGTTCACCGCCAACGACCAGGTGCGGAACCCGCGCGTTCGCTTTTGCTAAGACGTGCCAACGTGCCCAACCGGAAAGACGCCAAGTACATTGTTTGCTCTCCTTGCAGGCCAGCAACTCGGTGCACGTGTACAGTGTCAACGGCGTGCACCTGGGCAGCAAGTACGTGTCTGGTCGGGTGACTGGACTGGTGACTGTCGGCGAGAACGTGGTGGTGGTGGACGACGCGGGCGACCTCACCATCAGCAGGCTCTACGGGTAAGCGTTGTATTTAGTGTTTGCCGAGTGTTTCAAGTTTTGGTGTGTTGCCTGGCCTGACCGCGGTGCCTGTTCCCGCCGTTCCCGCAGCCTGCGGCCGATCTACGACGTGCCGCTGCACGTGCCCGTGCAGACCATCATGGTGACGCCGTCCAACACGCACCTGCTGCTGCCCCTGCGCGACGGCAACCTGGTCGTGGTGGGCGTCCCCCCTCACGGCTCCAGTTAGCGGTAGCACGCCCAGGGGGCGCCTGGCCGCGACCAGGACGCCGACAGACGGCTGGCCATGTTCGCGTACCGGGTCCTCCCTGGGTCTGGGTCCCTGAACTAGGCCGCGAGGCCGTGGTCGGGAAATCAAGGATCTGATGTGCAGGACAGCCCTCGGGACAGCCTCTGCGAACGAAGACGACTGATTCTAATGTGGCCTAGGAGCCAAGTAGGTTTACTCGTGTTAGTCAACGTTTAGGAATGTAATGTGATTACTGTAGCCAGGATTTTTTTTAGCCAGAGTCAGATGACGATAAGATTTGTACCCCCGAGTTTTAGATTTTCTTTGTTTCTCTGTACGAAAGAGATTTTAGAGTGTTACTTGATTGATAGTATTTTATTTTTGCTTTAGAAACATTTAGAAACATGAAGCCATACTTGAAACATGTGATGCTCATTATGATTTCCTTTGTAATTTAAATTTTATTATTGTGTAAGTTTTTGTTGTTATTGTTGTTGTTGTTGAACATTACCCAGAATCAGCATGGTATGAAAGAGGATAGCTTAATTATTTTGAAGCTGCCCCATTCATCTGTGAATTTATTTATGATGGGTGAAATAGGTTTTATCAATTGATGGTAGGTTAAAAAAATCTATTGATTATAAACAATAATATGAACAATAAGATGTGTTTTATCATCCAATGCTTTAGAAACGTGTAATTTGCTTGTTTGGGAATGACATACATTAACCTACTGTGTATAAGAAAGAAGTCTTCCAACACAAATTAATGAGTTATTATGAATAGAAAGATGCCATCCAAATTTCATTCCTTTGATTAGGGTAGAGTTTGTCTGATATTAGACATGATGGAGTTACATGTGATATGTTCAGTGAACACATAACTCTCCAGTCAAGCATTTCTTTTATTTAAGTTGTTGTTACTGCATTGCTACAAGCGATGATTAATGTTTGTTTCTTTTAGGGATTTGACTCAATGAATTTTTATTCAAACTAAAAGTTATTGGGAAACAGTAAACTTAGCAAAAGTGCATAGAAGGCAAAGCAATTTTTAAGTATCCTAACATCCAACCATGATAATAATTTATTGTAAACTTGCATGGTGCTCTTGTTATGTATGATTCAGTATTTTAAAATTAATTTTTCTAATTTAAAGAAAGAAATTCTTGGACCCCTGCCCTCCTTATTTATATTTTTTCCCTTTTGCCGAATAAAACAATTAATAAAAATGAATATATGTTTATTCCTGCTAAACTCCAATTCCTTTACTACTTCTCAGCCATTCCACTCCATGATGTATAAGCCTTAGCTTTTTTCGATGAAAATGGTCGACCATCTCCGAGTTGCCCAATGGCCCTTAACGCATTTTATTTGGCGTGGAAATGACTTTTCACGTGACGCTTGATGAGTTGAAGAAGCTGCAGACGGTGGGTTGCCTACCTCGCGGCGCAAGCTCAAAAACTTCCAGTTTTTCGCCAGAAAGAGACTGTTTCGGGCCCATATGGCCCTTGAAATAGTGTCAGGAGTCACGAGGGGGTGCCCCAGCACAACATACTCGAATTTGGTCGAATTTCATTGCATGGCCCAAAAACTGAAAAAACTATGATGTATAGGCTTAACATTTTTTCGACGAAAATGGTCGACCCCCTCCGATCTGTCTAAAGTTGATATGGAACCCTCTCATGGGTCTAAGAAACAGATGCCCGGTGCCCAATGGCCCTTAACGCATTCTATTCGGCGTGGAAATGATCTTTCCCGTGCAGCTGGTTAAGTTGAAGAAGTTGTGCTCGATGGGTTGCCTACCTACGCGGCGCATGTTCTAAGTATTCCAAAATGTGGATGATGTGTTGCCTACCTGTCGGGCGCATGCATTAATATTTCCTTATTTTTGCTGGGAAAGACGCTGTAGGACCGATAAATGATCCTCGAAGTAGTGTCAGGAATCATTAGGGAGTCTTATGGAGCTTGACAGCCTTTGATTTGGGCCATTTTAAGTTTGTCGATAAATATGACTTTACGCTTTTTTGTGCCGCGAGCTTGGTAGCATTGAACTCACGAGGGGGGAGGGGAGTGGATGTGTGTGTGTGTGTGTGTGTGTGTGTGTTTGTGTTGGTGTGCGTCTGTGTCCTTTAGTGAGAACAGACACAAACAACGATGGCAGCAGAGGACGAAAATAGGAAATTATCCGATATATTTGATGAAGGGTTGGACTTATTTAATAGAGTTTCAAAGACAGATGAAGCGACCAATAGTTCTAATGTACAGGTAGGACGATAAATTAAAAATTGTCTATTTACTCTCAAATGAACTCAAATGAGCCTAACTCATGACATCACACATTTGAAAGAGGTTGTAAGATTCTGATTAAGCATTATTTTGGCAGTAGATTTGTTAATAGTGCTTGTTCTCTTTAGAGGCACTGTACCTATTATTTATCTGACACTGTCAACTTAACCTCCATTATGAGCTGTCAACGTCTTCACTTCATACTTTGCTCATTCATTGTAAATGCTTTTTTTGTGATGTCTGTCCTTATTCGTAATTGTATTAATTCATTGCTCTATGTGTTATGTTTTCAGGCAGAGATCAAAAAGTGTATGCACTTACTCGAAGATGCTACACGATTAGTCTCTTTAGCTGGAATATTTTCATCAAATGAAAGTGTCGAGGAAGTTCCTACCAGCAATATAAAATATTTCTTAATGCCAGCGTTGTTGGGTACATTATCTTTAAAGTTATGTGTTGCGGATCGTCTTGAAGTAATAACAACAGCTGAAGTATACTTCCGTGACTTTCTGCAAAGAGTGAAAGATTATGGTGTGGCAGATATAGAAATTCCACCTGCTGTTGAGATTCCAGATGAAGATTCAGCCACTGATATGGTTAATGCTATGCATACCAACAGAGGCATGGATGTAGCAGCCATGGCCAGACAACGATTTGCCAAAATTGAAAGGTATTCTTCCGCAATGCACTAACACTTTAAACTGTCTTGGGATTGTGCAATATTTATGAATCATTTGCAGGTTTAAGCAACAAAAAGAGCTTGAGAGCCAGATGCAAACTCTTCGTAAGGCAATGGAAAATGAGACAGTTGATGAGGATATTAAGCGAAATTATTTCCTTACCATGTGTAAATCATTTGCAAGTCAAGCTTTGGATGAATTGAGCTGTCTTGATTCTGAAAAACCACTTCTAGCACATAGAGCTAATGTATGTCCTTTTGATACTTTTTTTGTTATATTGTTACTGTTACATTATTTATCACTATTTAATTACTGCAGCTGAAAAAACAAGAGGCATTGGGCAAATCAGAGGATGAGCATGAAAGGGAAAAAAGACCAAAGTATACTCCAAGACGTCCCCTTATGCCTGTCATCATAACAAAAGATGAAGTTCAAAAGAGAGTCTTTGGTGCTGGTTACCCATCTCTTCCTACAATGACAGTTCAAGAATTTTATGAACAGCGTATAAATGATGGCATGTAAGTTGAGCAAACGGATTTTGTTATTGTCAAAAAAGGTTTTATAGGAGAGTTTGAACTTATCGATGACTATTAGTATTATTTATCTGTTTAAATGCTTTTGTACTTTGCAGATGGAAACCTCCTGGGCAAGGCCAGTCAATGCAAAATATGGCAGCTGAAGAGGCTGATGGCCTGAAGGAGCAGATTGCAGAGCAAGAGGCAGCTGCTAAGGAGGAGAAGGTTGAAGCAGATGACCCAGAATTGCTTGCTCAGGCAAGGAACTGGGATGATTACAAGGATACTCATCGAACCGGTTGGGGCAACCGTATGAATAGGAGTTAATAAATCCTATGCAGTCTTGTAGACGGCAAGCTAGGATAGTGTCATTTCTTAATTCAGTACCTGTGTGTAACAAGGCGCATTGAGAGTTTTGTTTGTTCTTGGGCAGCTGATTTAGTGACCAGCTGTTTGTATTGTTTCCATCAATTGTCATTTAATTAAGTACTAAGTCTGGTACATGATTGATAAATATCCATAGATTAGGAGAGATGGATTTCTCTTCAGTATTAAGTTTGCCAGAGGTCAGCAAACTTTTTCTCAAATGAGACAGAATGAGACTGAAACTGTAATTTCACTTCTTGGATTGTTTAGCTACCTTAAACTAAAAGAAATTCTTATACTTTTTGTGCTGGTACAGTAAATAAATGAGTAAAAATGTTCCTTAGGTGAACGTTTTCTTTTATTAATATATCTCTGGTACATTGGCTGAAATGAACACACTTGTTTAGGACTGTCAAGGTAGCCTTTTTAACAATAAATAAAATGATCAGAATTAAGGTATCATAGTGATTTTATTTAAGTATGCGTCTTTTGGTTTGGCCCCTATACCAAGATAGCATTTTGAGGAGCTTAGTGGGAATTTTTCAATTCACAATAATGTCTTTAAATTTAAAACAGAAATTTGTTTAAAAAAACCTTCGGTAAATGTTCTCTAGGCATTGGTGTGTGGGAAGAAATTGAAAAGGGAGATACTATTTCATCAGTAAGGCCTTAAAAGTATAATTATTGGTAACAAATTTTAGGCTACTGGTAAGGCCACAAAATACAAGAAGCTGACAAATGCATCAAACTGCATTTTCCCACCATCAACATAAGATTGTTTGCACTACTGACAAGTAATTTATAAGCTGAGCTCACCCTAGAATGAATAAAATGCACACATTTCTATAAAACCACTCTACATAAACCACACCCAATAATGCAACAGAAGCTCAAGACCCCTGACAAGAAGAGACCCTTATTGTGAGAAAAAGGAAACAAATAACCTGACGGATACAATTGTAGTAAATGCAAAGGTTTTCCCAAAGATAGAAATTCTGAAGAAACACTTTGAGTACATAACACCAAAACAACGGGGTTAATCATACTTGTCAATGGTCACTGCATAATTAAGTGTGACTGCAGGGAGAGTTGAATCTTCCACCAGTTGGCAAACATAACTTTATACATTCAAGAAGAAAAAAGAAGAGAAGATTTCAGTAACTACATTTATTATGCGATTTATTAAGATTTATTGTTATGTCTCAACGGCATAAACTATAATCTGATGCAACTCTAAATGTTGCCTCAAACATACGGCATAACAAGAATGGAAAATTGCTAAGAATTGCACATCAAGGTGGACAGAATGGCATACAAAACATCAGATAAAAATGCATTTATATACAAAATGGAGTTGGAGGGGACGTAGAGTGTGGAGTAACAAACAAAAAAAGAAGAAAACTTTAGAATATAATGTCAAAAGCTCAGGCTGGAACAATATTAAGTTCATTTGTCACTTCAACATAAAGCTTGAGTTCACAACTAAAACTATTGCGCTCACCATTGTTTGTCTTAGACTAGTTCAAGGTACTTGAGAAAGAGAAAAGATACTATCCAATGCCACAAAGTTACACACAAACAGGATGATATTCTTAAGAAGGCTTCAGGACAGCACACATACCGTATTTACTCAAAATATCCTGAGGGAATATAAGATCTTGGAAATTGATCCATGCGAACCTTATGAGTTATGAGATCTGGTTCTTCAATGATGACAACAGACGGCAAGCGAGTCAGGTACAATCAAGGCAACATATTAGTGACGTGGCTGTGCTTTGATGCATGAGACACCATATCTCAACAGATTTGAGTTTGTCTTTCAAATAACAAAGGAAAAAGAAACACAACTGAATGGATTAAGTATTGCTAAATTGGAATGAACTCAAGAGATTGAACAAAGCAAAAAGAATATAAATCGTTGGATACATTGATAGCGATTACTAATGCTTCACAAAGCAAGCAGGAACACATTAAAATGACAAATCATTAAAAAAAAAATGAAAAAGTGACAAGTGATTTATTGGTTGACCAAAGCATCCATAAAAATAAATAAACATCAAATACTGGTAACTGCTTTACAAGAAGCTTGTCCGCACAAATTTCAAGCCACAGCTTGAATTATAGATGCTGCATTGATTCACCAATGAATATGAAGAGGAATAAGCAGCTGCACCCCTGGCTCATGAGTTTAAGTAAATACGGTACCATTGATTACGAGGACCAATTTAAAAACAAGAAGCTATAGGGCTTCTACACCCTTCTAATAACTGAGAGTCAAACATGATTAGAAGCAAATAAACTCTGTGGAGACCACAAACACACACAAAACACCCATTTGGGCTTTGATTGTTGATACAGATATCCACATACAGCGATCTGTGGCACAACATACAGCTACTGTTAACATTAACTAAGTAGCACATCTATCAATTATGTACACATCTGTTATTTAACAAAGAAAAAAAAGGTAAAAGAAAGATTCATCAGGTTGGAGCAGCATTAAAATTTATAATCATATCATATGCAACTGCATGTAGCTTAACGTAGACCTTAAGATTACGTATGCCTGCCCATGTACATTGACAATTGCAATTATGTTGCGGTCAGATTTCTTAATAGGTACTAAAAAAAATAATGCCCTTTTATATCATCAGTACAGTACATCAGAAGGTACAGTGTCCAAATCAGAATAATATACATCCCAAACATCCTTAATAATTATTTATTTTATATCAATGGTGTCCAATCATGAAAGGTGTTAAAGAACTTACAAATTACCTCCACAAATTTATGGTATAATCCCTACATGAAATATGATCTATATGTGTTGTATTTCGGAAAAGACATTACCTAGGTAAACTGAAGAACACAAATTAAGGCTAATGATGAAAGAATAGTTCACTAAATTACAGAAACTAGATTTTAGAGATGGGCGTATGATTGCAAAGTCCCACCAGTCTGCCTTTTAAAAGGCATAGTCAACAAAAAAGAAAATGTTTAAAATCCTATTTTAAGCATTTTTCAATAAATGATATAAAATAAACTGCACTAAATAAAAACAATTACATAATAAACATTACTTCCCGGCATTGTCACTGTCAAAGTCAGATATGGTACAACTCAGTTTAATTCATTTGGCTAAGCCATACAACAATTAAGAAATAAAAATGGGGGTACGGTATGTACATATATAATATTAATCTGCATGCTCTGTGGGGTACTAGACTCCTCTTTTGGAGGGCTTTGACTATCAATGATGGAGTCATATCTCCATCAATGATGGAGTCATATTTCAAAGTTAATATAGAATATGAATTTCTAAAATTAACAGTCACACACATTTATGCAAAGTACATGACCTTCTTTGTGTCTGCATGTACAGTGATAGCTCGAGCCATGGCCCCAGGCGTTCTATCTTCACTGCAGCCTGATTGATGTGAACCTTCTCCACTGTAACAGAAAATCAACAAGTGTCCATGGAATATGAAAGGAGACGGGAGTAAAGTGCATTACCAAGAGAAAGATTTTGTTACCTGTCGTGTTCCTTCTCTACCAAATGGTACCGTGCACGGAAGGCTACTAGGTGAGCGTAGTACGCTGGGGCAGGAATGGAAACGGAACGGGTGCATCTCACATAAGTGTGGCACAACTGGTATGTCAGGCACTGGAGCTCATCTGAGTCAAAGTGGTTGTCATCCCACAACACGTGGTAGTGACTTGGACGGCTAGTACCCTGCAGAAAATGGTTGAAGCAATCAGCAAAGCCCTTATAAGAAGACCTTATCATGCACAACATACCACAAAACTTACTTGAATACCCTGGTGACTGCATAAATAGAAGTCAAACTCAGTAGGGTGTGTTATACCAACATCAACAGTTGTTCCGGCGGGAATGTTGCCAGACTTTCCAGACTGGTCTTTCTTGTCAGAGCAGAACAATCTGTAAACAAAACCAAATTATTATACCTTACAGATTTCCCAAGCTACTTGCAGCATGAAGATCAAGTACAACAGGGAGACATTACCTAGTGTGGTGCCTCTTCTGGACAACAATAAATGTGATGCCAGGCTTGTAGTCTCCTTCCAATTTAATACAAGCCTCTCTAATAGCAGTCAGTTCATGCTGGAGCACAGCCAAGAACTGCCCCTCCGAAACTCCATCACGATACAGAATAATGCGATGAGGTTTGTATCCTCCAGTGCTCTTGTAAAACATGATGAGAAGTTCTCGTACCATGGAGCTCAGCTCTTGTATGATTTCTTGACGGTGCTGTTGAACTCTAACAGTAGCAGCATACCTGACGAGTAAATTTAAAATTTTAACAAATAGAATAAGACAACTAATAAACACTTCTTACAGAAAAGTCAGAGTCAGAATGGGGATAGGGTTATCCAACAGAAATAATCCTTACCGACTTGGATGAGCATCCATGGAGCCAACAACTGCAGCAATGGAAGGCTTCTTGTTATCTCCTGCAGGTGGATGAGTTACATCCGACCCAAGGAATATAACAGGCTCATTGAATACTTTGGGTCTAATGCTTGGCACTAAGATACTGTTGATTCCACCCAACTTTACATTGATCTTGAGGCATAAATTTGATAAAGTTTGAGGAGATGTTTTGTTTACATTCTTAGCTTGGACACACTGTGTTGCCATGCCCATAACTGTGTCTCCCACTCGTTTCACTTCAGCTGCAAGGAGAAACAAGATCAGCAAAAATGTACTCAAATTAACATGTCCCACTCAATAGAGTAACAATTACACTTACCATAAACGGGCGTTTTTCCAGGCAAGACAACAACTACCAACTGAAGAGCCTGGAATGTAGTCTTCAAGTATCTGAACATGGGTTCAACTTGATCTGGACCAGTTGCATATTTGCCTGGAATCATAATGCCATTAAGTAAAGTGACATGCCTACACAAAGGAGAAAAACAAAACACAATACAACAGAAAAACTTACAGAAACAAGGTTGACCGATGATGGGCATTCCAGCATCATTACTAATTTTCTGAAGATTTGTGGTGAAAAGCCTGTAGAAAATCAGAAGCAAATTTTGATTAATATTTTAAAAGTACTGAGTTAAAGACAATGTTTCCTTAAAGAGCATATAAAAACCTTAGAGCGTCTTCACGAACTGTTCGCTGAGGAGCGAAACAAGCGATAGCCCAGACTCGGATCTCCACACCTGTGTAGAACTGCTTGCCACGCATGTCCCAAACTCCTTGAATGGGAAGCGCCTGTTGTTTTGCCTGCGCAATGAGACTTTACTGTTCTTGCCATCCAAGCTACGTACCTCCCCCAAGCAAAGAAAGTAATTGTTTCTTTTACTTTAAGAGAAAGGATGCAATTGGTACTTTGTCAAAATACTACTAAGGGTTCATTTCTACACGTGCAATCAATGAAATATAGAAGTTCAAAGAGAATACTTTAAGTTGAAAAGACGACTGGAAGAAAACAAGAGCAATGAGTATAATCAAAGCATTGAGAAAGCTCAAGCAAAGCAAGGAAATTTAATACATGGAGTCATTGAATTAAAGATCAGCAAATGACATGACATAGGTTGACCAATGAAAAACATTGACAAGCTTCCACTACTACATGCTGGTCACAACATTCTAAATTAATTTCTTTGCTTCAGGAGAAGTCGCAGAAATTCACAGCATCAACTGAGCTTATACCGCATAATACCATACAAAAGATACAGACATGCAGGTTCAAATTGATAAAAAAAAAAGCTTCAGGAAAGTAAAATAAACTAAACTGCTGGGGCTTTAAACTGAGCCCCAAAGAAATGATCAATGGCCCATTTTCAATGGAGACCCAATAAGAAAGTTTCATACGGACAGAATATATAATAAAACTCCACAAAAAGATCACGAGGGCTGAGGTGTTTACTAGAAGTTCTACATCGTAAAGAGGTTTCACAGTATAACATACATACTTGGGCCTTGGCTCCCAGGAAATTTAAACTGAAACTGGACTTAAGATTTTTTTCTGGTTACAGTAAGTTAACTCACCATGCCGAGTCCACCAATTTGGCCAGTCAAGGATTGAGAAGGTCGGCCTCCATACTGCAGCTTGGGTGGAGCAAGAACTCGACCACGAACTTCCATCATGTGATTGGAAATTGTGAGACCAAACTCTTGAACATACGCATCATTGTTGAAATCCGCTCTGCGGACTAAGTTGTTGATTTCACGTTCTCTGTCTGGAGCAGATCTTGCTGTTGCCTTGATCATAGTCGATGTCTGCATATCAGTAAGCTTCTTGATACAGCGCTGACCAGCAACAATGTTGCACACCTAAAAAATTGGAAGAGAAAGCATTTGAAACTTCAGTACAATAAAATGAAAGCGAAGGCAAACGTAGACATTGAAGAAATACCCACTTCAAGAGGAAGATACGTGTGCTTGTGTTCTTGCCCGACTTGAAGACATGGAAGATGAGGGTAGCGTAGCTTCATTTTGTATTTGTCCAGGAAATATTTGGCAACTGTGCATTCCACAGTTTGTCCATTTTCAAGTTGCAAAGGGAACCTATCAATCAAAAATTTATTATTAAACATTTCTCACTGCAACATTTGAAAAACAAATTATTGCTTAAGACAAACAAACTTACGATTGCATCTGAGACGGTCTGCGAGTCACATTGCATACTCTGTACTTGCGTCGCATAGTACCACAATGAGTGATCTCAATTTTCAGGCCCTTGATTTCTTTGGTAAATTTCACTCGCTGAGAGTCAGTCAAGGGTTTTCTTTGTTCATTGATATCTCTTATATCAAGGACCTCACACATAAACTCAATGACAGGCTGAGCTTTGTAAAATGCAGTGGCAGAAACTGAAATTTAGAAAATTTGATTAAAATCCAATTGGCTACCAAAAGAAAACACAACATGCCCATCCTACACAAGACTAAGTAAATACCATCAATATTCAGCATCATTTTCCACTGGCTTGGACGCACTGACTGATGGAAACCAAACCACACCTCACGACCCCCACCAAGAGGGTGATAGTAGCCATCAGGAGATGAGAAAAATGATCTTCCTACTGGAGTGTATGTCATTGATGGAAGGTGCCTCATAACAACATCTAAAGCCTGGAAATAAAAAAGAAGGTGTTTTTGAGTAAGCTTGTAACTGAAATACGAAGAGCCCACTAAGTTAGCTTTGATATCAACATACCAATATGGCATCATATGGGATCTGTCTTGTGCGACCTTCTAAAGCTTCCTCCAACGCAAATAGGGAAACTTGTGCCACCCACTTGATGTTAACACGGAATACACGATCTTTACCTTCACCCGGTAAAGTTACCTGAATTTTCAGAAAGTTAAACAAACTGTGGTAAAAATCTGCACTAACAAAGAGTGATGATTAATTTCATTAAAATAAAAGTGCTACCTCTAGTTCAACTCTATCATTGCCAATTGGAAGAGGATCTCTTGTGTACAAATTGTTGCGGCCATCAAAGACAGGCCTAAGTGTTCCAAATATCTTGCTGTAAGCATGTACCTGAAGAAAAAACCAATGGTAAAATAGAGTAATAAAATCATCAAAGCTGAATTTCTAAATAAAAATTACTATTATAGCCTTACCATAGTTTCAATGATTTCTCGATTAACTTTTCTAGGACATTTGTCAGGTTGAATATTGATGTCATAATGATGAACGTATCCTCTGGGCATTGTGACTTGGAAGTGATTGGCACGCAACACAATAGTCCGTCCATCTCGGCCTAAATTCGGTCGCCTTGGGCAGTTGAACACTGAAAATTAAGTTGAATTGATTAACATTTTATTCATGAAGGAATGTAAAACACAATGGAAGCTTTAGATTCCTTACTAGGCAGTTCAGGAGGTTGAGGAGGGTTAGGCTGATTGGCAGGAACCAGCCCTCCTGGAGGTGCACCTGCTGCGGGGGGTCCAACGGCACCGGCAGGCGCCACTGGAGGTCCACCTGGAGGGGCTGGAACAATTAAATCAGCACAGTGAGCACCAGATCATTTACATCAACAGAAAAGAAAAGAAATTGTGCTTTAAGTCAATCTAGTAAGACACTAAATTTAAAGAGTGACACTGCCTCCACAACTACAACCATAGAATAACAAGATTTTCCAAGCAAAAAATCAGTATGGAATTTCTACCTTGTAGGAAGAATTCATGGAGAAAAGTGTTAGGTAATTTCAAAAAAAATATTCCCTAATCAAAACTTTGGCATGCACTAAAACTATGGATAGTTTCATTTTAAAGAACATTTTAATAGACATGCAAATTCAACAGGAACATATACTGTGTCATAGACTCAAAGTACAAACAACAAAGAAAAACCACAAAATCCGTTACTGCGTGCACAAATGGGAGCAAGAAGTTATTTTAAGGTCAATCCTCTGGCATAAAGTTCAAATCATGCTCTGAGAGCAATCTTGAAAGAGGATAGACAATTCACAGTAACGTGAATCAGTAATCAATCAATTTAAAAAATGGTCTAATTAAGTCTGGAAAAGATCAAAAGTGGTCTGAACAAATTGAGAATATTTGATTAAAGCCAGATTTTAGAGTTAATACACCAACAAAACACCTACTTAATTTACAGCAAGCTTTGAAACATAGGCAGTTCACAAAGAAGCATTTTATAAGTACTTAAGGCATGAGTGTATAAATAAAAGATTATATAGCACTAAGGAAACAAGCTGATAGCCAGCACAGAAACCAAACACTACAAAATCCAGTCAATAAAAAAGGAGATTTATAATATTTAAAAAATTAAAAAGCAAAGGTACAGAGGGCCTGTGGTTAAAAACATATCATTACCAATGTCAGGGGACGTAGACGTCTGCGACCCCGGAACCGTCGACTGCCCTGAGCCTGGCCACGTGCTTTCATCTGGTGCGCAAACGTGAGCAGAAAGTGAGCAACAGCCCAGCAGACAGCGAGCCAAGCAAAACCAAGCAAAGCCGCTGCCTCCCAGCATGCTACAGCTTCAAACTTGTGACAAGATGTAATTTAATTATTATGATGAAGATAAATTAGAGAGCCTCAAGAGCTGAGCAGTCTTTAACTTGAAAAAACTTAACAAGAATACAACCAAAGTAAATTTTAAAACACTGCTACAGTTCAAAGCTTATGCAGCAAAAATTGGCGTTAAATTTTAAAAATGTAAACAAGCTGTAGCATGATCCACAAGATTAGCAGCTTTTACAATGTGCATAAATAGACAACTATTTACAAGAGTATGGAAATTGATGGAGAATAAAGTATTACTTCTGATTATACAAAACACAGCCACAATAAAAATATTAATTGGAATTTTTAGGTTGCTGTATCAAATGCAATCAGTGCAGGCTGAGGACAAGAAAATCTCCTAATCATTTTCCACACTCTCCAAATAATCAGTAAATGAAGACATTAATTCAGAAAGTTCGACATACATAAAATAGCATGAGACACAACCCTATAACATTTGGCATAAAATGACAAAAGAACCCAATAGAACATAGAGAAACAATGAAAGAAAAATGCAGAATGCAATTTAGATATTTCTTCTGTTTTCAATTGGATGAACATTTTTTTACCAAGAGAAACATAACAACCATGAAGTCCCCACACAAAAGAATCCAACATTTTATTTTGAAAACCACTGCAGACAAAGTGAAGTCAGTGTAGTTAATTAAATGAGATCAAGAATATTAAATGCACTAACAAATCATCTTGAGCATAAAAAAAATAGAAGGTAACAGAATGACAGCAAGAGATGAATTAGTTATTAGACAATGCACCTTGTTGTTACACAACAACTATACAGTCTTTTGAAGGGAGTAGATCAAACTTAACTGATAAATTATTCAAGCTTCAAACGGGCAGAAAAAAAATTGAAATAGTATCTTTTTTGATAATTGAAAACATCAAGGACAGAGTACATGGTTAAGTTGGAGCATCGCGATGGTACCCGCAGAAACACAACTTTTGCTTTGTTCAAAAACCCAGAGCAACCCATATAAATACGCAAAAAATTGAAAAAATTAAAAAGAGACATGAGTGACGCTTTTTGATAAAATTTGTACTGCAAGAGCAGAATTTTCGCATCTTCCATCTCATTACTGCATCTCGCGGAAAGGTCATCAAACTCGTAGGCGTGCATTGTTTTGGTCAAAGGAGTGCATTTAAGTGAAAATGTAGATTTCAAAGCATTCTCAGCATGTAAACAATCGCTCCGGAAATTGCTGATGGCGTAAATATTCCAACAAAACAAATAAATAGGGCAGGAATGCTACTTTTGACCTCCATCGGATATCAACTTTAGATCGGAAATACCCCACACCATTGACATCATTGAGCAGAATCATCCCTAAAACGGGAGCTCGAGGTAATCCAACACAAAATAACGATGCGAAGATCACTTACGTGGACCTACGGGGTACATCTTGGCTCGGAAGTACTAACTAGATTTTTGTAAACGACACAATAAATAAACTCAACACCCCTTCGGCCACGATGGGCGACTTCTCTCTCTCACAATCCCAACATGGCGTCGTGTGACGTAAAAACACGGGGGGTACGTTTTGGAAGAGGCTGTGGCATGTTACTGGAATCGGTCTAAAATGTGTCATGAACATAAATTGCATTGACAGATTCTAGCTAGCAAGCTCAACCGAAAGCGCTTCAAATACAGAAAGTGTAGGGGCTGCACTGTAGCGCATACAGAGAGTCGCTCTATCAAAAGAAGATAAAGACTTGGTCTTCGTAATGTTAGTTGGCTAGACTGACCGTGGCCGCCATCTTGCCGTGCACGTTCGTTGGCTAACCTGAATTGTTATCCTGAACTTTTGTCGTCGTGCTATTATGATCCGCGAGACGAAAATATCATGGGAATATTTAGGATCAACGGTATTGTTGGTAAAAGGGTTCCAGCAGCAACAAGTTTAATTGTACAGCAATTTGAGAATCTAAATCTCAAGGCTGTCAAAAGTATAGTGGCATCCTACGACCCTTTCGACGAGCGCTGCATTTCGACCAGGTATGTTAAGACTTGGGACCAACTTCAGAAGTTTTTCCACTTCATAAACAACCGTAATAAGTTCAACGACAGATAATCTTAGTTGACAAGCTAGTACTCTAGTCTATAAGTAATCATTCACTTACCATTAATTGACCCACACCCAAAGCCCTTAGATAAAATTGAGTAGGGCCCAGCATGAGGAATAGTCCCATTCATTTGTGGTGGAGAAATATTGGTTATTGATCCTGGTGTTGAGGACCCAGGAGTTCCAGGAGACGATGACATTCCAGCTCCGTCTGAAGCCATTCTGTTGAGAGAACGGACATGTCAGCACAAAAAGTACAATTAGTCTCTTTTTTGCTTTCAGAAAATTTGTGGAGTTCCTCAACCACAAAATAGTTACTAGGAAGTTTCCTGAGTTCAAGGTGCAAACAGCTATCAAGTGTGATCGTTCTGAACCAACAGTTTCTTTTGACCTTGGTGAGTGAACAACTTTATTAAGCTCAAATAATTAATAAGAACACCAATTCATTTACTCTTTTTCTTTCCAGTTACAGGCAAAAAGGTGCTATTTAAGGCTGCAAACCTAACTACGCTGGAAATGTTTGAACTTTACAATCGCTATGTATCACCATATGCACCTGAAGAAGAGAAACCCCGTGAAACTTTAACAACCAAAGCTATGCGACAGGGCAGGAAGTGAATGTGTGTGGGCGTTGTGACCAAAGATATTTGCCTTAAGAGACTTTTAACGTAATAGCTCCAAAATGGCAAAGAATAAGAAAGCATATAATATAGAACTTATTGACCATATCTACAATCAAGTACCGGCATTTACAGATGTCTTTGATGAAGAGACATGGTACATTTTTGTTGCCTTCTTTGTAATTGGCACAATTTTTATAGCAGTTGTTTTGTCTAGATTTGTTACAATCAGACCTGTTGGAGGATAAATTAATTAACCAAATTTTAACAGGTTTACATGTAGAATGTAGTCACTAATCAAGATTTGTTCCTGAGCTTATGTTTCTCTTGCTTTTCATGTAGTGTCTGTTAATACATTTATTGCTATACCAAGTTGTTTGATTTTTTTTTTTAATAAATATTTTTACCCCTTATCTGAGACAGCTGTGACTGAATTACTGTACAGTAGTAATATCTCTTTATGTTACCACTTCAAGTGGCATGACCTATCAATTAGATTTGTGTTAACAAATGTACATCAATGAAACCGGAGGTTGGTCAAGTTCAAAGTATTCCAGTTAAGTAGTAACCGACAACATCGTAAACTGACCATCATTCATCTCAGGTTGAAAATCAATGACACCAAGAAGCTTAAGCCTACTTCTGGGTAAAGCCCAAAGCCCTCCACATTGTTCATTTGCTGCAATGACAAAGCTGGCCAGTGAGTTTTAAATGTAGGCAGCTGAATAATTTGACACAAAATACCTCTGCCTATCTTTGAGTCCCTCTAACTGATACATCAACCCTGTGATGGAAACAAAGGAATGCCCCCTCTCCCCCCCCTTTCCTCTTTCCCTACCCAAGGACTGTTTCCATTCAACTTCCCAGCTGATCATTCATGCAGTCCGTTGTACAACAGACTGTTAAGATACCAGTGACACTTAAATGGTTTCGTGCAACTGACGAGCCTACAATCGGAAAAGTATTATGGGCACAACAGCCATTTAGTTTACGGTACCGTAGAATGGCCGATCCGGTGATCGTCTGGTAGGCCGGCTGTCAATCAAACTTCACTACGTCTCGGGTGTCCAAGTTCAAGTCGTAAACAAGCTGCCTCTTAGTGCCCGGAAAAATTGTTTACATTTTAGAATCATGCCTACACGGTAACTACGTAGCGGAACCGACCACTAACCACACTTCTCCGGTCCTGTCCGTGAAACGCCAAATGATCATTTTGCGGGCGGAAAACGGCGTAGCGAAACCTTGAAACTAGCAGAATGGTTGTCCCCAAGGGCCGGATGAGAACTTAACAGTAACATCGTGTCGGCTAAAAGGCGGCACCACCAAAACAATCGTTTATTTCAAGGTCAAGCTCTGGCTTATCAGCGTCCAGACCTGGTAGGCCCGGGCCTCATACTTTCGCAATCAGTAGGTGCGCATTCACTTACTTTGGAGAGATACTTACTGAAGTTTAAAATGGGCAACGATGGTTTACCCTTCGTAAGTAACTTCACAAACAAAGTTAAACCTGAGACACTTGTTTGACAGGTACATTCTCAAAACAAAGGCGAAAGGAGGCAAACTTTAAACAGCCTTGTCCTAGGACCAGCCTGTAGCCTGTAAAACAATCCACAAGGACTCGGTACCCCCCACCACTTCTTCAAAACCCCAGCGTAGTGAGACGTCCTTCGACAATTTTCCTAACAAAGACTTGCAAGCATTCCCCAAACGTGTTGGAGCGAACAAAGAAGGGTGGACAAGAGTGAATTAAAGGGCACAAAGCACGAAAGGGGACATGGAAGCCGAGTCGAATCGCAGATTTTGCGCACTTTTCCGTGATGCCGAAGTACGTTCGGGTTCGGGAAGTGGGCCCGAAGCGACCCGAACCGAGTCGCATCGACCAATCACGGAGCACCCTTCGACGCGCCAAATTCAGTTGCCGGAATGAGAGGACCCGACTAGACCCGCGCATTTTACGACCAACTACAGTACTGCCGCCACAGCCACACTCGTGCCTGTTTGACCTGACACTGCTAAAAGAAGTGAGATGGCAAAAATTAGACAGAGAAACACATTGCTAAAGAATTGCCTGCTCCATTTATTTAGAAAATACAATTCTACATACCAGCATTATAAACGCTAAAAAAAGGACACTTTATTTTCTTCACACAAAATAAACCCCACCTTGGCTATGTCACATCAGCTGACAAATTCAGTCCATTCCATTCAGTCTCTATTCTGGCTACCTATTCTGGTATTTGTAAGATGCAAATGAAGTAATTATTTTAATACCCAAGAAACAAGTAAGGTTTAGTATACATTACAGTGGAAAAGATAAACCCAAGAATAAATGCAACATGATGATCAATTTTAATCCATTGACATTCCTTCATCATCATCATCCTTCTTCTTGTCAGGTGTTTTGGTATTGTCCATCTTCTTCTTCTTTTCTGGTTGTGTCACTTCACCGGGACTGGCTTCAGTTGGACCAGTAGTACCACCAGCAGATGGGGTGCTTGGGGAACCCGTAATACTTGTTCTTTGCAGGGCTCGGACAAAGTCTTCCATGTTGCCTCGGTTAGCAGCTGACACAGCATCTCCATCGACATCAAATTGATTGATGACATGGCCTATTTGGCCAGACTGGAGAGCATCTGAGAAGCTGCTCAGTGCCTAAACAAAAACAATAAATAAATTAGGATGTCACATGAATTTTTCAGGTTTAGCCATGAGTTAGCTGTAGTGTTGGGTCTCTACCAAATGTGATGCATTACTTATAGCAGCACATCCCCTGAGAAATAAGGCCCTTGATGGATATTTTATGCTCTTGCGCAGGTCTCCAACCAACACTTGAGGAGGAAGATGCGAACGAGCAAAAGGTTATGTTCACATTGTATTTCATTACCTGCTGGAACTGAGGAGATGTTAAAGTCAACCTCAGGCGTTCTTGTGGGTCACCAGAATCTTCAATGGGTGATGGCAGGTGTTGCTGCAGCTCTCTGACAACGGCAGGGTTGCTCAGTAAAGGCTGAATACTTTCAGTATTTAGTCCAGCTGCTAGATCCACTAAACAAGGAGGAGACGTGTTATTCATCAAGGATAACCAGATAAAATACTGCTTTAACAAAAAGGCACTTGGAAATGAAATCTTACCAGACTGACGCTGATCACCGTCGGGTAATGAACCCAGAGTTGACAAGAAGTTACGCAAGTCGTTCAACTGAATGGGGTTTTGAGCACTCTGCTCGGCTGTATTCCCTATATTAAAAACAAAGTAAATTTGATGAAAAATTAAGATGCAAAGTTGGCAGACAGACAAAATTGAAACGCATTAAAATAAACAGCCAAAAGCGTCCAGGGCAACTCACTGTTACCTTTAGTTGATAGAGGCTTGGAGCTGGTCCGGGATGAAGTGGGAGTAGAAGTGCTGCCAGATCCACTTGTAGCACTTGCAGTAGCAGTTGAAGCACTTGGTGCAGAATCACTGGAGGCTGTGGCTGGAGTGCTCGATGATCCACTGCTTCCACTTCCACCACCACCGCCACTGCTGCTGCTCTTGTTTCCCGAGCCTGAGGATCGTGGGGCACTGAGAACATAGTACAAGTGCCACAATCAATATCCTCAAACTTTTATTTTGCCTCACTTAAGCTGAAGAACGACAGTCAATACTAAACCTAAAAGAGAGGTGCTTACTTCATGGTGCCCAAAAGACTGGAGAGACCACCTCCCCCAAACAATTGAACAAGCTGCTGTTGAGACATGTTGCTCAGAAGGTTCTGAATCTGAATGTCACTATCTGAAAGCATACAAAGAATAAGTGTCACCTAATTCTCATCTAATACACAGGAGGGGAATGGCAAGGAGTTGATTCTAACCTGGAGTGCCACCACCACTACGATTCGTGGGAGGGTTGTTCAGAATTTCGTTCAGCCTTCGGCAATTTTCATCATCCTTGTCAGTCTTCGGCTCCTACACAATATAACAAAGACTTACTTAATAAACAAATAGCCAGACACACTACGAGAGACAGTAATGTCTGTGAAAAAAGACATTCATCTGCGGAATTAATGAAGTGGCACAAGGCGTGTCGGCTTCCTCACGAACCTGAACCCAGAAGAAGAATTTCTTGTTGGACGACTTGAACTTTAAGACGTAAACACGACCAGTAGTGCACTGATTAACACGTTTGAACTCGCAATCATCAGGGAAAATGATGAGATCCTACAAACAGAGATTGAATCAAATATTTGCAATGTAATCGCAGGATCATAGAAATTGTACAGGTTAGGACTGAACTAAACATTTAAATTAGCATAGATGATAAGGGATTTTCCACGAGACTTACATCTTCAATCGTTCCTGTTTGACGATCTTTCCAGCAGAAATGCATGAGGGACTCCTCAGACTGATAAACGTACAATAAACCCTTCCTTTTGTCCGGGTGGACAATCTTGCCTTTCATAGTCATTTTGCCAGCTTTAAATTCCACCAAATTCTTATTTTGAGAGCGCGAGCTCGAATTACCAAATAAGGCACCTCCCCCCGGCATGGCTGAGTATTTAAAAACTTTTTATATAAATAAGGAAAATTAAACCCAAGTAAATATCGGGCGGCGGCGTGATGATGACTGGGAAGAACGACCGAACAGACAGACAGACACCACACAGGCAGCTAGACAGACCGACAGGGTGTGTTCGTGCGGCGCAGGCGCAAGTGGTCAGATGATGCACTGGGAAGGGAAGGGAGGGAAGGGAAGGCGCAAGGCGCGGACCCGCGGACTTTTTCAAGCAGGGGATCAGGGCCGATCAGAGCATTTGAGTGGCTTTGCGTTTTGCCCTGTGTGCCTGTGTTGCAGCATCGGCAGCATCCCACTTGGCATGCTCGTTGGGTTGCCTACTCGCCGGCGGAGCCCACAAACCGAGAACCGACGAACACGATTTTTAAAAAAAAATGAACATTTGAGGGTTGGGGAAAGAGAAAAGATAGGCTGGTTCCAATTTCGGAAATCATGTTTTATTTTGACCTGAAACATTACCTTATGGCACTTCATATGATAAAATATAGTTTAATTCTGGTTTACAAAGTAAATATGGACAGGGCCACAGGGAAGGCCCATATATTGTATAAGAGTGGTGGTTGTGATACTTAAAAATAACATATACATTACAATAACTCATCACTAAAAGTTCTATAAATTATAGATATGGATGACTTGAGGCGAATTATGGTATATTTCTGTGAGGTCACAAAGAGGAATTATCAATCAACAAGTGGTGTAATATCATTTAATTAATTTTACTGCAATGATTTAAGACTCATTTCTATTTTGAGAATGAGAAGAACTCTGGAGGGAAGTGCCACTCAAAGCAGTCATGAATCTGATTCTGTCTTTTAAAATTACAAATAGTAAATCACTGCATCACAAACGACAATCATTGGTCCCAATTAAATAATTCATATAAAAATACAGTCGCGCTCCACTCTGCTATGTACACATATATGCCTACGGGTATTGATATCGTATAATATCGTGCACAGCCATAAGGATGCAGCGCGCACCAGCGCATTGCCATAATATTGTACTCTACTTTAAAAAGAAACAATCGCCAGTCCACTTTTTGAGCATAAATTACAATTCATCATAAATATTAACAAGATAAGGTCGGCTGATCAGGCAGTTACAGCATGGTAAGACAAACTTGGCAAACTGACGACAGTATAAAAGCCTTAACAAATCACATTTGTAAAAAACAATCAGTTGTAATTAAGCCAGACTCTTGACTAATTGACAGCTAAGATCTAGTTCCTCTCACACTCACATGCATACACTGATACTGGTGATAGATTTTATTTTCCTTTTCTGCTATTAAAGACTTTTTTGTGGCTCTCCTATCATAAATACAGCCTCCTTTTGTGGGCACCGATGTTTTTTCTGTGTCAGGAGATCAAAGAATCAACTTGTATACACTCACGCTCACTATAACAGACACAAGCACACTCACTCATACACAGAACACAGCATGCTAATACAGATCTCTTCAGTTCGACCCTCTCCAACCCGGCGCAAGCAACGCAAGCACAGCCGGGCGCAGCGTGGCCAACGGTACCGACTCGAGTGGGACTCCAAAGCCAGTACCCACGCGTTCAAGACGGCAAGGCCGGCAAGGCGCACTGCAGCGGGTTCGAACGTTCGAACACCAGCCCGGTCCGCCGTTGCCATGACAACGGGTCGAGTGTTCAGGCGGTTCAGGCATGTTCAGGCCGACCAGACACTCCGGTCGTCGCGGCCGCCGAGTCAGTTCGGGTCGCCTCGAGTCGCGCGGGGGCGGCAGCATGGCGGCAGCCCAGAAGGCCAGTCCCGCGTCGCCCGCGTCGCTCAGACCACCTTGGCGACGGTCTTCTCCGTCTCCGAGTCCTCCAGGAGGCCGGCGCGCCGCTTCTCCCAGTTGTTCATCCTGTTGAGCGGGTAGCACAGCAAGGCGGAGACGAAGATGAGGGCGCCGGCCAGGTAGAAGGTGAAGTCGTAGCCGCCAGTGGCGTCCTTGAAGGCGCCTGCAAAGGACACGACGGTCAGTGTGTCAGTGGGTGCGACGCGGCCGTGACTGCCGAATGGTTCCGCTCATCCTTGTCCTCGCTCTGTCTCTCTCGCACCCATGGGGCGTCCCGAATAGGTGCGAGAGAGACAGCCGTGCCGCGTGCGCGGGGTACGCAACGGTCCGTACAAGCAAACGCGCGAACGCTAGCAGACGCAGCCCCCAAGGCCGAGCGAGCCGCGCGGGCCAAGGAATTCAAATGACCCGCAGCAACGTCGTGACGTATTCAAGGAAAAACAGAAGCAAAACAAAAATCCAACTTACCGGCGATGGGTGTTCCCATGCAAGCAGCCACGCCCTGGAAGAGGAGCAGCAGGCCGAAGGCGTTGGTCAGCTTGTCCAGGCCCATTAGGTCCACGATGAGGATGGACCTGAGCGACGCGAAGCAGGCTGTGGGTACAGAGAATAGCGTCAGCAGACTGTCTCTCTCGCACTTGCTGTACACACGCCTATTTTTCGTGAGTGCGAGGGAGACAGAGCGACGACGGCGGAATGGGTTGGCAACGTTATCCTTGGGGCGGTGGACACGCTGGACCGCGGAGGACGAGCACGACGAGCACGCGGGACGTGACGGCCTGACGGGAAGCGAGATATGGTAATCGAGTGGCAGTGCCAGCCGGAGGACTGTGATGTCACAATACATCACCGGCAACGCGGCAACGGGTCCTGGCTGGCTCTTATTTTTAGCCAACGGCCGGGGAAAGTCGTTATCCTTGTCGCCGGGGTTTCCTCTCTGTCTCTCTTTCATGTGTTTTTATCGGCGCGCTTACCGCATGCGACGCCGAAGGCGGTGGTGTAGGTGAACTGGTACCAGGCGTCGAAGTACAGGCCGGACACGATGGTGGTGAGGCCGCCCAGGGTGAGGGCCACGTTGTTGATGAGCAGCGCGTCGACGCCGGGCATGGAGGACAGCACGCCGCACGCCACACGAGCCAGCGTGTTGCTCACGCCGATGGAGGGCACCAGCCACACGGCCGAGGTTGGCTCCCAGCCGTTCTCCACGGCTCGCTCTGGGGGCAAAATGTCGTTTTAGAAAACAGAAACTAGGCCGTGTGCGAAAGGGAGTTGGGAAAGGCGACTCACCCTTGAGGTAGCCGAACGGCACGTAGAAGCCCATCATGGTGAAGAAGCCGGAGAAGGCCAGCATGATGAAGGTGGGCGACCGCAGCAGCGACAGGTCCAGCATGGTGTACAGGGTCCTCCGGACGGCCTCGGGGCAGAGGCTGCACGTCCGCGACGTCTCCTCGGCCAGGTCGGCCTTGGTGGGCAGCCGGGTGACGGACATGGTGTAGTCCAGCGCGGACACCCTGGAGCCGTACTCGGGCAGCCGCTGCAGCGAGGCGCCGAAGAAGATGTCGTCCCTGTACAGCGGCCGGGCCCCGGGGGCGCGCGGCGTCCGCTTGCCGCCGGACTCGGACGCGGCGCGAGCCCGGCGCGGACCCGCCGACCCCCTGCGCTGGTCGTGGGCGTGGGGCGTGGCCTTGGCCACGCGCGGCGACGACGGCGGAGTGACGCCGGGAACGTCCTGGAGGGTCACAGGCTGTCATGAGAGGACAGGAGTGGTGGCGCTAACTGGTACATCCAGCTGCCCGAGAACGCCATAGATCGCGAAGCACCATCACAGCGATCCAGTCAATTTGGACAACATAAACAAACCCATCAACGCAATGGGCGTCGAACTCTACGACGGCACATGTCCTTGACGCACCACGGGCCCTACATTGACTAGATCGGCGAATGATGCCTCGCGTAAAATTGAAGACTACGAAACTGGCTGGAATGGGCTACACACGCGGTGAAGACCGCCACTCACCCTGATGGGCGCGCTGAGGCGCTTCTCGCTCTTGCTGAGGTTGCCGTTGAGGTGGTTGTGGTGGTTGTGGACGTGCTGCTTGTGGGGCGTGACGGACACGTCCAGGGACAGGCAGGACGCCTTGAGCACGCGGGTGGAGGAGCCCAGGATCTGCGCCGCGGTAGGGTAGCTGGTGTTGTTGTTGGCGCCGTGGCCGGACTCGTGCAGGGAGGCCGTGCTCCTGGCCCGCATCTCGTCGCGCGCCATCTTGATCCTCATGAGCAGCGGCAGGCGCTGCTCGCCGTCCTTCTCGTCGGCGAGCTTCTCGGCCGCCTGCATCTCGGCGGCCTTGACGGGGTCGTAGGGCACCTCCACCTTGCTGGGCTCCAGCGGACGGAAGAGCGCGCCGAAGAGGGCGCACGACAGCACCAAGCCTGCGGCCGGAGGAACGGAATGCGTTAAAGGAACCGGAAAAGAGTTGTTTTGTTCGAGAGTGGCGCGGTGCACCGCGGTGGACGTACCGGCCTGCACCTGCAGCATGCCCTGCCAGCCGAGGCTCGCGATGATCAACTCGCAGGCGGGGCCCATGCCGATGGTCCCGATGCCGGAGCCGCAGACGGCGATGCCCGTGGCCAGGGCGCGCCACCGCTCGAAGTAGAAGCCCGTGGTGATGACGGCCGGCACGTAGATCATGCCGAAGCCGATGCCGCCGAGCACGCCGTACGTCAAGTAGAGGTACGTCACGTTCGTGGCGAACGACGACAGGGCGAAGCCGCTGGCGCCCAGGATGGCGCCCAGGATGGTGACCAGCCGGAAGCCGTAGCGGTTGGCGAGCGCAGACACGAACGGACCTGCAAATCAAATTTGAATTAAAAAATGCGACAAGAGACCGAGTTTGGTTTCGTCCGTGTCGGCATGAGAACGTACCTGCCATGAGGTAGAAGCCAGTCTGCAGGGAGCCGACGAGGGCCACCTCGGACTCGGTCACCGTGGCCCCGGGCACACTCGACCACTCCTTGACCAGGTTGGCCTGCAGCAAGCCGAAGGTGAAGATGATGCCGTCCACCACCATGTTGCACATGAAGGAGGCCGCGACCACGACCCAGCCCCAGCCGCCGTCCGGGGGCACCACCATGTACGTCGTCATGGTGAGGGGCTCGGCGCCGTCGCCGTCCAGGCCTTCCTTCTCGCACGTCTCGTCCGGGACCTCATTGCCGTCCGCGTCCGTCACCGAGACCTGCGCGCCGACGAGGTTCAACATTAACTGTCGTCGCCAGGACGAGGTTGCAGGCACTCGCCTTCTTTCCACGTCGACTTACCAGGGTCTCCCTCGGGTGGCCGACCTGCGGCGTGGGGGTGGCCGGCGCAGTGGGCTGCGTGGAGCCACTGCCCGCCGGGCTGGCCCGGTCGGACTCCTCGCTCTTCTGCAACGACAAGACACCCTCGTTTCAGGACCAACGCCTCAGACACCGGTAGCGGAGCCGCAGCCGCTCTCACTACTCACCCAGTCATCCTTGTTCATGGAGCCCGAGCCGAAGTCCTCCGCGGGGCTGGCGGGGTGGGACTGCGGGTCCAGGTTGGAATACTGCGACGGCATGGCGGGGACCGTCCCTGCAGCACAGACCAAAGCATCAATCAGCGAGGCCTACGGCGAGATGCAGAGCGAGATGCAGCACTGTGGAGGGCCGAGGCAATGCCGAGGCAATGGAGCAACGCCCTGCCGACCAATCAGGGAGGCGATGTGCTCGGTGGGGCTTCCCTCGGCGCCAGACTCCCCCCCCTCCTCCCTTTCCGCGGAGTCGCGGCGGGGGCGAAGGCGAAACTTCAGGGCCAGCGAGAACGGCGCGCGGCGTCGTGGTGCAGAGCCCCGTGTCGGCAGGCAACCCTCTCCCCGGCGTGCGCGGCGGGCCTGCCTTGGTGGCGGCCGCAGGCGCTGAGGTCGCGGAGGTGGCGGCCTAGAGAGACTCGGTTTCTCTCTAGTTCTGAGTCTCTCTACTGGCGGCCTGGCGGCCTGCTGGGGCTGCAAGGCGATCGTCTCATCTCGCCAGCGACGAGAGTGGGGATCACCGTGCGCAGTGCAAAGAGTAACTCAGCGCTAAACGTCAGCGCGATTAGTTACCGCCAGTAATGTGTGACCCGTCCCGCCTTGGTAGCCGTGGCCTACCTTCGCCTCAGTGCAGCCACTCAAGTAGGCAAAAACTCCCACGATGCACCAATGGAAAGGGTTACCACCAACCTCAGCGTGCCCACTAGAGGTAATAACTAGGCTGAGCTTTCCAGAAGTTGCCTGGGACGCAGACAGGGGTGGGTTGGCAACCCTCTCGACGCTGGCGCGTCATGGGAATCCTCGCCTACAGTGTGGCAACACTGCGGGCCGATTCACAGTGTGCCAATGTCCAGCCATCGGCGGGGCGCAGCGGGGAGACCACTGTATTGCAGCGCGCGATAAACAAGCGAAGCTAAGCGAAGCGCGTGGAATGAAGTCCAGTTCATGACCGAAGCCTCGGCGAAGACTGCCCCTTCCTCCTCCCGCACCTCGCTAAGCCTCGCTGCAGCAGACAGTCTTGTTTTATCAGAGTGGCTTGTTTTGATGGCCGGTGGCTGCTGCACTGCTAGCGGCGCGGGCGGCGCGTGCACCGGTACACGGTCACCCGGCGAAACAGGATAGGCAAATCGCACAGGAACGCCCCACTGCAGCGCCCCCCAGCAGCCAGTCACTCCAGGGGCGCCACTCTAGAGTTGCCACCCGGCGCGGGCGCCGCGCAGCCAGTGCCGGACAGTGGGCGTGTCTCGCCGCCACGTGTGCCGTTGCGCCGTGTGGCAACCCTAGCGCCGCACGCGCGGAAACATGACCCGGAGCCCAACACGTGGCGAGGCCAGCCGCGCATGCTGCGTGTGGAAGGCTGCCGGGTGGCACCCCTAACGGTGGTCATTGCAGTGCAGTGCCATGGCAATGCACTCGCCGCCGCGGTCAGTGGACCCATTTTAATTCTCGGCGTCTGCTCCAGAGGAATGAGGCAGTGCGATACGGTGGTCGCGACGTCGCGGCGGCGTTCCGGATTGGCACTCGACAGTTGGATCTCCGCGCCGTCAGATAGCGCTATGCTATGCCGGGTAGCACTCGTTGGGGTTATCACCCGGACCCATTATCGCGTGCACTTTCAGATTCACATTCAGGCCCACTTGCGCGCAAGCGGCCCAATGCACCATTTGCTCCATTTTCTCTCCACGGACTGCCATTGTCGTTGCAAAACGGCCAATGAATCTCTATCGGGCGGCGGGATAATGACGGGGAGTCCAAGCGCACAGTGGGCCAGAAGACCGGTGGAGGCGGCCAAAACTCTAGACGTGTTTTGAGCTCCAGAGTCGCTGAATGGGACTCGAACCGAACGTGTGACCCCACCACTGGATTGCTCTCCGAACGAGGAATCCATTGGTAGGGTCACACGTTCGGTTCGAGGCCCATTTGGCGACTCAGAAGCTCAAAACGCGTCCGGTATTTTGTCCGCCTCCACCGGTCTTCTGGCCCACTGTGCAGCGCCCCGGCGCCGCGGATCAGCTGATTTTGAAAAAGATCACTGCGCGACTGTACTCTCGGCGCGCCGCGCCAAGAAGAATGTGACATGCCCGCAACATTTACATTCCCGCGGGCCCCGCCGCCCCTCCGACACCAGTCAGACGTGTTTCATGACCATAAACAGACAAAGCTTCGCGCTTCGCCCGTAAACCGCTGGAAACATTGAAAGCGTGCCGGTGAGGGCCGAGCAGGGAAAAGCGGGCTTTTTCCAGAGTATGAGAAATAGGGCGCTGCGGCGCGAAAAACGCCAACGCCCCCTTTGGCTTTCCAACCTGGCGAAAACAAACTGCGGTCGGAGAGCAGACGACAGGTCGGCATGAGGCGACCACGCCTCCGGTCCGGCCTATGGCTTGGCCTATGGGAGGGGCTAACGGGTGCCTCACCGACCAATGGCAGCCTTCGCTCTGTCTCTCTTGCACTCATGGCGTGTCCCATAGAGGCGCGAGAGAGACAGCGAGACAGTCTACCGGCGCCGCGGCGGGCGGGAGGGTCCGGTCGCGCACATGTCGCGGTCGTCGTGGCCGGCCGGCGGCAAGGTGAAATGTCAAGGACACCGGGACCAAAACATCAATGTCACGGACTCTAGTCGGCCAGACCCGGCGCGCGCGCGCGCGTCGCGTCGGCCCAGCCCGGCGGCAGCCGGTTGGCACCCCGACACCCTGGACTGGTGGCAACCCTACCGACGCACCAGGTGACGTACCTCTCCGATCGCAGAGCCCCAGTCGACGGCGCGGTGTCGAGTGTGGCCCAGCGCCTGCCGCTCTATGTATAATGTGGTTATCAAATAGAGTGCTGCATTGTATCTCTGCGGGCGGCGGCAGGGAGCGTGCCCGGCGTCCCGGCCGTCCTGGCTGGCACAGTGATCCACAACCAGGCACGTCCTTCGTCCAAATTAAAAGGCAGGCCACTCACTTCGCGATAGAGCGAGGGTGCTTGTTGTTGTGGGCGGCGGCCTGGCGGCCTGGCGGCCTTCCCGCGGCGGCGGTCCACTTGGTGCCTTTGTGCGTGAGGTCGCCGTCGAGCACCCTCTCGAGATAGCTCGCGGCACGTGAGGGAGGCCGACGCAGATTCATACTGCGGACTCGACTCAAACCGCGCTCCGTCACTCTGCCCCGTGAGTGCGAGAGAGACAGGGCGACGAAAGCACTTTTCGGAATCAAACTCATGGAGCGCGCAACGTATCTCTGCGGCCGGACGGGCGCCCGGCGACAGTGGCGGCGACAAGGCGGTGATGGTCGCGGCCGTGAAACGGCGCGGCACGGGGATTAGAACCCGCGGACACGCGCCTCCCAATTTTATCACCGAGTAGTCGCGGACTGGCGAGTGATTGATTGGTTGATTTACAGTTTGTTGCAAATCCCGGTCCCGGTGGCATCGCGACGCGTTGCGAGCACTCAGATAAATCAAGCCGAGGACCCTAATCTTAATCTGTCGCTTGATTGCCTCGTCGAGGGCGAGGCGGTGGCGGTGGCGGGCGGTGGCGTCAGCCGCGGCGCGGGCCGAGGGGCCGAGGGTCGCCGCTTCCTGGAAAGGGCGGTCATCCTTCCACCGCATCCGATGCCGAAGAGTGACTCTATTTCTGTCGCACTCGTGGGGCGTCCCTTACGGCGCGACAGAGACAGGGCGGGTCGCTGGGCTGGGCGCACAGGAACCGCGACCCTGAACACCCTGAACCTCGTGCGACGTCCGCGTCGTCTGCTTTCGACAATCCATTCCGCTCCACTCGGCGTCGGCCAGCAGGTCGCTGTCTCGCTCCCGCTCGGAACGCCCCGTGGGTGCGAGAGAGACAGAGACCTGCTGGCGTCGCGACGCGTCGGCTGGCGGGGTCGCGACCGCCGCCCCTTCGCGGAGGCCGCGGGCTTGGGCCTTGGCTCGGGCCTTGGCGCGGGCTCCCCGAGGCCCCCGCTGAGCAAACCGGCCGGGGCGGGGCGCTTGGACAACACAGGGTGGAGGCGGAGGTAAACAGGTGCGACGACTTGACGACGGCGGCGCCCGCGACCGCCGAAACGGCCGAAATGCGGCGCCCGTTACTTCTGGGAAGTATGAGAAATTGGAGGCGAGGGGCTGGGGGACGCGGAGGGATGAGGAAGACGCGCCGCCCTGCAGGGCAAGCCGGTGGCATGCCTAGGGGGTTGCCAGCCAGAGGGCATCGGCCGCCGTCAGCCGCCATCGGCCGTCGGGGTGGCCTTGGAGGGCCGCAGGGCACACCGCCAGAAGGGCGAAGCTCCACGTGCTGCATGCCGACACCCACTCTCAACACGACGGCGATTCAACGAAAATCGATTAAGATTCAAAGACTTGACAAATAAGTCATCGCAGTCCATGGATGTACCCCTCATTTCCTAGTGTACAGCACTTTAGAAGGTACACGGCCAAACCTCGATGTTCTTTTTTTTTGCGTGCGTGCCGGGTAGGTCGTGCGGGGAAGGCTTGGGGATTCAATTGGCGGGGCGTGGGTCGCCCTAGCGGCTGCCCTGCTGCGCTGGCTGCCCTGACTTCTGGTGGCGCGTGTGCGCTGCGTGCGCTAAGGAGCTAAAGCGCGGCGTGGACGGCTTTTAACGAGAGTTAATTATCGGCCAAGTAGGTCGGAAGCGCGCTCGTCTCTGACAAGTGATGGCTTTCCTCTGGCGCGAGAAATGGGTGGAGGTTGTGCTGCCACCCATTTTCCCCCTGGCGGAGCGCCGCGCCGATGTGGACGCCGCGTGGAGCAGTAGACTGATTCCGAGAGTCGTTTTCGTCGCGATGTCTCTCTCACACCTGTACGGGACGCCCCGTGAGTGCGGGAGAGACAGAGCGACTAATACGGCTCTCGGAATCAGTCCGCAGGCTGACTTTGCCTCCATTCATTCTCGCTCCTCGACACGGCGGCCGAAACCGCAAACACAGGGCCGCCGTCGATAAGTCACGCGGGGTCTTCCTCTCTTTCTTCTCCTCCTTCTCCTCGGCGCGTCTATCGGCTGCAGATATGACGTGATAGTGCTAGTGCTGAAGCACGGCGGCAGCGCGCCGACGGCCGGCACGGCCAGGGCGGAGATCGGCTAGCCGCGTCGTTTCGCTTTGTTGTTATTGTTGTTGTTCATTGCCGTTCGACGTGCGTCTGTTTGGAGGCGGTCCACGCCGGTCCGCGCTGGTCCGCGCCTCGGCCGCCGAGCTCCACGCACGCGTCGCCGCCTTGGTCGCCGACGCGACGTCTGTCTCGGCCTTCCGCGGCGGCACGGCGACACCGCCTGTCCGCTCGTTCCTCATTCATCTCATCGCGCAGCCCGAGGCGCAGCCGTGGCCGATTCATCGATTCATCCCGGCCGGCCACCATTTCGACCCTTTCCATATTTTTATCTCACGTTCTTATCGCAGCCGTTCCCGAAATGAAAGTGCATCGGAATAGGCACGGCAGGGGCGGATGGGGGGGAGGGGAAGGGGGCTTGGGAGTTTTCCCTCTGCGGTGGGTCATGCCTCCCCCACCCACCTCCAAAAGGGGGCGCCTGCCTGACCTAATCGCCGCACGATAATTTTTTTCCCACCACGCGACAAAATGAGAGGAAATAAAAGAAAAAGGATTGGAAATTTATCGG
This sequence comes from Thrips palmi, assembly GCF_012932325.1. Classification (NCBI taxonomy): domain Eukaryota; kingdom Metazoa; phylum Arthropoda; class Insecta; order Thysanoptera; family Thripidae; genus Thrips; species Thrips palmi. The sequence continues at coordinate 5,437,177 of NW_023144634.1, forward strand.
GCCCTGTCCCCTGTCGCCGTTGATAGTGGAGTTTCGCCGGCCGCCCCGCGCCCCCCGGCCGAGGGCGGACATCGCGGACACCGCGGACGGGAGGCGGTCCAGCTCGGCGGTCCGGCTCGGCGGTCGCGTCGACGGCGTCCTCCAGGGCCGCGACGGCGACCTCGGCCGCGACGCGGAAGCGACTTACACGCCCCTCCGCGCGCTGCGCGCCGAGCCGCGACCCCTTTCCGATCTACAGATACTTTATTTTTACCCCGGGGTCAAAGGTCACTGCGTACAGCCGGCTATTGCTGCAAACACGCCGCCTTATCTCCTGTCCGCGATCCGTTTTGCTTTTTGCCTCGCCTGCCTCGCCTCCTCGTCTCCGTGTTGTCATGTTGCCATGGACATGAGCCGTTTGTTTACAAAGCGTGTTGTTGTCGCTGACCTCATCCCGTCCTGTCCCTTCGCTGGACGAGGCAGGCCGACTGATTCCGTTCTGTCCCTCTCGCACCCGTGGGGCGTCCCGTATGTGTGCGAGAGAGACAGAGCGACGCCACTATGCGGAATATCAGAGCGCGCCCGGATGTTTTGTTAATTATAATGCAACCGCCATTGCCAAATGGCGCAAAGGGCGATGTGGGCCGCGGCCGCGCCGACCTTGCGCGTCAACCTCGTCTTCCACCCCCACCCCCACCCCCACCTCCACCCCGACCCTCGGCCCGAAAAATGACATCATTACGCGCTGCTGATTAGCGGCGACTAACGAGACTACCCGACTCCTCGATCCGCGCACCGCACTCACACCTTTTTATTTTGGTCCCCATTTTTTCTGGGATCGATATATCTCATCCGTGGCGCGGTCCGGTCATAGAAGCGGTGGCCTTGACACCCGCCAAGCCTTCTGGGATCCCGCATCACGCACCCTGCCTCGGCCCTGCCGCCGCCTGCCGCCCGTCGCACGCAGTGTGCATGTCGCCGCCGTCAAAGTGAAGGCTTCAAAAACGAATTGAAAGACCCGTTACCCAATCCTACCCTAACCTCAGACACGGGCGGGTTGGGTGGCCGAGGTCTGGGTTACTGCAGCGGCCCGCTAACGCCCATCCTCGCGCACGCACACACGCACAAGCTCACACACACAAGCACACCCAAGCACTCACACAGACAAGCACACCTACGCACTCACACACACGCGCGCGCGTTACGTCAAATGGACGCATGATTCAACTCCACGTGTGGTGCACGTGTTGGCGTCGTCTGCAGCAACAGCTGACGGCAGCTGGGCAGCCCTCGGGGCAGCCGCGCACTACACCGCGAGGAAGCGGAACGAGTCACTGAGGAGCCGTCAACCGTCAACGGGCAGGACAGTGGACAGCCGCTCCAAAGGTGGATATGGCAGGACGGAGGCAGAGAGTCCATTTCAGAGGACTTTAGATCCGTGAGTCATCCGCGTTGCCCACGCGAGGGTAGCTTAGCTAGCTTCTCCACGTGAATCCCCTTCATTGTTGTCGCTCCTCCGTGCACTACACGCTGCAAAATATCGCGAGGACGGCAGACGGAACCACTTTGCGCCAAACTCTACCGAAAACGAACAGTGTTTTCGTCGCTCTGTCTCTCTCGCACTCACGAGCCGCCCCGTGGCGTGCGAGAGAGACAGAGCGACGAAAGCACGGATCGGACTGCTGCTTCTGACCCGGCGGCGAGGATGCGGACCGGTACCGCAGGTACCAGTGTACCAGTACGCCGAGGGTCGAACCCGCGCCGCCACGTTGTAGGTTGCAACGCGTCCTCGTTGTCGGGGAAGTCCTTGACTTACATACGCGTGGCCCGGGCTTTTCGGCGCGGCCGGGGGACGTACTTGCCGACTCCGGTGTGTCATCCTCCATGACGGGGTGGGCCGAGTGGGGGTGGGGGTGGGGGCGGTGGCGCCGCGACGACCGCGACGGCGTGGACGCGTGGCGGACTGCACGGCGGGCTGCACGGCTCGCCTCGGACGGTGTGGGACTGTGCGCCGCGTGGCCGGCGGCACCTTGGCGGCACGCCGCGGCGGCACCCTGGCGGCCCTCGATGCGGCAGTAACTCGGTGACAGGTGTGAGCACCTAGAGACACCCCCTCCCCTTCCCCTCCCCCTTCCCCCTCGAACACGTCTATCACCGGCAACGACTCAAACACTCGAACGGCGCGGCGGCCGGCGGCCTGCCTCACCGCGCGAGTTCGGGAACTTGGCAAAGGGATCGTTGCGCGGGTCGGCGCGTCAGAGCGTCAGGTGCGCTGCGTGAGTGCGACAGAGACAGAGCGACCAAACCGCGGTTCGGTCGGAATCAGTCGTGGGCCTCTGTCAGGACGCTATACATATTAATGGGTCGGTCGCGCGTCTCCGCCCTGCCCACTGTCCTGTTCTCAAGACGTCAACACACATACACACACTCACAAACACGCACACACACTCAGGCACACGCGGCGGCATTTGGGCGGCGTTTTCCGCGTGTGAATTCCAGTTTGCGCGGAAAAAACGCATCGATGCGAAATTCAAGCGGCATCAAAGTAAAAACCGAAAGTGTACAGTAGCGTAAGTGCGCGCGGCAAATGCGTGCTCCGGACGGATCTGGGGAATCCGAGATAAAGTGTGTGAGCTCACCGAGTCGGGCACTTGGCTGAGCACTCGGAGGTTCGAGTATTCTCCAGGACCACAGGACTGGAGCCGCCTCCAGGGCGAGACCAGTCCCGCCTGGGCTCCAGCTGGACTCCAGCAAGCCCATTCAGTATTCCAGTACGATACCGGTGGGTAATCGTTGACCCGGCCGTGTGCAGCAGCAACAGCACACAGCACGCACTACGAAGGCCGCTCAGAGTTCAACTCGATGACTAGATTACCTCCCGGAGGACGCCCCGCCCCGCCCCACGCCGCCGCGCCGCCGGCCGTTCCCTTTCCAGGCGGTCCCCGCCGTCGCCGTCCCGGCGCGCCGGCCGGCCGAGGGAAGTCCCAGCCCAGCCGGCCGCGGCACGTGCAGCCCACAGTGTAGCGAGCAGCGAGGTGCACCGCGCCGCCTTTCCGCCGCCCGGACCCGCGGCTTTTCGTTTTTATTCGCGTCTTGCCATGTCATTAACGCTGGCGGAATTTTTCCTCGGCCCTCCATAGTGGGCGACGATATCGCGGCGTATATTACATCAGGGCGGCCTTATCACTCGCGGCTCCCCGCGCCGCCCCTGGCTCCTCCTACATCGCCAAGAGCATGGCGGCCAGAATGGCGCCGCGGCCCGCCGCCGTGGCCCGCCGCGTGCACATTGGTCTTTAAACGGCGGCCGGTGCGTTTTGGCGCGCCACTGCGAATGCCACGCAAATCCCGCGGCCGGACCGCCGCGGCCGCCGAAGGGCCGATAAGGGCTCACCTTGGGGAATGCCTCCGTCGCTGGAGTCCTTGGTCCTTGGCAGGGCCAGGCAGGGCCGGGAAGGGCGAGGTCCGAGGACACAAGGCCGAAGTTGGTGGAATGCCGCTCGGCCCGTCCACTGGCTCGACGGCTTGGCTGACGGACGCAGTGGTGTCGCACTCTGCTCGCACTTCCCGCACGGCCACTCGGCTAGAGACTGGCCGGCATCTTCGGGCTGCGCAAGGCGGCAGTGGCGGCAGTGGCGGCAGTGGCGGCAGTCACCCTCCTGGACGCTGGGCGACGCAGGCCGCTCTGTGATTAGTCACGGCGCGCCGATAGCAAAACCACCCCGGGGTGGACTCGAACCCGCCGACGGGACGCCCGCTCGCGGCAGCTCTGCGCGCTCGACTACGACGCGGGCGACGCTGTGACAGCCCGCACAGTGTGTTGGAGGAGGCGCGGGCCCGGCGACGCGATGTCTCGCACGACGACGCCGACGGCCTGACGCGTGGTGGACGCGGTGGACGTGGTCCCGGCGGCAAACGGGTCGGGTCGGCTTCCGTCTCGGCAAGTCGGCGGCCCGGAGCGACGCAACAAGTGTGACCCCTCACTCGCGCGCGTCTCCAATCGGAATAATATTGAATCAAGAAGCTCGCGACGCGATCGCGACTTGGCCGGCTCGGCTCGGCTCGGCTCGACTCGGCCCGCTCGTTCGGGGGGCGGATGGGGGCAGCGCGGGGCCGGGCAGCGCGGGGCGGGGCAGGGCGCTGCCGGACGGCGGCGAGGGAATGCCTCCGCGAGGCCCCAGACTGGCCAGGCCAGCAGGCAGGCCAGCAGGCAGGCCAACAGGCCAGCCCACAACGCGGCGCTCTTTGACCGCCTCTTTCGAACGGCCACTGGTGCAGCGGTATCCCCTCCCCCTCCCCCTCGTCCTCTCCTCTCCTCCCCTTCAACCACGCCTTAAGGGTGGACACAGACGCACACACACGCACACACACACACACACACACACACACACACACACACGTCGACACGTTGGGGACGGATTTGGATTTGGGCGGAGGAGACACCGCGTCTTTCAACACAGGCCTATTGTGCTGGCGATAACTCGGCTAAAAACAAATTTCAACATTATCTACTTGTTGTAGGGGCCTGCGCTGCTGTTCGCTGCCGCGCCGCCGCCGCGCCGCCGCCCCCCTGCGACGGGTGTATCATCGCCATCCGCGACCTCGCGCTCGCTGCACAACAATAATCTGCGGCAACGGCCACCACAGTGTCAATAGACTGGTCACTTCGCACGACTGCTCAGAAAAATTCTTAAAAGGCGTTGGACAGAATAGAGTCCATGTTTCTCTGGCAGGGCCTCTCCAGACTCGAACCGCTACAGGTCTTGCACTGCAGCGATGATAATGATGATGTGCCCTCGCTGAACTACGTCACCGATGAGTCATCCGGGACGCCCTTCGTGCCAAGGAAGACGTACTTCCGCCTCTCTGCGTGTTACAGTGCTCCACCTCGGTGACGCGCAGCGCGCAGGACAGCCCGGCGGGGCTTGCCCGGGCTTGCTTGCTCGGTTCTCCGCTTGTTCCACGTCCGCGGGCCGAACCAACCCCGCACGTGGCAGAACGGCCCATTCCCCTCCGATTAATTTTCTCGAGATAATCGACCCATTGTTTGCGATATCGGCAGCCTCTCCCTGACGAGGTGACGAGCCTCTGCCCGCTGGGCAACATCAGCGCTTTGCTTTCGAGGAGTTGAAGGCGGCTGAGGTTGGCAACCCTAATGGTGCTCGCCCTAAGTGCTTATGTGGCAACACTGCTTGAACGGTTGCCCCAAAATGAGCACCTCGATCCGCGCCGCGGGTTTTCTCCTCGACGTCACGGCCGTCACGGCTTGCAGTGGTCTGACGTCACATCTCTGCGTACGCGTCGAACAAGGAAATAACTGTGAGGTTTGGAGGCGGGCGTGGCACCGGCGTGGCACCTGGCACTTCCCGACCAGTCCCGACGCGGTGGTCTTCTTTCCTTGTCCCGGGGAACCCTGGCGGCGCACTCACTACGCGGTGTCCTTGCTCATCCTCATTATAATCCAGTGCCGTCCCAGTTGCGTTGGTCACCGCGTCGGCAGGCAAGCTTTGCGACTATGATTCGACGGCCACGCCCCGCCACGCCACACCACTCCCCGCCAAGGCCGACGCACCGCGCGACGCGTTGTGTTGTGATCCGTTGTTGTGACCGGTCACCGCGGTGGTCAGGGCGGCGCAGCAGCGTGCCACGCGCGGGCCGAAAGAGTGGGTGCCTCGTGCCTCGCCCTACTCGCCCCGCCTGGCCCCACCCCGCCGAAGGAGGCCAAGGAGGGCGCGGAGACATGGCGCGGAGGATGCACTCTCGTTGGGCCGTCACAGTTGCCCAGCTCGACCGACGACCCCGCGCACGATAAGTTGCCTACCTCCCGGGCGTCCGGCCACACTGACCTGCCTTCCTGACTTGGCTTTCGAGCGAGGCGCTATCTCACTCACACACGCCCACACTCACACACACACACGCGCACACACGCACACGCACACACACACTCACACACTCACACACACACACACACACGCAGACAAGCGTGCGGGGTGTACCCTTTACCCTTGGCGTGCCTCGAGGAGGGAAGCCCACCCCCGCGACTTGTTGCGGCAGACACGCCAGGCCCTTCGTCTGTCTCTCTCGCACCCCTACGGCGCTGCACGAGTGCGACGGAGAGAGAGAGAGCGAGCGACGAAGCGACTCTTCGGACTCGGGCCGCGGGCCGCGACACGAACCGGACGCAATCACGGCGTCCAGAATTGGCGTGTTTTTATCCCCTTCCCACACTGCAGACTGGTTCCGAGAGTCGTTTTCGTCGCTCTGTCTCTCTCGCACCTACCCGGGATGGCCTATGAGTGCGAGAGAGGCGCAGCGACGAAAACGACTCTCGGAATCAGTCTTCTGACACGAGCACAGCGAACACCGGACGGAAGCGTTCCAGGGCGTGCTTTGATGTGATAAGGGCGTCGGGACACTGCTATCGGCGGTCCAACACCCAAGGTAGCACCGAGGCGGCGGGGGCAAAGCGCGCACTGCCAGACTCGCAGTGTAGTTGCAGTGTTTGCCGACGAAATGGCGGCGCAATGACAAATGACGCGCAGTAAAGGTCCGAAACGTCAAAACTGAAGGCATTGCGTCGCGTCGCGCGTCGCGGTTCAAGTCTGTTGACTCAGCTGCCCACCCGAACGCCGAATCTAGTGAGTGGTGAGATAGTCCGCGCACGCGGCACGCGTGACCTTCTGGGCCGTGTCCACAGCGCACCGCGCACCACGTGACACGCCGCGAGCCGCGAGCCACGCCCGGCCGATCCCAAGCCTTCGCGGAGCCTTGGGAACGTCGCCGAGGACGAGAAGCCCCCCGCCGAGCAGGCGAAGCAGGCGTCCAAGGCGGTCTTGGCAGCCGCGTGGCAGCCGCGCGACGAGACACCCATCCCATGGGCCCATGGGCCGCGGGGGCGTGTTGGTTGATTCGGCCGGACACGTGGTGGAGACCGTGGAGACGAACCACGCGGCTCGCAGGCCCTTTTTTCAAGAGCGGCGGCGGTCGAAAAAATACGAATTAGAAGCAGAGCCGGTCTGGCGGGGCTGGCGGGGCTCCTCTACGCTGTTGGTCACGATGTCACGCCGCGTCCATCGGCACGCCGCGTGGGAAGGGCGACACGCGACACGCGTGCGTGCGACCGCGTGCCCGCCCCGCGTAAGTACATGAACGCACTGCGCACGCACGGCCAGTCTCTCTCGCACCCTCTGCAGAACGCCCCGCGAGTGCGACAGAGACAGAGTGGCAAAACGGAATCAGCTCGCAGGACGACAACCAGGTCACACTGCCACTCTTCTAAGCGACGACTCAGTGGCCGCGCGCACGCACGGCACGCACAGTGTTGGCGCCTTTTCGCCCGTTTTTGCTGTGTACTCCCCCTGCGCCTTCGGTGCCGTCGGCCTCCGCGTTTCCGGCGGTCCCTCCCTCCCCCTCCGCGTCCCCAGCATCCCTTGCCCCCCCTTTTTTCTGAAAGCCAGCCTGCATCTCGGGGAAGAAGCCGATCCGCCGATCCAATTCTCGGAGCGGCCTCGCAGCACAGTGGGCCAGAAGACCGGCGGAGGCGGTCAAAACTCCAGACGCGTTTTGAGCTCCAGAGTCGCTAAACTGGACTCCAACCGAACGTGTGACCCCACCAATTCCTCGTTCGGAGAGCAATCCATTGGTGGGGTCACTCGCTCAGCTCGAGTCCCATTTAGCGACTCTGGAGCTCAAAACGCGTCTGGGTTTTGGCCGCCCTCGCCGGTCTTCTGGCCCACCGTGCGCCGTGCCTCGCACGTGTTGACCTCCATCGCCGTCGGGGTGGTCGTCGTGGTACGCGGAGGTACTGAAAAATGTATGTCTCCAGCCGCCAGATTCCGAGAGTCGTTCTCGTCGCTCTGTCTCTCTCGCACCTACGGGACCCCGCATGAGTGCGAGAGAGGGACAGAGCGTCGAAACTTTTCTCCGGAGCAATCATTCTCGCGTTCCGCGGCGCGGCGTCGTCGGCGTCCTCGCCACCCTCTCCCTCATCCATACGCCTCGATTCATCCGCCCTCCCGGCTCCCTACAGTGCCCCTTACAGTGCCCCTGCAGCGCCCCTACAGCGCCCCTCGCCGCGGGACGGGAAATTCCCACACGGGAGAGGATGCCGGTACGTGTTGCGTAGCGGGACAAAAAATTAGAAATATCACTGCAGTAGTTACAAGGTACACTGCAAGCGACCGAAAAATAAATAAAACGAATTCCCCGCGGCGGCAACGGCGGCTCTAGGAATCGGACGGGCCAATAAAACGAGGAGGGCGAGGGAAATTCGAGGGAAACAGGGAATAGGAGACAAAGGAGGGCGCATGACAACAACAGGTGGGAAGTGGGTGGGGGTGGGCCGCGCCTGGGCCGCGCCGTGCTGTGTCCCTTTGGCCCTTTGGCCCTTTGGCCCTTTGGCCCTTTGGCGGTGGCGAAGGCCAAGTGGCCGACGCGGTGCTCCCCCCCCCCCTGAACCTGCCCTTCTCAATGAAGCACTTGTTGTAGTGCGTCGGGCGCCGCGCAGCTCATCCCGGCCACTCCGTTTCGTCTTGCATCGCCGCACGGCTGCATGCGCCGCCATCGCTTTGCATGCATTGTCTAGTTCGTCGACGGCCGAGGCCGGCCCGGCGAAGCCCGGCTCGCCCCGACTTTCTTTTGTAATAACAATAATAGCCCAATAGCCCTGGGGGCCGGCTGCGCTGCTGTGCCTTTCCGCTGCGCCGCTGCGCCCGCCAGGTATGATCAGGATCAGGGACGGCGGGGCGGGGGGTGTCAGCGGGGGCGCTAAGATGTTGTGATCAGCGCCTGCAGGATGCTTCGCGCCCCCTCCCCCTCCCCCTCGCCATCCTTTCCGCAGCAGCAGCTGCCGCCACACTGCAAGGGTGCAAGCAAACCCCGGCACCCGGTACACCGGACCGGTGTGCGAGCAGGAGGGTGCATCAGCAAGGTGCAAGCGCAAGCGCCACGAGCCCTCCCTGTCGCCCCTCGGCCCTCCATAGCCGCCGCGTCCCCTTTCACTCTCCACGCGGTCCGTGCAGACAGTTTCCCGACGTTTCCGCGACGCGACGACGGAAAGCCTCCGCGCGACGGAGCCACTTGTGGGAAGCGCTGGGCCGCCGCTGCGATTTCGGCCAAGTCCCAGCTTCCCGCGCGTAAAGCTCATAGAGCTCCAAGTGGACACGGTCGTGGGACCGTGTCGGGCTGGGCCAGGGCGGGGCGTGTGACACTCATCGCGGCACTTGGCTATCGGTAATGACACACACACGCACACGCTCGCACGCGCGCGCGCACACACACACACACACGCAGCGCGCGCTTTGCACAGCAGATAGCCGCCTTGTTGTTTCCAGAGACACCCCACTTGCTTGCACAGACTTGCACATTCTCGCGGTTCGCCGGCCGCCCTTGCTTCGTCCACTTCGTCTGCTACTCACCGTACCCAGCGCGGAGGATGACGTCACTTCCGGTGTCGCTCAATGAAGCACGCGTGCGTACGCACGTCTACGCACGTCTACGCACGTCTACGCACGTCTCGTCACGCGTCCGTTCACGTTCTCGCGCACGCGCCGCGTCGGGCTGTTTGGCGCGCTTTCGACACGTGGTCGCTACACTCGCAGGACTCGCAGGGACGTGCGGTGCGCACTGCAACTGGAAGCCGACTGGCGAACAAGAACAAGGCGAAGGAGGAGGAGAACTAGGATTGGGAGAGAGAAGGAAGGTCGAGGACGAAGGAAGGAGGAGCGGGCCGAAATAGGGACTTGCTGTCTCTCTCGCACTCGCAGGGATGCCAGGGCCTGGCTGTCTGCCTGCTGCGGACGAGCGGACAGAGAGAATGCCCCCCTCCCCCTTTTTTTCGGCCCTTTGCCTATGAATGCATTGATGGTTGCAGCCTGCTCCCCTGGCCCTTGCCCCCTCCCCCCTCCCCGGGTCCACCACCCCTCCCCCTGCCGGTTCCCTCCCGGACCCCAAATGGTGGGGTTAGCGCCCTGCCTGCCCTGCCCCTTCCAGCGGACACCTTTAGGGTAAACAATCGCCCAGGAAGCACAATCAACTTGGGAAAAAAAATTGGGAGGGTAAAATGTTGGCTCATTATGGCTCACAGCAGAAAAACTGTGATTTCTTTGGTTTGCAAGTTTGAAAGGGGAATATTTCATTTTCAAAACAGCGTGCAGGTTCGCCTGTTGTCGAAAATATGAGGACGACAGCACCGCTACACCGGAGGATTCCGGGGAATGTGGTGAATGGGAGTACACTGCGAGCCATGTGGCCAACGTGACCAATGCTCCCTGGAACATGCCCAGTGTTCACATCGGACCCGTGCGCCGGAAACCATCCGGAAACACACGGTTCTTCGGAAACAGTCGGCCACCCCACTGTAGAATTGCCGGCTTGAAAGCCAAATGAGGTGTTTCTTTCCCGAAAACGGGAGTCAGGAGTGCGTCCGGCGGTTAGCGGCACAAGGATACTTTGATAAGGACAGCGTCATAACTCACGGGGGATGGGGAGAGGGAGGAAGAGAGAGAGAGAAAGAGGGGAGGCAGAGGCAAAGGCCGCCGCACGTGGGGAAGGTCAGGGGATGCCGAGCCTAGCGGAGCCGAGCCGAGTGCAGCGGTAATGCGTGTGGACAAGGAGGGACAAGGACGAGGAGGGAAGGCAGACGGCCCGAGAGAATGAGGGAATCGGGAGGAGGGATCGAGGCGAGGGAGACAAAGAGAGAGATAAACGGGAGAGAGGGGGAGGGGAGGGAGCGCAGAGGGCGGGGCGGCGGAGCAGGATGGGCGGCCTACCTCCGCGGCTGTGACAGCCGGCCGGGCTGTCGACTGAGGGCGATGGAAAAGCCATCCCTTTTCTCCAGCTCTTTGATTCCGTCTGTCTCTGTTGCACTCATTGAGCATCCCGTGTGTGCGCGAGAGAGACAGAGCGATGAAATGTCTCTTTGGAAAAGTACTCAGAAAAGAAGAAATAACCGGAAATAACATCATGTTGTTCTCGATAGCTAGAACGGCTAGAACAGCGGTTCTCAACCTTTCTCGGCTCGCGACCCCAAATTTGAAGCCAAAAATTTCCGCGACCCCCAGGAAAAATTTCGCGACCCCACGGGACCCCTCCTTTAACATGCCACGGCGTCTGATCCGAGGCGGGCATTTTGCTCCCTCAACGGGCAACTGGTCTTTGGACCTTCCTTTAGCATGCCTTTGTTACGGAGTGCAATTATCAGTCTTAGTTTGGGAGCAGTATTGTCTCAAAGTTGGCCAAAACGCTCAGAAATGTCTATGAAAAATCGTGTTTTGGGCTGATTTTAAGCAGCCACAGCGTCTGATCCGAGGCGGGCATTTTGCTCCCTCAACGGGCAGTTGGTCTTTGGACCTTCCTTTAGCATGCCTCTGTTACGGAGTGCGATTATCAGTCTTAGTTTGGGAGCAGTATTGTCTCAAAGTTGGCCGAAACGGTCAGCAGTGTCTTTGAAAAATCGTGTTTTGGGCCGATTTTAAGCAGCCACTGCGTCTGATCCGAGGCGGGCATTTTGCTCCCTCAACGGGCAGTTGGTCTTTGGACCTTCCTTTAGCATGCCTTTGTTACGGAGTGCAATTATCAGTCTTAGTTTGAGAGCAGTATTGTCTCAAAGTTGGCCGAAACGCTCAGAAATGTCTATGAAAAATCGTGTTTTGGGCCGATTTTAAGCAGCCACTGCGTCTGATCCGAGGCGGGCATTTTGCTCCCTCAACGGGCAATTGGTCTTTGGACCTTCCTTTAGCATGCCTTTGTTACGGAGTGCGATTATCAGTCTTAGTTTGGGAGCAGTATTGTCTCAAAGTTGACCAAATAGTCACAACGATTTTTCAAAGACACTTGCGACCGTTTTGATCGACTTTGAGACAATACTGCTCCCAACCAACTAGACTGACAATCCACTCCGTAACAATTAGAGCAATTGCTAAGAAGGTGCCAAAACCAATTGCAACCGTTGAGTTGATTAGAACAGCATCCAAAATGCCCCACCGCCTCGGATCAGACGCAGTGGCTGCTTAAAATCGGCCCAAAACACGATTTTTCATAGACATTTCTGAGCGTTTCGGCCAACTTTGAGACAATACTGCTCCCAAACTAAGACTGATAATTGCACTCCGTAACAAAGGCATGCTAAAGGAAGGTCCAAAGACCGATTGCCCGTTGAGGGAGCAAAATGCCCGCCTCGGATCAGACGCAGTGGCTGCTTAAAATCGGCCCAAAACACGATTTTTCAAAGACACTGCTGACCGTTTCGGCCAACTTTGAGACAATACTGCTCCCAAACTAAGACTGATAATTGCACTCCGTAACAAAGGCATGCTAAAGGAAGGTCCAAAGACCGATTGCCCGTTGAGGGAGCAAAATGCCCGCCTCGGATCAGACGCAGTGGCTGCTTAAAATCGGCCTAAAACACGACCCCAGCATCGCCGCGACCCCTTAAAAAAATTTCGCGACCCCGCTTGGGGTCGCGACCCTAAGGTTGAGAACCACTGGGCTAGAACGCGGCTCGAACCCACCCATTGTCGTGGGGCCAGAGTCAGAGCATTGTCGCCGGCCTCTTGACCGCGACTGTGTTTGCTGTCGGCCGAAAGCACGGTCCAGCCAGGATGCCGCCCAAGAAGACCCGGCCGTCGCCGCCGCCACCGCCGCCGCGGCCGGCGGCGCTGTCGCTGTCCATGTCGTCGGACTCGACGCTGTCGCTAGAGCCCCTGGTGATGCTGCCCCCCGACGGCGGATACGGCTGGGTGGTCGTGGTCACCTGCTTCCTCATGAACCTCTTCACGGACGGGGCCATCTACACGTTCGGTACCGAGCGGTCAGCAAGGCAGGGCAAAGGGCAAAGCACTCGGCGCGGCTTGGGTCTTACCGGCCTGCTTCATGTCCCCGTTGCCCGGCGCAGGCTTCTACCAGAAGAACATGCAGGATGACTTCGACAAGGACTCCGCCGCGGTGGCCTTGCTGGCGTCCCTGTGCTCGGGGTTCTACTACGTCGCGGGTGCGCAGGCAAGGGCGGCAAGGGCGTTAGTGGCGCGTCTTTAGTCTTTACGTGTTTTACCGGTGGCAGGAACGCCCACCGCACTTGAACTCGGGCACCCTGGCAAATGGTTCAACTTTGCCGCTCTTTGCTCGGCAGCCCCTGTGTGGAGTGCGGTGGGCAACCGCTGGGGCTTCCGCACTGTGAGTGTGGTGGGCGCGCTCGCGTCGGGCGGCGCCCTGCTGGCGTGCTTCTTCATCACGCAGTACGCCGTCTTCATCCTCGTCTACGGCATCGTCCTGGGTGAGTGCAGCCCAGAGGCGGCCAGAACTCTAGACGCGTTTTGAGCTCCAGAGTCGCGAAACAGGACTCGAATCGAACGTGTGACCCCACCAATCGATTCCTCGTTTGGAGAGCAATCCATTGGTGGAGTCACACGCTCGGTTCGAGTCCATTTAGCGACTCTGGAGCTCAAAACGCGTGTAGAGTTTCGTCCGGCCTCCACCGGTCTTCTGGCCCACTGTACGGCTGCACGCTGTAACCCCTTCCCTGCGGACGCAGGCGCGGCCAGTGGCGGCGTCTACGTGGCCACCATGATCTCGGTGGGCTTCTACTTCGAGCGGTGGCGCGGGGTGGCCACGTCGCTGACGTCGTGCGGCAGCGGCGTCGGCATCCTGGTCATGCCGCTGTGCTACAAGGCCATGAGCAGCTACGAGGGCTACACGTGGCGCTGGATCCTGGCCTTCAACGCGTCCGTGTTCGGCGTGGTGGTGCTGCTGTCGCTGCTGCTGAAGCCCCTGCAGCCCGTCGCCATGTCCGCGGTGCGCGGGGAGCGCACGGTGCGCTTCCAGGAGGCGCCGCAGACCAAGGGGAAGGCCAAGGCGGCCAAGGCCCCGGGGGGCGGCGGCCAGGGCGGCAGCCTCGCCCTGCGCCAGCTGCACGCCTCGCAGACGTCGTTCTCGCCGTCCGTCGCCGCGCCGCAGTTCGACGCCATCTCCATGACGAGCAGGGCGTTCCCCAGGAGCGGGTGGGCTTCCCTCCGAACCGCGGTTCGGGTTTGCAACCAGTGCGAGTCCGACACGGCCTTCTTGACGTGCTCCCCGACGTGGTGCCCGCAGGCCGGACGCGCGGGACATGCAGTCAGGGTCGCGGCCCATGTACCGCGACGACATCTTCTACGGCGCCAGCGCGTCGCGCCTCACCTCGCAGATGTCGACGAGGATGGGCACGCTGCCCGTGGCCGACGTGGCCGACGCCGTGGAGGGTGCCGTCGTCGGCGCGGAGGAGCGCGGGGACGCCGTCGACTCGTGCCGCGCGTGCCTCGCCTTCTACGCGCGCTGCTGCGCGCAAGTGTCGTGGTGCAGGCTGTGTCCGCACGCCGTGACCAGCACACTGGCGGCGCTGCTGCACCACTCCATCCTCACCAACAGCGTCTTCATCGTGTTCGCCTTCACGCAGGTGTTCGTCATGATGGGCTACTTCACGCCGTATCTGTTTTCTCAAGGTGCGTACTCCATCAGCATTCAGTTGTCTCAGTTGTGCACCTCTGGCGTCGTCGCCCGTCGATACCCCACGCCGGAAAGAGCTCTTGCGTGGGGTATCGATGATGACAGTGCCTACTTATTCCAGATCAAGCTGTCAAATCGGGAGTAGATCCGAGTGTGGCTGAGTGGATACTGCCCACCCTTGGCGTGGCGAATGCGGTGGGGCGAGCACTGTCTGGAGTTATGTGTGAAGTGCCTGGAGTCTCCGCTCTAGTGTTGTCCTGCATTACAATGAGTATTGCTGGCATTATGGTGGCAATTACTTGCTTATGTGCCAGTCCAATTTATCAAATGTTCATGGCATCAGCCTATGGATTTTTCATAGGTAAGTCAAGCGTCTTTTTCATGCAATCACCTACTATGAAACTGAGCACTGAAGATATTTTTGCAGCACCATTTATGGCAATGAAGAGCTTAATATTGGTTGACTTCCTTGGAATTGAACGATTGACAAACTCCTTTGGGCTGCTTCTCATGTTCCAAGGATTTGCTGTTATGATAGGGCCTCCGTTGAGTGGTAAGTAGTCGGGGTTTTTATACTTGGTGACTCAATACGCAAGTGAAACAACTAAGATCTATTTTCACAGGTTGGATTCACGATATCACACAATCATATCATTACGTTTATTTAATATCTGGCTCATTACTGTTCATCGCTTCATTATTGCCATACCTTATGTACCCACTGTCAAACTATGAGCAAAGGAAAGAAATCAAACAAGCATCACGAAGAAGTTCTTGAATAAAACATTTAATGGATCTACAAAGAAACTAATCAACAGAATAAGAAATTGACACAGACATTTACAAACACATTGACTTTACATAACAAAAAAAAATAGCAGTCAGGAAAAACCTAAACAGTCCACCAAAGTATGGCCATAGAACAACAGGAAAAAAATGTACAAACAGTAGATTTACCTGTAGTGAAGGATGGGGACAAAATACATATTGTCTCTTGCACAAAACACAATCAAAGTAGTATGCACGGTGAACACAAAATGACAGCAAACAGAAGGTAGGGGTACGCATCCTACTAAACCCGTAAACCTACAAGAACAAAAACAAAACAAAAAATTGTTGGAAATTTAATTTTAATTAAGTATCTGTAAAATATAAGTAGAAATGAAGCATCTCCACTTAACATACATAGTCAAATAAAAACTTTGCCACTAATTAAATTTTAAATTTTTCTAGTGAATTAAAGTAGATGATTGGGGATTGGGAGATAGAGGGGAATACTAATACCCTGTAGTAAATTTATGTACAAATTACACAGTTACAATCGCTAGAAGTCAGCCTCAAGAGTTTCTAGAAAATGCCCAAGAGAAGCTATATCACATAAAACTTAAATGTTCAATTTTAAGTTTTTGTTATTAACAAGCAAATATGACACACAAGTGTTATCACATCAGTACAGACTGAAAGTCTTCAAACATCGGAACCCATACTTCATACAATTGAACACAAATAGTGGCAGTACATTAAAACTGAAGTAATGTACTGCACATATGCTAGTTGTCAATAGCCACCAATTTGATTGATATATGTTGTTGACAAAAGCTTCAAGAATTATGCATGCTTTAAATTTTGTTAAACAATCAAAATTGATAAAAAAAAATGGAACCATAAATTAATTAGATTTGAAGGGAAGTATAGGGGGATCAAATAAATTTAATTTCACACTATCTGAACACAGGCAAAAGACATGCAATGTTACTGTAGAAACAATAAAGGTTGGATTAAACGTGAGGAAAGGAGGGAAAATCATAGATACAAAGGAATTTTAAAATGACTGGTTTCCATTACTATCAGCATTGTTAGCACTGCTGTTTGAAGCATTAGCATTATCCATGCCAGACCTGTGCTGACCAATCCTGGTTCGTATGATCATTGATAAATTACGTGCAATGTTTCTCTGCACTCTAGGAGATAGTTGGTAAGGTCTTGTGGCTCTTGGTTGATTCAAGGTCTGGCCATCATTTGGCACAACTCGCTGCCTGACATGGTTTGGATTGTCATTTGGAACAGCACGCTGCAAACGCTGTCGATGCGATCGATCATTGTTGGAACGTGTTGGTATATTGTGCTGTTGTGGAGAGCCAGAAGATGAAGGTGCTGCATTACTGCTTGAGAACAGCTGTAGATGGTCTTGAAGTGACTGTCTTCCAAGGCTAGGAGCTTGACCATGTTGTGTTTGTCTTCCTGTAGTGTTCAATGGAGTTGACCTGGCATTTCTCATGAAGCTCTGTAGCTCATGAGGTGTTACCCCTTGCGGTACAGCTTGATGGGTCAGGCTGGATCTAGAGCTATCAAGCGCGTTAAGCCTTTGAACTATACTTGAAGCAGGAACGAGCGGACCAAGGCTTTGAACAACTGCATCCAATGCCATGGCGTTATTATGTAATGGTTCACGACTGCTCTGTGGGGTCGGAGGAGTACTTGCGGCAGTCTGTACAAAAATAAATTAAAGATCAATAAATATTGGCTTTGACAGAATGTAACTATAAACTGTATTTCTTTCAAAACGACTTACTGATGTAGTGTTGGATGATGGGACATGCCTCACTGATGCTCGGTTTGTAGGAATGAGGTTGTGGAATCTGGCCATTTCTTCCACAGTGAGTTCTCTGGCGTCACTTGCCAATCGGTGCACAGGGATGCGGCCGCCAACTCGAGTTTGAAGATTCCGCCATGATACTCTATTTAGAACTGGAGTAGAGCTTGGTGGAGTACCGCGACCTTGAGCAGCGCTAGAACTACCTGTAGGTGTGGATGAGAATAACTCTGATGCTGATCGAAGACGATTGCTAGAGTTTGATGAAAGTTGTTGTGATGGAAGTGATCTTAGTCTATTTTGGTTTGGCTCCAACATGGCAAGGGCTTCTTCTGCTCGTCTTTGGATCTCATCCATTTGGTTCTAAAATAGAAAGAACAACAATTAACACCTTGTGTGTTAATGTGCGATGTTACCGAGATTTTTTGACGCCCCTTACCTGCAAATTGTGCAGCTGTCGAATAGTGTTTTTGCAAACACCAGCAACTGTATCAGATGACATCTGTGTTGTATTTTGAGTCTCTTTGCAGATTGCCTTTTCTTCATCCTGTTCATCACCGTCACAGTCTGGGACCACCTTAAGTGTGGAAGAATTTGTTGAATAAATAAACTAGATGGATATAGAGATTGAAAAATTACACAAGAATCTAAATGTCAAATTACTTGAAGGTCTTCTCCACGATACAGTGGCCTGCTTGCGGAAATTATGGTTGATAGTACATCCAAAACCTGAGATGCAGTTAGCCTCATCTCTGGCTCAAGCACAATAAGACGTTGAATCAGTTCCTTTGTTCCCTCTGATACCCTCCCATCACTGCAAGTATAAATTTTTAAAAGTTATTTTTTGAAATTTAAAACGGTGCTGCAAATGGATACAATATGAATAAGCAAATTCACAACTTGCCTTGGAATAGTGTAGTCAGCAGCCCGAATCTTGTTAAATAACTGAGGGGGGCTTGAATCATAGAAAGGGAACTGTCCAAACAGCATAGTGAATAACACTACACCAAGTGCCCACATATCTGAAGGTTTACCTGGTACATATGAATTAAGTCCGTGAGGTTTACAAAGTTCAGATACTACTGTATAAGTTACTTCTAAAAACAATATATTTTTAAGATGGAGTTAAAAATAAAATTACCCAGGTATGGCTTTCCACATAGGACATCAGGTGAGATGTAGGCAGGAGAACCCCTTTGGTCTTGCAGACGCTCTTTTTCACTTGCTAGATGTTTCCCGAGACAAAAGTTAGTGATGGTGACTTTGTGATTTCTTCGATCAAGGACCAAGTTGCCAAGCTTTAGATCTCGGTGGACAACATTCATCTGCAATTTAAAAATAATTATCAATACAGTACTATTCAAAAATATTGTGGGTAGAAAATTAAAAAAAAAAAATTGCCAAACATATTACTTACAGCATGAAGCCTCTCAACAACATTAACTACATTGTAAAATATAATAAGTGCATGTAATTCACAAAGTTTCTTTTCAATAATGACATAATGTTGTAAATTTACTAGTTCTTGAGATCTTTCACAAAAGTCATGAGCTGCAAGACAATCAAGGACAAGGCAAAGCCTTTGGTGCACACGGCCAGTGTAAACAAGTCCTTTGGATCTGTCCACATGTTCTTCCAAGGCTACATCCTATGAAGTGAAAGAAATTCATTCCAATATGGTAAAACACAATAATTTAGGGTACAGATAAAGAATGAGTAAAAAATTATGAAGGCCACACCTTGAAAAAGTCATGATGCTGAACCACACCTTCTTCATTTTTCAATAGAGACAGTAAAGAATACTCGGTGTGTAAAAGCATCTTCCCCTGGCGTTCATCTTGCTCTCTTTCTTCGTTCTTTTCGCCATCAAGAAGGGTAAGAATCTGCAACAAGAGATACATATTGAATAAATCACAAGGTATATACTCTTATTTCAATTTTGAAAATTTATTTTGTTTTCTGATACTAACTTTAATAGTGTAGAAATTGTCAGTGCCTTCCTTCCTTGCCAGACATTGGACAATGCTATCAACTGGAGAGTTACCCAATGTTGGGCCAAGTAAATATGGACCAGCCCGTCTAACAGTGCGATTAGAAACTTTAGTACCTGCAGCTGGAACTGCAACAGAAATTAATACTTTAGTTTTAACTGTTCAAAAGTTAGTAAGGCTCTGGGTAAAGATTCATCGGTTAAGAGAGTTATTTTAAAAGACAATGACGCAAGCTTACTTGACAGTTTCACTTCTTTCAGTTGCCTACGTTGAATACTATCATTAATACGTTGTCTCTTGGGCTGGTCATATGTGAATCCAGAAATAGTAGAATAATCACGGTAACCACTGCAAGTTGGCACCTCCTGGGCTTCGTCGAAGTTTGTTTCCATTCTTTCAGTGCGGTAAGTACTAGGGTCGGAATACTCTCCCATATCTTGAGGATTGACTAGAAAACTAAACAGTAAACTGCACAACTTTAAGGTTACAGAATAGTTGTTTCTGCTACCCAAGACAAGTATCCTTCATTTCAGGTGGGAGACAACAAGATGACACGGAGAAGAGTCATGGATAAAGTCCTGTAGAGGACATAAGTCACAGGTTTAGATTACTGGCTCCTAAAATGCTATCTAAATTGATCCACTAAATACTGCATCCTGCTCTTACACACACATACGCACACGCACGCACACACACAAGCAATTTTTACATACACGCAAGCTATGAAAAATATAGTAAGGTGGTCAAAAAACAACTTTTTCCACAACAGATTCTACGAATTCTGAAACCAATAATTTGTGAATATTGAAATTAATCAACATCAAAATATTTCTTTCTTTCAGTCACTTTCTAAATTTACTGACTTGCTTTCATTTATCTCTGATGACAAGATTGGTGAGCATTGTCCTATTTCTCATATCAATGTGGGGAAGTAGGGTGGAAAGGGTGAATCTTCTGCTGCACTGCAGAAAGAAGTTTGATGAAAACAATCATGGCGGAGCTCAACATGCAAGATGTTGATTTGTACGAATTGTTGGGAATTTCCTCAACTGCAACGATAGCCGAGGTAATTATTTGATTTTAAAAACTGTCATTGAGACCTCTGTATATAATTTCCCATTTGCAGTTCTTGAAATACGTTGCGTGAACGAATAGTTGCAGTGGTCATTGAAGATCAGATCATTTTCCAATAACTTCATTATTTTATGGAATCTTTATTTGTCTGCGACAATTTACTATGGCTGATTCTAGATTTCCTTTGTTTCTTATGTTCTGGTCAGAGGGGAATGTTTTGTAAGTTTTTAAAAGGGCCATTTAACCTAGAAAAAGTGCACAGTTTCTGTAGGTTTGAGGGCCAAGCATAACAGGCATTTAATTTTCATTCATTCATCCATTCAAACACTCTATGAGTGATTTTTTTACCCCCCACAGTTTTGTGTACTTTGTCTGCCTTGTTGTCTCGCTGTGTTGAAAATCCTCACCATTATCTAACAAACTCTATTTGAAAATATCTCAGGTTTTGGTATTTTCTTTCAATGACTTAATTTTTATCCTTTACAGGTCAAGAGGGGGTACAGGAAGAAGGCCCTCACATGCCATCCAGACAAGAACCCCGACAACCCTCGTGCTGCAGAGCTATTTCATCAGTTGTCAAAAGCTCTAGAAATTCTTATAGATGAGTCTGCCAGGGTGAGTTTTGCCTTTCTAGTTACACTTTCTATTTGCTGTCTGCAATTTACAAGAGGTTTATTCTCTCATTCTAAAACATTACAGGCTGCCTATGATAAAGTTCTTAATGGTAAAAAAGCTGCAAAGTTGCGACATAGAGAACTAGATGAAAAGAGGAAGAAACTTAAAGAAGATCTTGAAGCAAGAGAAAAAGTGGCATCTGAAACTGTTGTTCCTGGCAAAAAATTGGACACTAGAACTGATGAAGAAAAGTTGCAAGTAAGTTACGCCCCAACCTTAGATTCTTTTTCCTGTTTCCTTAAATCTTTCTTAAATTAACCCATTTGAACAATTTCTAGGCAGAAATTGAAAGACTGCGGAAAGAAGGCTCTCGCCAAGTCGAGGAAGAAGTTGAGTTGGTCCGTCAACAATTATTACAAGATATCAAAGCTGCAGCAACAGAAGAGCCTCAAAATAACGGTTTAAATCGTTTGCGAATAAGATGGAGAGCAAACAAGGAAGATCCTAATAATGGTGGTTACCCATACGACACTCTCCTGAAAATCATGTCCAAGGTAAATTAATTTTGTATTTCTCAATTGTAGTTTATCATGTAGATGCTGCAATTGTTTTCAATGCAACATTAATGTTCTACAATCCTATTTTGCAGTATGGTGATATTGTGGCTTTAGTGGTATCACCCAAGAAAAATGGTAGCGCTTTAGTTGAGTTTAAGACCAAAGATGCTGCAGTAAGTACCTTTCTGTTGCTATACAAATATCTCGGTAATCTTTAAAAGAAATTATTTTATTTCCTTCAAAATCTTTTTTAGGATACTGCATTCTCGCTGGAGAAGGGTTTCCTCACAAATCCATTAACTATGGAAAGATTAGGTGAAGCATCAAAATCAAGTTCGCAAGAGGCAGACCCTGCCAATTTTTCAAAACCTACGGATTCAACTAAATCAGATGACATTAGGAGTGGAGTTCCTGCTGCTACCTTGTTTCCAAACATAGTACAACCCGCCACTCATTTATCAGGCACCATGCCAAACTTCGCCTCTGCTCCTGACTTCTCACAGCTGGTAAGATTCTTCTCTACTTCTCTAAGGTTTACTTTAAGATGCGGCCTTAATTTAGTATGTTCTCAATCCAGAATATTTGTTTTTCTCCTTTCAAATATAATCTTACACAATTCTTTTCAAATTTTGCCAGTTCCAGATTTTTGTTCTTAAATTTCATTGTCACTTGACCTTACTCCTAACCTCATGTGGTGTAAGGTTGTGATAATTCTGAAGCACTGCCCATCTACCTTTTCCTTTCCATTCAAATTTTTTTTAGTCCCTATAGTGTTTGGTAAAATGTAGTTATAAACTGGGAGTGGTGTAGCTTAGATAACAGCAGATTCCAAAATTAAGAAACTCCTTTGCTTACCATGTCCCGATATGTTTATTTCATTTATGCATTTGACTTTGTAGGATCAGACTAAAGGGCTTCTCTCCATCTCTCAAATCTGCAATGTGAGAAAGTAACTTGAGACTAGATCCTCACACACTCACGGCCTGCAAGGCCTTGATTTGGACTGATTTGCTGAAAGTAGACAATATGCTACCTTTTTCAACACAGGGCTGAGCTGAGCTGACTTTCATTGCTTCCTCTCTCACCCTCGCACATACAGTTTTCAGGTTGCTGTATTTTATTTTTAACTTGGGTTACACTTGGCTGTGCTTTGCATTTGTATTTTTTGAAATGGAAATTTTGTCCCAAGGGTCATGCTTTGAGTTTTGTAGATATTACCTCTTTAGTCCAGCAACTTTTTGAAAGTAATGTCAAGTGACCATACAAATTATTTTTCCAGATAAACTTGAAACCATTAATAAATTAATTTGTTCATTTTCCTCAATCACCTCTATGCATGACCCTATATCATTTAAGTGCCATTATTGCTGCTGTTGGTACTTTGCTTGATTAGTGGGATTGGTTTTAACATTCTGCGTCAGTAAACTGAGTGAGAGTGAGTTTGCTGAAGAACAGGAAGTGTTTGGCAGACCGCAGTATGAGCTACGTGCGGTGATCCAACATAGGCTGTACTGCAGCTTGATCTGTTTCCTGTGTGTAGTGACTTCGGTGTGCAGTTTCGTTTATTGTTGTGTGTGCCTGTAGGTGTACATGTGTGCTCAGTAATGTCTGCGTAAAGTGATGGTTGTGGGTTTAATAGATTTGCCATTCCCTTCTCTCTGTCAGCATGTGAAAAGAAACAACATTTATCACCGACTCATTCACCTATCTATTTAAAATTGCACGCTCAACTTGCTACCCACAACATTCTTTCATTTCCAAGCTGGATATTTCTTGTCTTCCGGTTGTCTTTTCTGGGCTTTGTTTCAAAATTATAGCCAAACCCCAATGACTGACTAAATATGATAATTCTAAATACCAAATGTACATTGCTTTTTAAAAACATCAACTTTTGAATAAAACAAACAAACATATTGTAAACTTTTGTGTAGAGAGCTCAAAGCAGATTTAAGAGCTTATGTAATGTAGGTTTCTTCTGTATACAAACGTCAAGAAGTCATCTTACACAGCTTGGGTTTGGAATTTTTATGTTTCAAAATGCTGTTTTGTCTTTACAAAGTGCAGTACCTTTCCGTTGTCTTTACTGTACAGCTAATATTTAAGATTTTACTCTGGGAATGTTGGAAAGCATCATAATACAACACATATACAAATGGGGCCTCAGAAATATACTTGATGAAGCAAAATGTCATTTAAATTTAAAATTCAAATGATAGATCAATACTTTGATCTAATCAATAGTTTTGATGGTTTTGGAAGTTTTTTCTTCTTTTTTTTTAGACATGGATGTGGTGTTCTGCAGGAATGTAACCCCTGGAAGCCATTGCTAATTTGTAGAGGGCAAACCTTCTTTTGCTTCACGCACGTATGGTGTTACAAAGGTTTAGGGAAGATTTTTTTTTAGTTTCTGCTGTTTCATGTTATTTGCCTGCCAAAACAATTTCCTTTCCCCGCGCAGCGCACGTCTAGTGAATCAAACATGTGGAATTTCTTGTAGCTAAGGATTTTCGTACTTTTTGTGAAACTTCTTGGGACTGGCTACTTTTTAACTCAAAATTCTGTGTGCTTTCCACACAAAACAAATTGTGTTGACATTTGACTTTAGTGTGCAGCAGTGCTTGACTATCCGACCTGTGAACCGAGAGATGGAGGTAAGTTGATGCTAAGCAGTAAAATCAACCCCTGGAAAAAACAACCCAAAAGAAAAGTAGTTTTGAAAAATGTCTTAACCTACTTGTGAGTTTATCCACTTTAGGCAAGAATACTAAGATAAAGATTGAGGAATTTAGGTGGGGTAAGAGTTGAAGGAAGAAAGGAAGAAGCTAATGGTGTGTGTGTGCAGCTAAATCAAAAATGGTAATGGGCTTCTTGTCTTTATGCAACTTAATTCTTGTTTGATAAACCAAGCTACCTGTGCCACTGTTATAGTACCAGTGATTTTTATTGACTATTTTCACAGTTTGCTCATAAATATTTCTTAAATGATAATGATAGCTTAGCGTCTAAGTTTCCATTTTGCATTCATCAAAGTCGTGACTATCCTTCCTGTATTACTACTCGTCTTACCGTTAGTCCTTCCAGAGCTGTCTTCCTTTTTTACGGATAAATTTTCATTCACAACCCCCAAACCAAAATATCAAAGGATATCATTTTAGCATGCCCAAACTCATCTTGCATGTATATTAAATTATCATGGTATGGTAGGAAAATTTTGGTAGCGTGGTCCAAGCTTTTTGTTTCAATGCTTACTTTGCATGTTCAAGGTACGATAATCAAAAGCACCGTGTAGTGTGTTCCCCTCTCCTCTTATTCAGTGCATTTGCAATTCCATTCATGTTTTCTTATATAACTTCTCTAATCTAAATCTTGTAGGCAAAACTGCCTGCTGTGCATTAAAAATCATAGCAGTTTTGGCAATGGTTACTGTCTAAATTAATTCTCAGAATAGAATGCTGTCAAGGCAAAATTTAATCAGTTTTACGTTAGAAGAAAAAAAATGAAATAAAGTCAAAGTTGATTCCTTGAATGGATCAAAAACACATTCTGCAATCAAAGGCCATAATTTTGAAAATGAAACAATGAAATATAAGAAAAACAACATGATGAAGGGATAGGCGGTTCCAGGTTTTGTTATTATTTGTTTCAGGGTGCAGCATCAGCCAATTCGGATCTTGACTTTGAAAGCATTGTTTTGCGGAAGATGAAGCAAGCTCAAGAACGTAAGAAGCTCATAGAACAAATGACAGAAGAGGACGAGTAAATTTTTTCATTTTGTCTGTGAAGTATTGAATATTAAGTATTTATTTTTGTACTTGAGAAGACTGCCCTTGTGCCCATCAACTTAAAGCTTATTATTTAGTAGAAATAAATTTTTTTATCCAAAGAAACAAATGTTCTTTTACATTCCAACCTACTATCTATGAGCTCAGAGTTTCATGTCTGACAGATAGAAGGGAAATGCTTTTCTATTATTTTAGAAATTTTCAGAATTAAGAAACAGCAGCACATAAAACACTTTCCTCTCCTTGCCTCCTTTTGTTAGGATGTTGCTTTCAGGGTTGCAGGTAGCAGCTGAGCGTCATCAAAATCTGAAACAGTTCATTTCTTCTTCTTTCCCCTCGTTTTTCTTCCTGAGTGTCACTTAACTGATTCTTGATATTCCGTACATCCGTTTACAGCTGTATGCAAACTACTTGGGGCAGCACCTTCGCTACCAACACTCGTTGCCAAGCCCTGCCCACTCCTTCCAGGCGCAGCACGCCCAAATGATGCTGCCTGGAACAGTAATGATGCCTGGGATGTCGGGAATGACGGGTATGACTGGCATGACGGGTATGACTTCCGTCATGGGCTACGGACATGTGCCCCAGTATCCAGGGTATGGCAACCACTTAATCGGGCTGCCAAGCTACGCCGGCTATCCTGGCTGGCCCACTGCGGGAGCCCACGCCACAGTGGCTGGCTCTCGTGCAGCCTCCCTGGCCACGGGGATGCCTGTACTGCGAAGTCAACTGCCGACTCTACCCACCCTACCAAATTCCCTCCCCTCAATGGCGACATCAGCACCAATATTTTACCCTCAGCTTTTTTCTGGACTTCCAGCCATCATACCAAGATAATGGCTTGGTTGCACAGTGACTCTAAGTTGTCGGTTTTAAATGATAATGTCATTTTCTTTTGTTTTTCTTTTCTCTGCGGGTGTGTGTTATGTTCTGCATTTGGTATGTCAGTTGGACTTGCAAGTTGTCTTTGGTCAATTTCGGCAGGCTCTTATTTGAGCTGTCAATTGTTGTGTTCTGTTGTACTAGTCATCAGTCCACTTTGAAATCAATTAAGCAGTTACAGGAGATCACTGTTATTTAATGCGGTGGATTTTGTGGTACTAGATTTAAAAGAAAAAGAATGTGATGTTTGGAATTGTTTGGATGAGTTCATGTGTCTTACAGTCACAGTGTCTCATCTGGCAATTTTCCATATTTCTTCAAAAGTGTTCACCTTTTAAAGTTTAATTAATTTTTTTCTGTAGAGTCTAGTAAATTTTTAGCACAATTTTCATGCAAGTACACCATTGATTCTGTCAACCCTTTCTTTCAAAAGTCATTATAAAGACTTCTTGCTCTTTTTATATAGAGCTCAAAATTTGTTGATTCAAAGAATTGTCTTCGCAGCATTGTGATTTAGGTCCAGAATTTCGCAAGGTTCAAGCACTTATAATTACTTTTTGTTTTGACCTTGACTCTATGTCCTTTTTCTGTGTAGGCTTTCAGACATTTTTTTCTCTCAGTATTTCTTTTGGGAGTGTAAATTTGTTTTAACTTCCTTTTTTAGTTTGCTTCTTTTATATTAATGTTTGGTTTATATTTTGTATATTATTGTACTTTGTGCTTTAAGTGTTTGATTGAAGGCTTGCTCTTGCCATGTTCTGGGCCATGAGATGAAAATTGTTGATATATCTAATACTTGGTCAAGAAGATCTTTTTTTAATGAAAGACATTTTCTATTTTAAGATTAAAGAGATTCAATTTTTAGTATGAAATCTATGTTGAAGAATATGTTGATTTGATTCTCGAAAGATGCGCCTACTTTTCTATTGTCTTGACATCTTTTTGTAATTACATTTTATCTCCATGGTTGAGTTTGAAGCTGTTGACACGTTTACGTATAAATTGTGTGATCTAAGTGACATACCCTCAAAATTTGAGTGTGTTGTGAACAATGCATGTAAACTTGAAGTATTGTGATAAGATTTGTTATGAAACTGTTGATATTAAAAATGTTCATTTGTCCTTGAATAAATAATGTAGTTAAACATCCATTGTTTTTTTTTCCTTCTTTGATCTTTGTTAGAAACAATCCCAAAGAATATCCTCACCAAAGTTTTACACACAGTAAAATGAATTCAATAAATGATTGAACATGGTACAACGCTGAACAAAGTTGGCAAATGCAATGATTTGTGGAAGGTTTCAACCACAATCACGATCGCCCGGCATTCTCAGCAACGGCGAGAGCATCCCTCTGAACCCGGTACAATAATGCCGTACCGCGGATTCGCCTGCATCGCATCCAGGGGCGCATCCAGGACTCAGGAGTACGACCGAGAAAGTCGTCTAGCCGCGGCAAGCCGAGGGGTGGCAGTGCCGTGGCACCCAGCCCAGCAAGGCCCTGGGCGGGCCGGGCGCCGAGCAGGCTGAGCCCCGAGGGGGCGTGCCAAGGTGCCAAGGGGGCGTGACAGTGCCCCACAGGGGGCTGCGGGGCTCGACGCACCGCTGTCCCGGAGGGACGAACAGTAGGCGTTCCATCGGCGTCCTCGCCCGGCGGGCTGCGTGCACCGTGCATCCCGGTCCCCTACGGTCCCCATGGCCCCCCTGAGGGACGCCGCCGTGGCGGCAGTGGCGGCCGAGCCCGACGCGTTGGGGCCGACGAGGCCGGCCGGCGACGTCGCCGTCGAGGCCACCGCGCTGCATCGGCGCCAGCACCGCCAGCAGTGAAGAGGACCGCAGGACGTCCCATCCGGAATGCTGTCCGAGCCGCGACAGGCCGCCGTGGCCTGAGACAGGGCGCCGCCGCGCCGCCGCGCCGGCCAGGGCCTCCAGGGGCCACGGGGTGCACGTCGTCGAGGATGCTGCAGGTCGACGGCCCCGAAGGACCGCTGCCACTGCTGACCAGTAAGTAGGGAATGACTGGGGAACCAAGGGAGGCTGGTTGTGGGGGTAAGCGGCCACGTCCGAAAGTTTTCGCGATTTCTTCCAGTGTCGGTTCCTGGAGCCTTGGAGTCATTGCCCGATCCCTGTTATGGGACTCGTATTGGGCCTTCGTCGACACGCACGCACGCACGCACGCACACATGGCGCCCCCGTGTCCCATTGTCCCTTCGCCCCGCACGAGGCCCCGGCGCCGCGGCTCGACTCGCGTGACGCCTGCAAGCCCGAGTGATGCACGTGATACGTGATTCACCCCCGCCACGCCGGCCACGCCGCGCCGCCACACTCTCTCTTTCTCGCCCTTTTCCTGCCGATGCAGCCACAGCCAGGGCCACAGCCCCTCGCCCGCTCTGTCTCTCTCGCACTCATGGGGCGTCCCTTCGGCGTGTGAGGGAGACGGAGCGACGAAGCGACCTTCCGTATTTCGGATCGTCGAACGTGAAAGCCTCTGTCTCGCCGAAACTGATTAAAAAGGGTTCGGGGCAGCAGGTACCGCGGCCGCCTGTTTACCAGACCCCAGTAGGGTTCGGTTGGATCATGGAAAATAGTAACAAGCCACCGCCGCGAACCTGATTAAGCGAGTACCCAGTCAGCCTCCTTATCGGGCTGGAAAGAAACGAAAACAAAAACACCTCCGCGCTCGCTGGATTGGAACCAAGGCCGCGGTCGCGAAGCAAAGGGCGCGGTGCCGGCCAGGTGGGGTGGGGTAATCGGGAGTCCTTCGGGTTTTAAAATGTGGGTCAGTCGGTCTTGTCGCGTCGGCTAGACGGAGGGGCGGGGGGCGGTGCAGCGGGGCGGGCAGGCCTGCCACGGTTATGTACACTTTACTTCCAATCCGCCCCGCCCCTCCGGCGACGGCGGCGCGACGGGCCCGGTCGGGCCGGGCCATCCCGGGGAGTCGCTCCGCGGCCGCTGTCTCCCTCGCACCCCCGCGCGGCCAGGATGTCCCTGCGAGCCCCACGACGGTGGCTCGGTGGCACGGCGGCCCAGACGGCGGGCGTCCCCGGCTGGCACGGGCCGTTGCACGGGGGCAGCGGGGGCCTCGCGGGCCCTCACGCACAACGGCACCCTTAGCCCTCCCTCCCCCCTCCTCCCCCCGTCTTGGCTAGACTGCCTTGCTTCGGAAATGCAGGGCATAGGCGGGCCGGGGCGAAGACCACCCCCTTAGTCCCTTAGTGGCGGAAAGGAAAGGGGGTCTCTAAAGCGGAGTCTCTCTGAGTGCGACAGAGACAGCGCGATGCTTCCTCAAGCCGGCGTGCCCTCCCGATTCACCAACAACTTGCCGGTGTTTTTATTTTGTTTACGGTCCGGCTTTTCCTTCACTCAGCCCTGCGCTTGGCCCTCGGCCTGGCCTCAAAGAGGTTCTCGCCCGGCGCAACAAGATGCTCTGCGGCGGGTATTGATCTAAGGAGGTGCACCCGGAGGCCTGCAGGCCCATTCCGAAGCCCTTCTGTCTCTGTCGCACTCAGGGGCCGTTCCGACGGTCCGTAGGGGTGCGAGAGAGACAGATCGACACCTTCAATATTGAATCCGGGCGGTGATTGAAGCCTGGCTGGGGCTGGAATCACTGCAAACCGCAGGCCTGCCGCAGCCTATGCAATCGAGCCTATGTGGGTCGTGAGGGTGGGCTGGCTGGCGGGTGGGCCCGGTGGGCTGCCATGTGGCGGAGGGGCGGCTGGCGGGCTGGCGGGCTGGTTGCATGCGTGTGGGGATACAGGGGGGAGCTAGCAGGAGCTAGAGGCCCGGCCGGCCCGGCACGCCCGGCATGCGCGAGGGGGAAAGGGGAATGAGGTGGATACCGCTTGTTTGTTGCGTCGAAGCGCCATCAATTAGACAAGCACCGCCAAGGCACTGCACCTTGGTTCCGAACCGCGCTTCTTCGCTGCGTCTCTCTCTCTCTCTCTCTCTCTCTCTCTCTCTCTCTCTCTCTCTCTCTCTCTCTCTCTCTCTCTCTCTCTCTCTCTCTCTCGCACCTCAACGGGACGCCCCACGAGTGAGAGAGAGAAAGAGAGGCGCTGTGACGAAATACCGACTCATCTGCTTTCCGAAGAGCTTTCCAGAAGCACTTCCCCAAAGGCTTGACCCTGCCGGGGCACCGGCGGCCGCGGCGTTTAATCAGTGGTCCGCCACACTGAGAAATTTGGCCCGCACCGCTCCACACTACGCCCCAGCTATCGTCGTCCCGGCCTTCTTGATGGCGGCCCGGCACGCACGGCCACGACGGCGACCCCACGACGGTGACCCCACGACGGCGACCTCCTGGCGGCAAGGTCGCGCGACGTGTGCGCGGCCCTGGGGTAACTAGAGCGGAGGCTAATTAGATGGGGGTGGGGGCTCGGCCGCGCCGCACCGGACTCGAAGACTCTTTTTCACTTTGCTACGCCTGGAGGACTGAAATTTGATTCCTGTTGTTGGTTCCCTCGGTGCATCACGACTTTACCTAAATAAAATTGCGGGGAACGACTCGAGCAGTTGTTGCTAATGAGCTGCCGACGGCTGCCGAAGTAGGACTCTTTTACTGGTTTCATCCAGCCAACAGCCGCGTGCGTGTGTGTATGAGTTGTGTGTGTGTGTGTGTCAGTGTGTTAGAGTGTGGGGTGACTGGCAGGTATCGGGCCGGAGAGATCGAAATGTTCATTTTTCATAACATCCGATCCGCGCTGACTCGAAGCCCCGCCAGGGAAGTGGAGGAGGCTCACCGCGCCGGGTGAAAGGGGCGGGGGGAGGGGAGGGGAGGGGATGGAGGGGATGGAGGGGAGGGGAGGGAGCTTCCGGGAGTGGCGCCCCTCTCGGCGCGGTGTCCTGTGTCAATGCTTTGTCTGACGCTACCAAGAACGCTAGATTAATAAAAAAAACAACAGGCTAAAAAGAGGAGACAGACCAAACTTGTCGTTTGCTTGCGCGTGTCATTTCAATCGAAAAAAAAGAAAACATTTGGGACTTTTCGGACAGCGGATTTGAAAACTTTATTTTGACCAAATACGCAAACTTAATTTTGACCAAATTTTTCTCCAATTTACCGACTTTTCTTGAACGGGGCGTAATGCTGCTAATGGCCCACGCCGGCGTCCTCCCGATGGACAGGCGGGGCGCATCGACGCCCCGAAATAAACGGGGCGTGACTCTGTGTGTGTGTGTTGGGGGGGGGGGGGGTAGCCCCCCGCAAAGCGCGCCGAGAGGGAAGTGCACCGGCAAACACAATGTTTGTGCTGGCAGTGTATTTCCGAACGGCTGGACGACTCGCCTTGCTCGGCTTCGCTCGCTTTGCTTGCCAGAGGAGCGCGACACTGTTTTCCTTCCCCGCACCTCACTGTGAAAAATAATTTGCTGTCACTTTATGACAAAAATATGGACGGCATTTATCGTCACTTCAAAATGATGACAATATCGTGCCAAATTGATGATTTGGGTCGTATAATTGCATGGGCCTGACAACAATGTCAAGTGAAGAACTCCCCAGGTGACAACCAAACTTTTAAAGAGCCCCCTCCCCTCGTGACGCCCAGAGCAACTCGACAAACCGTCCTGCCTGCTTTTGTGTCTCTGTTGCAGGCCGCTCGCTCGCCATGCGCTCCGCCAGCGCCGCGTCCGTCGGCGACGACGACGGCGACGACACCCAGGTGAGTGGTTGCGTGGGAGGCGGGACCAGCGGCAGCGGCCCGGTGGGGCAGGTCAGTCAGTCTGTACCTGCCACCTGCCCTTGAACAGTTTCGTCGTCGCACAGTGGGCCAGAAGACCGGTGGAGGCGGCCAAAATTCTAGACGCTTTTTGAGCTCCAGAGTCGCTGAAAAGGACTCGAACCGAGCGTGTGGCACCACCAATGGATTCCTCGTTCGGAGAGCAGTCCACTGGCGCCGGACGAGCGGGTTTGAGCTAGGCAGTCGCCGAACGCGGCTGCATCTAGTGTGCCTACCCCAGGGTCTTTTCAGTCCACTTGTGCTCTTCAACTTCGTTCTTGGTATAGCCTGTCTTTTAAACTCGCATCCGGCTCTTCCCTCCATGCCTTACGACGATGGTCAGTCCCGCTCGCAAACGCTGCATAAGAATTGCTGGCTTTTCGGATGTCATATCTCAAAGTTCTTGGATTTCTTAAACGCATCCTCTGTTTTGCACAGTGCGTCCGCCAACGCCTAGATTTGGCTTAATTAGGGTCAATTCGTCTGGAAAGCGCGCGCATCTTTATGCACATGCGTCGGCCGCCAGGGGGAGTGAGGCGGGCGGGAAGCGGGCGCCCTAGGGAGGGACGCCCTGCTGTCGCGGTGGTCGCGGCGAGGCGGCGGCGCGGCCGCAGTCAGCCCCGCACTGCCGGCGAGGCTGCGAGGCTGCCGAGGGCCTGGCCCCTTCCTGGCCCCTTCCTGGCCGTGCCGGCGTGGCCGTCGACGTCCCGGCGATCGTCCCGACTATCGCCCCGATCGCGAAGCACCGCGAGGCGCGAGGCGGCGCGACGCGGGCCGCGAGCAGCTGTTGCACGCCGCGATAGCCGCGGGGGACATCCGAGCCGCGCGCCTCGCCGTAAAAATATTCCCGTTTGAGTGTCGGAGGAGGCGGAGGAGGGCGGCGCGGCGGTGCGCGGCGCATGTCAGTGGCGCGGACGGCGGGGTCGCGCGGCTGTCCGCCCAGCGGCGCCATCGGCCGAGCGGCAACAGGTAGGACTTGTCGTGCGCGGCGCGGCGGCGTGACGTGACGGCCGTGTCGATACCGCGGACGTGCAGCGCAGTGCAGGGCCACACAGTGGGCCAGAAGACCGGTACGAACTCTTCCAACTTACGCGACGCACTAACCACCATCAACATCGACCAAGTTTTTGCAGTGTGCCGATGCGGAGTTCGCTCCTTGCTCTCAATCAGTCACCGCGTCGCGAGCCGCGAGCTCGGGCTTCTCTGGCGCGCGGGCGCCTTGTCCCGCCTTGTCCACGCGTGCCAGCCGACCCGAGCCATTCCGAAGGATCGCTTCGCTCTGTCTCTCTCGCACGCCAACGGGACGCCCCATGAGTGCGACGGAGACAGAGCGACGGGGCGGCTCCTTCGGTTCGGACGACCTCCAATTAGCTTGCCGCACTTCCCATTCAGAAAGGATTCCGACGTTTCCACGCCAATCCTTCATCGCTCGCCTTTTGGTGGCGATCGAGAAGGCTTGCAGATTCCCTTACGGTGCACTTCCTCGGGACGCGAGCCAAAACGTCAAACGCCAAAACTTTGTTGCCGCCAACGTATCAGCTGATCGGGGGACAACGTCGAGTCGACAAGCATACAAAGACAGATTCCGAGAGTGGTTTTCGTCGTCCTGTCTCTCTCGCACCTGCACGGGAGGCCCCTTGCGTGCGAGAGAGACAGCGCCGACTCAGTCTGCCGCTGCTGCTGTCAGTCGGGCTGTCGCTGTGAGCAGGAGGGCGCGGACGTGTGCGTTTGTGCGGCGGACTCCTCGCAGTGTCGTCTCCGTCCGTCCGGTTTCCGATGGATCGAAGATGGACCGAGAGATCGACCCGTCACTAGTTTGGCCGCGAGTTCGCCGCGTTGTTCGAGGCGTTTGGCGACGCGCCCACCGCACAGTGGGCCAGAAGACCGGTAGGCGGCCAAAATTCTAGACGCGTTCTGAGCTCCAAAGTCGCTAAACGGGACTCGAACCGAACGTATGACCCCACCAATGGATTGCTCTCCGAACGAGGAGTCCATTGGTGGGGTCACAGGCTCGCTTCGAGTCCCATTTAGCGGCTCGGAGCTCAAAACGCGTCTAGAATTTTGGCC
Organism: Thrips palmi; assembly: GCF_012932325.1. NCBI lineage: Eukaryota > Metazoa > Arthropoda > Insecta > Thysanoptera > Thripidae > Thrips > Thrips palmi. Next base: position 5,470,906 of record NW_023144634.1, read on the forward strand.
GCCTGCACCGGTCTTCCGGCCCACTGTGCGCCGGACCAGGGAGGCAAGGCGCTTGTCACCAGGGCACCAGGGGGGCCTCAGGGCGGGAGGGGCGGGGCGGGGGCTCCGCACTGAGGACCGCGCACTACCACAACACAGGATGCACCTATCAACATGGAGCAGTCAAGGTCGGGAGGGGGAGGGGGGGGGACGCGGGGGAGTCCCCGAGGGGCCTAATGCGTGCGCCTTCAGTGCGAAGAGCGGTAATGATGCAGTTCCATTTCTCTGTCCGACTTTCAGCCAGTGCCGCTGTGCGTGTTCTTCTGGACGCCCCTGCAGCCGCCGGCGCTGCTGCCACCACTGCGGTCGGGCCGAGCCGGCCGAGCCCCGAGGCCTCGGTGAGTGCCGTCTGTCGCTCTGTCTCTCTCGCGCCCCTCCGGAAGCCCCCATGAGTGCGAGAGAGACAGAGCAGTGCTCGGAATCAGCCTGCTGGTCGTCTGTTTGGCAGGATTATCCTACTAATCCCACAGGATCCCCTTCCTGGCGTTGCAGTGCATCCCCCCCCTCCCCCGTGCGTGTCACCGTGACGCCCCGAACGCCCTACTGCCAGGCTATTTGTGCCCCTCCCCCTCCCCCGGCCGCCCCCGCACTCTTCGCGGGCGTCGATCCCCTTTCCATGCGAGGTGCATGTCTCTTCGGGGAACGCACCTGCATGGCGCCATGGCGCATCTCCCTGCAGTGCATCCGCAGCATGCCGTTCTGAAATTCGCCACGTGCTCGCACCGCCACTGCCAACAAAGTGGACATTCTGCCGATTGTCGAGTGCTTTACCGCCGTCTGGCGGTGAGAGCTTTGGCCCACTGCGTCGGCCTGGTGCTCCAAACGGTGCTCTCGTTGCCGCCATGAAGGGCCTCTTTGTGCCCGGCGACCGGTCCTGCAGACTGATTCCGAGAGTCGTTTTCATCGCGCTGTCTCTCTCGCACCAATACGGGGCGCTCCCTCCATAAGAGCGAGAGAGACAGAACGACTGTCGGAATCAGTGTGCTGACCGGGCCGCGGGACCAGGACCACAGCGGCCCTCTGTTCTGCATCAAGCTTGGCACTATCTCGAGCGTTCCCCGCGAGTGCGTTCGAAACTCGCAAACACGGCTTGTCCCTGCCGGCCCTGCCGGCACGCGCTGCAGGCCCCCACACGGTAAAAGTGCCATTGTGCTTTGGAATCCAAGCGGATGCCTCAGCTTTAAGGAGTTTCAGTGAATTTTCAAAGTTGACAAAAAACACATCGCTTTACGGAAATGGATTTGTCTCGACAAGACGAACAAAAAATGTCAATACATATCATAGCTTTGGGCAAGAAATAACAATGTTATTGAACTTCAAATGTACCAAGCAGTCCTTTAGGGCCATTTTAGCACTTTTGAAGTTCAATAACTCATTCATTCCTCCCTCGCCTAAACCTTTTGTGTGTGTGCGTGTGTGTGTGTTCACAGTGCCGCGAGAGGAGACCGGCAGCCTGCATCGTCCGAAGAGATAAGCGTGGGTGAGTCGGGAAGAGAGGGACCACTTTGCGACCGCTTCCGTTTCCCTACACTCGATTTCTCGAACGCACCCCGGCGCGCCACCTGGCGGTCACCCAACGCACCGGTCGCCGTTTCGGCGGGTCCTTGGCAGTGGTGCGGCCGGGCCGGCCAAGCGAGCGTGTAGTTCACGACACTGAACTCCAACTGTCAAAAATCGGGCCCCGGGGGGTGGAGTAGAGGGAGACGCTGCTGCAGCGAAGCAGGCGGCGGGGCGCGGGGGTCGCCGTATTCCCAGCCTTGCAGGCCTTGCACCTTCCATCCGAGAGTATTTTTAGTGTGGGCGCTTTGGCCGCTTTGGCGGCGCCGCAGTTGGCCGCCCTGCCGTCGCCCGTTACGCGCGCCTGTGTGGAACCAGTGCAACACAAAGCGCGTCGCCGCCGCCTTGTTTTGACGCGGCGGCAGACTGACTCCGAGAGGCGTTTTCGTCGCTCTGTCTCTCTCGCGCCTGTACGGAACGCCCCAAGAGTGCGACAGAGACAGAGCGACGAAAACGACTCCCGGCATCAGTCTGCTGTCGGCTGCCGGCACCGCCAGGGGGCGCGCTGGTCGCTTATTATTTCAGAGCGCAGACACCCGCCGCGGCACTGTTCACCCTCATGCACCGCGCAATCAAGGAGAGTCCCGGATCGGACTGCAGCGCTCCTATCCACCAGCCGCTGCTTGGGGCAGGGCACACTTGACCAGCCTGCGCCACACCAGGGGGAGTCGCTTGCTATCTCTAGCGCGCCTGGCATCTCTTGATCAAGCTGCTCCACTTACCCTGCACGAGGGTGGCTGGCGGGCCTGCTGGCTGGCTGGCCAAGGGGCGCTTGCGGTGGGTCGCGCCGCCGAATTGACGCAGTATCGCGATCACCGCTGTTTTGTTGTTGTTGTTGTTGCTTTCCGTGAGGCAGCAATGGAAAAGTGGCAGCCAGACACATTGCGTACACCGGCTGACCCCGTTCCGAGCGCCACGCCTGGGCTGGCCTGCGGGCTGCCTTCGAGGTGCCTCCGTCTCTCTCGCACTGCCACGGGCGCCCCGCGAGCCCCGCGAGTGCGAGAGAGAGAGAGAGATAGAGAGAGAGAGAACACCACTCGGAAGCAGCCTGCCAGCGTAATGGCTGCGGAATTGAGGTGGCGTGCCGGCCGGGCTGGGACCATGCTGGGACACACTTACCCCACCGGTCAAGAAGGGCGGGCGGGGCGGGGCGGGGCGGGGTGGCGCAGGTATTGAAACGTCACGTCGCCGCCAACAACGCCGGAACCGGAACAAAGCTACCCGTTTCCGGGTCCCTCGAAGAGGCGGCCAGCAAGGCCGCGGTGCGAGGATCCTGCTGCTGGGTTGCAAGGGCTGCCAGTGTAGGGTCAGCGACCCGCGTCCATTTGCTGGCAGACTGATTCCGAGAGTCGTTTTCGTCGCTCTGTCTATCTCTCGCATTCGTAGGGCGTTGGGTGCGAGAGAGACAGAGCGGCGAAAGCGGCTCTCGGAATCAGCCTACCGCAAGCCGGGGGATGCAATGCCGCGATGCCAGCGCCGCATTAACGTGTTTCTTTTGCATTATGCATGCCACCCCGGATTATCTGGCGCGTGTGTTCCGCGGCCCGCCTAAGGGCCTCCGAGGAATGGGAACGCCGGGCGGGGTGGCTCCAAGTCAGCAGACCGCCAGCAGGAAGATGATTTAGTTCGAACGTAGATCGGAGAGCAGCCCCCCACTTTCTAATACTACTAACGGGGACGGCAGGTAAATTACAAGGCCGCTTTGTGGGGAAACGAAAACAAAATCCTCCGGAGCGTTCGGGAGTCGAACCCGGGACCGAATGAGTGCGGCGGTGATGGAGGGCGGGCGTCACGTCACGAGCGACCGCAATAAGGCAATAAGGAGGCCTCATTTGCGTCCCGGGCGCGTCTGGGCCGCGGAAGCGCCTCGCCCCTTTCTCGGGGTGGCTGACGGCCTGGCATCGAGCGGAGTGGCCTGGTCGCCTCGCTGCCTGCTTAGTGGCTGGCACGGCCTCGCGGCGCACAGTGGGGTGGCTGCTTAGCTGCGCTTAGCTGCGACGGCTGTGACCGACCGACTGCCGGCGATGGCTGTTGACCTGCGCAATGATGAACTCGGTCAGGGCTCGCTTGACCACGGGGAGCCTGCGGTCTAAACAAGGGCACTGGGAAGTGATTTACACAGCGTGCACCGTGCACCCCCGCCTCGCGCAACCCGCCCCCCACCCTTTAAATAGGCCCGCTTCCCCACCCCTTCCGGGCTTCCGGCCTCGAGGGAGGAATGCACTCTCGTCCGCGTGGAGGCGGAGGAGTGCCCCCTCGATCGCGAACGCGAATCCCCCCCCCCTCCCCGGCGCGCCGGCCGCCGCTGGCCGTCCGTCCGCGCAGCCCCGCTGCGCTGCCCCTGCCGCCCCCCACCCCCACTGCCCTCGGCGGCGTGCCGCCTGGTCACCCGGCCCAGTTGACCACCGGCGGCCGACGCCGCCAGCACGGCGCTCCCTCGCGGCGCCCCACCGCCGTGTCCGCGACGCCGACGCCGCGCCGTCGGCCCCGTGTCGCGTCGCGCGGTGGCGTGCGCGCCGAATCAGTATTCACATGTTGATGGCCGGGCGGCCGCGCTAGGGCCGGGCCCTGAGTCACGGGGCGGACCGCCTTTATCACGAAGGGGATCGCGCCGCCGACGAATGACCCGGCGGGGTTTACCCTCCGCGCCGTGACCGCCAAACCAGCCGCCGCCGCGGGAGCACCTCCCCGTCGACGCGCCCAGAACGCGCAGCTCCCTCGGTCAGTGGCGAAACCGAAACGGCCGGGAGTAATCAGCTTTTCCTAAGGCTGCACGCCGAAAATCTGTTACTTCTCGTGTGCCTCGCACGCAACGTCCGAACGAAGCACGTCCCCGTCGAGTGACCTGAATGCGGAGCGTAAATCGGGCAGGAATGCCGCGGCGTTGTTTACACGGATGGAAGTGCGGCTCCATAAAACCTGCGCAGGCTGTGCGGGCCTGCCCAGGCCGCAGGGGAACGGAGCCTAGCCGCCTAGCCCAGCCAGCCGCCATCGAAATCGGCACTCATTCCGCGCCGCGTCCGCACTCCCAGCACCCCGCGCGCAACGGCCGGACTCGGCCAGTTGGCTAAACTGTCGTTGGCGCGCCAGTTTGCCAGTTTACGGCCCGGACACGGTCCGCAGGCTGCCTTCTAAAAGGACGCTGTCTCTCTCCCCCGTGCTGGGCGTCCCACGAGTGCGAGAGAGACAGAGCGACGAAAGCGCTGTTCGGAGTCGGGCCGGCCGGGGGAGATGATTGCGGTTGGGGGTTGGGGTGTCCAGCCAGGGCTGGCCAGGGCCAGGGCGGGGTGTCCAGGATGGCCAAGGCCCGGCGTGTCTATTTTATGCCCGCGCCTTGATTGAAAGTGACAAGGGCGGGGCGGGGTGCGGTGTAGCGGGGTGGGGCGGGGTTGCGATAGCAGCGAGCCAGGGCAATCCAGGACTCCGCGAGACTGACCGGAGACTGCCGGCCTTTTATACACTGATCGATACCGCGAACCACGATGTGCCGCACCGCTTGACCGCCGATAACCACACCAGACTGCGCGGTGCTTCAGCAAGGGCAGGGCAGGGCAGGGCTCCCCGCAGTGACATCGACATCCCCAAGGGACGCAGCCGTTCAATAACGCAGACAGGCTGAGGTTCAAGTCCAGCCGAGGCCTGCAGGCCGAGTCCACGAGCGAGGGAGGGGGTGGGGGAGGGGGAGGGGCGCCACGCCGGCGGGTCCGTGACGCGCCTGTTTGCCTGTGTCCGAAGGTGAAGGAGTCCGCGACCGCCAGCGGTTCCAGACGCCGCACGCCCAGCCTCCACTGCCGCGCCCGGCGGCGCCAGTAGCAAGACGGGGCGTCGTCGGCCAGGGCGGGCCCCCTCCAGGGCCCCCTGCAGGGCCTCCAGCAGGGCCTCCCGGCGCCGGCTCCGCGTCGGGGTGGGACTCGGCGACGAGCACACCGACGTGACGGTACGCCTGCACAGCGGCACCACGACGGACGGCAGGAGCAGTCGCAGCAGCAGGCCGTGCCGAGAAGCCTGGCCGCCGTCGAGGAACGCGTCTCTGGACAAGTAAGCCGCGACCTACCTGTAAATAAAACATAATTAACTTTGAAAATTACAACTGAATTTGCCCTCAAAAAGTGATTGAGGTTGTCCTACAGAGTGTCCTTGTTGTCCTGCAGGCTGGTGAGGGAGTGCCGCGACATGGGCACAGGCGCTCGCTATGGGTCGCAGTTGTCGCTGCGCCGCTACTCCGTCCCCGAGGCCGTCATGAGGCGCTGCTCCCTTCGCAGTGACCAGGGAGCCTCCAGCGCAGAGCAGTCTCCAGAACCCGAGCCCCGACTAGAGCCCCGACTAGAGCCCCGACCGGAACAACGACCGGAAGTCGAGCCGAACCGGAAGCGCGCCTCTGAAAGGACGAAGCAGCGCGTCGACGCCAACCACAACGAAACGGTCACGACCCGAAGCACCAAAGGGTGAGCCGCTTGGGTGGGTTTTGTTTACTTGTGGCGGACGGCGTGTGTTGAACCCTTATTCCGGTTTCAGAGTGTACGTGCTTCGCAGCACGCAGTGCAGCACGGCGAGCTCCTTCCGCTCGGACTGGACGACCACGACGGCGTGCAGCTCGTGCCGACAGCGCATGGCGGCGGCGTCCTCGATCGCCGCGACCTCGGTCGCCACGTCCGTGACGACCTCCATGACGGCCTCCATGGCGGCCTCCATGGCGGCGTCCATGGCTTCCTCCAGCCCGCCACCGGGCACCGCGGCCACCGAGATGTCCGAGGCCTCGTCGGCGACGAGGCTGTGCGTCCACTGCGGCCGCCAGGCCACCAGCAGCAAGCCGTGCACGCCCAGGGACAAGCTGGACCAGCTCGTCCTCACCGAGGAGGCCGCCGTGGTGCAGCAGCGCACCTCCACGCACACCGTCACGGACGCGGCCAGGGCCGAGGCCGAGGAGAGCGAGGCGGTGGAGAGGCGAACGCGCCCCGCTGCCTCTCAGGAGGTTACAGAGAAGGCGGGGGCCACACGAACGGAACAGACCAGGAAGAGCCACAAGCCCCGCCTCAAGGACGTGCCCGACGAGGACGCCCCGGGCTACGTGAGGATGTCGCCCGACATGGTGTCCGAGTCCGAGGGCACCTCCACGTCGTTCAACATGTCCCTGGCCGAGATGTCGCAGCGTGACGGCAGTCCCTCGCCGACGCCCACCCCTACGCCTTCCCCCACCACCTTCCGGTCCAGGCGGCCGTCCAGCGACCGCCTCAGTACGCCGGAATCCCTCCGGAGCGGGCCGATCACGGACGCTATCTCCGGAGACCTCAACTCTGGCTCGAGCTCCACAAGCCCCGAAAGGTCAATCCACTTCTCCAGCCCCGGCGGCAGCCCGCGCCGCCTGGAGCCTCCCCCGCCACCGCAGTTCGACGGCGACTCGTCCGCGGAGTCCAGGACGCCGACGCCGCCACCGGTGCCCCCGCGGCATGCCCCCGCGCCGCGCCGCAAGTTCGACGACAAGGTGCACGTCGTGAGCGAGACGTCCAGCTTCATCATCCTGGACGAGCTGGAGCACACGACGGACGCGGGGGACGCGGGGGACGCGGACCGCGACTCGGGGGAGGAGAGCGACTTCAACTCGCACACGGGCCGCACCGTGCGCCACGTCCGCACGCAGCGGGCGCAGCGCACGCGTGCCAACTGGAAGCACAAGGGCACGGCGTCGTTCGAGGTCCTCGAGGACGACGACGAGGACGTGGTGCGGCCGCCGTGCAAAGCTTGCCGTCCGCCGTGCCGCGGCGAAGCCAAGAAGGCGGCCAAGAAAGCGCGCAACGCCCACGGCGAGGACGCCGACGTGGAGAGGGACTCGCTCGGCGGCAGTGTGCCGGACATGTTCGGCGTGGACGACTCCGGCAACGTCGTGTTCTGCGAGACGGGCGTGAGCAGCAGGCGGGCCAGCGAGGCGGGCGTGGCGGACAAGAGCGCGGCGCGCGAGCCGCCGGACGCCGCGGCAGACAAGAAGGCCGAGGGCGCGGAGGGCCGGCAGGGCGCGCGGCACGCCAGGACTGGCGCGGTCGATAGCCATGCAGCGTCTAAGGGCGAACACGCACACGCCGCGCGGACCGCCAAGCCGGAGGGCCCCAACGGCCCCAACGGCCCCAACGGCCAGCCCGCGGCCTGCACGGCCGGCAGCAGCAACAGCAGGTGGCACGTCAGGAGCGATGCCTGCCACGGCCACGCCAACAAGAACGGCTTCAGGGAGACGGTGCGGAGCGACCACCACTCCGAGGAGCAGACTTACTTCTGCGGCGTCAAGGAGGTGTACTCGGTGACGACGGAGAAGGTGGAGAAGTGGGGCGGCGAGAGCAGGGAGTGGCTGGAGAAGACGACGTCGCACCGCATCCAGCACCAGCACCCCCACCCGCACGCCGACGCGCAGCAGCAGCAACGCCAGTACAGCCTGTCCAACCGCATCAACGTGGCCAACAACAACCCCATCCTCATCGCCAGCGAGATCCTCGAGATCCCGCCCGACCAGCGCATCCGGCCGGGAGCATTCGGGCAGTGCGCCAGCCGCCATCCGGACGGGGACTTCTCGCTGCCGAGCATCGGGGCGCGGAACAAGAGCCAGGCTGCAGCGCGCCAGCAGGTGCCGGACGACCCGGACACGGTCCCCGACCCCGGCCCGGGACCGCAGCCAGACCCCGGGGCCTCTACCGCGCACGTCCGCTTCATCGAGGACAACCCGTGGAGCGGCGGCCGGGCGCGGTCCATCGTCGCGGACCTGGCTGGGTCTGAGCCCGCCGAGATCCAGGTCGCCGTGCCGCGGTACCCGGCAGTCCCGCGGTCCAGGTCCATGGTGGTGAACACGTCCTCGGGCGAGGAGGACGAGGACGACGACCGCCTGGGCCGCGCCGACGACGACAGCGACGGGTGCCTGAGCTGCGCCGACAGCCTGGAGAGCGAGCGGTCGCCTCGGTCGGCGCGCCTGCACGACGAGAAGCCCGTCCGCGGCCACGTCGTGCTGCCCGAGCGCGCCGCCAAGCCGCCGCCGCAGCCGCGCCCGCAGTCGCCCAAGTCGTTCTTCGTGAGCCTGGCCGAGGAGCACGCCTCCGAGGACGACGTGCCCGTGTCGGCGCGCCTGCCCGACCAGCTGCGCGAGAAGCTGCTGCACCGCCACACCATGGTCAAGCTGCAGATGGCGCAGAACAGGCGCTTCCTCCGCACGGCCTGCGACGCGGTGGGAAGTACCACGACGCGCCGACGCGGCGGTCGCGGCGCCACGGTCCGCGTTGGCGTGACACACGGCAAGGACAGCAAGGTGACCGTCAGCGTGGAGCAGCGCGGCGGCGGCGACAAGGACCCCGTCAAGAAGGACAGGCCGCGGCCCAGACGCGAGCAGGTAGCTCCGGTGGTCCGCGTGCACAAGTGCCACGTCGACGAGGAGGTCAAGACCAGCTTCAAAGCCAAGCCGTACAAGCTGGCCCGCATCAACGAGTCCAACAACGAGGACGCTGGCGAGGACGCCAAGAGGGCCAAGCAGGCGAAGAACGAGGCCCGGGCGGAGGACCGCAGGGCGAAGCAGCACGCCAGGGCGACGGTGCGCTCCAGGCACAGGGACGCCAAGGACGCCGACAAGCAGGCCGAGGCCAAGGACCGCAGCCACAAGGCGGACAAGGCCGAGAAGGCGCAGGAGCGGACCAGGAACGGCGAAAAGCCGCGCGACCGCAGTTCGGAGAAGGCACACTCCAACAAGGTCACCAAGGAGGCGAGGCGGGAGCACCGCGTCACGCGGGACGTCAAGCAGAGCAAGACCGCGACGGAGAGCAAGAAGTCGCACAGCCACGTCTCGCAGAAAAACCTGGTCAACGTGCAGCGCTCCAGCGAGGCTCGCAAGGAGGAGATCATCTCGGACCTGGTGAAGGTCGCCAAGGACCAGCACAACGATGACCACCAGCGCCACCACCTCCAGCGCCGGGAGCAGGAGGCGAGCAAGGAGCGCGCGCGCACGAGAGCGGTCCGCCATGAGCACGCCGTGAAGGCCTCGACGCAGCACGGCCACACCGCGGCCGCCAGGGTGAAGCACTCGGGAGAGAAGGGGTCCGTGGCGCGCAAGGGAGAAGCAGCGACGGAGACGTCGGTCCGAGCCGGCGACCTCTCGGGGGACAATCGGCTAACTGGCAAAGAGGCGTCGAACGCGAAGAAGACCACCGCCCGCCACCACTCCGTCCATTCCACGGCGGAAACCGTGGCGGTGGCGAGGGTGTCGCGCGACACGGAGGACGCTGGGCCGTGCCATCGGGCAGAACGCCGTGGGGACGCGGAGCAGGCCAGAGAGACGCAGGGTCGGCAAGACACTGGCGTCTGCGACCATTCCGAGCACGGCGAGCAAACTGTGGTCAGGATGCCTCAAGAGCCGGTGGAGCCCGGTACATGTGGCTGTGCCTGTTCAAACAGCAATGAGCAAACCGTGAGGATTGTGAGAGTGTCTCAAGAACAGCAGGACTCTGGTGTTTGCGCCCATCGTGGTGATCAGACGGTGAGAGTGGTGAGGGTGTCGCAGGGTGCAGAGGAACTGAGCAGGTGTGCTAATGGGGATCATGACGACCAGACTTTCGGAGTGGTTAGGGTGTCACAGGGCCCGGAGGATTCCGCTGTCTGTGGCTATGCAGATTACAGTGAACAGACCGTGAGAGTGGTTAGGGTGCTGCAAGAACCGGAGGAATCCAGGCCCTGTGATCACGGCGACCATGAAGAGCAAGCTGTTGAAATGGTCAGGGTGTCGCAGGAACCAGTGGAAACTGGCCCTTGCGACCAACGCCAACACAAGACGGTGAAAATTATAAGTGTGGCGCGTGATTCCAAGGACTCCAGGTCATGCGAGCACTCAGAGCACAGCAACCAGATCGTGAAGGTGACCAGAATATCGCATGAAACGGATGATTCGGGTGTTGCAACCGGTCTGAACGCGACGGCAACACTGTGAAGCTGACCGCGACGTCGCAGGAATCGGAGGGCTCCAGCGTCTGCGATCACTCGGAGCACGACAGCGAAGCCAGGATGGCGACCCGGACGTCCAACGCATCGGAGGACTCCAACGTCTGCGACGAGTCCAGCCACAGCGGGTCGACGGTCAGGGTGACCACCAGGACCACCGGCCCGGACGGCCGCGCCTCGCACACCATCGCGACGCAGGTGTCAGACTGCGACATGCCGACGGCGGCCGACGTGCACACGCAGACCACGCCGAGGACGGCCAGGGTGACGGCCAGGACCGAGGTCCGGAGTCACGTGACGACGCAGCAGACGACGCGCACCGAGACGTGCTCGGAGACGAAGAGGGTCAAGGACGTGCAGAGGAAGGACGGCGAGGACGGCACCCGGGTGCACACGTCCGTAACCACCACGATGCAGACCAAGGACACCAGCACGCAGGCCGGCGAGGGCAAGCTAGTGGAGATCGAGACCACCATCCTGCACGGCGTGGCGCCGGACGCGCCGGCCGGCGGCGACACTCCCTCCAGAACGCAGGACCACGCCGCCGAGGAGGGGTGCCTCAGCCCGGCCGGGTCGCGGGCCGCCAGCAGCAGCAGGGCGACGACGGGGTCGCCGGGGCCGCGGCGGTCCGGGTCTGGCCTGCGGTTCCAGCAGAGGTTCGAGCCCATCCCCGAAGAGACGAGGAACGGCGGCGACGACAAGAGGTGAGGACGACGACCTCCGCCTGTTGTAAAATAGATGAGTCCGGGAAGAGTGATTGAATCTCTGAAAGTAGCGGTGTTTACTGACTTCGAGTGAATACCCCCTCGTTTCCAGGACGGAGCTGGCGCGCGTGCACTCCAGCAGCAAGGCCAGGGCGGCGTTGCAGCAGCACGCCGAGGACGAGAACGCGGACGTGCTGGCCATGTCCAAGGGCTGGATCAACTTCTACCTCATGAAGGAGCACGGGGACGCGGAGGAGGGCGTCGTGGAGGACGCTGCGCCAGGTACCTCTCAGCCAAATGGAGCGCCTGTGGAACAGAGGATAGGCAGTACTGCACAACACGCAAGTGATGCGGGCTGGCCTACCCTGCACTTCACAGGCGCTCGACCGATATCTCTGTCCAGACGGTGACAACCATCTTTCTCTTTTTTTTGCAGTGGAGAGAATGGAGTACTCGATGGAGATCCGTGCGATGCCCGACCCCACGCCCACGCCCCGCGGTCCCGTCTCCGCGGCCACGTCGCCGCTGTGCCTTCCGGCCGTGGCGGCCACCACCACCACGACGGCGACCTCGCCCATCCCCAGCGCGCGGTTCCGCAACGCCGACCCCGCTGACAAACCGCGGCCACGAGACCCGCCAGCTCCGAAAGCGCCCGCGACCAAAGCCGCCAACCCCAAGCCCCCGAAGGCCGCCGTCAAGCCTGTGGCCAAGGGCAAGGCGTACCGCGCGCGCGGCGTGGGCACGACGGACCACGAGGACGCGTCCACCAACACCATGTGCGGCCCCACGCTGCCCGCCCACGCTCCGGGTGCGGCGCGCTGTGGCAGGGAAGGCATGGACGTGGAGCCTGTCGCGCTGCAGGACGCGGCCACCAGCACACTGTGCGGACCCATGCTGCCGCCGAGGACGCTGGACTGCTCGACGGCCAGGTGCCTGCCCGCGCCGGGCCACGACGTGGGGGGCTTCATGCCGCCGCTAGACGCTGCCGCCGGCCACCTGCGCGGCCCCCTGGCGCCTCAGAGGCTCCCCGAAGCCGGCATTGTGCCCGCGCTGCCCCGCAACGCCCTGGACGAGGCCGCCTCCACGCTGTGCGGCCCCATGCTGCCCATGGACTTGGCCGGCCACTTCTCCGAGGCGGGCGTGTCGGCCTGCACGCACCACACCACCATGATGTCCATGTCGCGGAGGACCGTCGTCACCCGCCGGGATCGGCTGCCCTTCGGTCACGTCGGGGACCCCAGGTGAGCGTTCTGCCAAAAACAAAAACGACTCACAACAGGAAAGTCCTGGTTTTGAACGACGCCGCTCTTGCCTGCAGCGACTCGATGAGCACCTCGTCGGACAGCACCGAGTACATGGCGCCGCCCGTGCGCGGCATCACCGACGGCGACTCCACGTGCTCGCCGTGCTGGCGGCGGGCGCCGCGCGGGGGCGTGCCGAGGGGCGGCGCGTCGCGGGGGCTGCGGGGCCGCCCCCAGGGGGCGCAGGGCCAGGGCGCCGCCCCCGGCCTCTACCAGCACCACGTGCCGCCTCGCACGCAGCCGGCAGGGCCGCCCCCTCGAGGTCAGTTCAGCGCAGCGCCGGCCTTGCTTCCGCCCGGAGTGCCTCCGAAACTTCGTCGTGAGTGTGCGTTTGCTCGGCCCGCAGATGGAGTGGGGTGGACGGTGACGGTGGCGGGCGCCGGCGCCAGCCAGCAGGGTGACCTGGAGATGCGGCTCTCGTTCCCCGGCGACGACAAGGACCCCTTGCTCAGTGCCAAGGACCAGCCGGAGGCCCAGGGCGCCAAGAGGCGCAACGCGCGCAGCCAGGCGTCCAACATGTCGGCGCCGCCGCCGGGGCGGTGGTCGCTCACCATCAGAAACCAACTGCCAGGTACGCGGGGGAATCGCAACTTCCACGGCTCAAATGAAAAACGACGTGCCTTTGCTGAGACTCGAACCAACGGCCGCAGGGGACGGAGATCCAGGGCAGAGAGGGGTGTCCGTCTCGATGACGCCCGCCACGCCTCAGGAGAACCGGCCGAACGACGTCAAGGTAACCATCGGGCGAAAGCTTCGGAATACTGATCGATTTATTCTGTTTTCACCGTGCCTGTACAAAGAAAGATAAATCTCGTTCCGTCGCAACGAGCCGGGTGGCTTACGATTTCACCCCGAGTGCATGACCTTCTCCCGGAAACACACGCTTCCTTGCGAAGTCCGAGAAGCGGGAAATTCGAACTGCCTCGCGCTTTCTGTCTGCGTCACGGGTGCTTTCTGTGAGCCAACGCGCCTCGCCACCATCATCGTCATGACCATCATACGCTTCCCGTCTGCATGAACCGAAACGCCACCATGGCGCGCTTCTCCAGCTGCCTGGTTTATTTTCATTTATTTTCCACGACGACAATAGCGCGTCACATGTTCATATTTTCGTCTTCATCCTGCGAATAGCGAATTGATTCGTTACGTCATTCCAACTCGTTCGTCGGCGAATGAGGCTTGTCGTCACGCCACCGACACCACGACGTGGCGACGCGCACGTAGTTGAACTGTGCATGTTGGATGTGCTTGCATGTGCAGAGGTCCGGCCGGGCCGCCACGTCAGACAAGTCTCGCAGACCGCTGTCTCTCATCTGGCCGCGCCTGCACCAGGAGATCAACTCGGTCGCCGCCCACGAGTAAGTCGCCCGCCGCCGTCTTTACAGGTCACGTGAGTTTTGGGGACCGATTTGGCCCAGTGGACTGTCGACAGTTGCATTATGGAAGTGGAGACTGACTGGTTTAACACGTTGTTACTGCTGGGGCGTCAGAGAGGGCCGCCCAGCTGCAGGCAGTCATGAGCCAGGCGAAGCCACGCCGTGCGTAAACCGCGAGTACTAACGTCCTTCTGGCGCAGGGTCTCGGAGGCGGAGACGGTGCTCAGCGTGACGGGGGCGGCGATCCAGCGCCGGTCGCGTCTCCTCGCGCATCGCCGGTGATCGTGATCCGGCGGGTGACGCCGTCGCCGTCGCCCAGCGCGTCGCCCGGCGCGTCGCCCACCACGCCGCGGAGGTCGGCGATGAAGGCCTCGGCCGCCTCGCCGCGGCCGCAGTCGTCGACGCCGGTGCTGACGTCGCCCACCACGGTGCGGGTGACCATCCCCGCGCTGTCGCCCACCAGCCCCACGCCCACGGTGCGGGTGCTGTCCCCCGTCCTGACGTCGCCCACCACGGTGCGCGTCGCCCAGCCCATCCCGAGCGTGGCCGCGTCGCCCGCCTCGCCCACAGCCGTGGGGGTGCTCAGCCCGTCCGACCGCGGGGCAGTCCCACCACCCACCGAGGCGGGCCTATCGCCGGAGAGGCTTGTCATCAGGATCCAGGCGGCCACGCCACTGCCGCCGCCAACGCCATAGTCGTCCCCGCGGCGGCGTCCTCTCAAGTGATCTCCTACTTGTAGCACCAGCAGAACGTTGCGTACGGCCAGGTCTACTTGTCTATTTTATAATCTCATTGTCTTCGATCTATTCTTCATGCTTTTGCTCTACTTTGGAACGCGTTTCGTTAGCGTAGATTTGAGCGGAAGACTGCAGTGCAGGAGTGCCATTTTCCCATTTTTAGATTACACAAACGAGGTAGATTTTTATCACTGCCGCGACCTCACCCAGGGGGTCCGTAGAACTGTGTGTGAAGAGTCTAGTTGTTGTTAGTTTCCTTCCGCGGCTCGGCTCTGAGGTGGCCGTCGATTTCATCAAGTTTGCCGGAGCCAAATGTTATTGTTGATTCCTGTCGAGGCGTGCTCGCGGGGCGCACGCACACTGTACTTTCGTTCTTCCCTTAGCGCCGCGTGGCCCCGCGAGGACGTCTCATGGCCGCGTGCTTGTCCATGTCATGTTCCTATCGCAATGTTTATTAAACTGTTATTTATACGTACTTTGCGCTTTATTCCCACATGGTCCACGACACACAATTGCACACAACCACCACGACAAGAAATCACGACGGGATGACTTCCCACAGGCTCTGCAGCGTGAAGCCCTCCTTGAGCTTCTCCACGGCCAGCCCCAGCTCGTTGCTGTACACGGGCTCGCGGTCCGAGCCGGCGCGCCCGTCCGCGAAGTACGCCACGAAGGCGTTGGACATGTCGTTGTTGAGCTCGCCGATCTCCTCCACGTCCTCGTTGACGGGGACGGGCTCCACGTTGCCGGGCGCCTGCACCGCAAACAGAAATAACGAATTAGAACGCAGCCCCGTTGGAAACGAGAACTAAAGGCCACGGGGCACAGTGGGCCAGAAGACCAGTGGAGATGGCCAAACCTCTAGACGCGTTTTGAGCTCCAGAGTAGCTAAATGGGACTAGAACCGAACGTGTGACCCCACCAATGGATTCCTCGTTCGGAGAGCAACCCATTGGTGGGGTCACACTTTTGGTTCGAGTCCCATTTAGCGACTCTGGAGCTCAAAACGCGTCTAGAATTTTGGCCACCTCCACCGGTCTTCTGGCAAATCCACTGCGCGGGGACGAGACTCACGTTGTCGCCCCACGAGTACTCGACGCCGAAGATGGGGCTGTTGCTGTAGACCTGGTGCAGGGAGACGAGCTCCTTGTGCACGGCCTGCAGCTGCTCCACCGGGTCGATGCGGAAGCCCAGCACGTAGCCGCCGGACCGCTCGCCGCTCTCCACCACGAGCGCGCGCCCGAACTTGCTCTCGCGTATCCGAATCTAGATGCAAGTCAAAATGTGTGACGCAGGCACCAAGCAGAACAAAGACGAGAACGCCCTCCCCGCACTACTCACACTGCCCATCTGCAGGTAGGGCAGGGAGATGTTGAAGCTCTCGTTCATCTCGGCGAACCACACGAGGCGCACGTTGGTGATGACGAAGGTGCCCAGGTTGCCCTGCTCGCTGGACAGATTCCACACGCCGTGCACCGTCTTGTAGACCTGCTCCAGCGGCAGGATGCGCAGCTGCTTGTTCTGGATGAGCGCGCCGCGCAGCTTCAGCTCGCGGTACATCCGCGACGACGCGTACGCCCTGCCGCAGAGCGTCGTGTCATCGCCCTGTCTTTGTCGCACTCATGGGGCGCCCGCAGGGTGCGAGAGAGACAGAGCGACGGCACGGCCCGGTCAGCGCCCGGCGTCCATTGGGTAGGCAACGCGCCACACCGGCGCGTCTTACGGCACAGCCTAGGCCGCTCACGGCAGGCGTCTCCAGCCTCCAGGTGAAATGGAACTCACTTGTGGACCCCCGTGACGGTGGTGGTGTGCCTCCGGTTGCCGGGGATGAGGTTGGTGAAGATGAACTCGAACCGCGACGAGTTCCACTTGGTGAGGATGTACATGGCCTCCGTCATGCCCCTCTGCTTCTGCAAGAAGCGCAGGGAGATTCGTTAATCATTTATGATGAATGAATCATTAATGCCCGATTCTCGCTTGGGTCGGGTCGAATGAGGCTCGACTTACCGAGTTGACTGTCCGCGTGGTCACGTTCATCACGCAGTTGAGGCCGATCGCTGCCGAGGGAAAGAAGGCGCCTTAGTGGACTCAATAACAAAACAGACAAAAACAAAAAGACGGCCGCTACACTGCTGCTGACTGACACAGGTTGATCCTCGGCGAGGTGAGCGAGTGCCACATGACGCGCAGGTTGGTGACGATGAGGCGGCCGCGGTCGCCGTCGTTGCCCTTCGTGTCCTCTATGGCGTCCAGGCGGTCGATCAGCTTCTCGCCCGCCCGCAGCTTCATCTGCCTGCAAATGAACCATTCCCGCCCTGCGCTGCCATTGGCTGGACAAAGTGTCATTCACACCCCAGGCCGTCCAATCGCGCCCCCCTGGCGTCGTTGCCATGGCAACGCGAAAGCGATACAAGCCAGCGCGGCCGCGGCGAGGATCTACCAGGAAATACCAACCCGAGTGGCACGTCGAATCGCACTTCCTTATCCTCCCAGATGGAGTCGCCCATTCTCGGGGTGAACTTGCTTTTTTCTGCACTGAGACGAGGCTGACTTGTCGCTGCTCCCGTTGCAGCGATGATAGCCATATATCTGCCGAGCTGCAGTCAAGACGGCCAAGGCCCTCGGGGGAAGCGATGAGGGTCGCCGCGCGTCACGAGTAAATCGAACACAAAGGAACCCGCTTCCGAGTTGGGGCCTGTGTAAAATCCATTTCACGTCTCAGAAGCGTTGTCGAAAGTCGAAAAAAGGCCGAGGAGAACACGAGGACTCCAGTGGTCGCCGCTGCCTTCCCCTTCCCCTAGAAGACCAAAACAAGAAGACGAAACAGCGCGACGTGCAATTTCTCATCTCAGCGCTACAAACGACGCTTCTACCACCAACGTGAAAAAATACCAAACACTGTAAATCACGTTACGATATACGGCCAAAACATTTCATTTTGTGAACACAAGTCAAATTACGCTGAAAACTTGTTTTTACATTTGTTGAAAAGCATTCATAAAATGAAACCTAAGTTGAGAAAAAATATACTTTATTTCGGGTTGGTAAATAGAGGCTCAGGGAGGGGGCGGGGGGTCTGCCGTGACCCCCCCCTCCTCCTTCTACTTCTGAACTTCTACTGACTGACTACTGACTGACTTGTTTTCAATTTGCGTCTCCGTTTCACTGTCTCCAGACACTGGTTTTCCAGTCTTGGCGCCTATGTTTCGACTCAACATCAAGTTCATGTAGTAGTCTTTACAAGCAAGCTGACGTTATTGTTCTAAAATGGTCGATCCAATTTTCGACTATCAGTTTCGTCTGATTTTAATAGGAGACAGTACCGTTGGGAAAAGTTCTTTGTTGAAATATTTCACTGATGGGAAATTTGCTGAGGTTTGTACTGGCTCTTGCTTAATTAATGTCGTGTCTGTCTGACGTAAATTCCTTGAGATACGTTTGGTTTTGAATGTTAGATAAGGTTATGGGTGTGTTTGCCATTGTTTACATCCAATGACTAATATTTATCGTCATATTCCTTTTTGAGAATGTATATCAGTTCACAGTTAATAGTTTGGTACACCTGTACACCCAAGTTCTGATTACCATCACTCAATTACTCATGTGTTATTTGCTATCTATTTGCATTTTAGGTGCACTATTATTAAACCAAACGGTTTGTGTTTCTTGTTAGCTTTCAGATCCAACTGTTGGAGTGGACTTCTTTGCAAGACTCATAGAAGTAGAGGATGGCAGGAGAATAAAACTGCAACTATGGGATACAGCAGGCCAAGAGAAGTTCAGGTGCTTATACACCCTTCAAGTTGCGTAATAATTAAGTACCGTCTTGTTTGAGTTATGAAGCATTTGTTTTTGACTTATCCTTACAGGTCAATCACGAAATCATACTACCGCAACTCAGTTGGTGCTCTTCTTGTCTATGACATTACCAATCGCAAAAGCTTTGAACACATTCCACGTTGGATGGCTGAAGCAAAGAGGCATATTGAGCCTCACCGACCTGTCTTTGCCTTGGTTGGATGTAAGTTAGACTTAGTTAAAAATAGTTCCAATGCTCGGGAGGTTACAGAAGAGGAGGCTGCAGAATTTGCTCAAACTCACAGTATTCCACATATTGAAACCTCTGCTCGTACTGGACATGGTGTAGAAATTGCTTTCCGCTCTGTCACCCAGGAAGTTTATGATCGTATTCTGTCTGGAGAGTACTCAGTTGAAGATGGATGGGATGGGATAAAGTCAGGGTTTTCTCGCCCAAGTGGCATAGACTTCAGCCTAGAGGAAGCGGAACCTGCTCGGTCCTCATGTTGTTAATTTTGATACAGTTAATTTAAACTATTGACTCTGCTTTGTTGCCTTGTGACATCTTTGTCCATTTAAAATGATAAAAGGAGGTAAAATTTTTCTGTGGAAAATTTATACTTGGCTATACATATGCACCAAGGATTGTGATTTAAAATCTGGGCTGGATCCAGTAAGTGCTGCATTTTGTTAGTTGCTATGACTGCATTAACTCTCTGATTTTGTACCAAGCCTTGCAGCTAACTTTGCGGAATTGTTCACATAATTTTATTTACTCTTTTTTATATGTATTCTGACCTCACTGAAGACACACCAAAGAAGTGAAAAATAGTGGACAGTAAGCAATAGTTTCAACCAATAATGTTGTAATTGATTTGCTCATTCTTTTAAAAGTTTAAAACGATAATCAACTTTGAAGTTTGTGTTATCTATTTGATGGCTTTTATGAATTTATTATCCTCTGTAGTATTTGATCAGTAGGATGTATATGTATTATGTTCTTTATTTGTATAAAAATGTAGACCGTAGGGTATAATCAAAAGAACTGTTCGACATATTTGAGACATATTTGTACAAGTTATTGATCATTTGGTGTCTTGAAGCCAAGTTTTTTTCTAAGTGTCTGGTTTTTTGATAATGATAAGAACTTGAAGGTATTTGATTTCTATCTTTCCTTGAATTGTTTGTGCATCATGGTTGAATTGGTCAATTATTTATCATACAAAACGCATTCTTAGTTTTTGCTCTAAATTATGTGGGTTTTTGTTTCTTCTTAATGACATTTTCAAGAAACTAATCGCTTAGTTTTATGTTTACTCATTGAGTGTGCCAAAAAATAACATTTTCACTTGCTGCTTTGTAGATTGTGCCTTTGACACAAACAAAATAGGAGGTCAAATCCATATTGCGTGACCGCTTTTTAATTATTTTTTTTCTAAAGCCGATATGTCACACACTATGTTAATTACATGGGCAAATTCAGGTTAGCTCATTGAGGTCACAAAGGGGAGGAGGGAAAAATCGGCTGTGCAATATGGGTATGGCCTCCAACAAGAACAAATGATGCAGTGATATATATCATTTAATTTTATTTGATGATGCTTTGGAGTTTTACCATTAGTTTTCCTCCCAGTAGTAAAATATTCGCCTTTTATTTATTATGTACCAGTTCCCACCAAATTCCGGTAACACAGTATGCTAATGCACTTAGATGGGATTGTTTTGTAATTTTACCATTTATTTAACTAGTCATTAACTCATAGATTTTAAATGGTGGTTTGAAATTCAAGTAAACTAGCCACAGATTTATAATGTAGGTGTGTTGTTCTGTTGACAAAGTCTGTTGAGTGCTGAAGGCAGAAATTTGAACATTCATGTTCTAAGTGAAAGTCTGTCCTGTCATTATTGATTTCCTTGAACTGTGTAACAACAATTGTCTGAAGCATTCTACTTAATGAATTTCAAGGATCATTAATATTTGCATTACAGCTGCTACAAATTCAAGATGTGATATGTGAAAGATGTCTTTCCTTCCCATGGCAGGTAATCCCTGTAGTGATAGGTCATCCAAGCATAACAAATGTTACCAAACTTTGTATGAGCAAGTATAACTTGTTTGGGTAAGGTTTCTTTTATTAGTAGAGGATAGCATAAGGCTTCTGTGATTAGTTCATTTGTGAAGTGGCTTGTATATTTTCATAAATGGTGACATAAAGAATCATGTCCAATGAGGAGAGGCAAGTTTCGTTATTAAAATACAAAGAAAACACAACCTTTTAATGCATTTCTTTAATTCAAAATTTTCATCTAGTTTATCAAAGCCTGGTGCCAATTTTATTTTTTTGTTTTAAATTTTTAATCTTGTGTGCCAAGATTACTACATAATCAACTAACAGGTACCACTTTAAACATACCTAAACAGAGGGCATTTGTGTAAATAGCCAATATCACAGACAAGCTGGAAGATCTGGACTGACCAGTCCAAGATGTTTCACATCTGCAGTTCCGTTTCAAGTTGATATTTCAATTACTTACAACTGAAAACCTCTTGAAATGCATTAATGTAAAGGGAACAAGTGCATGAAAATCATAAAACATACATTAGCCACACTTGACAATCATCCAGGACTAAGTATTAAAATTGCAAGAACAGGAACTTGATTGGAGAGCAACAAACAGTGATCATCGACTATTGTAATATTGAACCAAGCCAACAAAACCTGAAAAAAAAAATCATTAAACGTGCTTGGAGAAGATTAACGATGGGATTCTCACACACAGCATTTCACACATTGTTCTAGTAATGATATGGGACAGGCCAAAAATTAATGTTGCTTTCATTCCCAAAAATGTGAGACACAAACAACAGTACAAAATAGAGAGGCATCACATTGCCTTTAAAACACAAAATAATCAATGGAGTCTTAGATTATAAAAGTATTAATCCTCAAGTAGGAAAAATTGCTTTTAATTTATAAGGCACACTAAAAATTCCCTGATGTGAGTGATGAGAATACCATTTAAAATGAGCACACAACCTTACACTACCACTTGACCCAGGCTTTGACACACTAGATGATAATAAAATAATAATATAAAGTCAACTAAATGCTTATGTAGCAAATAAAGAGACACAAGTAGGTTGGTAGGTTGAATGTATCAGTGGCTACCAATCATTGCATCTTGATTCAGACTAGCTGATGAGAACACCAAGTGCTTTCAGGCAAACTGATGCAGCTTCTGCCTTGGCTTGTTTTTTGTTTGGACTAGCAGCACTAGGCGTATACTCCAACCCATTAACACGTACCTATGAAAGGAAAAAGAAATCATTTAACAAAGGGTGGGGGAATTATTTCTTAAAAATTTTAAGAAACATTCAACAATATACCTTGAAGAGAAAATCCTTTTTGTGATCTGGTCCAGTTTCCATGCACAACTCAAAATGAGGTGCTCCATAGTGGCGTTTGGAGCAGTACTCAGTCAGCAGTGAAACAGGGTGCTTCCCTGAAAAACAACAAGGGGAATATATTTTACACCAGAAATACCTCTGGTTTCAGGTAGTCTAAGATATACACATACCTTCTAAAGTGACAGGGTTAGGAGCCTTGGCAGCCCTTGGCTGACCAACTGTAGGTGGGGGACGTCTGGCTCGAATCTCTTCAGCGGCCACCAAGCCTAATAAAACAGAAAAATTATCATGTTACAAATATTTTATGAAAAGAAAGGTCGGTCATACCCTGAACTATCTCTATTGACCTACCCTTGCGATCCATTTTTACTTCAAGTTGAAGGGGTTCCTGGCACCCCTCCTTGTTTTTCCCTAGGCCCTCTCCTGGCTTCCATCCCATCTTCTGAAGGAGCGTCATTCCCATACCACTTCGAACAGGGGTGGCTGTCTGCAGTTGGTCCTGTGAATCATGATGTAGTTCAGTTTTCGTTTCAGGCAGATGAGAAAAGTACTTTTTGTTTAGAAAAGTAAACTTGGCTTGAGGTTTAGATAATATACCAGTACATTGGTGAGACTATCTTTACAAGTGACTAGGATAAAAATATACTCTTTGTACACAAATAAAACTGAAAAAGGAAAGAAAATATGACCTTTCAACACACAGCCATAACCAAAATGTCAGAGATTTAACATAGAACTTAGATAAGTACCAGTACAAATATTTACAAACCATTGGATCATATTATCAGGTATGTAAATAGAAAGTCAAGTAGTATTTCCCTAAAAACCATCTTGAAATGGTTTTGAAGCTGAAAAAGGCGACTGTGAAATGAAATATTTCTTCTCATTTGTCTTCAATATATGGAATGTCATTGGATGAAAACCCTCTAAATATCCAACACTGACAGCACTCTATGGTACATCTCCACAGATGTTCTTGCGGAGAGCCTTTAGAAAAATCTACTCACCACAGCGCCTGTAGTGCTGCGACCACCTTAGAATTACAGAAGGCATCTGCTGTAGGCTCCAACTGTGTTTCTAAAAGCCTGAAACAAACTCTCAGGTGGTGGACCGCGCAGCACAATCGTAGCTGACACTTTCCATGCCTCACCATACAAACACTTTATTGGAATGCCACAACAGGCAACTTACATTCCGCCGGCTACCTGAATCACTTGCGCTGTTGCCAGTGAAATCAAGACAGCTGCTAGAAGGGAGAGGCATGGAGTGTCAGATACTGTATCTACTTGTAAAGTGATGCCATTGTGCTGAGCATCCAGAACAGCCACAGAATCCACCTCCATTAGCAGGAAGTGGTCTGAGGCTGTTCACAAACCATGGTTTGCACCTGAAAATTTGTCACAGGCTAATGCTAGAGAGCCTCACAGTAGTACTCTACTCTGAGGGTCTCTAGCTACAGTCTTTTACAGTCCATAGTTAACACGTAGTCCCTCCCCTTCCAGTGCCCACTATTAAAGTAGCATAGCATGTGATTTCAGTCCGTGACAGTTGAGCAACCAGAAACATTTCAAATAGAGTTTGAAATTGAATCTTTCCTATAATAACAGTTGAATCAATTCAAAACTTCAGGACTGGAAACATCTCCAATTTCTTAAAAGGCAGACGTTTTTAAAAGGTTGGTAGTCAGTCCCAAAACGAATTCCTCACACACAGGAACACACAAGCATACACAAACCCGAAATAAAATTATCACAATATGTACCTTCAAAATTAATTGAAGGAGAGATGTGACTCCATCTCATTTGATGGTGTATATTTCAAAGAAAAGGGAACAATTGAACAGATTTCAAAGATACGGTGCACTGCTTTCTTCACAGCATTCACAATGTTAGAATCATTGCTTTGGGATCACTTACTTTACGAGCCCATGCCTGAGCACCAGATGCAAGCTGCTGGGGGGTCAGGGGCCGAACTCCGGTGTCACCTGTATACTGTCCAGGCAATACATTGCTCCAGCCATACATATGCTTGAAACAAAAACAATAAAATAATAATAATTTTACAAATTAAAATTTACTTAACATTGTAAAAATTAAAAGTACACTCACATCTCTATACTGATTATGTTCACTATCATGTTTCCTTCTCATTGCTGCTAGCCTTTCAGATACCAAGGTCCCAATGTCGATCATCTGAGAAAAGACAGAGGATTAGGAACATAAATACAGAGAATCGGTGCTCAGGTACTTAGATTGAATCTTACATCAGTCGAAGGCGCTGATGCTGAAGTTGGAACAGGATCGACTGGTTTTGCGGCTTCAATAGCCTTCAAAGAAGATGATTTTTTATCATCTTTCTTGGAAGGAGGAGCAGGAAGTGCGAGTGGGGTAGGAGTAACAGGAATCCATTCACTTTCTACAATAATAAATACCAAGTTACATGCATTGATGTTTTCCCCATTAAGTTCATTGAGATTAAGATTTGCTGATCAGAAAATAAATTTACCAGTTTTACGATGCTGCTGTCCGCTTGAAACAGGGAACTGGATGCGAAGTTGTGATGATTCTACAGTCATCTCTCGTGACGTTTTACAAGGTAATGGTACAGCATTCTAACAATGGAGCAGGAAGACACAAATAAGAAAACAAGAAACACTAAATTTACAAATTCACTAAAATTATACTCAAAATTAAAAACCCACCTTAATATTCATTGAAATAAATGATGGTCGATCCTTTACTAAGAAAGGATGATGGAATGCCTTTTCAGAATCACTGTCCTCTGACCCACTTAAGCTTGAGAGTTCACCCATGTTTTCTCTCTTGGACAATTCCTTACAATACTCTGCACAATAATGATAAATAGTTCATTATAATGCATGATTGAAACCAGACATGCAGAACATGAAGATCACTGAAATATGTACCTGTGAGCTCATCCACCGTTTTAGCAGCATTTTTCTCAGGTTTACTAGTTGAGGACGCTGATGTTGAAGGTGGACTGCCAGCCTTCCCCAGCATACTAGGTGGCAGAATTCCTGCTTGAAGCATATTCATAGCGTTTCTTCTAGCAATTTCTAAAAGTTTTTTCTTATCAATGTGATCCCTTTTAAGAAATACAACAAAATTAAATAATCATTCATTAAAGAAGGACAAAAGGAAATTTATACTTGAAACTTACGGTCGTTTACGGTCTCTGGACCTTGATCGCCTATCTCTGCTATGCCGTCTTCTACTGCGAGATGAGCTTCTATTTCTACTTCCATGACGTGAGCGGCTTCGGCTGCGGCCTCGTCTTCTGTCTTTGCCATCCTTGTCCTTCCTGTCTCCATCCCTGTCCTTCCTTTCTCCGTTCCTTTCTTTGTTTCTTTCCTTGTCCCGTGATCTCTCTCTAGCTCGGTCTCTCTCTCTATGCCTATCTTTATCTCTTTCTCTCTCTCTGTGTCTGTCTCTATCTTTCTCCTTCTCCCTTTCTTTCTCCTTGTCTCTCTCTTTCTCCTTCTCCCTTTCTTTCTCCTTGTCTCTCTCTTTCTCCTTGTCCTTATCTTTTTCTTTCTCCTTTTCTTTATCCTTGTCTCGATCTTTCTCCTTATCCTTATCCTTTTCTCTATCTTTCTCCTTGTCCTTATCTCTTTCTTTCTCTTTCTCCCGGTCTTTATCCTTATTCTTGTCTCGGTGTTTGTCCTTGTGTCTACAATGATGGTCCTTGTCTTTACTTCGACTTCTGCTTCTATGTCTGGACCGTTTGTGGTGCCTTGAGCTTCGCTCTTGGCTATGAGATCTAGAAGAACAAAAAACAATATTGTTACTCTATTTATACAATCAAGTAAGTAAATGAATTATTAAAAAAAAATATATTGTAGTTTATTTGATACTTACCTCTTGGATATTTTTGGATCGTCATTGGGTTTTGCGCTAGGTTCTGCTGGTTCTCCACCCTCTACACAAACACAGAATAGCAAAAGATAAGAAAATATTACAACGGTAAATCAAACAGAAACATAGGAACAAGAAAATACCTGAGCCTAGACTGGGAGCGTTACAAGCATCCTCAGAGAGATCACTTGCAGTCTTTTGAGAAGAACTATCAGACAGTTCCCCCTCCTCATATTTCTCTGCCTTAGCTTTGGCCTGTTCTTCAACTTCTTTTACTGTCGCTTCATAAACAGAGCTGAATTTCAAGTCTTTGATAACAATTTTTCCCATTGCAGGCTTTGCTTTGTCTGGGGAAACAAAAAATTGAAGGTACAGAAATAGAATTGATTTCAACTTCAAAATGCCAAACAACAAAAAATCAAAAGAAGAATAAAATTGAAAACTAAAACATCTGAACATGAAAAGATTCTGTCTAAGAAGAGTACCAGTTGCTATCTTGTCAAAGCTGGAGTGAGGAGCCATGTCAAAATTCCATCACATGTTTGGTTGCTATGGAAACTACAAACCACAACACTGCCCTGTCCTACAAAATCAATACTAATTCTTTGCAAATATGTGTCAAAAAAGATAAACAATGCAGTGATGATCCTCAAGAAACTATCTCAAAAAGATTTGGCTCAAATAAGGACAGCGTGAATAATTGATTGACACCAAGTTGATACCACAATTTTGGATTGCGCATGCCGAAATTTTTATTTTTATTTTTATCCAAAACATCAACAAACCAATGAAACCTTTCTCATACTCACCAATTTTGTCATCACCAGCTTCTGCAGGTTTTATACTTTCAAAACCTGAATTGTCTTCTTCGGCCTCCTTTCTCAAGGCTGACAGGGAAGGTGGTGATGGGCAAGTGACAGATGTTGACGACACTTCATTTGTTTCAGGATCAGCATGTCCATTAACTTCCTTCTCCGTTTTGATCTCAATAGTGGGTTCTTTAACAATATCTTTTGTTTTAACAATCTCGTTAGTTGAGTCCTTCTCTGAATCACTGATCGGTTCTTTTTTAACTACAACAGTTGGGCTTTTGCTGTGTCTTGAACGTTTCCTGGGCTTATGCTCATCGCCACTGTCCATGTCACTGCTTTTTCTGCGATGTTTCTTCTTAGACTTGTGTTTTTTCTCCTTCCGCTTATCGTGTTCATTCTCTGAATCAGAGCTGTAAACATCATTGTTTTCTCCACTTAATCGTCTTTTACTTTTGCTCTTTTTCTTATGTTTTTTCTCCTTTTTATGCTTCTTTTTGTGTTTCTTAACTGTTGATTCATTTTCACTTTCATCTTGAGAAGCTATAAGTGACTCAGGAGGCTCCGCATTAAAAGCCCCAAAAAGTTCCGTCAAAATCTCATTAGAGGATTTTGAGGGAACATTACTACTATCTTCTTTAGAGGTAATAGCAATGTTCCACAGTTCCTCAGCTGGTTCGCTGCTAGAAACTTGATCCTCTTCTGCTTGTGCCATAGCAAGGTAGGCAGAGGTCCAGACTGTGCCTTGACAAGTGACAAAGTGCTCTCTCACCACAAACTACCGGACTTCTTGGCGGTGCCGTGGTCACGTCAGGGGAATTTCTTGACAGGCATGCGGACATCAAACCAAGCCAACGGGCAACGGCGTGTGGAATTGGCTAATTTTTTACCTTACCGGTCGGAATGGGACCACTTAGGTTAACTCCCATTTTCGACGAAAAAGGGTACAGGCAACACACTTCCACACTAAGTGCACTCACACCATTGAAAACAAGGCTCTAGATTGCAAAGATGTGGTGTACAAACGCACAAAAAGTGGTACAAACAAGAATGAGCTGAATGAAACCAAACAAAACCCTAAACCCACACCCCAAACTTGCCCCAAAACTGATTGTAAACGAACGATTGTGATTAGTAGGCGAGTACGGACGGAGGGGAGGGGAGGGGGTAAGTTGTTGGTTATGAGAAACTTTGAGGAACGCCGTAGCGTAGTTCGAAACGTGGCCGCAAGATGACTCTGCTCGGCGTCAGCGGGGGACCGAAGCTAAACGAACAGAAACAACAGAAGTCAGTTGCAGACTTGCGCTCTGCCAAGAAACACGCGTACGTCGCGATCCTCGCCGCGGACGTGGAGTCTATACGCGCCGCTCTGTTTGTTGACACCTGTTGCTGGCGTCGGCAAGAACCAAAGTGATAGCATTACAGCATCGCTGCTGACAGTGCTGCGAGTGTGTGAAGGAAGTGAGGAGGCTTCGAGAGTGTGTGCGTGTGAGTGAAGTGTGCGGCCGTTTCGTGTGTCGTTGTGACGGAATGCAATTAATAGAATAGTGTGCAAGTGTTCCGTGAATAAAACCCCCCCGGATTTTGGATACACGTCCATTTTTCGTCGGATAGTTGCAACGAGGAAAGGTGAGTGGTAACCCAAGCCGATTGTTGACTCGGAATTTGGTTTGGTTTTGCCGGCTCGACGGCTTTCGGCGCGCCGCGCTCCGCTCGCCAGGCAAGTTGGAGAAGAGAGAGACAGAAGAGGAGAGATGAAACGTAGCAGCGTACCCGAGATGCCGCGCCGAGCCGAGCCGAGCCGAGCCGAGCCGAGCCGGCCTGAGCGCAGCCGAGCCAGCGGGAAAGACCGGAGCCCGGAGCCGAGCCGAGGCCGTGCGGACTGGAGCCAGCGGGGCCGGGACGGGGGGAGTCAGGGGGAGTTGGAGTTCGCGGTCCATTGACCGCCCAGCCCAGCCCAGAGGTCCAGAGGCAGCTCCAGCTCAACTACCTGCGTCCAGGCTGCGTCCCTGCGTCGGTCTGTCGGGCTCGGACGCCCCCGGCCCGTGTCCTTTGCACCTTTGCCCTGTCTGTCTCTCTCGCACCTCCTCGGAACGCCCCGTGAGTGCAATAGCGACAGAGCGAGGACGAAAGCGCTGTTCGGAAGCAGCCTTGCCTGCTCCGCCCCTATCCTGCAAGCACTCCCGCCCCTGCACCCGCACCCACTAAAGCTAGCACGCAGTTTGCCAGGGGATAGTGATTCCAGACGGCATTCCGGAGGCGAAAAAGGGATGCATTTGGTTCTGCCGCCGGGGATGTTGTCGGTTCGCTGCGAATTTCGCCCCCCCCCCCTTTTCCCACTCGAGAAGAAATTGCCAGAACTGCTGGACGACCATCTCACTCTTCTGATGGACTTGCAACTCCCGAGAGAAACGTTAACAGAGTACCGACCAATAGGTTTCGATCACAAATCACCTCCCGAATCATCTCCAGGACGCGTGCGTTTTGCGCGTGGGCTGGTGCGTCGCAACGCGCGTTCAAGTCTCTGGGGGCGCGTCGCGGAGGAGGTCAAGGAGGTCGAGGAACACGCATTGTCGGGGAGGCTGCGGGGGAGGAGCCGTGTCGAGACGGGCGGACGGACGGCGGCTGCGTATACTATGAGATTGAACGCTCTCCATTTGCGTAACGCGCTCGCCGCTCGCGTGCGCGTCCTGCTCCTGACTGCGAAAGTGGTTCATTGTGAAATGAGCGTCCACGTCGTCCTGGCCGCCCTGCTCGTATGTGCGATGTTACACGGCGGTTCCCGCGCCCGGTGCAAGCAGTGCAAGCAACACCGGCGGGGGGGATCCTGGCCGAGGGGGCAGGAACGCGAAGGCTGCTTCCGAGCAGTGCTTGTTCGCCGTCGCTCTGTCTCTCTCGCACTCGCAGGGCGTTCCGTGTGGGTGCGAGAGAGACGGCGGCGGGGCGCTGGCGGCTTGGCCGCCGAGGGGGCGTGGGAGCGGAAGGCATCTTGTGGGACTGGGGCGACTTGTGCGGCGCCGGGAGGGCCGGGCCGGCCGACCCCGTCTGGGGCCTCGTGCATCGTGGCCTCGCTGCGATGGGGTGGGAGACACACTGGGAGGGGGCGTCCGTTGTTTTTCGCGGAATGTGAGGCCACCGGAGAGGGGCTGCAAGGCTGCAGTGTCGTCCCCCTCCCCCTGCCGTTGGCTCCGGCCGCGCCAGCCGCGCCCCCAGAAGCACGTGGTGGTGTCTGTCGCCCGCCCCGCCCCGCCCCGCCCGAGCCATCTGCAGAGGAATGCGGTGTACGTGTCGCGCGGTGTACGAATGCCTGCGGTAGGGGGCCAGGAGGGGCTTGGAGGGGCCCGGGGGCCGGGAGGGGGCTGGCGTGCAGTGCGAATAGGAAAGCGTATTCCGGAGCACGGCGTGGAGTGCACGGAGTCGACGGAGTGGAGGAAGAGGAACAGGACTGTCATGCCGTGGGCGTGGCCGCGTGGCCGCGTGGCCGGGGAGGGGGGCAGCACAAGCAGCACGCCGCCAGGCCGGCAGCAGCACTTTGTAACTTGTAGCGCCGTTTAGCCGCTCGGCCCGAGACGCCCTGCGACGCCGCGACGCCGCGACGCCGCGACGTGGCCGATGATGACGCCGCGGTCGGGCTGCTCGCTGCTCGGCTTGATGAGCGTCGGAATTCGACCTTGACAGGTGTCGAGGCCGTGGGGATTACAGGTGGGGGGACTGGCCGTCCCTCCCCCAGATTCATCACAGGCCTGCCGGCCGGCCGGCGAGGCGAGGCGCGTCCACGAACGGCCGACCGGCCGACCGGCCCAGCGGACCCCGGGGGCCTCAAAGGCCTCAAAGCACATGATACCGCTACGGGCCGGCATGGCGTGGCGCGGCGTGGCGTGGCGGCGTGCCGCGAGGCAGGTGGCGCCGCCCATCTTCCCGCCGCGGCGGCCGCCCGAACTAACCGTGTCGTCGGCCCTAGAGCGCGCAGCCCGGCGCAGCCCGCCCTGGATGAATGGGTGCTTGAATGGGACGGGCAGCCGCCTGATTCCGAAGTAAGGATCCCCTCCGTCGCTCTGTCTCTCTCGCTCCCCTGCGGAGTGCTCCGCGAGTGCGACAAAGACAGCGACGATACGATCCGTGAGTCGGCAGGCAGGCAGGGCCAGGCGGGGCGGCGCACTTTCCCGATGCCGATCTCGGCGGTCCTCGGGGAATTCGTGACGACAGGCCGTGGGGCCGAAGGGGGCCGACGGGGGCCGCGTGAGATATCAAAAGGGGACCGCGCTTTGGCAAAGCCTGGGCGAAGCCTTTCGGTGCTTCGCGGCCCGCGTGCCTCGCGGTGCTTCGTGCTTGGCGTCGCTTGCTCCAGCCGGCAGCCTCCAGCTCGAGGCTCCTGGAAGGGGCGGGCCGCGCGCCGGCCGGCCGGCCAGGCAGGCCCAGGGCCGGGCCCTGGCGATGCGCGGTGCGCGGTGGACGGCCGGATGGCCGATGCGCGGCTCCGCGGCTCACAACCTGTCTCTGGATTGCGGCCGGGGCGCGGCGCTGCGCTGCGGGGCGCTGCGGGACTTGGCCGCGGTGCAGGGTATTCTCTCATCCTCGAACCGGGCCGGCCAGGCCAAGGGCCAGGCCCTCACCAGGACCGCGTCGTTCTGTCTCTCTCCCTCGCACCCGTGCGGGACGCTCCGTGAGTGCGAGCAGTGCGAGAGAGATGGAGCGTCGACGGCACTGTTCGGAACCAGGCTCCAGGCCCACCAGGCCCCCCTGACGGATGGGAGGTACCCGCAGCGATCCGAGGAGGAGGAAGAGGAGAGATTATGGGTCCTGTGGCTGGGTGCCTGGCTGCTTGGCTGCCTGGCTGGCTGGTCACTTGGATGGCACTGCAGCCAGCTCGACGGAGTGAGCATGCAAGGCATGAACGGGCAGTGCTGGCTGGGCATGCCTTGCTCCTGCTTTCCCTGCCGCCCAGGGTACAGTCCCATTCAAAAAGACGAAAACTTAAGAAACTGATAGGAAAAATGAAAAGCTTGGTTTTGAATGTTTTGGCTGGACGTACTTTGAGCGAGCCGCCGTCTGGCTGGAGTGGCGTTGAGTAGAATTTCGAGCGCCATCGCGCAAGACAACCTTAATAAGTTATCGTGGTTATACCATCTTTACCTCCCTCAACTTTTTCATCGTTCCTCTGGTGGCCGCCGTTATCACGATGCGCACGACGTTGCCGCGCCTGCGCTGATTGGAGCCCCAGAAGAGTGTAATTGGTGGAGTTAGAATTTCGACTTTTTCATGCGATGCTCTTGCGCCGCGCCGCTTTTTTCTGCATCCTCGACTTTTTTTTAATTTTTTGAAAGTGTATAGCGCGGCGCTTCTTCCCTGCCGCAATGACTGGATGCTTTCTGCGGCGCCGCGGCTGGCTGGCTGGCGAGGAGGTGTCGGAATAAGGAGGTGAGGTCGATTATGTTTGACATTTGCTTTTCGATGCCGCGGTCGGCGAACCAACTCGCGCCGCACGCCACGCCACGCCACGCCTCGTCCATGGAATGATGGGCGAGCGCGGTTTTTGCCCGATAATGACGGCTCCCTTGGAATGAATGGGAAGCCCACGGCGGCGGCCCCGCGGCGTTTGAATCCGCCGAGTGGATTTTCAATTACGAGGCTGCGGGTTCAAACGCCTCGCGCCGCGCCCTGGCTTGCGCCCAAGGCTCGCGGAGGGAGAGGAAAACTGGGAATGTCGGAAACAGAAACTAAAAATGAAATGAGAATGGATTGTTGTTGGATGGAATGGGTTGCCTTATCACGAGCGGCCTTGCCGGTCCTGCCTCGACTTCGCGGCCTCGTTATGCATCGGGCCGCCCCGCCAGGCAGCCAGCCAGTGGAGCAGGTCAGCGATTTGCATTTCGGAGAGGAGAAGACTGCCGCCCTGCAGACTGAGACTCTCATCGCCCTGTCTCTCTCGCACTCACGGGGCGTCCCGCACAGGTGCGAGAGAGACAGGGCGACGAAAACGACTCTCAGTCTGCTGGTATGTGAACGGTGTGGGGCAGAGGGCGACCAAAGAAACCCTTTGGGCGCAGCCAAAGGTGAGCAAGGCGAGGGCCTTGAGAGAGGAGCCCAGAAGTACAGGTGAAATGGGTTGCCGGGGAAGCGAGCGTTCCGATTTTGTCCTGACAGTAAATTTTCAAAGAATGCTGGTGCAACACTCTGAGGCCCAAATGAGTTACGTAGATTGTGCACGGCACCTGGCGACCGTGCCCACAGTGTGCCCACCGCCACCGCGCTGCCGAGGCGTTGAGTCACTGCATGCCTGCGGCCTGACTGCGGCCTGCGCCTCTTGTGCACGCCGATGGGCAAAAACGATTGCAAATTAAAAACGGGCGAATGGGTTCGGCGAGCGGTGTTTTATTTTGGCTATGCTGACGGCATGCCGCGGCGCGGCGGGCCTTGCCGGTATCTCGTGGACGCCGCGCCACGCCGCGCCACGCCGCGCATGGCTTATCTGTCGACGCCGCCGCGATGCCTGCGAGTACCGCGCAGTGTACGATTCGCCGGCTACACCAGAAGTGGCGCTTGATGTCACGGGCACGGGGACTGACTGGTCGGGGCCCGTCCTAAAGCCCCAAGCCGAGCCCCGGTCCGGTCCACTGCCCTGCGTCGCTCTGTCTCTCTCGCACTCGCAAGAGAGACGACGTGCGCGAATCATTCTTGGGTCCGGCAGAGTCATGAAGACGGTGGGGGGCGATTTGGCGCGAAATCTGCCCCACAGGGGTCCCTCTGCTCGTGAGTCCCACGTCGCGGGCACGTGTCTAATAACGACGGGTCGTAATGACAAAGTGTAATTGATTTTTTTAAAAACTTTTTTTTTTTGCGTGCTGGTGTTAGTGATGGTCATTACCCCACCATAGCGACGCGGCTGATGACTGACGTGTTGACGCCTAGCCCCGACAGGGAGCCGAGACTGGGGATTGGAAGTGTTAGCCGGGTGACAGCTCTGGCCAAAGTCCTGCATTCTGCGTGTTTCGAGGGACTGTCCAAGGGCGTACGCTTCAGCGGCGGCGTTGGAGGAACAAAACTTCGTGGCGTTTTCAGAAAGCTTCTTCAAAACGCTGCGCTGACTGACTGCACGGGCGGGGCGGGGATTCGGTTTGTGTTACGGACGGGCGGAGTGACGGCCGCGTGTGTGTGTGTGTGTGCGAGTGAGTGTGTGGGAACCAGTTGAGGCTGCCATAAACACCACGTGGACCACCCCGCGCCAACTGCTGGCGTGCTCGCTCCACTCCAGGCCGTCCAGACCCTCATCGTCCAGACGCTCCTCCTCGGCCTGCTCGTGGAGGGCGGGCGTTCCGGCGTTACAGTACACTGTGAGGCGCGGCGGGGCGTTTGAATCGCCGCCCCGCGGGCCGCGTCGCGCCCTGCCTCTGGGAAGGGACGCGAGGGAGAGAGAGACGGCACACTGTAGTCGTCGGAGTGAGACTATGTCCGTCCGAGCGCGTAAGTCCGTTTTGCATAATTGGCCGGGCCCGCTTCGCCCGCTTCACATCGCGTCAAGCAGCGGAAAGCACTCGGCCCGACTCGGCCATTGTTGCGAGATTAACGGCCGCTAAGTGGATCGCGGCACTCTAGACTTCTAGTCGGGGCGTTTCAGTCACTTTGGCGTAGGCCTAGCAGTGCGTCAGTGTGCAAGGCAGTCGGAACTGGGCGCAGTGCAGTGCACAGTGCAGCGGCGTAGCGGCCAAAGGTCGGGTATCGGCCCGGCTGATAACTCCCATCACACGGACGGACACTCACACACACACACACACACACACACACACACACACACACACACACACACGCGCGCGCGCACAGAGGCGCGGACGTGCGTGTCGGGCCCGGCCGGGCCGATACTCAAACAATTTGCTCTTTCTCAGCATCCTTGTGAGAGCGTGGGAAGAAGGCCCAGTGGAAGTAGCGGCCCGGCCGCGGCCCGGCCAAGGGCCCGGCGTGTTCCCCGCGGAGGGCGCGTGGTGGACGTGGTGGTGCGTTGCAGATGCCCCAGCCAGATGCACGCGAGGCCCCCGAGAGCCTCCGAGAGTTGGGACCAGAGAGCCTCAGTTGGGACGCCGCGCCGCGCCGCGCGAGTGCCAGAGAGACACGATTCCCCCGCATGGCAACTCGGGGACTCGTCCTGCGGGGTTCGGGCCTCTGGACCCTCTGGACGACGCCGTGGTCGTGGCCGTCGTCGCGGTGGTGCTGCTGGTGGTGGCGGACCGCCGCGCCACGCCCCGCCACCGCGTGTCCGTGCCGGCCGTGCCGGCCGTGGAGCCTTGGAGGCTTTGCCCAAGGTCACAACTCGCGGGGGGAGGGGGAGGGGGAGGGGAGGGGGAAGTGTTGAGGTGTAAGAGGGGAGTGGCGGCGAGCCCTCCGTGCCTCCGCGCCGCGCCGGGGCTGGGGCTAGTGCCCCTCCTGCCTGTTTTTCTTTGATCCTCTCGCCAGATTGCCATCGAATAAAACCCTCTCCGGTGCATAAAAATTGATGGCTTTTCGATTTGAAATCAGACCAGCTCGGCTCGGGGAGTATATGGCCTGGCGGGGCCCGGCCCGGTCATTATTGTAAGGTGGCCCCTCGCCCGGTTGCGTCCGGGTCCGGAGGTCCGGATGACCTTGGCAGTGATGCACGCCGATTGCCGCCGCGTCTAGGGTTGCCGACTGCACCAGACTGCCCACGGAGCACAGTGGGCCAGAAGACCGGCGGAGGCGGCCGGAATTCTAGTCGCGCTTTGAGCTCCAGAGTTTGGTAAACAGAACGTGTGACCCCACTAATGGATTCCTCGTTCGGAGAGCAATCCATTGGCGGGGCCACACGTTCGATTCGAGTCCCATTTAGCGACGCTGGAGCTCAAAACGCGTCTGGAGTTTTGGCCGCCTCCTCACTGTGCGGTTCCGACTTCCCTGGAAGTGACGCGGGCGGACGGGATGGGTTCGGATGGTTGGCGTCGACGTTGTCTCGGACGTGTTCCTGAATGGAGCGTCGCGCCGCCCGCCGCCTCTTTTGTGAGCTGCCTTGCGGACCTTGCGACAGGTTGCCGCCGCTGTACACTGCTGCAAAATGATAAAACGAAAAGAAAAGCGGAGTCTTTTTCTAGCAGTGTGAGCATTCCGATCCGGCCGCAGAATGCACGAGCACACCGTCGTGAATAAAGGCGACTGGCACGAGGCAGCAGCCTCACAGTGCAGTGGCGTGGCAGTGGCGTGGCGGTACCGCGCGGCGCGGTGCTTCGCTACCGATACTTGGGCCGTTTTTTTTGTCGCCAGTTTGCTCCTTTTTGGCGCCTCCAAGCACCGGCGTGCCATTCTGCCTCATGGCCTCGTGGTTCGCGGCGCTCTGTCTCTCTCGCTCTCCGACGCAACGCCCGCAACGCCCCGTGAGTGCGAGAGAGACGGAGCGACGCCGTGGCGTTCGGTTGACGTAACGACTTCCTTCCTGCTGGCTCCCTTTCAGAATCTCGAGACGCGTTTCGGATTTGGAAAAAAAAATGGTGCACGAAAGAAAATAAACTGTGCTGTGGACTCTAGTGGTCGCGGTCCTTTTAGGGGCTTATGCCCCCTCTCTCCGACTGCAGGGCCCCTCAGCCCTCGTAGCCTTAGAACGGCTCTGTACTGTAGTATGTACTGTGTCCGTCTGTCTGCCTGTCACGCTAACGGAGCCTACGCAGTCTCCACATGGCGTGCGCGCGCAAGTGTAAAAATAAAGCTACGCCTTCCTGATGCCCAGTGTGTGTAACTGACTGCGTGGTGGTAGCATATAAGTGCACTTACTCCGCGTCCGTTGTGCACTGTGAAAAGAAGCCGCACTTCTATGAGGGCTTTCTAGTACCGTTCGATCGTGTTTCGATTAATCGATCACCTCTGGATGGTGGTATTTTTGCCGTGGGTTGGTGAGGTCATGGGTGGAGGATGCCTTTCACGTCACGCGGCTTGACATGACGTGAAGCACTTTGGCACTCTTTGTCAAGCAGACGTACATGGGTGTCCGCGAGTGAGGCTGGCTGGCTGGCTGGCTGGCCTGGCTGACAGACACGCGGACAGGAGTACGGCGTGGTTCGGCGCGGCGTGTGACTTGTGAACCGACTGGGACACCCTCCCCACCCTTCGAAAATGGTTCCCGTTAAGCAGTAACTAGGACCGGTTCTAGAGGCTACGGGCGCGCCTCGGCCGCCTCGGCGTGTGGCTCGTCGGCTCGGCCGGCGGGCCCTCGTCGCCCTGTCTCCCTCGCAGCCCCTCGGCACGCCCCGGAGTGCGAGAGAGACAGAGCGACGACGCCACTGTTCGGAATCGAACCCACCGCCGCTCCCCGGCGCCCCGAGGCCCTCACGCGGCCAATCAGAGCGCTCGCTTTCGAATTTGCCGCGAAAAGCGAGGCCCCTGATTGGTCGCTGGAACGGTGCCGCCACGGCGCCGCGCGTCAGGTTGACTGGCTGGGTCGGGTCGGGTCCATGTCGGGTCAGTGGCCTGCTGGCACCCAACCCGAGTGATTAAAGATGGACTCGATTTTTTTGGAATTTTTGTTTTGGAATGGAGAGGTTGTTTGTGGCGGCCTGGCGGTGCACAGTGGGCCAGAAGACCGGTGGAGGCGGCCAAAACTCTACACGCGTTTTGAGCTCTAAAGACGCTTAATGGGACTCGAAGCGAACGTGTGCCCACCAAGGATCCTCGTTTGGATGCAATCATTGGTGGGGTCACACGTTCGGTTCAGCCCCTGCCGACTCTGGAGCTCAAAACGCGTCTGGATGGCCGCCTCACCGGCCTTCGCTTTGGATGTTGCTGCGGGTTGTGGCCGCCGGCGCTCTCAGGTGGCGAGCACGTGCCACTCCACCGAGTGTCGTGCTTCCGGACCACGCGACGGCTGACCACCTGGACCGGCCAGCACGACCAGCAGACTGATTTCCAGCCGCTTTCGTCGCTCTGTCTCTCTCGCACTCGAGGGGCGTGCCGTACCGGTGCGAGAGAGACAGAGCGACGAAAACGGCTCTCGGAATCAGTCTGCAGCACGGCGAGCACGGCCCCCGAAAGGCCCAATCCAGCTGACTCGCGCGTCCCGGACACGCGGCACATCCTGCCGGCCTGCCGCCGGCCCACTGCGAAGAGTCGTGCGTCGTGCTGTCTCTCTCGCACTCGCGGGGCGTGCCGAGGGGGAGCGAGAGAGACTGCCGTGAGTCAGCGAGGCGTGATGCGTGCGTCGCTGCGTCGCGCCGGCCGGCCTATTTTTGGGCAAAATGAGCGCCGTGCATCCGGCATCCGCCTCGCGACCCGCTCCGTGGCCCGCCGGCCTGCCCCAGGCCCAGGGCCCAGGGTGCCGCTGTCACCGCCACCCGCCCCGCCCCGCCCTGCCCCGCCCCGCCCCGCCCCGCCCCGCCGATCAGGACCAAAATAGGAGGCTGCAGGGGGCCTCAGACAACACGTACGCGCGCAGGACTCCGACTCTTACGGGGAAACGGGCCCTGGGGCTGGGCGCTGCGGGGCGGGGCGGGGCGGGCCGGGCCGGCATATCGTACGCGTTCAAGTTTCCAATCCCTCTACGTGATCGCCGTCGGTTCGGCTGTCCGGCTCGGACACTGCGCTTTGTGTGGCGCACACTGGGAATGAAAGTGGCAGGCCGGCGGTGGGATTCGAAGCCGGGCCCGCGCTGTGCACCTGGCCGTGTCGGCGATGACATCACCTCGCTGCTGCTCTGCATTGCTCTGCATTGCTCTGCATCCACATCGGGGCCGCGCCGTGCCGCGCCGGCCGCTCCCACGGTGTGCACTGTGTTTGTGGAGCAGGGACGCGACGCTACACTGTCGAGGCAAAGCGGGCCGCGGCTTGCAGTGTAGGTGGCCCTAGTCTCCGAGTCACGTCTTGTCGTGACGCGGGGCTGGAGATACCACGCGCCGCGGTTTTTGCTCGGACTGTACACTGTACACTGCGCACCTGGCGGCCGGGACGGCGCACTTGAAGTGGCAGGCCCAGGGCGCGGTCCCTGGACTTTACACCGCTCTCTCTCTCGCACCCTTACGGGGCGCCCCGAGAGTGCGAGAGAGACAGAGCGACACCGCCAGTGGCGCGGGGCAGGCCTGGCCGCCTTCCCCACGCAGCCACTCTATTTCCCCCATTCCTTTATATGCATACATCCAGCCGAAAAGACACCGCGCCGCTTGGCGGCTGGGAACCGCCAGGGAACCGCCAGGGAACCGCCAGGGAACCGCCTGCTGCGCGCCGTCGTCGCGTACAGTAGTGGAGTCGTCGTTTCGTCCCCGTCCCACTCACGGAGCACGCCGTCAGGGTGCGAGGGGGACAGAGTGATGAACCTCTCTTCGGGATCACGCGCCCGCAGACTGCTTCCGCGCGCGGCGGCCTGCGGTCTCTCTCTCGCAGCCGCAAGGACTCCCCGCGAGCGCGACAGAGGCAGAGCGACGAAGACGACTGTCAGTGTCGTCTCCGGGACGGACGGCGTCTCTTGATGTGGGTCGTTGGCGACGAATATTCCCAACACTTATCGCGTGGGCGGAGTGCACGGCGTACGTATAGTCACGTAGAGAGCGAGCGTCCGTATCGTAAATCATGCGACTCGGCGCGCGTCCTTGGTTAATCTGCCTACGTGAGTCGGCAGTACGCAGTGCGGTGTAGTTACGCCGCCGGGCAAAAAGCCAGGAAGGGAAGCTGTCAATCCCTGCCATGCCGCACTGCTGCACTGCGGAGGATGAATGAAAAAGTGGATGCGAGCGGCGCATCTCGAAGGAAGATGCAAGATGTGGATGCTACATGTTTTTAAATGCTTTTTTTGAGGAGTGTTTTTATTTTTCTGTTTTCGTGTCGCTGGTTGGTAGTCGTGTGGCTGCTGCATCCGTGTGACGCTTTCGTTGCTCTAGGTTTCCCAGCCTGCGGCTAGTCGCGGCTAGTCGCCGCTGCAGTGGAGTGGATGCATAGGATAGGGATTACCTGGGGCGCTGAGTGCCAACGAGGATGTGCCCCGCCCCGCCACACCACGCCCCGCCCCGCCCCGCCCGCCCCGCCACGCCCCGCCACGCCTTGGTTAGCGACGACCGGCCATCCTCCGGCCCGCGCCGTGCACTGTAACTGGCTCGCCGAGCCCGGCAAGTTGGACGCTTTCTTCGGGGCGTTCTTTCGGGACGCTTTCCTAACCCTCACACGCGAAAGGCGCAACGAGCCCTTAGCTGCGACCAGAGGTATTGCGACGCGCATCTGCCTGTCTGCTCGTGCGTCCGTGCGTCCGCGCTTTGCACCGCTTCGCACCGCTTTGCACGATGCGGCTAAATGGAGGCTTGCTTTCGACATGCTGGGTCTTGTTTTCGTTTTAAAATTAGAAGTAGCCGGAATTGGCGCGGCGGTTGGTCTGGCTATGCCGCTCCTCGCTGCGCCCCACAGTGGGCCGGAAGACCGGTGGAGGCGGCCAAAACTCGAGACGCGTTTTGTGAGCCCGAACGTGTGACCCCACCAATGCATTGCTCTCCGAACGAGGAATCCATTGGTGGGGTCACACGTTCGGTTCGAGGTCTGTTGAGCGACTCTGGAGCTCAAAACGCGCCTCGAGTTTTGGCCGCCTCCACCGGTCTTCCGGCCCACTGTGTACCCCCTCCTCCTTCCTTTCGGCCCGATTTGTCTTTCTCGGACGAGGACACTTTTCCGTCGGGTTTCGGCACACCCGTCCGCGTCAATTGGCTGCTTCTGGGAAGCGACGTCGCTCCAGCGGCCTGGAGTCTGGAGTCTGCAGCCCGGGGCGGCCTGGAGAAGGGAAGGCTGGAGTCTCGGGGCCGGGCGCGCCGAGGTGCCTGCGCCGCCGCTACCGCGCTCCGCGCTGCTTGGCGTTGCTTCGCACGGTCATTCGTAAATTATGATTGATTTCCTGCTGCAGATTAAAGGGGCGTGAGGAGGAAAGGGGGGGGGGGGCGAGAAATGAGCTCGGCGGAATTGATTTGTGCAGCGGCGGACTGATTCGCGCCGTCTCTCTCGCGCCTGCATGGAACACCCCGTGAGTGCGAGAGAGACGGAGCGACGAAAACGACTCTCGGAATGGGTCTGCAGTGCCACGTCCCGCAGGACCTCCAGGGCCTGGAAGGCGAGTTTCTCCCCGGGATGCGGCAAGGGCAGGCCGCGGCAGGCCCTTGCAGTGGCCGCTGCCTAGACTTGCAGTGTCGTGTCCTTGGGGACGCGGACGAGGACGTCGACGACGCACTCCTCGAGATGAGCGAGTAGTCCAGCCGAGTCCGGCGAGGAGACGCGGTTGGATGGATTCTCGTGCTGTCCAGCGAGCCGAGCCGAGCCGAGCCGAGCCGAGCCGAGCCGAGCCGAGCCGGGTCCTGCGTCGCGAGCTTCGCGGTGCACTGCCTCTGCGACAAAGCAAGGACGTTCCTGTCTCCTCGTTTTATTTGCCTGCTGTTTCCCTTACTTTATTTTTTTCTGCCCCTCCTAAGCCGCGCGCCGCGCCGTGGGATTTTTTTTTGCGACTTTTGTTG
Source organism: Thrips palmi (assembly GCF_012932325.1). Lineage (NCBI taxonomy): Eukaryota > Metazoa > Arthropoda > Insecta > Thysanoptera > Thripidae > Thrips > Thrips palmi. The sequence goes on from NW_023144634.1 coordinate 5,511,931, forward strand.
TTACTTTTTCCGGGCTCGTTGCGATTGAATGCGGGACGAGGCCACCGCGGATGTTGTTGGTTTTATTTGTGGGTGCGCGATACGGCACGGCACAGCCGGGCACTGCGAGCGCCGAGTCTGCAGGCCCGCCTGTTGCGCACCGCTGTGCGCCGGGTTGCCCACCCTCGCGCCGTAAGGGGCTCTCGCCGCAGCCAGTGTGGTGGCGTTGTGTGTTTTCCCCGTTCGTTTTGAGGCCTTTTTTCGAGTCCGTTCCGGGCGGTGCATCTTGGCGTTGGCCGCTCGAGTTCCGTGTCGATTGCCGCCTCGGCCGCGCACTCCGGAGTAAAGGTCGGACTCGTTAGCCGAGGCAGCGGATTCCCTGTGTCAATTATATGCGTCTGTCTGCGACGTGCGTGCTTGTTTGTGTGTGCGTGTGTGCGTGTGCGTGTGCGTGCAGATTGGCGGCATCGGCGTAGCCATTGGCGTACCTACCTGCCCCTCCACTGAATACCGCTACCATGCATACACTTTCCAGCAGACTGATTCCGAAAGTCGTCGTTTTCGTGGCTCTGTCTCTCTCGCACTCATGGGGGCCCCGTACGGGTGCGAGAGAGGCAGAGCGACGAAGACGACTCTCAGAATCAGTCTGCAGTGTGCCCCCGCATGGCCGAATTGCGTCGCGACGCTGTGCCGAGCTGCGATTCCGAAGAGTCGTGTGTCTGTCTCTGTCGCACTCGAGGGGCACCCCGTGTGCGGGCGCGGGCGCGACAGAGACGGAGCGACCGGCGACGCCAACACGGGGACGCCGTGGCGGCACCGCGCTGATAAGGAGGTGACAATTACCAGCCGCTCGCTCTCGCTGTTTGCAGCGGCATGGCCGAGTGTTGTTGTTGTTGGTGGTGTCGACAAGTGGTCACGCTTTGCGACCACTGTGGCGAAGTTGTTGTTGTTGTTGTTGGTCGCGATGTCGACGCGCTGCTCCGCGCTCCAATCCCGCTTCCGGCGCGCGGCTCGATGGCGGCGCTGTAATCCGAGACGCGCGGTGTGGGTTCGCACCGCGCCCCGCCCCGGCCCGCAATCCAGGTGCAAAGTACATGCAAATTCCTGCCTGCCGCGCTGGGGGCTGGGCCCCCCTCGGGCCCCTGCAGCCTCGTGGACGCCGCCCCGCGTTCAAGTCGCCGCCACACTGCAGACTGACTCGTCGCTCTGTCTCTGTCGCACTCGTGGGGCGCCCCGTGTAAGTGCGAGAGAGACAGAGCGACGAAAGCGTCTGCTGGCAGCGCTGCGCCTTCGCCGTCGTGGACGTCGTGGCCGTCCCGGTGGCGGCCGGCCGGCCGACTGATTTAGCACGCCTTGTTGTGCTTCGTGCCGTGGGCTTGCCGCCGCTGCTGCCCCGTCGCGCTGTCGCTGTCTCTCTCGCACTCGTGGGGCGTTGCGGTGCGAGAGAGACGGAGCGACGAATCGGTCCTTCGGAGCGAGGCGGCCGGCCGCGTGAGAAGCCGGCGGCGTGGCCGGTGATGTACTGCGCGTGACGCGGTTGCGTCGTCCTTCCCCCACACTGTATATTCGCAGTGCAGTGGGTGCGTGGGACGGGCACGGCGGCACGCTCTGCCCGGAAACGAGGGCCGCGGCGGCGTTGCCGTGGTGACCGTCGCTCTGTCTCTCTCGCACTCGCGGCCCGTCCCGTCGGGGTGCGAGAGAGGCCGGATGGGCTGCAGTGGAATGGACCGGATTCGGCGCCCGATCCGGCCCGTGGGTTTTTTCGACGGCCGCGTCTGTCTGTGTGTGTGCTCGGCGCCAGTTTAAAGTCCGTCAATGAGAGTGTACGTTTCTAATTACCAGACGGGCCGGTAGCGTCCCGTTTGAAAACTGCCCCCCGCTTGATAATATTTTTTATGAAAGCGGCGAGGCACTGGTGAGGCGTGGCGGGCGGCATGGGCGCATGGCGTGCTTGTGCTTCGTGGAGGGGCTCAGCCGAGCCGGTCCCAAGGATGGTCTCGTCGCCGTCTCTCTCGCGCCACTACGGGACGCTGCGTGGCTGGGACTGCGTCGGAAACGATCCTCCGGGCTGGCTGCCCTGGCTGCCCTGGCTGCGCCGCTGGACCTGGCCGGTCCGTGGCCGTCGGCGTGGCCGTCGGTGCCCCGGGGCACTAGTCTCGGTGGCGCCGGCCAGCCGTCCAGGCCGCGTGAAGGCAGAGGGGGTCCTCGGCACGAATCAAGTCATGAAGATTCCTAGCAAGAAAGTGAGGACGATTATCCACCGGCCGCCTGCATGCTGCCTGCACTGTAAAGTGGCTGGGGTGGGGGTAATCCGGCTCCATGAGCCTCTCATGATGCCGGGCCGGGTTGCCGGGCCCGTCTTCGGGTCGTCGGGGTGACCCCTTCCGGGACGAGTCCCCCAGGATGATCCTGACCCTGACACTGGCGGCCGCGGCCGCGGCGTGCACGTGGCCGTCGTGGCCCCCGGAGCGTGTCCGCTTGGCCGGCGTGCAGGCCGTGCAGGCCGCGCTGCTGCCTGTTCCCCGAAGTGAAACGCCCCGGCCGCGGCGCTCGCGCTCGCATCCCATATGCCCGGCCGCGCGGCCGCGTAGCCGCGAACGGGACGCGCTCACTGGTACAGGTGCTCCGTATGTTGACACACCTGTCGCGCGCCTCGCCGCCTCGCCGCCGTCTCGAGAGTAAAGCAATCGTGTGGCCCCTCTGAGGCGCCGTCGCTCTGTCTCTCTCGCACCGTCGCGGGACGCCCCACGGGCGCGAGAGAGACAGAACCCTATTCGGAATCAGGCTGCTGCCCGGCGGCACCGCGCGCTGCGATGATGGAGAGCTGGCATGAGCGTCTCCGTTCCCACACTCGGATTGGTGGAGCGGACCTCACACGGCGTCTGCCCCCCTCTCCCTCCCTCTCTCTCTGACTGCCGGCGAGATGCGGAATGGATGCAAGGCGAGACGCTAATTTGCCCGTTTCTGTTTGTTGCAGGTGAGCCGCGTGACAGTGCTCATGAGCCCCCGCCCATGGGCCCCACCGGCCCCGCCGAAGAGGACGGGCAGCTAGAGCGGCCAGCGCGCCCAGGGCGGCCAGGGGCGCGGCCCAGGCCCAGGCCCCGCCATGGCCATGGCCACGCAGGCCCAGCTCCAGGTAGCCAGCCGCCGTCATGACTCAGCATGTCCAGCACCCAGCACGGCCAGCACGCGCCCCTTGGACTCACTCTCGTTTTCTGTGCCTTCCTCACGGTTGCAATTATTTTTACACTGTAGAGCCTCTCGGTTATGAACTGTAACACCATGAAGTTTTAGTTAGTTTGTTTTCTTATCTACTTTCGCACTCACCGAGCTCGATCGGCTCTGATTGCATGAGTGCCACTTTCTCAGTTTCTTAGTTGACAGTTGATCAGTTTGTGTGTGCACCTTTTTAACTTTGATCGCATGGTAATTTTCTTGGTTAATTTTTCCTTAGTTTTTTTTTTTTAAAATTTTTGGTGTAGTAGATTTTTGCAGTAGTTTGGTACCTAATGAGTTTGCTAAAAAAAAATTGTAATGTGTGTGTGTGTTGTTTTTTTTTTTTTTCGTGTTTTTTAAATTTTTTGAAAGGTTTAAGACGCATAGCCTAAAACGACTCACACTCGACTGGCCCATTTCTGGCTCTTCACTCTTTTTGGCGTCGACATGCAGCTCATGCCCCGAGACCGTTGTATGCACACGCACTCTGCATCTAGAGAGTGCACACAGACGCGCTATCTGGCGGCCGATTACGAAACGACTCGCTGTTTGGCGCGGCCCCACCTGGGTCGAGGAGGCGAGGCAAACACACGGCGAGCAGACTGCACTAGACTCGAGCAGACTGCACTTGCTGCTCCTACACTCGAACCAATCGTCCAGTGGCGTGCGCTAAAATAGCAGTCGAGTATTTCGCGCCGGAGCGTGTTCCCCTCGGTGTCGCTGGACTCGGCACTCGTGTGAGGCCGCACAGTGGGCCAGAAGACTGGTGGAGGCGGACAAAGTTCCGGACGCGTTTTGAGCTCCAGAGTCGCTAAACAGGGCTCGAACCGAACGCGTGTGACCCCACCAATAGATTGCTCTTCGAACGAGGAATCCATTGGTGGGGTCACACGTTCGCTTCGAGTCCTGCTTGGCGACTCTGGAGCTCAAAACGCGTCTAGAGTTTTGACCGCCTCCACCGGTCTTCTTCTGGCAAATCCACTGTGGGCCGTGGTCAGTGTCGCGGGAAGAAGCGGGCACTGTACTGCTGCTCTGTGTGGACGGTCCGTGTTTGAGGGCCAACATCCGGTGCGGTGTGTGCCTTCCGCTCCCCGGGGGGATAAGCGATTACGCGAATGTGGCCGGTACGTGCGTACGTCCGTGGGTACCGCGAAACAGGCCCCACCCTGTGGTACGCCCTCTGTGTGCTCGGAGGGCATGGGAGGAGCGCGGCTTTTCCTTGTGTGCAGAGGAACGAGACAGAGTATATACTTTAGCCTTTAGCCGAAAGCGCGCGTAAAAAAGGGTAAAACAAAACTTTTTTTTTGGTGTGGCGCGCTTGTCTTCTAGCAGGTTGCGCCAGAAAACGGCTCCAATTACGTCCCCTTTTCCGCGCCGCGGCACTGCCCGGCACCGCCGGCAGCCAGAGCTCCCGAAGGCCCCGTGTAACGCGCGTGAAGGCGCGCCGTGTTCCGAGCCGTGTTCCCACGGGATGATCCGGGACTCCTGTCCTGTCCACCGGGCGGCCCTTTTCCATCCCAAACTATTCCGGTCTATCCCGGCCGACAGGTTGCACCGGGTACGCCACAACGCCACCGCGCCCCGAAAACCGGACACCTCTTGGCCCTTATCTGGGGATACTCTATCGAGCTCCTGGTCCTAGAAGAAGCTAAAAATAAAACAAACCAAATCTAAAAAAAAAATTTGGACAAATTGTTGTTTAGTAGTTGCTGTCGTCTATCAGTTCCAGTGTACTTTATGTGTCAGGGTGGCCAAGACGAAGTAGTAGTAAAATGGAGGAAGTATGATGCACCCTGGGAATGGGGATTCCTTTTTCTGCCTTTTTATTGTGTTTTTTTTTCGTATTTTTCTCACAGTTTCCTTGAGCATGGGATGCATTCTCACAATTAGCCATGTGCACTCGTGTACAGAGTAATCTTTGCATGGTTTTTAATGTCACGGCCACTTAGCGCGTGTGCGATCGTAACTTTAGCCTTTTTCCTTTACTTTATCGCCCTTGCCTTGATGCGTGCTCCCGGCGCCCCCCACTGACGTGTGCCTTCCGTTTTGCAGTATGAGCAACTTCTGCCGGGTGCCAGCATGAGTCAGCGCGAAGATGTGGCCAAGTTCGAACTTTCGCGCATTAAGGCGCTCCAGGAGGAGCGACTCCACATCCAGAAAAAGACCTTCACAAAATGGATGAACTCGTTCCTGCAGAAGGTGAGTCCCGCAATTTATTTTGATTTTTTTACAGGGTCGAAAATAGTTTGTAAGGTTTTAAAAAGTGAATGACAGATTTTTTAAAAATATGGAGATGGAAAGCAAAGGCTGGCGCCTACAAAGCCGCCCGTTGGTCCGGTCCGGTCCGGTCGCCATTCGGCAGCCAATCGGCCACTCGGCCGCGCCATGCCGCGATGCACCGCCGCCCTTTTAAATTTATTACCAAGTTTGGCGGCGCGTGGCGTCCACCGCCCGTTGTTTATGGTGATGCATGATGCATGCCCCGCTTTATCTATCTCATTTCCTCTCGAACGAGGAGGAGAAGTAGAGGAGGCCAGGACCGGACCGGTGCGAAAATAAAAACGAAGAAAGCACGTTGTTGTTGCTGCTGCTTTTGTTGTTGTTGTTGTTGTTGTTGCTGTTGGCTGATTGATGGGTCGGCCGAATGAATGGCGCGAGTCCTGCAGGACCTCGCCGGCGTGTGATGCTGCAGTTTCCTTTCTGGCTCCGCTGATGCCAATCCAGAGTCCGGCACTCTGCAAGCACACTGCGCCGCGTTGCGCGCCATTGCAGCGAAAGGGGGAGGGAGCTCACGAGGTGTTCCCTAAATCTTATCTCCATTGAATGGCGCACCCGCCCTCCCGTTTCTTTCCACTTTTTATTTTCTCTCTCTCGTGTTTTTGTTGTTGTTTTTTCTGTCCCCTCGGCGGGCGCGCGGCGGCGCGCTGGACCGCGGCACCGGGATGGGAGATGCCACGGCGGGATAGAATTGTCGCTCGGCCTTTCCTTCTCGCCTTGTTGCATCTAATTAATTGATCTCGTCAAATGGGGCTCGATGCGGCCGCGGCTCCATTTGATGGCGTCTGACCTCTCGCTCTCTATTTTGTTGTTGTTTGGTTCCCGTGCGCTGGCTGGCGGTGGGAAGGCACGCCAGGGCGCGCCGGGGCCCTTTCCCTTTATCAAGTTCGGTACTGCGCTAATCTGCGCCTGGCTGGCCTAGCCCCGCCTAGCCTAGCGGGACCCTCCGCGCCGCAACGACCAATAAAAAGGGGATTAAACCAAAACAGAGACGAGGCACGCGGTGCGTGCGGCGCAAGGGCGCGAGAAATTTTTCCTGCCTTAACGTGGTGTGGTATGCGGACATGAATATGCATGCGTCCGCGGTTGGTTCGCTCGCTCGCTCGCTCTTCGCGCTCCGATTGGCGGGGAATTTCTTCGCGCGGCAGCCAATGAGGGGCCGTTCGATCGGTGGCGCCCACTAGTGGCGGTACTCGATCGAGGTGGGGTGCACCGGAAGCCAAGGGAAAGTGCAGGGTGTATTTTTTTTACGGCAGCTGCTCTGGTCTTGACCGCGCCCCCCGCCGTTGTTCGGGGAGGACGCAAATGGGGGCGTTTCACGACGAAGATTGGCGATGTGTTGCGTTGCTGGATGTTTACCCTTTTCTCTCCGACTTTGCCGAAGTCATTTCTGCCCGCGCCCCGGCGCGCGGATCGCTTATCGGATGGCGCAGTTGAGCCCCCTTCCACGAGCGAAGCCCCGATTCCCCCCCCCCCTCCCCCTCGCAACCCCCGCGCCAAAAAGGATTGAGGCCGCCCGTCGGCGATGTAGCCCCCATCCCTTATCGCACGCACCTGTCGACGGCCTCCGCGCGACAGGCGGTGGAGGCGGCCGAAACTCTGGACGTGTTTTGAGCTCCAGAGTCGCTAAGCAGGACTCGAACCGAACTTGTGACCCCACCAATGGATTCCTCGTTCGGAGAGCAATCCATTGGTGTGGTCACTCGTTCGGTTCGAGTCCCATTCAGCGACTCTAGAGCTCAAACGCGCCAGTTTTGGCCGCCTCCACCGGTCTTCTGCCCCACTGTGCGACTACCTCCACGCGACGGCTTGCCCCGCCAGGTGTCCTGCAGCCCCTGCTGCGAACGATGTGTACACACTTGCACTGAGAGTACACTCCTTCCTCCCCGCGTCGATGTAGGTTGTGTTGCAGGTTGTGGAGTAACTTCTTTTCGAGGCGGTATTCTATTTTCGTTTCATTTTTTTTCTCGGTCCGGGGATGATGTGATTCAGCGGCGCATACCGGATGCAGTGTGGTGGCCGGGCCGTCGTTCTTTTGACGCGGCGCTTGGCGCTTGTTGCAGGCTGTGACGGTGCGGTCTGCAAGGCGTCGCTCTCTCTCTCTCTCTGCGCCCCGGCCCGGCCTGTGAGTGCGACAGAGACGGAGCGGGGCGGCCAGGTGCGCGTGCCGTGCCGGCGGCGTGCCGGGCGCGCGAAGGCCCGCGAGCAAGCGCCACTTTTACAGGCGCGTTCCGCGGGCCGCGTTCCGTTAAGTGCGCGCGCCGCGCGGGAATCGAAACAATTGCGGGCCGCGGCCGTGGGCTTTTAGAGCCCGGGTCTCGCTTCTCAGGACTGGGCGCTTCAACGCTTGGCTTTAGGACTGTGCAGTGCAGGCTGGATTCAAGACTGCTGCAGCTGTTCCAGGACGGGTCCGGGGGACTATGTCGGCTTACGGACTCAGTTGGCTCAAGCCCTATGGGGCCAAGAGAGGAAGGACTGGGTGAAAAGACTCCAGCTGCCTCCAGGGCTGTAGGCTCCAGGGCTCCAGGGCGCGCTTGGCCGACGTCGGCCTCCGTGTCGATGGACCATGACTGCGGCATCGCTGCCCAACCGTCCTCGAAAGCGTCTTGTCGCTGCCGAGCCCGGGGTGGTTGCCGTGCCCACCCGCCTGGAACCGTCCTGAAACCACCCTGGAATGGTCCTGGAACCGCTGCCGCAGTCAGTGTGCTCTCCAGGCTCCAGCGTTTGGGTTTCCTTTCCATCTCCAATGAAGAGCGGCGTTGAGGTCCGTCGTCGTCGTCGCGGCCCTTTGACTCCGGGGATCGGAACGCAAACAAACGCACCGCAATGAGGGTTTCGCCTTCGGGTCGTTGCCTGGTTGCTGGTGGGCTGGTGGGCGCCGCCTCGTGGGCGAGCACTTAGTCACGGTCGTGATGCCGTCATAGTTTCGCCTGGTTTCCACCACGACGGCGCTCGCCCGATGAAGCCTGCTATAGGTCGCCCGGCCTGAAGCCCTCCGGCGTCGACGTGTACGTCTCTCTGTCTCTGTCGCACTCATGGGGCTCTCCGTGAGGTTGCGAGAGAGACAGAGCGACGAACCGATCTTCTGAATGGCTCGGCAACGCGGCGATGCCGTCAGCGAGCGCCGAGCGGCCGAGAAAACAAAAGCTTAGTTCGCGCCGCGGTTCGCGTCCCTCCCCTCAGCGAAGCCGCCGCCGGGATTCGAACCCGCGTTCGAACCTCTGCTGCCCTCCCGCCCCGCGAGTGTGACGCGACGAAGGGACGCCGCGCGAAGCGTGAAGGGTTCGGTCGCGGATCGCATCGATCATCGAAGCTTGTTGTTGTTGTTTCCGCCTTTTTGTCCATTTTTTGCCGCTCTCCGTTTCCCGGATTTTGCATGGTCTGTTAGCCGTGTTGGAGCGCGCGGCGCGGCGTGACACCAAGGCCCTGCCGGCCGGGCCCAAGGCCGGTAACGAGGGACTCGAGGGACGAGGGGCGCGACGGATGACAGCGCTCTGTCTCTCTCGCACCCCCACGGGCCTACGGCACGCCCCGTGAGTGCGAGAGAGACAGAGCGACGAGGGCGCGGTGTTCGGACCCCTGTCGTAAGCCGGCCGGCCGGCGCCGTGGCGGCGAGCGGCGTCGAGTGCCGACTTGAGCGTTCCGCACGGACGGTCCCGCGCTGCGCCGCTGCGCCCTGCCGGCACGGTTAATCACCTTGATGGGCAGGATCATGAGGATCATGAGGGACCTGGCGGGCAGCCTTGTTCCAGGCGGGCCGGTGAGCCGACTCGAACCGAACGTGTGACCCCACCAATGGGTCGCTCTCCGAACGAGGAATCCATTGGTGGGGCCGCACGTTCGGTTCGAGTCCGATTGACCGACTCCGGAGCTCAAAACGCGTCTGGAGTTTTAGCCGTTTCCACCGGTCTTCTGGCCCACTGTGCGTCCGCCGGGCGGGCGGCGGGCGGCTTGGCAAGCACGCCGACGACCGCCACCCTCGCTCCGCCTCCATGACGTCCGAGACCGTCCCGCGCGTGGCCACCACGTGCGCCGTGGTTCCACGGTGCCCACGTGGACCCGGCAGTCGGTCGGGGCCCCTCTGATTATGAGCGGCGAGCAGTCCTCAGTCTTGGGAAGGGGGGGGGGCATGGGAGTCATGGAGTCGGAGCGACTGGCCGGCGCGGTGTCTTGATGCGGGCGGGGCGGGGCGGGGCGGGGCGGGGCGGGGCGCCCGGCCTGGACAATCCTTGCCGCTCCGCCGCGCGCCCCGCCGCGCCGGGCGCCGCCCACGATCCCCCGGTCTCTGGTCCCGCTGAGTGTGTGGCGGCCGTCCCGGGCCGTCCCGTCCCGCCGCGTCTTGTCCCTGGCCGGCCAGGCTCAGCCAGGCTGCTCCTAGAATCACGTCCGAAAAATAACAGTGGGCCGTAATAACGTGATTCCCGTCCATTCTCCCTTTCCGGCCACAAAATGGGCCATTACGCGCCGCCGAGCCGAGTGCCGCACTTTGGGGCACTCTCTGGCGGTCGTTGGGACTGGAAAAGATACCGAAAAGATGCGTTAATAAATTGCTAAAATTTGAACTTTGCTGTCGATGGAGTTCGCCGTCGCCTTCTCGTGCCGGCGGAGCGTGACGGCACGCATGTCTCGCAGCGGAGCGATCTCTGGAGTGTTTTCGCCGCTCTGTCTCTCTCGCACCCTTAGGACACGGCCCGCGAGTGGGAGAGAGACAGCGACGAAACCGCTCCGCGAAGCCTGCAGGCTCTGCGCGTCGCTGCGACGCTACCGGGCCGACGGCGGCCGACGGGGACGTGCAAAGTGGCGGTCTTGATGGTGCCCTGGCGGCACCGCCGCGGTGCACCGGCACCTCTGCCTGACCCAGTGCCTGCCTGCCTGCCTGCCTGGCACCGCAATTTGTCGGGAATTCGCGCTGCAGCGGCGTTGCGCCAGCCTGCAGCCGCCTTGTGAGAAATCAAATAGGAAAGGGGCGGGCGCGGGTTCGAGTACCCGCGCCGCGCGCGGTCTGTTTTCCTTCTTTATTTATGTTTTTATTCCTCTTCTCCGGACCGGCTGACGTAGCGCGGGGACCGGCAAGACAGTTACCCGGGCCGCTATACGCCCATTACAATGCTGCCGACTGGGCGGCGGGATGGCTGCGCTGCCAATGCTCGACGCACCACAGTGGGCCAGAAGACCGGTGCAGGCGGCCAAAACTCTAGCCGCGTTTCGAGCTCCAGAGTCGCTAAATGGGACTCGAACCGAACGTGTGACCCCACCAATGGATTGCTCTCCGAATGAGGAGTCCATTAGTGGGGTCACACGCTCAGTTCGAGTCCCATTTACTGACTGGAGCTCAAAACGCGTCTTATAGTTTTTGCGGCCTCCACCGGTCTTCTGGCCCACTGTGCGCGCGATGCCCGCCGTGCTGGCTTACGCCGCTTACGCACGGCGACACGGAGACACGCAGCCAGTCTTCATTTGACATTCTAGGCGCGCCTTTGAGCCTTTCACCAACCTGCCAGCGGCCGGCTGGTCTCACACTGCTGGGGCCCTTGTTCGGGCTGCCGCAAGTGCGCCAAATATGTCATGCCAAAACAACAACAACAACAACAGGGTTTTGATGAGTATTTGAACCCCGTTTGTCTTTCAGGCCCGGATGGAGGTGGAGGACTTGTTCACGGACCTCGCCGACGGCAAGAAGCTGCTCAAGCTGCTGGAGATCATCTCCGGCGAGAAGCTGGGCAAGCCCAACAACGGCAAGATGCGCGTCCACAAGGTGGAGAACGTGAACAAGTCCCTGGCGTTCCTGCACACCAAGGTAAGCCCAGCCCAGCGCGGGCATTTTCTAAAACGTTTCCTGTTGTTTCTTTTTTTTTTACGAGATTGTGCGGTACGCGGTACTTTACTATTTTGGACCGGCCGTTATCGCTAGCGCGAACGCGTGTACCTCTGTGAGCGTGTGTGTGTGTGTTGCACGGTGTTATCGGGGCAAGACAATATTGACGCAGGGGAAGGGGGGAGGGGGTGGTGTGAGAGAGTGAGAGGGAAGCGCCACATGACTGGCGTGGCGCAGCGGTGGCCAGGTATGCAGCCACACAAGCACACACATGCATATGCGCGCGCTCACACACACACTGGCACACACGCGTGCATGCGCCGGCGACACGGCACTGTAAAGGGATTTGGGGCCGAGTCGCACGCGTCTCCACACTGGTACCTGCGCGACGACGCGGCCTGCCCGGAGGCTAGAGCAGTGGTTCTCAACCTTAGGGTCGCGACCCCAAGCGGGGTCGCGAAATTTTTTTAAGGGGTCGCGGCGATGCTGGGGTCGTGTTTTAGGCCGATTTTAAGCAGCCACTGCGTCTGATCCGAGGCGGGCATTTTGCTCCCTCAACGGGCAATCGGTCTTTGGACCTTCCTTTAGCATGCCTTTGTTACGGAGTGCAATTATCAGTCTTAGTTTGGGAGCAGTATTGTCTCAAAGTTGGCCGAAACGCTCAGAAATGTCTATGAAAAATCGTGTTTTGGGCCGATTTTAAGCAGCCACTGCGTCTGATCCGAGGCGGGCATTTTGCTCCCTCAACGGGCAATCGGTCTTTGGACCTTCCTTTAGCATGCCTTTGTTACGGAGTGCAATTATCAGTCTTAGTTTGGGAGCAGTATTGTCTCAAAGTTGGCCGAAACGCTCAGAATGTCTATGAAAAATCGTGTTTTGGGCCGATTTTAAGCAGCCACTGCGTCTGATCCGAGGCGGGCATTTTGCTCCCTCAACGGGCAATTGGTCTTTGGACCTTCCTTTAGCATGCCTCTGTTACGGAGTGCGATTATCAGTCTTAGTTTGGGAGCAGTATTGTCTCAAAGTTGGCCGAAACGGTCGCAAGTGTCTTTGAAAAATCGTTGTGACTATTTTGGTCAACTTTGAGACAATACTGCTCCCAAACTAAGACTGATAATCGCACTCCGTAACAAAGGCATGCTAAAGGAAGGTCCAAAGACCAATTGCCCGTTGAGGGAGCAAAATGCCCGCCTCGGATCAGACGCAGTGGCTGCTTAAAATCGGCCCAAAACACGATTTTTCATAGACATTTCTGAGCGTTTCGGCCAACTTTGAGACAATACTGCTCTCAAACTAAGACTGATAATTGCACTCCGTAACAAAGGCATGCTAAAGGAAGGTCCAAAGACCAACTGCCCGTTGAGGGAGCAAAATGCCCGCCTCGGATCAGACGCAGTGGCTGCTTAAAATCGGCCCAAAACACGATTTTTCAAAGACACTGCTGACCGTTTCGGCCAACTTTGAGACAATACTGCTCCCAAACTAAGACTGATAATCGCACTCCGTAACAGAGGCATGCTAAAGGAAGGTCCAAAGACCAACTGCCCGTTGAGGGAGCAAAATGCCCGCCTCGGATCAGACGCTGTGGCTGCTTAAAATCAGCCCAAAACACGATTTTTCATAGACATTTCTGAGCGTTTTGGCCAACTTTGAGACAATACTGCTCCCAAACTAAGACTGATAATTGCACTCCGTAACAAAGGCATGCTAAAGGAAGGTCCAAAGACCAGTTGCCCGTTGAGGGAGCAAAATGCCCGCCTCGGATCAGACGCCGTGGCATGTTAAAGGAGGGGTCCCGTGGGGTCGCGAAATTTTTCCTGGGGGTCGCGGAAATTTTTGGCTTCAAATTTGGGGTCGCGAGCCGAGAAAGGTTGAGAACCGCTGGGCTAGAGGCCTGCCCGCCCAGGGCTGCCCTGTCGCGGCTCCGCGTACCGTCGTACCGTCTGCCCGTCTCCGAGACTGCCGCGCGGTGTCGTTTTCCTCTTTGCCCTGCCTCGCCTGCAGTCTGTCTGTCTCACTCGCACCTATGCGGAACGCCCCGTGGGTGCGAGAGGGACAGAGCGACGAAAACGACTGTCAGTCTGCTGCTGCCGTGTTGGCGGCGTGGGGGCGTTTGCCGGTTAGTTCTAGGGGCTCCCCCCGCTCCCCCGCCGGCTGGCCGGCCGGTCGGACAGCGAAGCCATACGCCGGGAGACGCGCGGGACAGGGCGCCGAGTTAAGCCCCAAGGAGGGCGGCGTGCCTTTGGCGTGCCGGCGCGGCGTGCCCCCGTTCATAGACCCTGGCTTGGCCGGGCTTCGCGCCGCCCGGCTTACGCGGCGCCCGTCTGCCCCACGCCATCATGCTGTTGTTGTTGCTGTTTGCACATTTTTCATATTTCGCTCCCGCCCGTTTTATTTATGGACGTGACACTTGTTCCTAGTCGTCGAGTCGTCGCGCGGTTAATCAAGTGGTGGGTGCGCGTTGCCGCCGTGCTGCCGCGCTGCGCGGCTGGCGGTGCGACCGCGGTGGCGGCGTGACCGCGAAGGTCATGGAGGCCCCGTGCCAGGTCGCGGCCCGCCGGCCCGCCCGCGCTCGGTCTCTCGCGCGCTCGCGGGGTGCGCCCCGTAGGGGTGCGAGAGAGACAGCGCGCTGCTCGGAACGGGCGCGTGCTGCGGCCGAGCCTCCGGAGCGGATGGCGATGGCGCGGAGGTGACGAAAGATAAGGTTTAGCACGGCGAATTTATTTTTACGACGCCACCATTTTCTATCCGTGTTTATGCGGCCGGTGAACCTCGCGCCGTCGCGGGGAGAAGTGGAACAGGGGGACGCGGAGAGTTTTTTCTCGTTTCTTTTCTTTGGCGGTTGTCGTCGCTGGCTGCTTGAGCCGTGCCGGCAGCGCGCTCGGCACCGTATTGGTCGTGTGACGCGAGTACAGCGAGTTTCTCGCCCGGAGCACGGAGCGGCGCGGAGCGGGCTGCATGGCGGGTATGGTATGGCGGGCCGGGCCGACCGGCCGGGTTAGTTGGCCAGTTTGCTGGTTACGCGAGATATGGCAACGTGGTGACGCTGCAACGCAACAAGCTCCGTGACGCTCTGCGTGCCGCGCCGCTCGACGCCGCGCCTCCTCTTTTCCAGTGCGTCCGCCAGTGCTGGTCGTATTCGTTAAGCTGCGTGGCACTTTTCCAGGAGAACCTTCCGGGTTCGCTGCGGCTGCAATGACATCCTGACTGCATTTGTCGTCCTGTTTTGGATGGGTTGGTCGGGAGGACCCTCCTTCCGCACTCCGCCGCGCTCCGACCCTATCCGACCCCTCCCGGCCCCACCCGACCCTACCCGACCCCAAGCCGAGGGGTCCGTGGGCGTCGCCCCGAACGTCGCGGTCCGCGCGCAGTGCACCTTGTACGGTTCACCGAACACCTTGTACGGCCTGCCCGCCTGGCGGCCGAAACCCTGTTGAAGCTGTGCGCTTCCTGGAGCACTTGATGGCGCAACGACGCAAGCAGACTGATTCCGAGAGTCGTTTTCGTCGCTCTGTCTCTCTCGCACTCACGGAGCTTTCCGTGTCGACGCGAGAGAGACAGAGCGACGAAAACACTGGTTCAGAATCTGCCTACTGTGCTGGCTAGAGAGCCCCCGGCAGGGCAGGCCAACCCGCCGGCCAGGGGTGCGGCCTGGTGGCCTACGTGGCAGGCGCTCCACAGTGGGCCAGAAGACCGGTGGAGGCGGCCAAAACTCTCGACGCGTTTTGAGCTCCAGAGTCGCTAAACAGGACTCAAACCGAACGTGTGACCCCACCAATGGATTCCTCGTTCGGAGAGCAATCCATTGGCGGGGTCACTCGCTCGGTTCAAGTCCCATTTAGCGACTCTCGGGCTCAAAACGCGTCGAGAGTTTTGGCCGCCTCCACCGGTCTTCTGGCCCACAGTGCGCTCTGCCGGCCGGCGGGCTCGGTCTGGGCGCGGCCGGTGGTGGGAGAGAGAGGGAGAGTGTTTGCTGGGCGGGGCACGGCGGGGCAGCTCGTGGGTGGAGTGGATGGATGGGTCGATTGTTTTGGCCGTTGGCGCGTCGGCCGCGCCGTTTTCCCACTGGCGTTCAATTTCTTTCTCGTCGCTGAGATTTGCCCGGGGCGCGATGGCGCAGGGCTTGGCCGGGCTTGGCGACGCGACGCGGAGTTTCTCGGGACCGTTCCGTTCGGCGATGATGTGAATGTGAAAGCCCTGCTGGCTGCCTGGCTGGCTGCCTGCCTGCCTGCCTGGCGGCCTGGCGGCCCGCCCGTGCGTCCGAGTTGCATCGGCAGGAAATGCGCGTCCAGGGAAAAGAAAGTCCAATCTGCGGTCGGTCACTTGTCCAGTCATTATCGAAGGATTTCTTCCGCGTACCTGCCAAAAAAACGACAGAGTGGACAAACTCACGGCAAAAGTGCGCGGTAAACCTCGAGAAGTACTTGCGAGCGTTTCGTCTCTGGAAAGGAGAATTTGAGTCGAACAGCCGGCGGTCTCTGCTTCTGACAGTGCACCGACGGAGAGGGAGGGAAAGAGAGAACACTAGCTGCAGAGTCTTCTCGCCGCTGCCTTCCTGACCACAAGTGTGGTGGGCACTGGTGCGGTTTGGCACATACGAGCCGCGGGAGCGCCGAGCCGAGCGCCGAGCGGCGTCCTGAGAGTCGTACCTGTTCGGCTGCCGCGCCGCCTCCCTGTGCCAAGTGGCGTTAGGTATGTTCCGAGAGAAAGAGAAACGAAGCGAAGCGCGGCGCGCCGCGAGTGTTGATTTGGTTTTCGCGTTACTTTCCGTTTTCGGGTCGATCCGCCGCTGCCCGTCTCGCACTGCCAACGCCGCGGCGTCGTAAGTTTACCACTGCCGACGGACACGCCGCGTAGTTTTTGAAAAGTTTGACCGTCTGAGCTATGTATGTTTTTAGACTCCGGGGGTTCCCGATTTTTTTGTCATGTCCTTAACTCGACTTTTTCTTTTTGCGACAGCAAGTCAAGTCGGTTGCCCGGCCCTCCTGCCCCCTCCCCTCCCCTCCTTTGCCTGTATATAGACTTGGGCTCTGCGGTCGCGGGGAATGTCGCCGTCGCCGCGTGTTGTCGGAGTTTTGGGGGGGGGGGGGGCTGCGGGGGGCGTCCCGGAGCGGGGAGGGGGGTTAATAATATGTTGATGAATCTGTGCTGCCAAACGGCGATTTTACGCTATTGTTATCTGCCTCTGCGGCGTCCCACGCGCACACTGCACGACGCCGCGGCCGCGGCCGGCCTGGCCAAGGAGGAGGAAGGCCTCTCGGCCCTGGGGGCACCCCTCCCCCGGACCGACTCACCGACTCGCCGACTGGGCGGTAATGATTACAAAAACCTGTCGGGCTTTAGTTTTGTGTTTGAGATGCGCGGCGATGGGCGCGGCGTTGCAGTGTGCAGTGTCTGCCCGGCTGGCGCTCGGCCTCGGCGGCCTCCTCGCCGCGGTGCTGCAATTATCGCGGTGCCGCGCGAAACCGCACCGCCGCGCCAAGCGAGTGCAAGTGCAGCAGGTCCTCGGTGATGGCGGCGCCGCGGTGTTACGGTGCCCCAAGCCTGCCCAAGCCGCAGCGCAGGCCCGGAGGACCCGGAGGGCCCAAAGGCCATCCCCCCCGGAGGACGGCTCTGTCCGGGCCGGCGGCACCGCGGCGACCCGTCTGAGGAATCCCGCTCTATTTGGGAGGGCGCCTGGCCGTGCCGTGCCGCGCCGCGCGCTGAAAACGCGTGCAGAGCATGTAAAGCATGGGGGTCATGGGGGCGTGGCCGGTCGGCCGGCCGGGCGACCTGACAAGTGGCACGGCGGCGCGGCGGCGCGGCGCAGAGGCCCCAGGAGCGATGCACTCGCGTGCTGGCCGCTGCCCTGCACTGCAGGCTGGTGCCGAGCGGTGCCGCCGTCTCTCTCGCGCCCCTACGGGATGCCCCACGAGTGCGAGAGAGACAGCGGCAGCACACTGGCGGCGTCCCGGCGCGCGAGTGTGTGCACAGAGCACCCGGCGCCGGCTACGCCGCTGCGCCCGCCTGCCACGCCTCGCTACGCCTTGGCTACGCCTAGCTACGCCGCTGGGTTTTGCATGACCGCGGCCTGGGGGCCTCGCCGATTCACGGCCACTTTTCTCGCCCTTCCAATTAAAGGTGTGCAGCACCGGAACTGGCGGCGCGGGCCGCGGGGTGGGGCCTCGCCAGGCCTGCCTCGCCTCGCCTCGCCTCGCCTCGCCGGCGCGACGCGTGGCCGACACGAAGTACGAAGCAGCCCTGGAGTCTGGCTCTCTGTCGCTCTCGCACGCGTCCGGGACGGGATTTGACAGTGTCGCTGCTTCCAGAGTCCCGGCGGCGATGAGTGCGACGACCTGCTACCCATCCTATCCGAGCGGGACTCGCTGGCGCGCAGTCGGCCCGGCCATTCTATTGGGAAGGATGAAGGATTCTGTGGCGTCGGCGACGCGGCGCCTTCGTGTCTTGGGTGGATGACCCGTGGGCGGGGCGGGGCGGGGCGGGGCGGGGTCCGTTCGGTGACGCAACGGTTGCGTGATGCATAGGGACTGGACTCCGACTGGACGCACACAATGCCGGTCGGCCATTGAACGCGCAGCGCAAGGCCCAGCCCGTGTTGTAACTTCCCATGGCTGCGGCCGGCCCGCCGACCACATGCAGGCCGCTGGAGTCTGATTCCGAGAGTCGTTTTCGTCGCTCCGTCTCCCTCGCACTCGTGGGGCGTCTCGTGTAGGTGCGAGAGAGACGGAGCGACGAGAACGACTCTCGGAATCCGTCGTCTGCTGGAGCCGCCGGCTGGAGACTGCAGCCGCTGCAGAAAGCCGCGCTGTGCCGAGTCCGCTCCAGTGCGCCAGAAACGCGGCGTTGGAGGCGAGGCGAGGCGAGGTTGCGGGGAGCGAGCCGAGTCACTGCAATATCTCGCCGGGCATGGCGATGAGGCGGGGCTGGCGAGGCTGGCGGGGCTGGCGAAAGAGGCCGCTGCACCTGGCCCGGCCTGGCCCAGCCCTGCAGACTGATGCCGCGCAGCGGTTCACCCTTGTCTCTCTCGCACCTGCCCTCCACGGAACGCCCCGTGAGTGCGAGAGGGACGGAGCGACGATGTTCGGAACCACTCGGCCGGGATGGAATGGGCGTGGCGCAGCACCCAGGCACTTGTTTTGCGGTTTTTGTTTCGTTTCGATAAACGCACGGATGGATTGGGTGATGAAAAATCGGCCGGCGCGTTGCTGCGTTGTTGCTCGGTGGCGGTGCACTGTAGTGGCAGACGGCGTACACGTGCACGCCGGGCGGGGCGGCCGGCCTTGCTGGCGGCGGTGCGTGTGCCCGCGGCCCGGGGCGGCGCGGGGTCGGGACGGTGACAGCCGGTTTCGGCTTTTGAGGCGGGCTGTACTACGTCCGCATAGCGAAGTATGAAGTGATGATGATGATGATGATGGCGATGATGATGATACCCGAGGGCGCGCTGCTTGCGCTGGCGCTCGCTGGCGCTGGGACGGCGCGTTGTGGCGCTCGGTGCTTTGCAACGCAAACTCGCTCTCCGTCTCTCCGGACTGGACTAGCCTGGCCTGTGGCCTGGCATTCTCGGTGATCCCTCCCTGTCCTTCCCCGCCCCGCCCCGCCCCGCCCCGCCCCGCCCCGCCCCGCCCCGGCCGCCTCGTCCTAGCCGCAGCATCGCGGCATTCCGTGGTCCAGCGCGCGGTCCGGCTAGCGGGAAGAGAAGAGAAGAGAACACTGCCGGAGTATTTTTTGTTGCACTCCGAAATAAGTTTACTGTTTCAATGAAGCGAAATGGAAAATTGGAAAACGGAGGAGAAATGATAGGGCGGCCGGTAGCGTGGTGTGGCTGTGGCACTCTGGCAGTGCGAGCTTGATAAGTGTTGCCTGCACTCGAAGCTCTGCGCGCTCTGCGCACTAGAGGTGCAGCCCTCGCCTCGCTATCTAGCGATCTATCGATCTATCGCAATGCGGAATGCCACTGCCGGCCACTATCGGCGCAGCGCCGAGTTTTATCGGAACCATTTTTTATCGCCGTTTAAAAAAAATGGCAAAAAAAACTGTCGATTTCTTTTAATGGCAACTTTTTCTTTTCTTTTTGGCGGGTTGGCATTGTGGCTCGCAGTCCGTGTGTACGGACGGCGATTGGCAATTCATTTCGCGATGTTGTCTCTGTTTCATTTCATTGTTGTTGACGACGCCAACGGGTCTCTCGCGGGTGGGCGGAGACACGGCAGAGGAGGTGCCGCTTGCCGTGCCGCGCCTGAGCGTGTCTCCGCATAGGCGCGTGCGTTGCGTGCGTGGATTTAGGCCAAGGGATATCGGGTTGTGCGCGCGTGCCTTCGGCCCCTTCGACTCGGCCCTCCTCGCCCTCGGGACTGACTGCCACTACACCAGAGGGGCGGACAGCGACGGTATTTGGAGAAACGTCGGGTTTCTCGGGCGAGGCCGTGCCGTCGTCGCTGAGAGCGATTTGACAAGTGTGTGAGCCCCGTTTCCGACTTTGTTTTCCCTCCCTAGCATGCCGGGGCCCTTGGTCGGCCGAGGCGCTCTCCAGTGTAGCGGCCGCGAGGACCTTGGCGGCCAGAAGGCGGAGCGCAGAGCGGCGCGGAGCCCGGGCCGCTAATGTCGCAAAGCACTGCAAAGGTGGAGGAAACCTCCCCTCCCGCCGTAAATGCTTGCTGTCCTTTGAAGGCGTGTGCCGGGGCCGCTGCGCGCCTTGGTTCCGAGCAGTGCTCTGTCTCTCTCGCACTCATGGGGCGCCGCGTAGGGGTGCGAGGGAGACAGGCCCGCGCTGTCCGCCACATTGTCCGCGATGTGGGTCAAGCCTGCTCCGGCCCGGCCGGCCTCAGTCAGCCTCGTCAGGCCGTTCCCTTTGACGCCTGCCTGGCCCTGCTTCGCCTGCTTCCTGATTATTGCCTTTGTTTGCTTTACGGCGCGTGTCGTTTGGCGCCGTACCTGCATGCAGCCCGCAGGCTGTCTCCCCGCCGCTCCGTCTCTGTCGCACTCGGGCGGCACGCCGAACGAGTGCGAGAGAGACGGAGCGACCAAAGCACGGTTCGGAATGGGCCCGCTGGATGGCGGTCTCGAGGCTCCAGGGCGAGGCGGGGGCGGGGTGGGCGAGGCGAGGCGAGGCTCCAGCCCTGACTCCAGCACTCCAGCAGGGCTTGCACGCGCAGTGAGGAATGAGGAACGAGGAGTGAGGAATGCACGCCCGTTGCGTTTTGCGTTTTCTCTGCGGCAGATGGGATGACGTGCGGGCGCGCCTGTTTGAACTCAATTTTGCAGAGTTGTTAACCTCTCTCTCTCTCTCTTCGCTTCGCCCGGAGTGGCTGTGTGGCCCCTCTGCCCTCGCCTCTTCCTCGTCACGCCGAGCGCGGCAGCGCGGTTCGCGTTTCTTTCCAACTCGCCCACCCGCGCCGCCGAGCAGAGAGGTGCGTCAGTGTGTGCGTGTGCGTGAACCGTCTTGAATGGCCGCCCTGGCCGGCCCGCCCTGCCCTGGCTTGCTTTGGCCGCGGCGTCGGGTTCTGCTCGTTTTGCTAGTTTCTCGCAATTTGAGCCGCCGAGGTGCGACCTCGGCATGATTGATCGGCTGCCGGACTGCTCTGCATGCGGTGTGTGTGCGTGTGTGTGTGTGGCCGAGGGACGCGTTGCCAAGCGTCAGCAGATAGTCCCCGCCCCGCCCAGCCTTTAATGGTAATGGTACGGAGGTAGGCAGCCCTCGCCGGCTGGCGCGCTGCCGTGCGCTGCGGCGTTGCCTACACTGCTCTTCGCAGGCGCCCTGAGCTCGGTCTGTCCTCCATGTCCGGTCCGTCGCTTCTGCCCTCGGTGCGGTCTATCGGTGTTTTTCCTTCCGTCCCTTTTAATCTCGTTGACCCGATTTTTTTTTAAATTGTCGCGCTGCCGCGCTAATCTCTGCGCCTCGATAATGCCTCGGTGGCGACCTGGGGCCGGGCCTGGGGCCGGGCCGGCGCGGTCGGGGACTGGCTGGCTGGCCGGGGCTTAGCGACGGCACGGCGCCACGGCTCACTTGAAGGAGGATTACTCGATTGCGAGGCAGAGACCGGTGTTGCGGCAACCGCCTCCACTTGGTTGACAATACCTGGGCGATGATTAAATCTTTTTAGACTTGTGGACGCTCTTGGACGCTTGCCGATTCTCGGTGTCGGGCGCGAGGTTTGGCGAGGTAGGCGGCGAGAGGACACACTGGCCTAACGGCCGCCGTGTTGACCCTCCCGGGAGAGGATCGGGGTCATCCCGGGTCGGCGTCGGCGCCGCCTCGCCCGCTGCTACACTGCCGCTGCTTCGGCCGGCCGTGTCGCCAACAGACTGACCGGGCGAGTCGCGGGTTCAAGGCTGCGCGCCGCCAAGAGCGAGGCGTGGCCGTCACTCTGCCCAGGAGAGTGACCAGGACCAGTGTGCACAGTGGGCAGAAGACCGGTGGAGGCGGCCGCAATTTTAGACGCGTTTTGACCTCCAGAGTCGCTACATGGAACTAGGACCAAACGTGTGACCCCACCAACGGATTGCTTTCCGAACGAAGAATCCATTGGTGGGGTCACACGTTCGGTTCGAGTCCTGCTTATCGACTCTGGAGCTCAAAACGCGTCTCGAGTTTTGGCCGCCTCCATCGGTCTTCTGGCCCACTGTGGTGTGACTGCCGTTATCGCTTGTGGCGCTGCGGCACTGCTGCGCTGCTGCAACGGCAGTCTGCACCGGAGTCCACAGTGGACGCGCCGGCCGGCTGGACAGCTGGAGGCTGCAGGCCGCTGTGGAGACGGCCAGGCGGCAGACACACTGTCAGCCAGCTAGAGTCACCTGGCGACGTGTAACTCCACACCGGCGTCGCTTTACAGTGCCACGTTACTACGTTAGCCGCGTATCGCTAGTCCAGATTGGACGTGGCGCCCGCCCCTGCGGTGCTCTGTCTCTCTTGCACCCCTACGGGACACCCCGTGAGCTCGAGAGAGACCGAGCACTGTTCGGAATCAGCCCGCTGATGAGGAAGTTGGGGTTGTTGATGAAGGCGGGATGGCCGGCCGGGCACGGGCACATGGGATGGGCGGACGGACGGGAACCGGCTTGGCTTTGGTTGTGCCCCGCCCCGCCCCGCCCCGCAGCGGCCGCGGGCTGCCCGGGCCCACCTGGGGGTCGCTGACCGATCTGCCTGTCTTGCGAGGAGCCCGCGAGCCCCCCTTCGCCGACCCGCCCTCCCCGCGGGCGGTTCCACTCGGTTCCACTTGTCCAGCCCCCCTCTCTTTTTCCAGCTCCAGCCGGTGCGGAGTGGAAGTGGAAGCCGGTAAACGCAACCATCCCCCTTCCCCTTCCCCTGTTCCTCCCCGCCCGATCTGCTAGATGTGTAACAGTTCTGAAACGTTGTATTTTTGGTTCTGCCCACAGGTTCGCTTGGAGAGTATTGGCGCGGAGGACATCGTTGATGGGAACCCTCGTCTCATCTTGGGTCTTATCTGGACCATCATTCTTCGCTTCCAAATTCAAGAGATCGAAATTGACGTGGTGGGTGTTCATAATTTTCCCTCCAATCGCCTCAATTTTAAAAAAAAACAAGTTTTAAACAAATTTTCAATCTAATAAAAAATTTTTTTTACATTTTGTTTAGGATGAAGAAAATGAGAGTAGTGAAAAGAAGTCAGCTAAAGATGCTTTGCTGCTTTGGTGCCAAAGAAAAACCAATGGTTACCCGGGAGTTCAAATTCACGATTTTACTGGTGTGTAATTTAATTTGTAAATAAAAGTAAGAACAAACTTATTTTATTCGTTAATTTTTAAATGTTGTTTTCTTTTAGGCTCATGGCGCAGTGGACTTGGATTTAATGCTCTTATCCACGCTCATCGACCAGACTTAATTGATTTCACAGTTCTTCAGCCTACCCGACACATTGACAACCTTAATAATGCCTTTGACACTGCTGCAACACATTTGGGCATTCCTAGTCTTCTGGATGCAGAAGGTACTGCTTGTAACTTTAGTTATTTTGTTCCTTTCTTGTTATGTTGCAATATAATTAGCATATTATTTGCCTTTTTTCAGATGTTGATACTAGTAGACCGGATGAAAAGTCTATTATCACATATGTGGCATCTTATTATCACACATTTGCTCGAATGAAAAATGAAATGAAGAGTGGCAGGCGGATAGCCAATGTGAGTCTCTTGTGTTTTTTTTTTTTTTTTTTTTGTTTTTTTTTTGTATTTTCCTGTTTGTTGCTCTAGTTATTAAGTTATTCTTATTTTGCCATTTTTACAGATCGTTGGCCAAATGATGGATGCAGACAAAATGAAGGTTCATTATGAAAGACTCACATCTGATCTTCTGCAATGGATTCGATCAAAGATCACTGAACTTGAAAACAGAGACTTCCCAAATTCTCTTGAAGGTATCCAGCGAGAATTGCTGAGCTTCAAACAGTATCGCACTGTAGAAAAGCCACCTAAGTACAAGGAGCGTAGTGAAATTGAAGCGCTTTACTTTCATATAAACACTCAACTCAAGTCACTAAATCAGCCAGCATTTACACCCCAAGAAGGTCAATTTATTCATGACCTGGAAAAGGGTTGGGAACAGCTGGAGAGAGCTGAGCATCGACGTGAAGTTGCACTAAGGCAGGAGTTGCTGCGTCAAGAGAGGCTGGAACAACTGAACTACAAATTCGAGCGAAAGGTGGGTTTACTTATTTTGAGAGTTCCTGCAACATAAAATACTAATGTATTTGATCTGTACCATACTGATGTTTCTTCTTTGCATTTCCAGAGTGTTCTTCGTGAAGGCTACTTGAAAGAAATGATACAAGTGTTATCTGATCCACGGTATGGTAGCAACTTATCTCAGGTTGATGCTACTGTGAAGAAACATGAAGCTATAAGTGCAGATATTATGGCTCGTGAAGAAAGGTTCCATGATTTAAGTAATATGTCAGCTGAACTTGTTCGTGAAAATTACCATGGTTCGGAAAGAGTCCAACAAAGAGAAACTGAAGTATTAGAAAGATGGCGTGAGCTTCTTGCTCTTCTTGAAAAGCATAAGGCAAACCTTACTCTGTTGTGTGGTCTTATGGCAATTCTCCGAGAGATGGATACAGTTATGGGAGCTATTAAAGATTTACAGGTGCTAAATTTATCCAGAATTCCTCTTGCTTGCAAGTACACTTTTTGCAGTGTGAAATGTAGTTCTAATTTATCTGTCTTTTCTAGGATAACTTTTTGTCTGAAGATGTTGGACCACACTTGCTTGCAGTTGAAGACCTACTTCAGAAGCACAGCCTGATGGAGCTGCAAGTAACTGCTATCGGGGAAACCCAGCGTCGTCTTGGCCGGCAAGGGCAGCAGTACATAAACAGTGCACACCGTGATGCTGAGAAGCTGCAACAACGTCTTGACGCTCTCAACGCAGCCTATGACTCACTACTCGAATGCAGCAAAGAGAGACGAGCTCGCCTAGAAGAAGCTCGCAACTTCTTCCAGTTCATCCAGGACCATGAAGATGAAGAGGGCTGGATTGTTGATAAACAAAGAATTTGTAAAACAGGAATTTCTGCCAAAGACCTACGTGCTGTCCTTAGCTTACAACAGAAACATAAAGTGTTACAAGATGAAATGAGTATGCGGCGCCCCAAATCAGATCAAGTGTGTGAGGCAGGTCGTCAGCTAATCACCGACAAACATCCGAAAGCAGAAGAAATTAACACTCGAATTAACGGACTGGTAGAGCAGTGGAGCACCTTAAATGAATTGGTTGCTGTACGCCGCAAACAACTAGAGGATGCAGCTGAGGCATACCAGGTAAGACCCAGCTCTCTGTATGTGTTCTTCCTTATTAAACAATAAATTATATTATTTTATCTGATAACTAATTCCTTCTTTTCTCCCCTCTAAGTTCTACACTGATGCTAATGAAGCAGAATCATGGCTGAATGAGAAAATGGCCATTGTTGCATCAACAGACTACGGTGAAGATGAACCCTCTGCACAGGCACTTCTGCAGCGCCACCGTGACCTTCAGGGAGAGCTCAATGCATACAGCGGGGACATTCAGAGTCTCAATAGCCAAGCTGAAAAGCTAGTCAAGGCTGGCATCTCAACTTTAGAGGTATGTTTTGCTTTTATTTTTCATTCTGGCTCCGCTTTTTAAAGCATTTACAAAACTTGACTAATTTGTGCTGTCCTTGTAGTTGTCTGCCGAGCCTGAACCTTTGGCTGAGGTTGATGGCGCTAATGAAGAAGAGTGGGTGAATGAAGTGCGCTTGGTTCCACAAGAAGTTTGGGAAGAGGAGCCAATTGAGAGAACTGAGTACCGTACAGTCACTGAGGAAAGATTGGTACCCCAAGTCAGAAGCTCATATCCTTTCAGTGGTCAAGGAATGTTGATGGAAAAAGGAGAGGTATTGTCACTCGCATCTTGACCTTTTGCTTTTGAAGTTGAGGTGCAGGAGACTTGATCATTACCTTGGTTCCAGGTCATGTTCCTCCTCAACAAGACCAATGATGATTGGTGGAATGTCCGAAAGGCTAATGGACAGGATGGATTTGTTCCTGCAAATTATGTCAGGGAAATCGAACCAAAAACTGTACAAGTTCAAGTCAGGCGCCCTGAGAAAGTACGTGAGGTGAAGAGGGTGCGGAAAACAAAAATGGTCAAGCAGGTAATACCTGTTAGAAAACAGAAGACGCCCAAAGCACCTGGTAAGATTTAGGAACTTCATTTAAAAATCAACAAAGTAAACATTTTTTGCCCCTCGTTTTCAATTGCAATCTTTTCTTATGTTTTCAGGAAGAGTTGCCAGGAGGAAATCTACTGATGATGAGAATCAAAATGTAGAAAAGCGACAACAGAAAATCAACCTAACTTACAAACAACTTCAAGATATGGCTGTTCGTCGACATGCACTCCTTGAGGATTCAATCAGACTTTTTGGATTCTACAGGGAATGTGATGACTTTGAAAAATGGATCAAAGACAAGGAAAAGATGTTGAGAGCAGATGATAGCACAGACAGTGTTGAAACTGCCAAGAGGAAATATGAGGTAGGATTTATACCTAAGTCTTTTTAACAGCAGTATCTTAACAAAGAAATTTTTTTTAATTTTTAACACTGACACTTTGCTGGTCCCCCTCTGAACTGCTCATCAGAAACCTGCAAAACGCAATCAGAATAAGAAAGGAGAATCATACAAGGCTGCAAATGATATTGGACAGTGCAGAGTCAATATTGTAAGAACTAAATTTTCATGGGCCAATATGTTCTTTGTATCTGTTTGTTGTCATGTTGTATTTCAGCAGGGTTAAGCTTTGCATTATAAAATGTTCTTTGTATATAAAATATTTTTTGTCAGCAGGGGCTAGCTTTTGTTTTGTCTTTGTACCGTTAGGAATTTCTGCCTTTCTGTCCCATGATCTATTCCATCTTCCATGTTTCAGAAGAACTCTTGTGTGTTTTGTTCTCGGGTTTGTGTTTTCATGTCTTATTTTGTGTTGTAATGATGTGACTCTTGTGCTTTATAGAAATTCCTCACGGACTTATCTGCCTCCGGTAAGCGCGTCGAAGCAATTGATGCTGCTGTTGAAGAGTTTGTGCGTCAAGGTCACAGCCATCTCGACAAAGTGAAAGCAAGGCAAAATCAAATCCATCAGTTATGGGACCATCTTAATTGGCTGAAGGGACAGAAGGAGCGCAGCCTTGAGGGAGCCTCTAGGTATTAAGAACAATATTTTTTTTTGTAAATCCTTGAACTTCTTTATGATTTTAGATGTCTGTTACTGACTATTGCTTACCTTTTTATGTTTCTAGTGTTGAGTTGTTCCACCGTACGTGCGACGAAGCCCGCGACTGGATGCAGGAGAAAATGACTCAGCTGGATACAGCAGAATTAGGGCCGGACTTAAAAACAGTTCAAGCTCTACAAAGAAGGCATCTTCATCTGGAGAGAGAACTAGCACCTGTCCAAGAAAAAGTCAACAGAGTCAATTTGCTAGCTAATTCTGTCAAGTCATCATATCCGAATGAAAAAGGAAATGTTAATGCTCGTCAGAAGGAAGTTCAGGAATTGTGGGAGAAAGTGAAGGCGAAGGCAGTTGAAAGAAGGTCCAGATTAGAGGATGCTGTTGGCCAACAAATCTTCATGAACAGTTCCAAGAATTTGTTAAGCTGGGTTCATTCAGTGAAAGATTCCTTGAATGCGGATGAAACAGCTAGGGACTTGGCTACTGCTGAAAGCCTCCTGAAAAAGCATGGTGAGCTTGGAGATGATATTCGGGCCCATGAAGATGAATTCCATGAGATATCTGACTTGGGTAAGCAGCTTCTTCAGCGCAACCCGAATCTTGTGGAAGTGAAAGCTCGTCTTGGAAAATTGGCTGAGGAGCAGGAGGCTGTTGCTCGTGGATGGCAGGAAAAGGGATCTTGGCTTGATCAGTGCAGAGATTTACAAATTTTCAATAAAGAAGCTGATGCCATTGACACCACCTCTTCAAGCCATGAAGCCTTCTTGGAGTTTACAGACCTTGGAGGATCATTAGATGATGTAGAAGCACTGCTGAAAAGGCATGAGGAGTTTGAAAACATGTTGATTGCTCAAGATGACCGTTTGAAGAGTTTTAGTGAGATGGCGGATAAGCTTATTGCTGCTGGGCACTATGATAGTCAGGGCATTGATGACCGTCGCAAACAAATTTTAGCTCGAAGAAGAGCCGTCAAAGAGTTAGCTAAAACCAGGCGTGCTGCTCTCCTTGCATCTCGCAATTTCCAAGAATTTGTTGCTAACAGTGATGACCTTAGAGGTTGGCTTGGAGATAAACTGCGAACTGCTGGAGATGAAAGCTACAGAGACCTCAGCAACATAGAGCGAAAGCTACAGAAACATGAAGCTTTTGAGAGAGAACTTCGCTCTAATGGAGGTCAATTACGAAATGTAAACAAAATGGGCCAAGGACTCATATCTGAAGGAAATTACCGAAGTCCCGAGGTTCAGAGTATTTTGGATGCTCTGAACACTGCCTGGGAGGAGTTGGTAGAAGTCTCCAGAGACAAAGGTGCTCGTCTTCGTCAGGCTGCCGCACAGAAAAGTTACAACCGCCTGCTGGAAGATGCAAGGATAAAACTTGAGGAAGTCGAAGTAGCTCTGCAGTCAAAGCAGCTTGGCGTTGACCTACGCAACTGCAAACAGTTGATGAAGAAACATCAGGTAAATTATCTCTTGTTTTTTCATACCTCACTCTCTCTCTCTCTCCATTTTCTTCCCTTCAAAATTAGCTTAACGTCTGTTGCTTTTCTGTTTATTGAAGGTCCTGGAAAATGACATGAACCAATGGGAGCAACGAGTTAACGACCTTACAAATAATGGTCAAGAGATGGCTCATGAGGGTCACTTTGATGCAGACAATATTTTGAAAGCGAGTAAAGACTGTCAACAGAAGTGAGTTTTCTTTTAAACTACTATTGGAGTAAAAAATTATTTCAAACTTGGTTTCATCTCATTTTTTTGCTAATTTCAGGTTTGCTTCTCTGAAGGCCCCAGCTAGAGCTCGTCGCGAAGCTTTGGAAGAAAGTCTTCGTTTCCACAAGTTTGGATTTGAGCTAGCGGCAGAGCTTGGATGGATCCGTGAACACATGCCCTTAGCATCATCTGACACTCTGGGAAGCAACTTGCACCAGGCCCAGTCCATGTACAAAAAGCACAAAAAGTTAGAGTCAGAAATCACTGGCCATCAGCCTATGATTGACCGCACTCTGGTCTCTGGACAGACGTTGATCAGTGAGGGCCATCCTGAAGCCAAACAGGTATGTTGTCTGTTGTCACATAAGTGATAAAATTTTCTGGTCTTTAAAAGCTTGGTACAAGGCAAAGAATTGATTTTCAACTCATTTTACCTTGTTGCAGATTGAGAACTTGTGTCATCAACTCAAAGATGCGTGGAGTGAATTAAACGACCAAGCAGTTGAACGTGCCAAGAAGCTAGAACTGTCTCTCAAAGCTCAACAGTTCTTCTTTGAAGCCGGAGAAGTTGAAAGTTGGCTTACAGAGCGTAATGATGTATTGAGCTCAACTGATTATGGTAGAGACCGAGATGCCGCCACAAAACTGCTTACTAAACACAAAGTATGTAGTACAAGTTAAAACTCTCGGATTACGGCGATTACGTATTAATATGTAATTAATTAACATGTTTTGTGTTTATTCTAATAATTTATTTACAGACTCTTGAGCTGGAGCTTGATTCCTATAGTGGCATTGTTAGTGAAATGGGTCATACAGCCAATGCTATGGTTAATGCAAAACACCCTGATGCAAAGGCCATTGCCAGCAAACAACAGCTATTATCTCAGCAGATGCGCACTTTGCAAAAGTTGGCCACTGCACGACAGCAGAGATTGATGGAGTCCATGTATAGACATGAATATTTCCTTGAAAGTGCAGAGCTTGAACAATGGATAAGAGAACAAAATCTCATTGCAGCTTCAGAAGATTTTGGTCAGGATTATGAACATTTACAGGTATGAATGAATTTTTTTTTTTTTTTGTCTTATGTCCCTAGAAACTCTTTTCCCTTTTGTCTGTAGAACAAGAGCAGAACAATTTATTGATCTGTTTTCTAGATTCTTCAAAACAAATTTGATGAGCTGAAGCGCAGTGTTGAAGCTGGATCAGAACGCTTTAACCAATGTGAAGAATTGGCTAAGAAGCTGATAGCAAATGACAGCCCCTACATTCCCGATATTGAAAAGCGTCAGGCCCAGCTAAGGTATGTTGATGTGATGGGAATTATTGTACTCACAAACTTGCATGTATCTTTGGTACAACCAAAGTAAGAAGAGTTTCTAAGAAATAATTCCATTAATTGTTATTCTTAGCATGATAGAACTGTATTAGATTGTTTCTGTGCATGACTTTACTGTTAAATAAGTGGTGTTGTAGATGAATTCATCTTCTTACTCTTTCTAAATCTCTACCCAAGTCTTCCATCACTAATAAAATAAAATATGCCAGATAATCTACTAGTGAGGTTCTTCAGTTGTGTTGTGTTGTTCTGATGGTTTCTGTGCTCAAGTGAATTTTTGCTTTTGGATCTGGTCTGTTATTGGGTCAATGGTGTAATGCTGTACATATTGGTGGGTATTCCTTAGTTCTGAGTGGATTGAGCAACTGGACAAGGAGGATCCTGTGCGTCAGGTAGCAGAACGCCATGCGGCCAACAAGTGAGTAGGGCTGCGTCACTAGTCCTAGGCTTCAATAAATTTGGTTGGACAGTTCATTTAATGCTTTGTTGCTCTTCTAAAGCATCCATTCTTCTAGAAAAAAAAAATCAGTTTACTTGTTGGATGTTAGCTGTCTGCTTTTTTTTTTTTTGTTATAATTTTGCTTTTGTTTTTATGGTTTGTAGAGCTTGTTTACTTGATAGTCTTTCTTCTACACATCTGTGAATATACATATCTGTACAGCTTTTTGTTTCTATAAAACATTTAACAGACAGTCTATCTATATTTAAATATGTACCTGTGCTTACTTGTAACTTGTAAAATTATTTGCCTTTGAGTGAAATATTTTGAGATTCATTAATTTTTAATAATGTATAATTGACTTCTAGGGAGGCCTGGCAGCAGTTACTTAATCAAATGTCTCACCGTGAACGACGACTGTCTGCTGCTGGTGAAATCCATCGATTCCATCGTGATGTTGCTGAAGCTCTAGCACGTATCACAGAGAAAATGGCAGCATTACCTGATGACAGAGGACGTGATTTAAACTCTGTTCTGGCACTTATTAGAAGGCATGAAGGTTTTGAAAACGATTTGGTTGCTCTGGAAGCACAACTCCAGGTGAAGACCTTTTTTAATATTTCATTTGTAAATTTGTATGATGGGTGTCAGCTCTTAATATGAAGGGTGCCTTGATATGTGATTACAGGTTCTTGTCGAAGATGCTGCTCGCCTTCAAGCTTTGTATCCTGGAAACAATGCAACACAAATTGCACAGCAACAAACAGTAGTTTTGTCCAGCTGGACAACTTTACAAGATAGAAGTGCTCAGCGCAGAGAAGAACTGCAAGCCAGTTGTGATCTTCAGCGGTTCTTAACACAGGTATGCACATCTTTCATAAGTTTCAAATTATTTATACTTTTCAATTATTTCCTGTATTATTAATATTTTTTGTATTAGGTGCGAGACCTACTAAGCTGGGCTTCAGGTCTCAGAGCAGCAATGCTTACAGAAGAAAAAGTACGAGATGCAGCAGGCGCACAAACATTGAAAGCTGAGCATGAGGCTGTTAAGGCCGAGATCGAAGCTCGAGAAGACAATTTCAAAACAGTATTAGAGTTGGGAGAGGCTATGATTCAAGGAAAGCACTATGCCTCACAGGTGGGTTTTCAGTGGCATTTGTTGCATAGTGTACTCTCGAGTGTACTTAATGCTCTGTCCTTAACTAATTTTTCTTATTGCAGGAAATCCGTGAGAGATCTGACCAATTACTGGAGGAGAGGCAAAAGTTGCATGCTGCCTGGCAGCACAAGAAGGTGCACCTTGACCAACTCATTGATTTGCACTTCTTCCTTAGGGATGCAAAGCAAATCGACACTATCAGTGGCTCTCAAGAAGTAGCCCTTGCTGGATCAAACTTTGGTCACTCAGTCGATGAGGTGACAGCTGCAATGAAAAAGCACGATGCTTTTGAGAAATTGCTTGGAACTCAAGAAGAGAAAGTTATTGCTTTGCAAGAGCATGGTGACAAACTCCTGGCTCAGAGTCATTTTGAAAGGGAAACGATTGCTCAAAGATTAGGTCAAGTCGTTGAAAGGAGATCGAAAGTTAAGGATCTTTGCGCCACACGCAGGGGTCATCTGGAGGATGCCCTATTACATGCACAGTTTGTGCGGGATGTTGGGGAAGCAGAACTTTGGATCGATGAAAAACAAAAGAAATTGGAAGCTGAAGCAGGAAAGGGTGAGGGCAACTCACTTGAAGAGAAGATTAAAAAGCTCCAGAAGCATCAGGCCTTCCAAGCAGAACTTTCAGCTAATCAGGGACGTATTGGTGAGATTCAAGAGAAGGGTGAAATGCTTTTGAAGAAGAAACACAAATCTTCTCGAGATGTGCGACAACAGCTGGATCAGCTGCTGGCTGCTTGGCGCACCCTTCTCCAGGAATCAAGTAATCATGGCAGAGGTCTGGAAGAGGCCCAAGACATTCTTGAATTCAACAATCAACTGGAGAAAATTGAAGCTTGGATAAGAGACAAAGAGATGATGGTTCAAGCTGCTGATATTGGGCGGGATTACGAGCATTGCCTGGCTTTGCAACGCAAGCTGGATGATGTGGATAGCGACATGAGAGTGGATGATTCTAGAATTAGGGCAATCAATGCTCTGGCAGACAAATTGATCAGACAGGGTAGAAGTGATACTCGTTCAGTTGATCAGAGAAGAGATCAGTTCAATAGCAAGCTGAAAGGATTGCAAGGTGCATTAGGTGACTATCGGGAAAGACTTGCAGGTGCATTAGAAATTCACTTATTCAACAGAGATGTTGATGACACTGCTCAAAGAGTTGCTGAGAAGGCTGTAGCCATGTCTAGTGAAGATACTGGACGTGACTTGATGGGAGTTGAGCAACTGCAACGCAAGCAAGATACACTTGAACGTGACATGACAGCAATCGAAGGCAAACTAAAGGAGCATGAAAATGAAGCTAAAAAGTTGTCTCAGAAGTATCCTGACATGGCTGCTCCCATTCGCAACAAGCTGTCAGCACTCACAGATGACTGGCGCAACCTGCTGCAGTTGTCAAGAAAGCGACGTGATGCTCTATCTGCTGCCTACACTCTTCATAAATTTAAGGCAGACCTCAGAGAGCTTGATATTTGGGTGGGCGAGGCTATCAAGAGAATGGGTTCCTCTGAACTTCCCTCCTCTGTGCCAGAAGCTGAAGCTATGCTGCAATTGCATCAAGAGCGGAAGGCTGAGATCGATGGCCGTCAAGAGGCATTCAAGGCCCTTAAAGAGTTCGGCCTTCGAGTGCCTGAGGCTGAAAGTGACATGAGTAAATTAGAAGAGCTAAGACGAACATTGGGAGCTGCTTGGGAAGATCGAAAACAGCGCCTCACCCAAGCTCACCAACTTCAGCTTTTCAGGGAACAAACTGACCAGGCTCACAGCTGGCTTGCTGGTAAAGAAGCTTTCCTCAATAATGATGATGTTGGAGATTCTCTATCCAGTGTTGAAGCTCTGCTCAGGAAACATGAAGACTTTGAGAAAACGCTTGTTGCTCAGTTGGGAAGGGTGGAAGAGCTAGAAAAGTTTGCTATTGAAATTCTCTCTGACCACCACTATGACAGCAATGCCATTACACAAAAATTGAAAAGCGTGGTTTCGAGACGAGACCGACTAAAGGAAGCAACTGCCGCACGACGCAAACGATTGCAGGAGAGCCGGCAACTTCACCAGTTCCTCAGGAACATGTATGAGGTTGAGGCGTGGCTCACCCAGAAACACCAAGTAGCTAGTGATGAAAGTTACAGGGATCCAACGAATCTCCAGAGCAAAATTCAGAGGCATGCTGCTTTTGAATCTGAATTAACTGCTAATCGAGCTCGGGTAAATGGGGTCACAGCGGAGGGTGAAGGATTGATTGGGGCTGGTCATTTTGCCTCAATGGAGATTCGGAATAGGCTTGATGAATTAGATGCTGAGTGGAGAAGACTGCAAGATGCTAGCATTTTGAAGCGGGAGAGGCTGAGTGATGCTTATCAAGCATTGCTTTTCAGCCGAACCTTAGAGGAAGTGGAAACTTGGATGGACGATGTTGAAGGTCAACTTGCTTCTGAGGACCATGGTAAGGACCTTGTCAGTGTACAGAACTTGCTAAAAAGGCACACACTTCTAGAAAGTGATGTCTTGGGACATGGGGAAACCTGTGAGCAAGTGAAAGACACTGCAGGTTCATTTGAACGATCCAACCATTTTATGAAGGAGGAAATCCAAGAACGAGCGGCTGCTGCAATCAAGAGGTATTTTCTTTTTTCTAAGAATGTATGAGCTGTCTGGAATTTTGTCCATAGGTTGCTTAAAGGTGTTTTTCTTTCATCTGTAGATATCGATCACTCCAAGAACCAATGCAGATTCGTCGAGAAAACTTGGAGGATGCATTGCTTTTGCAGCAGCTTGTGCGTGACGTTGATGATGAGATGCAATGGCTTGCTGAAAAGGAGCCACAAGCTGCTTCTCACGATCTTGGATCCAGCCTCACTGCCGTGCAAAGCCTTCAAAAGAAACATCAGGTAGGAATATATAAAGATAAGCTCTTTACCATTGTAAAAAAACTTTTAGAAACCAACTTACATGTGTACTTAATTTTTTCTTCTATCCTTTAAATTTAGGCTCTTGAGGCAGAAATTTTATCTCATGAACCTGTTGTATCAAGCTTAGTCAAAAGGGCTCTCCAAATGGTCCAATCAAGTCACTTTGCTGCTCAACGCATTGAAAAACTCAGCAGTGAATTGCAAGAAAAGCTGGGAACATTGAAAGATCTTTCAAGCGTGAGAAGGCTTCGGCTGCTTGACGCTGTTGAGTCCCAAATGGTTTGTTTTTACTTTCCCTCAATTAATATTTCTGTCACTCTTCTGGTTCTATTCTAATTAAGTACTAATGATTTATTTTCCTATCAGTTCTATGCTGAAGCAGCTGAAGCTGAGACATGGATGAAAGAAAAGCACCCAATGCTAGCCTCTAGTGATGTAGGGAAGGATGAAGATTCAGTTATCTCTCTGCTGAAGAAATTGGAGTCCTGTGAAAGAGACTTAAGTGCATTCCAACATACTATTGGACGCCTCGCAAAACTTTCAAGTGGTCTTGTAGACCGAGGCCACTTTGACAGTTCCAACATTAAACAGAAACAAGTTGATTTGGAGAGTCAATTTGCTCAACTTCAGAAGTTAAGGAAGTCCCGGGAAGAAAGGCTCATTGAAAGTAGAAAGCTGTTCCGGTTTTTGAGGGAGACTGAAGAAGTTGCTGAGTGGATTGGGGACCAAACCACTATTGCGGCATCTGAAGATTATGGTCGAGATGTTGAGCATGTAGAGCTTCTCATTCAGGTTTGTGGAGGATTTTATCTACGTCTATCTACAATGTAATTAATTTTTCCTGACATAAGCCTTAATATACCTTTTACTCTATTCCTCTCCAACAGACATTTGACACCTTCCTTAGTGGCCTTTCAGCCAGTGAGGGCCGCGTTTCAGCATGCTTGTCATCGGGGAGAGCACTCATTGCTGAAAAGAACCCCGAGTCTGGTCGTATTCAAGTGAAGCTCGACGAAACTCAGCAACTCTGGGAGGACCTTAAGGAATTAGCTCACGCCCGCCAGGAAGTAAGTCCTGCAGCAATGTCATACCCTTTATCTTTTTTAAAGGTGCAGTTAATATGATTCAATCTGTTTTCCAGGCACTTGCTGGAGCCAAACAAGTTCATGTGTTTGATCGCACTGCTGATGAAACAATTAGTTGGATCCAAGAGAAAGATGCCACCCTCATGTCAGAAGGGTATGGGCAAGATCTTGAGACGATTCAAGCACTTGTGAGGAAGCATCAGGGATTCGAAACTGACCTTGCAGCTGTGAAGGAGCAAGTTGAATCGGTTGGAGAGGAAGCAAAGCGTCTTGCCGAACTCTTCCCAGATGCTCGAGAACACATTGAAGTTAAACAGGAGGAAGCAATGGAATGCTGGAATGAACTTCTTGAGAAGGCAGCTCAACGTAAAGATAAGCTTAGTCAAGCAGAGCAGCTTCAAGCATACTTTGATCAATACAGGGATTTGATGTAAGTTAACTTGCCTCTTAGATTCAATTGCAACTCTTGCTTCAGTTGGTATTAAACATTTACTCTTTTCTTAGGTCCTGGATTAATGAGATGATTGCTAAGGTGACTGCACCTGATTTGGCTCAAGACGTTCCTGGAGCTGAAGCTCTTATAACTCGTCACTCTGAACACAAAGCTGAAATTGACACAAGAAGTGATGCCTTTGAAAAGTTTTATACCACAGGGAAACAACTTATTGATCAGGTAAACTAAATTCTCTAGTATAAACTAGTATTTTAAAAAATTGTGGCATTATTTTAATAGTTAATTTTTTTCTTTTTATTTAGGGTCACTTCCTATCTGATGAAATTGAAGAGAAAATTTCAGTCCTGGAACAACGAAGGAAGGCACTAAATGATACCTGGCACCTGCGCCAGACCATATATGAAGAGAACCTTGACACTCAGGTGAGTATTTTCAATGTATGTTTTCTTCATATAGACAAGATCTTGAAAAAGTAATATTCATGTTCATATTTTTTAGATGTTTAAGAGAGATGCAGACCAATTAGAAAACTGGCTCCAGTCAAGGGAAGCAATGCTTCATGACCCAAAGCTGGGAGACTCTATTCTGCAAGTAGAAGAGTTGATTAGGAAACATGAAGATTTTGAAAAGACGATTGAAGCACAGGAAGAAAAGTTCAATGCTCTCAAGAGAGTCACCATGGTCAGTAGTTGATAGCCTATTAAGTCTTCAATTCACTTTCTAAATTCACTTTGATGTTAGTGTACCATAACATTCACTTTTGATTTTCAGTTGGAGGAGGCATTTAGGAAACAGCAGCAAGCAGAAGAGGCAGCACGCTTAGCAGAAAGAGACAGAGTTGAGAAAGAACGTGTTGAAGCTCGCAAGAGGAAAGAAGTGCAGCGTATCACAGATGTACGATCTTTTGCTGGTGCTTTAAGATTGTTTCCCTTCCACTCTATAACTTAACATTTTATTCTTATATTTTCAGGAAAGGCGGTTAGAGGAAGAAAGAAGACGTGTGCATGGGCCTAGACTTGGAAGGGACGAAATCAATGGAGACAGGTACAGTAACCAATTCTTTTTAATTGTATGCTTTGAAAGGTTGACCCTTTTTTTTGCGTTTGCATGTTTTGATATTGGGTCCAGGCCAGATACTTATTTTGAAATGCATGAATTTCTTTCCTGTCCTTACTCTATTTTTGTATATTTCCCTTTACCATCCTTCTCAATCCTTCTTCTAACGGGTTTCTCTTTTCTCTGGCCTGGTGCATGCCATAGCAAGACACTATTCTGTCATGGGGTGGGGAGTAAATTTGTGAAAAGTGCATGATGTAGCTCTCTTATAATGCATGCTATGTCTATTCTTACCAGCTCAGAGAATGTTGTCCCATCAGTCTCAGTCACTGAGGAAGATGACTCTTCTATGGTTGGTGCATTTGCTATCGTGAAATCTAATTCTGTTTCTGCAATTAACCCATCAAGGTGTTGTATAACTGATTGAAAACTTTCTTTCGTCTCTCTTCTCTCATAATAAAACTTCACTTTTGTATGAATATGCTCTCTATTTTCCAGGCTCCATGCTCCTGACAACACAGATACTGGTGTTCAAAAGTCCAGTAGTATTTCTCAAATGTTTGGAGATCGCCTCAGGAAGGGTAACAATAAACATTAAAATTTTTTGCAATGTATTTAATACAACAACTCCTTTAGAAATTGTCATGATTTTTTTTCCTGTGCAGCTACTGGAGATGTAAAGAGAGCTGAAAGTATGCGTGTAGAACTTAAGAAGCCAAAAAGAACTCCAAGCTTTACAACCCGTCGTCGCACTCAGAGCTTCCGCAAATTGCAGCGAATGGAACAACAACTGGAGCAGCTGCCCCCTGTGGAGATTCAAGGCATGCTGGATCGAAAGCACGAATTGCAAGGTGGAGGAAAGAAGGCTGCTGTTCGATCATGGAAGTCTTTCTACACTGTCTTGTGTGGACAGCTTCTGTGCTTCTTCAAAGATCAGCAAGATTTCCACGACAGCAAGGCAGCCTCCTCCCCTATGGTCATCTTGAAGGCACGATGTGAAAAGGCTGATAACTACACCAAAAGGAAACATGTTTTCAGGTTAGTTCTTAGTTTATTTAGAGTATATGTAAAGTTACATTTCAGTAACATATTTAACTGGATAACTGTATTTCAGGCTGTGCTGTTTGGATGGCTCAGAGTTCCTATTTTTAGCACCCAATGAAGCCGAAATGCTGGATTGGGTCACAAAAATTTCTTTCCATGCTCAGTTGCCTCCAAGTATGCAGCTGCTGAGCTATGATGAATCACAGAAGGTGGGAAGCTTGGTTCAAAACCTTCTTCAAATTATCTTTGTGTTGCCTTTCACACTAATTTTTTATATTTTTAATTTATGCACTTATAGCAAGGTACAAATAATTTAGACCGAGTGCCTGCTGTGGGATCCAATGTGGATGTCAGCTCAGGATCTAGTCGAGGCTCATCTCCTGAAACAAACCCTCGCCGCCCCAATACATTACCTACGAATTCATTCCCGAGAGGTGCTCCAAGTCAAACTCAACTTTTACAACAACATCGAAATAACAACAATTTACCACCTCAAGTTATTCCTCGGCAAGCCCCACCTCCAATTCCTCTTCGTTCACCAACAACTGAAGTCACAACTGATGGTATGAGACCTAGGCCACATGGTATGTCCTCTATCTTTCCATTTTTCTCCTGAATTCTAGGATGTGCTGTTATTAACACCTGCCTACTTACAGATGGAGAATTCATGAGACCACCTTCATTTAACCCTCAGTCAAGAGGATCTACGCTGCCAGCTCAACAGCGACTTTCTAATCAGAACAATGCTACTTACACCAACGGCGATACTGCATGGCGGCATCAGAGTAGTCAGGAGCTGACTTCACCCCATCAAGGTACAAAATATTGGCTGTTATAAATTTTAAGTGTCTTTTCTTTCTAATTTGCCAGTTAATTAGGGTGCTTTTGTGGGATCTGATTTTTTTGGAGAGTTTGCTTCTAGTTTTTAATTTACAATGACTTTTTATGATAGCTTTACTTTTGGACGCATTAGTTTCTTCATGAGGGCTTTTGCGAATTTATGTCATGCAATCTTATTGCTTAAACCATGTGCTTACATAACAATATCTGCTTGTTGCTGTTAGAATCCCCACCCCCACTGCCATCATCAGCTCCCCCGAATAGACCTCCTATGGGTATGCTGCCGGGTGTGCCTCAGCTGCAACATCGAGATAGTTGGGAAAATCAAATACCTCAACAACCAAGTAAGTGTCTTTATCAGTTACACTAACAAAACATATGTTGGCTTTCATTTTTATTTTTTATGACACACTGAAGGGTAGCTTCAATGTCTCTGTTTTAGAACTATATGTAAACTAACAACTTTGCCAACTATTGGATTTTGTTCCATCCCAATGTTTACAAAAACTCATTTCTTTCTTTTTTCCTTTTTTCCTTTTCCAGTTTATCGCAATGTGGGAACCGCAGGGAAGCAGGTAAGAGACACATTCCAATCCTAATTAATTCCTCTCTATTCTATCTATTTAATAAAAAATCTATTCTTGTTGTTCTTTTTTCTTACAGGTACAGCCTCGAGAAGCTGTGGTGGTTCCTGTTGGCAGCAGTAGCCGGCCCAATTCTTTGCCACCATATGTTGCACCACCACCCGCTGGGTCTCTTCATTACCATCAACTCGACCGTACCAACTCAGGCAACATGGTTCAACGTAGGCCTAGTGAGAGCTCTAGCGAAAATGAGCATTCCAATAAGGGATCACGATCCCCATCTAACAATGAAGGGAAAGATAGACGCAGTAGTGTTTTGAGCAATTTGTTCCGAAGAAAACAGCGCCAGGACCGTGTTTAATGTTATTTGTCTGTTTGTTGAAGGATTAATCAATTCATTTCCATCTCTTTTTAAGTTGACTTTGATTCCTATTGGAAAACAGGAATCTGTCTTAAAGCTTCAGACCTTTAAGCTGGATGTTCGGAACTTTTGTCCAATTTTATTTTGTAGGTTTGACTAGAAAAAATTGTATGCATATGATGAGGCTAAAATATAAAAACATACCAAATTCATGAATTGTACAGATTGAAAATTAATTTATCTGTAATATTTGCTGTGTATGGCCAATGATTATAGAGGCCAAAGAGTGTACCATATTCTTAGTTGGAAAGTAGAAGGATGGCCTGCAGCTTTCTTCATACTTGCCAACAGGGTGATGAGAAAAATTTCTGTTCTTGAAACAATGAATGTATTTTGCCCAGAATTACCTCAGCCCTTTTATTGATTGTTAACATTGTTTTGAAGTTCTTTATGAAAACTGTTGCAAATTTGTTATATTTATCTGTACATATACAAAGTGATTAGTGTGTGATTTATGTTATGATTTATCTTTGTTACATATCCTGTCTAATCCCATTGATCATAGATTATGTATCTGCAGCACCCATATCAATTAATATCTCGTTAAAAAAATGCTCTGGAGTTTAACTGTGGAAGACCTGTGCCATCAGGATTTTATTGTTATTGGGTAGATGTTGACATAGCGACTTTTGCTTTTGTGTTATAGAGATTATATATCA
Organism: Thrips palmi; assembly: GCF_012932325.1. NCBI lineage: Eukaryota > Metazoa > Arthropoda > Insecta > Thysanoptera > Thripidae > Thrips > Thrips palmi. The sequence continues at coordinate 5,552,642 of NW_023144634.1, forward strand.
TGGTGTATATACGCCTTCTTTTGTGGATATTTATACTATAAATATATATATATTTACAGTTTATGTATATTAAAGCTGTAAAAAATACATATAATTCTGTTATATATTTGTAAGTTCTGTAAATTAAAGATCGTGTTTAGGGGTTTATACTCCTTGTCAGAGTTGTCAATTTATGTGCTTTGATGCTAGAGGCATCTAAAACAATAAATTGTTTGAAATTCAAAATCTTTTCTTTTCTGTAAGTCCCATGGCTACATTTTAGACGTTAATGTCAAGCGAAACCTGTTCGAACCTCACAGAAGGCGATTGAACCATGGCGTCAGAACAACAAGGCAAATCATATAACATTTGACCAACGATTTATTAGGTTTATATCAAGGCCTATACGAGTAATAGCGGACAGACAGTGATCAAGCTGCTTGCGTGAGGTTGAACAACATAACAGAGTCTCCTGCAATGGTAGTCAGGGCGCCCTGGATGGCAGAGGCGAGTGCGCTCATGGCGACAGCAGTGGAATTGGACGAGTCAGCCGAAGCGCTCTGACCTCCGACGGTGATGTCGATCAGAATCTGGGGCTGGACAGTGGTAGTCGCCTCGGCATCACTTTCAGCGACGGAAGCCAGGTTCTCCAATGCCTCCACCACATTCTCAATGGCGTCGGCGACGTCCTCACTCACATCGGAAGATGCTGTCTCCTCAGCAGCCACACCGGTCAGGTCAACATTTGCGCTGAGAGTGGACGCAGCCGCGGTGGTAGTATCCGCCTCGGGGGCAGCCTCCTCCTCTACGACCTTGTCGCTGCTGGTGCTAATGTTGATGTCAAGGTCGATTTTGGCAGCAGCGGCGGTGGTAGTCTCTTCGGCGGCAGTGGTAGTCTCCTGGGCGGCGGTGGTTGTGTCCTGTTTCTCCACAATGTCCAAGTCGATGGTGATCAGTCCATCGGCATCGGGAGCTGCCTCCTCCTCTACGACCTTGTCACTGCTGGTGCTAATGTCGATGTCAAGGTCGATTTTGGCAGCAGCGGCGGTGGTAGTCTCCTCGGCGGCAGTGGTGGTCTCCTGGGCGGCGGTGGTAGTGTCCTGTTTCTCCACAATGTCCAAGTCGATGGTGATCTGTCCATCGGTGTTGTCCGCAGCCTCCTCCTCTACGACCTTGTCGCTGCTGGTGCTAATGTTGATGTCAAGGTCGATTTTGGCAGCAGCGGCGGTGGTAGTCTCTTCGGCGGCAGTGGTAGTCTCCTGGGCGGCGGTGGTTGTGTCCTGTTTCTCCACAATGTCCAAGTCGATGGTGATCAGTCCATCGGCATCGGGAGCTGCCTCCTCCTCTACGACCTTGTCACTGCTGGTGCTAATGTCGATGTCAAGGTCGATTTTGGCAGCAGCGGCGGTGGTAGTCTCCTCGGCGGCAGTGGTGGTCTCCTGGGCGGCGGTGGTAGTGTCCTGTTTCTCCACAATGTCCAAGTCGATGGTGATCTGTCCATCGGTGTTGTCCGCAGCCTCCTCCTCTACGACCTTGTCGCTGCTGGTGCTAATGTCGATGTCAAGGTCGATTTTGGCAGCAGCGGCGGTGGTAGTCTCTTCGGCGGCAGTGGTAGTCTCCTGGGCGGCGGTGGTAGTGTCCTGTTTCTCCACAATGTCCAAGTCGATGGTGATCAGTCCATCGGCATCGGGAGCTGCCTCCTCCTCTACGACCTTGTCACTGCTGGTGCTAATGTCGATGTCAAGGTCGATTTTGGCAGCAGCGGCGGTGGTAGTCTCTTCGGCGGCAGTGGTGTCTCCTGGGCGGCGGTGGTAGTGTCCTGTTTCTCCACAATGTCCAAGTCGATGGTGATCAGTCCATCGGCATCGGGAGCTGCCTCCTCCTCTACGACCTTGTCGCTGCTGGTGCTAATGTCGATGTCAAGGTCGATTTTGGCAGCAGCGGCGGTGGTAGTCTCTTCGGCGGCAGTGGTAGTCTCCTGGGCGGCGGTGGTAGTGTCCTGTTTCTCCACAATGTCCAAGTCGATGGTGATCAGTCCATCGGCATCGGGAGCTGCCTCCTCCTCTACGACCTTGTCACTGCTGGTGCTAATGTCGATGTCAAGGTCGATTTTGGCAGCAGCGGCGGTGGTAGTCTCTTCGGCGGCAGTGGTAGTCTCCTGGGCGGCGGTGGTGTGTCCTGTTTCTCCACAATGTCCAAGTCGATGGTGATCAGTCCATCGGCATCGGGAGCTGCCTCCTCCTCTACGACCTTGTCACTGCTGGTGCTAATGTCGATGTCAAGGTCGATTTTGGCAGCAGCGGCGGTGGTAGTCTCTTCGGCGGCAGTGGTAGTCTCCTGGGCGGCGGTGGTAGTGTCCTGTTTCTCCACAATGTCCAAGTCGATGGTGATCAGTCCATCGTGTCGCGCAGCCTCCTCCTCTACGACCTTGTCGCTGCTGGTGCTAATGTCGATGTCAAGGTCGATTTTGGCAGCAGCGGCGGTGGTAGTCTCTTCGGCGGCAGTGGTGGTCTCCTGGGCGGCGGTGGTAGTGTCCTGTTTCCCCACAATGTCCAAGTCGATGGTGATCAGTCCATCGGCATCGGGAGCTGCCTCCTCCTCTACGACCTTGTCACTGCTGGTGCTAATGTCGATGTCAAGGTCAATTTTGGCAGCAGCGGCGGTGGTAGTCTCCTCAGCGGCAGTGGTGGTCTCCTGGGCGGCGGTGGTAGTGTCCTGTTTCTCCACAATGTCCAAGTCGATGGTGATCTGTCCATCGGTGTTGTCCGCAGCCTCCTCCTCTATGACCTTGTCGCTGCTGGTGCTAATGTCGATGTCAAGGTCGATTTTGGCAGCAGCGGCGGTGGTAGTCTCTTCGGCGGCAGTGGTAGTCTCCTGGGCGGCGGTGGTAGTGTCCTGTTTCTCCACAATGTCCAAGTCGATGGTGATCAGTCCATCGGCATCGGGAGCTGCCTTCCCTTCTTCGCCTTTGTCGCTGATGTCAATTTTGATGACTTCGGGGGTAGCTGTGGTCGTGGTGGTCTCGACGGTCAACTCGATCTCTACATCATCGGCGTCTGAGGCAGTTTTTTCAGCATCGACGGTGAGCAGTATGTCCTCTGCGATGGCAAGGGAAGCTTCAAGCTGGGCATCGGCTGCCTTCTTTGCGCTCTCTGCTGCCTGAATGTAGCCGTCAATGAGTGCGTCGGTGAGGTTCTGGATGCTGTCGATGGCGGCGAGGCCATCGTCGATCGCAATGTCGACGTCCTCGTTGGCCTCTGCTGCGGCTTTCAGCTCAGCTTCGACTCCAGCGGCAGCCTTGCTCTTCTCCTCGAGGACGGCCTCCAGGGTCTGGTCGTCCGCGTTGGATTCCAGAGCCAGCGTGACCTGGACGTCGGCGGCGTAGTCAACCTGTTCGGCGGCCTCCATGGCGGAGTCCAGGGCTTCGTCAACGGCGGTCCTGGCCTCCACGACGAGCTGCTTGTTGGCCTCGATCTCCTCCTCGGCGGCTTCCTTCAGTTCGGCAGCATCCGACTCGCCCTTCTTGATGATCTCATCGAACACCTGAGGGAGAAAGCAGACTCACAGCAGGCGGTATAGGGAGATTTCATTCAAAAGCCCGCGCGGACTTACCTCGCTTGCTTCACGAGCGATGCGCACGGCGGCCTGGGCGGCAGCTTCTCGCTGCTCGTCAATTTCGGCGGCAATTTTGATCTGGGCGGCGATGGAGTTGCTGGCGATCTCTAGAGCCTCCTTGGCCTGCTCGGTGGCCTTGGCAATGGTCTCCTGCACCTTGCGCTCGGCGTCCTGGGCGACCTCGATGCCGGCGGCCAGGGCGGCCCTGGCGGTGTCCTTGGCGGCGTCCGCGGCCTCGAACCCAGCGGCCAGGGCGGCCTCGGCAGCGTCAGCAGCCCTCTGCAGAAGGCCTTCGTCGGCCGCCTGGGAGGCGATGTCGAGGTCCTTCTCGGCCTCGTCCTTACCGCGATTCACGAGCTCCACGGCGGCAACAGCCTTCGCCTCGTCGCGCTTGATGACCACCGAGAGCTCCTGGTCCTCCTCGTCCTCCTCGTCGTCGTCCAAGCCGAGGAAGTCGCCCAGCTTGCCGAGAGCCGACCTGGCTGCCTTCAGGGTGGATGCGAAGATGCCTTCCTCCTCTTCCTCCTCCTCCTCAACCACCTTGACCTTGAGAGCGCCGTCGACGAGACCCAGGGTGAAATTCTTGGGCTCGTCCACGGTCTTGGTAACGGTTATCTTGTTCTCCTCATCGTCAGAGTCCCAGCCGAACCAGCCGAGTCCGGAGCGGAGTCCCCTGCTGGCGGACTGGAGGGTGCGCTCGAAGGTGGAGAGGCTGTCCTCGACACCCTCGGCCGCGGCGTGGAGAGCCTCGTCGCTGGCGCTCGCTGTGTCCGCGGCCACCTTCACCTTCACGACGGCGTCCTTGGCGGCATCCTCGGCGAGCTTTGCGTTTCCGCGGCCGCCGAAGTTGAAGCCGAACAACGGCGTGCCCGAAGCAATCTGAGAAAACCCACGATTGTTGTTGGCAAGCACTTTTTGTAAGCCGGAGAGGAAAAGATTCACTTTTTACCTGCAGGGCGCAGAAAGCCAAGACGACGAAAGACACAATTTTCGCCATGCTGCCGATGGAGAGACAGTGTCGTCGCCGGCGGCTCCGCCCTTTTATACTTTCGCATCGTGCATGAGTTCAGGTGCGCGGTGTTTGCTCTTCGGCGAGGTACCCGGCCAAGCTCAGACGGCGAGTCAGGAAAACACAAGCCAAGTGCACACCATCGCAGAAACTTGGCGATTTCAAACAGACCCACGACCTTCATGCCGCCTCACCCTGTCTTGTTTTTTGTCGAATCCCAATGACGAGAGACTTAAAGGTGTTGCCTGGGGTGCTCGGAGGGTGGCAAAACTGAGTGTCAGAACGATGAGAACCCGCACTAACTGTAGTCTAGGGAAATCGCCGCGTGCTGTTCGGCTTGGCGCTGGCGCGCACTGGCATCACACTGTCAGACCTTCACCTTGTACTTTGTTTGCAGTTCACTGGCATTGCTGGCAAGTCTTGGCTGTCTCGGGACGAACAATTGAATTTGTTCCTGGGTGGAAGCGTCTGCCGAAAAGTATTGCGGAATTTGGTAATCACGGACGTTTGTCTGGAGGAACTTGTAGGGAAGGCCGTGCCGTGGCGCCTTGACCCCGTGCATACCCCACGCTCAGAGAGGCCCACGAGTCCAGCTCGGAGTCCCTCGGGCGCGGAGTGTCGCCGGCCAGCCAGGCTCAGACCACCGCCGCCGGATCCACCGACTCCACCGCCGGTCAGCCGGTCCGCGACGCGACGCGACGGCGTGGCGGCTGTGTCCCTCATGAGATAAAATGTTTGGCCGCGACCCTATACACTCTCCGCCCCTCCTCGTCCCCCCTCCCCTCCTCTTGGAAAGGCCTGCTGGGGCCGCGGGGCAGCCCGGGGCCTTCTAGACCGCCACCGCCGCCAAGTTGCTTGCTGCTCTTCTCGGGCTGCTCGCTGCGCGGACGCGCCGCGTCTCCGCGTCCACAGTGGCGCACGCCCCGCCGTCCGAGCTGCATCCGTTGCGTTGCCGGCCCACGCCGTGGACGCCGTGTTCGAGGCAGTGTAGCGCAGTGTAGCGAGGGGAAGCACCCAGTGCAGGCTGGCGCACTTGGCGACGTCGGCGCGGACCAACTCAGCCGGCCCAGCAGCGGGCCGAAGCTAGCCGCAGCCCTCCAGCGGGGACGGGACAGGCCCCCAGGACTACCCAGGACTACCCAGGACCATCCTGTCCGGGGCTCGGTGCTCGGCGAGCTGGACTTGTGCCCGGCCGGCAGAGGATGTGCTTTGACAGATAACCGCAAGGCGAGCAGCCGCCTGCCGCCCGCCCCGCCGCCACCCATTGTATAACTGTCAACTTTGACCCATAGACAAACAAGCGTGCCAGCAGCACGGTGCCAGTTTGGGCGAGACAGGCCCCGGGACTATGTGGCGTGCTAGTGCTAGCGCGCCCAGCCAGGCTCAGTGCGCAGGGGTGAATTTTTGAGTGTCGTCTGAACCTGTGTCGCCGCAGCGTCGGGGCAGCCTAGCCTCCAACATGGCCTCGTCGTGGTGCGGTAAGTGTTTGAGTGTTCGGCGCTGCGATCGGCAGCCCCGAGGGCAGCTCCGAGGGCAGGGCAGTCCCGGCTAGGGCCGCCGGTTGACAAACAAGACGCATGCAGGCCTGCCGGGTTATTCAACCGGCAGCGTCATTGTTTCCAATCTGCAATGGGCATCTGCGCTGTCAAGACGATAGTGAAGGATTGTCGCCAGGACTGCGAGTGGATTGTCGTGCTGGAGGGGTAAAGAAGGGGGGCGGGGGGCGCTTGGAACATTTCCCGCCACTTTCCCAATTTTGTTTCCGAGGGGCGTTTTCTAAATTTACCGCCCCTACCGCTGCACCCCGAGTACTAGCCACTGTCGGCCTGTCAATGGGATGACCGGGGCGCTGGGGAGACGGGGACGGGGCGGGGAAGGCAGGAGGGTGAAAAACAAAAAGACAGGCTCCGCCTACTCTACAGACGCGATGCCCGATAACAGAGCGTGGATACGAATGCTGGGCACAATACAGATAAAGGTTTTTTTTCGTACCTCAAGTAACGTTTCTCTTGGCGCCAAAGTCTGGAGTAGGTAGGCAGGCCGTGATTCCGGTTTCGTTGAGAAGGCCCTTCGGCCGACCGAATGCAGAGGCACTATAGGGCCGCCCTCAGGGCTGCGTCACTGCTGATCGATTGATTGATCATCGATTTCGAGACATCGAGACTCGGCACTGACGCACGTGCACCGGCGTAAAAGTGAAAGGGCCGTCATCGCCGTGCATTCTCAGCATTCGCGTTCGGCGCGGCGATAACTGGCATCAATAACTCGCATCAATTTAAAGGGAAGGCGCATTACGCCAAGTGGCCAAGTGCTCACGTCGTGAGGTGACCAAGGCTATCGCGGGCACGGCGGGCACGCCTTGCAAGTCCAAGTGCTGCACGGCGCGGCGTGCGGTCGGACAGGAGACGTGCATCGCCGCCTTTTTGTGCAGCCTCGTGGGGCCATCCTCTCTCCCGTCCAATCGAGGGATAGGACCATTGCACTTACTTGATGTGGGTTCAAGGCGAATTTCGAAATTTCGATACGCTGTTTCCCTTTTTAAAAAAAAAAAAGTGGGTCCGCGCGACTAGTTCATCTCTGGCGTTCACAAAAAGAAGAAAATTGGGGATATGACGCAGAGGCAATGCGTCGATAGTGCGCGTTGCGGACAAAACAACCAATTTCACTACGCACGACGCGCACGACGATGTGGAATGTAGAGCGACCCTGACCAACTTGTGATTTTGGTCGCCGATAAGAGGCCTAGTATCTCCACTCCTCTGCCTAATTTTGTGACGAACTGCGCGTCCGAAATGGCGCCGTCGGAGTGGCTGCTGCCGAACGCCGCGTCCTTCGTCCCTCCGCTTCGGGCGCAGCCAGCCATCTTGGGGCGGCGCGGCGCAGTGTTGGGGCACGGCGACGAACACTTTCGGTTCGGTTCGACAGCGATCGTGGAAGCGGTTTCGGGCGGCCGGCGCGCCCGGCGGACGCGATGTGTTGATAATGAGGCATAAGTCCGCGCGGACCCCGCCGTGCCGTGCCGTGCCGCTGCCGCTCAATACGCGGAGGACGGGCAGGCGCCACGCCACGCCGCGTCTAGCTATCGTCGAGAATGGTCGGGAAACTGGCCCAGCCAGGCCGCCGCCTCTGACTCATTTGTTTGCAAGGCTTTCTTTCGCCAAGAACGCGCTTTCTTGGGAAAGTTTTGGCGCGCACCGTTGCATTCGCTGCATTTGCCGCGCCGTAACTGCCTCCCTCCGGCGAGCCCGCCGGCCTGGTCTTGGTCGGCTCACCTGCCAGGGACGCGGGCGCACAACTGGACCAGCCAGACAACTGCTCTAATTTCGAGTGCCCTTTCCGACGGAGTTTTGCGGCGCCTATCTCTGCGCTTTGCCAAGACGGGATGTCCAGGGCCCTTCTAGTCCCTAGACTGCGGGTCTGCAGGGGGTGTCTGCCCTGGCCTAGGTCTGACCGCGACAGACGCGTCGTCGGACTCCGACCTAGGGCCACCCGTGGCAACCCGCCAAGCCCCGAGCCACGCCAGGCTACGCCCCGAGAGGCCCGAAAGGCCGACGCGACGCCGAAGTGGTGGCTAGACTATCGCTATCGGGCACCCCTCCTCCCCCCCCCCCCTCCATTGCCCCCGGCGCTGCTCTCTGACTTATTGTGTCCATACGAAAGATGGCTGAACCGATTACGGGTCCATGCCGGTTCCCTTGACAGCGTCGGACAGCCTCGGCGGTGCAGCACCTTGACGGCTGCTGGCAGCGCTGGCAGCCACGCGGGGAGTGCTTCGCAGTGCTGCGTCTGCGTACCGAGCGGGCCGGGCTAGAGAGCCCGGAGCGCCGTGCAGGTAGGCAATGCTGCGGGGTGCACGCACAGGTGTCTCGGCGTTGCCTATCGCGCAGGTGTCGGGCGCTCCCGGCCCCCCGGCGCGCTCGCTGGCACGGCCGCTCCGCCGCCTTCGCCAGAGAAGTGGGAGGGGAAAGGGGAAAAGGGGGAGGGGGTGAAGCAGCCAACCGGCCACCGAGATTGAATGAACGTGCGACGCCGCGACGATACTCGTTGATCTTGATAGGCAGTTCGCGGAAGTCCTCGCGGGTTGAAAATTCAGCTGGGTAAACTCGCTACTCACGAGGCGCGGGGCGCGGTGTTTGCGCAGGCCTGCCCCTGGCGCTGCTGCTGGTGCTGCTGGCCTCGTCCGCGGCGGCCGAGTCGCTCTTCCAGGATGGCGTCGAGTCCACGTTCCGGTGGGACGCGGCCATCGCCACGGGCACCAAGCTGCCCGTGCACGTGCTCAGCCAGTGGCTGGTGTCGGGCACACTGCGCGTGCAGGGCAGCCCGCACGACAGCGCGCTCATCCAGGTGGCCGACGTGACCACGTCGCTGTGGAACGGCGAGGTGGGCGCGCTGCCGCCCGTCGCCGACCCCGTGCACGTCCGGGACAGCCCCCTGCTGGGCGCCTTCCGCGCCAGCTACGCGGGCGGCAGGGTGACCAGCGTGGAGCTGCTGGACGAGGAGCCGCTCTGGGCGCACAACATGAAGCGCGCCATCGCCAGCATGCTGCAGGTGGACCTGCAGGCCGCCAGGAACGCCGCGCAGCCCGTCGCGGAGGTCAACGAGGTACCCATTCATCATTATCATTGTGCCTGACTAAAGCGGTCCGTAAGAAACTACAGTGTTTCAGAACCCTCACTTACCGCCGTAACTACAGTCAAAACTGTGTTTTGAGTACTGCGAATCCCGGCACTTGACGGTGGACACTGTAGTTTCGCGTTGAAGGAATCACACACTCACAGCCACCTCCAATCTGCTCCACAGGAAACGGTGCACGGCAAGTGCAAGGTCAAGTACATCGTCTCCCACGACAGGGGCAACCAGACCGTGCGCAAGTTCACGGACCACAAGGGGTGCGTGGCGTGGACGCAGGAGAACTGGAGCAACATGGCGCCCCTGTGTCCGTCCAGCCCGCAGGTAGCTTCTTTGTTTTTTGTTCTTTGTTTTTCTTTTTGGCGGGCGAGTCGAGAGTTAGAGCTTGAGTTGTTGCGTCCAGGCGCAACAGGTGCAGTCGCCCCTGACGTCGCACAGCGAGGCGGTGTACACGCTGTCGCCGGCCGGGGAGGGCGGACGGCGCGACCTGGTGCACGTCAAGTCCAGCGGCATCCTGCTGCTGCAGCCCTTCCAGTCCAACGCCGAGATGCAGTACATGCAGGCCACGTGAGTGGGGTGGGATTTGATTTGATGGAAAACGAAATGCGGCGTTAACCGGAGCGACCCCGCTGGCCCGCAGGCAGACGCTGACGCTGCTGAAGATCGGCGCCGTGACGCAGCCCATCGAGCGCAGTGGCGCCACGCGGCCGTCCAGCCTGGCCTACGTGCACGCCGTGCACCAGCCCCTCGCCAAGGCCGCCGCGGAGGAGGCGAGCGCCAAGGTGAGGACCGCGTCGACCGCGTCGCTGTGTTCTGACTCGCCGACGGGCTGCTTGTAACACAGTCCTGGTGGTGGCAGGTGATGGGGCTCCTCGAGCGCATGGCGCAGCAGCTCGGCCAGTCCAACGTGGTCCCGGACCCCGACAGGCTGCACGAGCAGACGGCCGTCCAGCTGCTGGAGATCCTGGTCGGCCTGGACTACGCCACGCTCGACCAGCTCCACGGCTCCGTCATGGTGGGCACCAGCTACGAGCAGGAGACTATGGGGTGCGTCGTGCTGGCCATGTCAGCGGGGGTGGGGGTGGGGGTCGCCCATGCCGGGTGCTCATGTATCCACGTCTGCTTTGCCGTTCGTCTAGGAATCTTTTCCTGGAGCTGCTGCCTCAAGTCGGCACTCGCGACGCCGTCCTCCTGACGATAAACCTCGTCAAGGACAGGAAAGTGACCGATTGGACGGCCATCCACTTGCTGATGGCACTTCCCTTCTACCTGCGGCAGCATTCCCTGGCGCAGCATAGCCCCGAAGAAATGTTGCAGGCTTGTGAGGTGTGTTTGTCTATGTTGTGCAGTTACCGAAAGGAAAAAAAAATGGAAATGATTTTTTAAACATACTTGTGACATGAAAAAAAAAATTCCTTGGTGCTCTTATTTTTAGGCAATGCTCTCTATTGAGGATGTGAGTAATGATGTTAGGAAAACAGCTGTTCTCACTTTTGCATCCCTGGTGAAGAAAATGTGCAATGGACGATGCAGGGCAGAGACAATTGAAAAATATATAAGAATATACGTAGACAAATTCACAGGTAAAATATTTTTGAGTACAACTTAACTTCAATTTGACCAGTGGTTTTTGTGATTTTCACAACACGTTCTTTCAGAAAGCACATCCTATGAGCAGCAAATGTTATATTTGGAGGGTCTTAGCAACATGGAAATGCCTCAAGTTGTGAATTTTCTTGAGCCTGTAATTCAAGGAAATGTCACAGACCTTTCCAGGCATTCTTCCCACCATATACGGTTCCTTGCTGTATGGGCTACCATGAGCACTGCACCTCATGCCCCAGCCAGGGTAACAACTTTTCTAACAAACTCAATCAAAAGTTATTTGGTCTTAAAACTGAATTTATTGTGAACATTGAACCATTTTTATAGGTTTATAATCTATATTGGCCCATCTTAACAAACTCTTCAGAGCATTTGGAAATGAGAGTGGCAGCTCTGACTATGCTGATGGCGTCCGTTGATAGTCCAGCAAGATACTGGTCATTGTATTGGTACATCAGAGGTCAGACTAATAACCACTTGTACAATTTCTTCTATACTACTCTTCATTCTTTAGCACAAACAAAATACCCCTGCTTTTCACACCTGTAAGTCTGCTGTTTAAAATCTTCAAATTTTAATGCAATGCAGTATCATTTATTTGCTAATAAATACCAGTTTCATTAATTTTTTAAACTTTTTTTTCAGTGCACAGGCTGCATCACAATTAGTTCGAGTTGTGCCTGAACCAGAGGATCGTACGTGGCCAACGGGAAACTACATAACTGATTACGAGCATCAATCCCTGGGAGTAGGAGGATTCCTGCAACTTTTCATGGTGGGAAGTGAACGTACATTCCAGCCAACAGTGATCTACCTAACATTTGGCAAACATGCATCTCAACGCAAACTGGCAGATGTTTCTGTAAGTAGCATGAAATAAACTTATAATTTGAGCCTCACTGGAAGAAAATCTCCTCACTAGTGTCTTCTTGGTTTACAGGTGTATCTGAAACTTCAAGGAGTCAGTGAAACCTTTCAAGCAGCTGTCATGAAAACAGACTTTTCAAATATGAAAATTCCACAACTTCTGGAGCTGCTGCTCTCATTAAAAGTGCATCCAAAGTATCCTGAGCCTATACACATCGAGTTTTTACTGAAAAGGGAGGGGCGCGTGATTCTATGTTACCATTTGAACAACACTGTCCACAGCTTAGGCACATGTAAGAGAGGAAAAAAATGCCAATACTTGTAAAACGCATGAAAATTTTCAGAATTTAATTTTTATAATTATTATTCAGTGAGGGACAAAATCACAACTTTCTTCAGCCGGTTCCATGTGAATGCCCAACGACTTTGGTATCCTGTTCTGTTGGAAATGACACAACCCACTCTGCTCGGTACTCCAGCTAATATTCTATTGACGTCATCGGTACTAGCATCTTTACGAGGTGATTTCACTCAACATTCAATCACCAGAAGTATTGTAAGACAAAACAGACTTGATGTGAGGTAAACCACGCTAATTTTCATTATTGCAATGGGAAAATCTTCACTTTCAACTGGCAATTAACCTTTTTAATATATATTACAGATTATCAGTGAGTGTGGACACAGCATTAAAATCTTTCAATCCTCTTAGTGATGTTTGGCATGGAGTTGATCGATCTCTCGGATTCCACGGGCAAATTCCTTTCATGTGCAACATTTCTCTGGACACCAACGTTCATGTCAGCCTTGGCCCTTTAAATGGTTAGTCTTAGTCATAGTTAAAACCAAAATATATTTTAAAGTTGAGTTTAACAAAATTCTTCTAGCCTAGGTAACATAAAGGAAAGTAAAGAAAGAATATTTTAATTCTGTTCACTCTGTTCACAGATACTCTTGGGTCGGTTGGACATTTGCGTAGTGGTGTATTTGTTCAAGGTCTAGCAGCTGAGAATGCTTTGTTTCATCACTGCAGAAAATGCTTGTTGTACCATAAAGTCGGTGCTTATCAAGATAATCCCAAAACTGTAAGCCAAATTAACACCTTTGTTCTCAAGAAACTACTTTTGTTTTCAATTGCTCATTTTATTTATTTTTTCTAGCGAGATGTGGTAGACTTGACTATTGAGGATGTAGGTGCAAAACTACAGGTCTCGTTGTTTGATTGTGACCGTCCTTATAGCACTTTGGACTACATCAAACTTGGGGCTGGTCTTCTGGACCCTCACACTAACAACTACCAGTAAGTGGCACATGCTGGTGTCAAAATGTAGATTCATAAATTGGATGCAAAGAAATTTTGTTTTTGGTTTTACGCAGAATGGTTCCTGGTGGCTTACCTCTCCTGGGCCTCATTCACCTTGCTGATGTAGCATTAATTCAGGCCCCGCGGGGCTCTTGCGGAGTCATTTCAACCCTACGAACAGTTGGAAGTAGCAACACTGAGGTGCTGGTCCATTTCTCTTTCCTAATTCAGGGTGTGCTTATGAGCAGTACAGGTTTTACTAACATTATTTTTCTTTACTTTTGTGTTAGTTGGATCTGGCAGTCAGAGCATCCACAGACGTCATCCCTGGGGAACCGACTGAACCACTCCCAGGGGGAAAACAAAAAATTCATGTGACATTAAGCCATAGAGAACGAGGTCAAGAAGTGCCTTTGCATCAAATTGAAGTTAATGCAATTCATGAAAGGTTGGCTGGACATGCTAAACATGATCTGAAATTGAAGTTAACTCGTATTGTGAACGGAACAAGGGTATCTATGGTAAGAAGACAAAAAGAATTTGAATTGAATTAGATTGATTATGCTTGCTCACAAAATAAATCAATCATTTTCATTATTCTTTTGAAAGATGTGCCTGGATGCAGATTGGAATATGCCACCATGGCATCCAGACCTCATTCCACTCTCAGACACCATTACAGGAAACCTGAACACAGTCTGGGGCAACAGTGGTGAGCATGAAATATAAAATAAATAACTTTTTAAACAGTAATAAATATTATAATCTGATTTGATAAATGAATGCAGGAATGTATTGCCCCAGAGGTGCCTCCTCACTCAGCCTCAAGGCAAAGGCTGAAGCGACAATGGAACAGCTTGCCTTGGCAACTAGCGCTGCAACATGGCCCTATAACCAATGCAAGAAAGACAGCCTAAACAGGGAGGAATGGGGTGAAACTTTCACTCCCTTCACACCAGCATGTCAGGAAGAGGCAAGGCAACTCGCTACGCTTCGAAAGTATACGGCCACATTGAAATATGAAAAGGTTAAATTCTTGAATGTGATTTAGACTCTACTGATTGACAAAGGAATGCAACAATAATTATCTATCTCAAAAATTGCAGCTTCCGCAAAAGTTGGTTTCTCTTTCACAAAGATTAGCTGGGGTTCTGGAACTTCTGCACCCGCTGAACAAAGAAGATGCTCGCCAAGAATTGACAGCAATTGTAGAATTCCCAGTAAAAGAACCTGTGGTTAACATTTCACTTAATTCACGTGATTTATCATGGGACTACTCATCTCTTGGATTTGCTCCCTTGCTATACAATGCCAGGTTCCCTAGACCAAACACAAACTTGGGTCTTGTCAGTGAGTGTTTGTTCATTTTTACACATAAATCAAAACAACTTAGCTTTTATCACTGGAAATTAATTTTCTCCTCCTTTGTTACAGGCTCATGCATTGTCACAACAGCTAGGGTAATTTCTTGGGACAATGCTACAGTTACCCACCCTCTTTCACCCTGCTACACCCTTGCTGCTGCAGATTGCACAAGAAACCCAAAGTTTGCGCTGTTCATGAAGAAAGTGAAGGGACCCAAGCCATTGGTGCGCATTGAAATAGTTCAGGTGTCTTCATTCTAGTGACTCCAAACTCAATTAAATATCTTTCTCATTCTGTCATTTCAGGCGGTCAAGCTGTACACCGGCGGAAATTATGTTGAGCTCATCCCTGATGAACAGGGCAAAATCAACATAAACATAAATGGCAAGCCTGTTACCAATGCAGTTCATGGTTTCTCTTTCCCTATGCAAGATACATACTATTATTTCAAGTGAGCAAAATTGTTTTAAAAATGGAAAAGAAGTACCAGTACAGTAGTTTCCTGATCTAATACTGACATAAATCCTGTTTTCCTCTGTTTTTCAGAGTGTGGGAAAAGCCTGGCGGTTTATATGAAGTCGATTCAAAGAGTTCTGTTGGGTGGCTCCAGTACTATGGTCACTCAGCTCTTTTCATGCTTGGCCCTGGTCTCTACTCAGGAAATACTTGTGGTCTCTGTGGTGATCTCAACAGTAATGCTGCAAACGACTTCAACGAACCTCTGTATGTTGAGCAGTGCAATGCAAGCTAGAAGAGAATGGACATTATAGAAATTCATTGAGATCTGTACCGTATGCCTGTTGTTCATGGTACAGATGTATGACTCTGATCTGTAAAGGATCATTTGTCTGAAGTATTGAGAAAAGCTTAGGGTGTGCTACACCATGATAGTGACTCCAACATGTGTGTATTGTACTGACTAACTCAATGCTTATTTCTGAAAGTAATTGGACCATCACAAACCAGTGGCAGTGATTTTGTGTTATCAATGACCCAAAGAAAGAGTTATAACATTTAATAGGTTGCTGTAAAATTACAGCATACATAACATTCTATAACAGTTCTTCAGGAGATTAATTCAGTTTCACCTGTCAATGACAGGGACCATATATGTACAAATAAAAATAAGATCACAATAGCAGCTGTGCCTCCAAAAGCTCAACTCAACAAATAGAATAACTGTCTAATAAACCAATATTGGACACATCAGCAAGGAAACGTGATGTATCACTTGCACACTTCATGAATGGACTTACTGAAGCAGCTATTAACATTTAAGAAAGAACTTGTAGATACTATGCACTTAAAAGTTCATTCCACACATTATTTCAGTGGAATCATATTTGTAATTTGTATTTAATTTTTAAATAAACAAAGTAAATGTTACTTTGTAAATTTACCTACTAGTCCCCCACTATCAGTTAAAAAAATAGAACTACTATTTTGAACTACTCATCATTCCAAATAATGCCCAGTGATTATATAGCAATTTCACCTAAGTATTGTTCAAGGGAAACTGAGTAAAATATTCAGGTAGTAATCTAGGAAATTCAAATTGTTGAAATTAGGTGGCCAATAAATGGTAACTTTCTGAAGATTTTACCTATGCCTCTAAAGTACGTTATTTGATATGGAGTTTCTTCATAAAATCGTTTCCATTTTCCAAAAACTAAAATCTTAGTAGCACCTTTCAGAAAAAAAAAAGCCAATGCGTTCATAAATTATAACAATTATCATGAATGGCGTTTCTATGATATAATAAAAATATTACTACATCTTCTTGGTAATGAAATACATATATTCTTCAGAATTATGTTAACTGGTTACTTCCAGATTCGCATGTAGGGAAAGCCATTGCTGCCGCTTAAGATTAACATAGTCAACAAAGTCTTCACCTTGGTTTGTTGACTTCTCATCGGAACGTTTTTCAAGCAGTGATGCATCTTTAAGTTGTTGATGATTACGTTGATAGTAAAAGACAGCAGCCAATAGATGCCAAACAGTGAAGTCTGGCCAGAGAACATCTGTGAAGTATACACAGCTACAAGATACCTGCAATAAAATTAAACGAAGTAAAATTTTGTTCGTTTCAATAATAAACTGCCGGGGTTTCATATCAACAACAACTGCCAATTCATACCTGCCAAAGCAAGAAGTCACTGAGTCGAACCTCCCCTGATGTTCTAATCAAGAGGTCTGGAGTCGGAGAATGATTAGTGTACAATGTTTTGGACAGCAAATTTTGGTTAACATTTGGTGGTGATAACACACCATCAACGACACCTTCAACTGTTTGTTTTACACATTGTGTAATTTCTTCTCTGGCTGAAATTAACATAAGAATAAAAATGTCAAAGTTGTTCACCCAGAACAGCATTTCATTGAAATTAAAATTTTTATCAGTCTTTCTAGCTTACCAGTGTATGCATAGGCAATATTTAACACAGCTCTGCTGTTATTTTTTGTCACAAACATTGCTTTTGCCATCATCTTTTGTAAATCTACAGGTAATAAATCAAGATTTCCAATAACCCGAATATGAACACCATGCTCCATGAGCTTGTCTCTGCAATAAAGAAGAACCCGGTAACCCACAGGTATACAGATAATAAAAAATGCAGCGCTATTATAGTCAAAATTTATAATCAAAACTTACGTTTCATCAAGAAGTCGCTGAAATTTCTGACGTGCCAAGTCCATAAGTGCGTCTATTTCCTCCTTCGTTCGTTTGAAGTTCTCAATACTAAAGGCATACACTGTAACTTCTTTAATACCTAACTCTAAACACCAATGCAAAGTTTCTGCTAGCCTGTCAAACCTGTTGGAAAATATCAAATTTAAAGAAATGAGAATAAAATAAAATAAAAGTATGCGATCCTTGTTTAAGCAGAGAAGCTTCTGATGTGCCTTTGACGGCCACTCAGGTGCAGTGAGCATCTACAAAATCTGCATACCCTTTAGAATGTCCTTCTATTTTCTGTACTTTATGCTTCTTGGCATATCGGCGATTTCCATCCATGATAAACGCTACATGTTGAGGAACTTGCCCACTGCCTACAACATGAACTGCCATTTTTTGGATCCATGTCAAGGTATTATCCCTAATCCATGACATTATGGTTTTGACGTTTGAACTTCAAGGGCCTGGAAAATAGGAAACTTGATAAAATTATTTTTCTGCAGTGACAGCATGATGAGCGCTTAGCAGTACTAAAATATACATTACAGTGTTAAGCAATACATCCAAGACAAAATTAAAGGCAACTGGCGCGAAAGCAAATAAGGTCTTTTTCTAATGACAGGGACATGAATCCACGTCAGCGGACGACACATGAGTGGAACAGGGACGTAAACAAGAGGAAAACCTAACCTTAATCATTCATTTTTTCAAAGGGAAGTGAAAGGATCCGAGACAAGGCAAGTAAAAGAAGAATTCAACGAGTTTAAAAAGACAGCAACGACACAGCGTAGAATTCTGTGGGTGAGAGAAAATTAGTTGTAAACACGTACCTAATGATGTTTGGACGTACCGAAGGAAGTAATCACAAGGATAAAATAGTCCTTCAGCTTCAGCCCAGCAGACGCTCAGCTGACGAAACTGGAGGTCACTGCATTAAACTAGAATATGCCCTAATTGTGTATGAAAAGGGCATTAACAGCATTTTTCATCTAGGTACGAACCCGATGAAATATCCGTATCTCAAAGTAGGAATTGGAAACCTAAAGATAAATCTTATTTGAAAGCTAAAGTACATTTAAACGAGCCGGCGGGATACGCTGGATACAGGTGCACCTATGGTTGTCATTGTCACAAGAAAGTACGATTTGATAATCATTCAAAACTATCTCAGATGAATGAAAATAAATAAATTCAATTTAGCAATTCCAGGGGATGTAATTTTTGCTTGCTGCAATACCCTTTCGGACCGGCTTGTCTAGAAGAACTATTTCCAAGGCGCGGATGTGTATGGCTTGGTCAGTGCGCGAACGAATGTTGTGAGCGAGGCGACAAGAAATGAGCACTTCACTGGAAATGGTAACATGATCGATCAAAAATACAGTCTTGTTTCTGTAACTACCCAGATGTATGACTGCACTTTGTAGTGATAATTATCCCCACAATGGACCCAAGTTCTAGTGGGTCTCAGGGTATGGACCAGAGAGGTATGTCAGGCTACAATAATGCTCCTTGCACGGACGAAGCATAAAGAGGTTGGGATGATATTGTAATGACCGTTAACTTTTTGCAGAATTATATTTTCTCATCACAAAGTTCTTAGCTGCCGGCCCATGTCGTGAAGCTGCCGAAGTACGTTGCATTGCGTTGAAATAATCTTGTATTTTTGCGTTGGCGAAGGGTTGCTTAACGAACGTGATGTGTGTTTCAGGTTTTGAGGCGCGAGATAGGACTACATGGGGTGAGTAGCTCAAGCTTGTTTACATTTGTTTGTAGTTTCTAGTGTGCTACCGTATGATGAAAAGGAGCACGTGGGTTTAGTCTGTCAAAGTGTTCGCCGGGGGGGTCAATACTCTCTTGTTGTATGACCAATATCGTTGTTCTGCTACAGCTGTTACCCAAAAGACTTGACTGGGAGGGAGAGGAACATGATCAAGACTTTGATGAACTGGTGAGTGTTTTTTGCAAATTCCATACATTTTTAGTATCGAAATTATGGATTGCTATTTAAATTTGTTCAAATATTTGTAATTTTGTAAAAAATTAAAACAAAGTCGGTGAAAATTGATCGCGAATCGCCGATGACGTCTCTAGTCAAATCGGCATTAATTCTACCTTTTGATGGTTCAAAATAGTAATTAGCGCCCAAAACGGCCAATTAATTTAAGAGACCTCATTTGTCCTTTATCCGCGCCCCCTCCCCTCTCTTCGTGCGTCGTTCATGACGTTATCGTCTTCATGGCACGGCGGACCAATGGGATTCAAGCTTACATGGCGGACGGAGCAGAAAGCTTGTTTCCTTCATTGTGATTGGTGCAATTCACCTCCGTGATTCTTTTGACGAGATTGCACCTTATTTTATGCAAATTTATCCTGTCTTTGAATTATATTCTTTGATCACCTTTCTGATTAATCTGTAATCCTCAATTATTTTACCCCTTTGAAACGAATCTTTGAGGTTATGTTGATGAAGTCCGAGTGCACAAAGTACACTAAAATTTCTTTTATTGAGCCTCTATTACCCACTTACATATATTTATTCCATGTTTTATTCATTCATTTTTTGTCATTAAATTTTAAAAAATTCAAAATATTATTCTAGCAGAGTTATTAATTTTTGGAATGGTCATTCTGCTGCTTTGCGTTGGATACTCCTCAATTCTTAAGTTTTGAGCTTAATATGTCAAATTGCTCGGCAGGAAACCAAGTATCCTCATATTGGGCCGCAACACCTTGAAAAAATATGTGCCCGGGTACCACCATTATTGGATAAAGAGTTCCCTCCCGTTGTCAAAAATGTGTCATCTCTTCTTGGTGCGGGCCGGCAATCTTTGCTCCGCACAGCATGGCATGTTACACGGCAATGGTACTCCGTCCGAGAATATACTGTACGCCTCCATCAGGAGCCACTTATGGATCCACCCAAATTTACACGGCAGCACAACATAGGTGAGCAGCATACTTCTTTGTTCACTGTTATGTTTTGCTTTCCCCACTGTGTATTAATGCATTGCTCTTTCTATTGTTTTAAAGTTAAAGCATTGTTTGGGCGAGAGACATCAGGTCCACTCAATCGTAAACAATGTGCTGGACCGAAATTATATGATAAACTCCAACTTTACCGCAGAACATTGGGCCATCTTTCTGCTGTGTACTGCGTCCTCTTTGAAAGGACTGGAAGATATATAATTACTGTAAATAATCTAGTTTCAGAATTTTTCTGTAGTGTATTGTGCTATATTTTTCTGAAGCAAGCTGTAATGCTGTTATCAATTGTTCACAGGGTGCTGACGATTATTTAGTAAAAATTTGGAGTGCAACTGATGGTCGTCTGTTATCAACATTGAGGGGCGCTTCATCTGAGATCACTGATATTGCTGTGAACAATGAAAATACCCTTCTAGCAGCTGGAAGTTGTGATAAAATACTGAGAGTATGGTGCATGCAGTACTGCAGTCCAGTAGCTGTTCTCACAGGGCACTCTGGTATGATCACTTCTGTCAACTTTTGCCCTGTGGTAGTGAATGAGATACGATATCTTGTCACTACAAGCACTGATGGGTCTGTGGCATTTTGGTCTTATGTTCACCAGCCAAATGCTCAGCAAGGGAAGCATGTCAAATTCACGTATGTCCTTTTTGTTGTAAAAACCTTTTCCTTCAATAATAATGAGGTTGCAATGGTCTCATGTTTTACGTAACATCTCTGCAGGTCGCGGCCAATTCAGTACCATGAAAGGATGCGCCCTGGACAAGCCCAAATGATATGTGCGTCTTTTAGTCCCGGTGGTATGTTTCTGGCTGCTGGCTCTGGAGACCATCATGTGAGAGTATACATGATGGAGGGAGATGAAGGGCCGCACAGAATTCTTGAGACAGAAGCCCACACAGACAGAGTTGACTCCATTTGTTGGGCTCACAATGAGTTGCGTTTCATATCAGGGTCTAAAGATGGAACAGCTAACATATGGTATTATGAACGACAGCAGTGGAAGTACTCAAAATTACAAATGGCACAGAGGCTCCCTGGGTAAGTGTAGTTTTGATCAAATGTCTCTTATTTATCGTTAGGTTAGCTGAACATTATCTTTTATTTCAGGGAAAAAGAACCTGAAGAGGATAGCAAAATTAAGTTAAAAGTTATGATGGTGTGCTGGGATTTGACTGATCGCTTTGTCATCACAGCAGTGGGTGATCACACACTCAAAGTTTGGAACTCGGACACTGGCGCTCTTGTACATGTGCTTCTGGGCCATCAAGATGAGGTCTTTGTGTTAGAATCCCACCCTTGTGATCCTAATGTCCTCTTGAGTGCTGCCCATGATGGCAATATGTTTATTTGGAATATTTCCACTGGAACACCAATCAAGAAGTTCCAGAACCTTATAGATGGGCAGGGCCATGGGTCAATATTTGATGCAAAATGGTCTCCAGATGGCACAATGATTGCTGCCACAGATTCCCATGGACATTTAATAACTTATGGACTTGGCACTGGTGGTGATAAGTTGCAAAATGTGAGTTCTCTTATTCAATTAATGGTCTTCCAGTGTGCTCATTATTGATCAGAATGTCATGATGGATGTATTGGTTTCCCTTGTGCTTGCAGCTTCCCAAAGAACTTTTCTTCCACACCGACTACCGACCTCTCATCCGGGATGCTAATCATTATGTGTTAGATGAACAAACACAAATGGCCCCTCATCTGATGCCACCACCTTTCTTGGTGGACATAGATGGTAACCCTTACCCTCCATACCAACAAAGACTGGTTCCAGGAAGAGAAAATTGTTCTACAGATCAATTAGTGCCCAACATTACTGTTGGTGCTGGAGGTATCTATTGATTTTTCTGAAACTATCCATAGTATACCAGTTTATCAATTCTAATCAAAATTATTTTGTTCTTTCCAAATCTTTTCTTCAGGTCACCAAGAAGTTATGGGTAATGCTGATCCTGTCAATCCTCGGTCACACATTGATGAAATGATTGCTGCGTTGGCGCAACGTCAGAATTCAGTTGATGAAGCTGGGCCAAGCAATCAGCAGAGGGCTGGGCCCAGTGCTGGCCCAAGTCGCACTCCAGCTAGAAGTGTCACTCCAGGTGGAAGCAACACTCCTGCTGGCACAGGTGCAAGCAGTGCTGGGGGGAGTGTCAGAAACAATACATCACCCAGAGGAGGTATAATACCGGTAGTTGTTTTTACATTTTTCAGAATTTTCTGATGTATATTTTTCACCTGTCACTTTGTTCCTTGCATTTATTTTAGGTGGACATCATCTGGTGGGTATGCGCAGAACAGGTGATGTCGAAGGTGTCCGGCAATCCAGTGGTAATTGGCAACGGGATAGCAATCTTAGGTGGACAAAACGGGTTCTTATTCCTCCACTTTCTAAGTGTGCTCTGCGAGCAAGACGTCATCACTTGTAAGTTCCAAGAGGTTTTAAAATCTATAAACTGCCTGATAAATTGTCTTTAATGTCTCCTTTTGTTTGATTTACAGCACTCAATATTCAAACCTTGAATTAGAGCAATACAAGAAAGAACAGAGAAGGCGACCAGTTATGATAACTGTGACAGCTCCAACTAGAGGTGCAAACAAGAAAATGATTCGAACTGGAACTCTTAGAAATGGAGCCGTTAGAGGGATATCAAGCTTAAGAAGGTCTCAGAGGTCAAATTTGGGACAGTTGGATGACAGTGATTATGAGGTATTTGCTAGTCAAACATCAGCGTGTGCAATAGAATAATTTTTGTATAGATGTTTGACCTTAATCCTTCTTTTGTAGAACCCTGACAACCTGGACTTGGGCAGCCAATCTTCTGGCAATGAGGAGGAGGCACCTGTCCCTGTAAGCAACAACCGTTCTCGCACCCGCAGAATAGATTCTTCAGAAGAAGAAGATGTGGAAAGCATTGGGTCATCATCAGCTGCCTCCACGTCAGAATATTCTGACTGGATTGCAGACCAAGGAGCAAGTTTAGAACCACCAAAACGGGCCAAAAAGAAGCCTGTGAGAGCAAGTGTAAGTGTCCCCAACGACACAGTTTGACAAAAGTTATGTGTAGCTGTACCTATTTCTCTCTTGTAACTTAATCTCAATTCTTGAAACTTGCAGGCCAGAGCAAGGCGAGGTGCTGCCTCTGTAGAAGATTCACATTCTGAGGATGAAACTGATGACAGTGATGAACCTGTCTTGGAACCAGATTCTGAAGAGGAACGTAAGAAGAGACCAAAGCCGAAGCCAAAACCCAAACCCAAAAGGAAACCTATTCCCAAAGTAAGACCAGAAAGAATTTTCTGTTTCAGTTCTACTTATGAAGGAATTTCTTAATTAAGTGCTTAATGTGACTATGTGACTTTTATTTTTATGTAGGCTCTAGCTTCTCTGCCTCCTGGTGCTGAGCTTCCAGAAGCATTTAGGCCCTCTGAATGGCTGGCACAAGTCGTACCAAAGAAATCACCTTACAGCCCTCAAATGGGTGATGAGGTGGTCTTCTTCAAAGAAGGATACCAGAAATATTTGGCAGCAGTTAGAGAGAAAAAGGTGTATGATGTAGATCTTCGTTGTGAACCCTATGAAAAATTCAATCTTCAGGTAAATTTCTACCTTGCATGTCCTTATAAATCTGTATCTTTCAGATAATATTAATCGTCTGTCTCTCTTCCCTCACAGGAGCCACAATTAGTGAAAGTTGTCGGAATTAAATATGAAATCAAACCTCCTCGCCTCTGTTGTCTGAAACTGGGTATTCTTAAGCCTGATGAGCCTATGAACAGTTTCTTCACGCTAAAGTATCATGATATGAATGATGTCATTGACTTTTTTGTGTTGAATCAAACCTATCAGCAGGCAATGCAGAGGAATTTCCAAGAAGGTATGAACTAACTTACCATGTAGTCAGCTCATCAAAGACCTAAGTAGTGTTGCTAATGAGTATATTTCTGTCCAATAGGTGACCAATTTAGAAGTATGATAAACGATGATTGGTGGACAGGAGTCATAGAATGTAAATTGGACAGAATATCACCTTTTTTGTCCATAAGAGTTCAATGGGATTCCCAAGATTCAGAATATATGAGCCCATGGGATCTAGAACCTGTGGATCCAAACAGTGAGTATTTTCAATCAGAACTTCTTTAATTGTTACATTTTGTGCATTAATATCAACATTTTTTTTTTTCAGGGGTTCCAGAGGAAGTGGGTGGTTCAGTTCCTGTGTTGCCTGAAGAAATTGAAGCTACACTTTATCAACCCAGTGAAGAAGAATGGCCACACGGTGGAAGAGAGGAGTCCACTCGGCGCATACTCCGCGGTCTTGAACAGGTTATGGGACTCTCTATTGCTGAAGATTTCCTTACACCTGTGGATGTGACCTTGTACCCATCATATGCGTTCACCATAGAGTATCCCATTGATCTCTCTCTTATCAAGGTGCTGATCAATATTTTTAATAAACTGTATTTTGCTCATATTTTTTTCTTGCTTTTAACTTTGTCTCTCGTAATTTTCAGGAACGGTTTGAGAACAACTTTTACCGACGCATCACAGCAGCACAGTTTGACGTTCGGTACTTGGCGACCAATGCTGAGAAGTTCAATGAACCACATTCCCCAATAGTGAAAGCAGCTCGAATTGTGTCAGATCTCTGCTTAAAAATTATTGCGTAAGTTTCTAACTTATAAAATTATATTGAAGCCTTTTACTATTTTTTGTTGGCTAACTATTTTGTTTCTGTGCTTATAACTTAAAAATATTGGCTCCCTTAGGTCACCCACTGACATAGATGTGTCAGAAGAGTATCATCAAAGTTTGAATGGTTATCACTCATCACCTTCGGGTTCTGAAGAAATTGATGTTGATGATGATCCTGACCAGCCTGGACCTAGTAGTAGAGTGAAAAACGTTGTGCGGCCAAGACCTAAGGGACAACGGAAGTCGGTACGCCAACAAGCTCTCAGTATTGATCCTGAAGACTGGAGACGTCAGTGTATTGATCTCTTGGAATTGATATGGCAGCAGGCTGATGCTGAACCATTTAGGTAATCATTTTCACCTCTTTACCTTTGTCGATTTGTGCAGAAAATTTTCTAATTCCTTGTTTATTTAAAATCATTAGGGAGCCTGTTGATACTGAAGATTTCCCAGATTACCTTCAAGTAGTTAAAACACCAATGGACTTATCAACTGTAAGAACAAGACTGTTAGATGGAGAACATGAGAACCCCCATGACTTTGCTCGAGATAATAGGCTCATATTCAGTAATTCTAAAAGTTTTAACACCAACAAGCACTCACAAGTAAGTCTGATTTTTACTATGAACATCCTATTGCAAAGGCATTGACTTTCACTCGTTCACTTCATAGCGATTGGCTTTTAAGTTTGGGAGTTTTATCCTTTGCTTGGTAACCACAATTCAAATACTGTACAGTAAAAATCTGAGTAGTCCCCTCTCTGATCCAAGATTCCAAGAGGAAAATTCCCGCACTACAGTTTAACATTTTAATCCCAAACCTTTCACTCTTGCTTCTCGTTCCTCATGTCTCATGCTTTCTGTTTTATGCCATCTAAGGAAATTGAGGAGGTGAGTTGAAGATCAGCCTAGTCTTTTCTTCAGTGTCCTCCTTTATTTCTTTCACTTATCTGGTCAATTGTTGTTTTGTCTCTTTTTCTTACGGACGTGAGGCTGCATCCATGTGCTGTACTGTCACATCAGTTAGAAATTGCTTATTCCAATGGTTTTGGCTACATGTATCAGTTACACTTGATTTTGGCTTTCATACAAGATGATCATCCATGCATTGCTGTTTTTTTTAAAATTGACATAGCTGCACCCGCCTTTAACTCATTTCATTATATTTTCAAATATTCTATTCTTAAGAGTCTTAACTCAGTCAGAACTCCTGTGCATACTAATTATGTTCATTCCCATCATTTCTAGATTTATGCTATGACATGTCGACTCTCGTCTTTGTTTGAGGATCATATGAAGAAAATTATCCATGATTGGAAAACTGACCAAATTCGATCCAAGACTTCTCTTTTAAAAGGCAAAAAACGAATAGCGATGCTGGTTGCAAGTGGAACTGATGAAAGTGGTAAGGTTCAGGTGCACAAATTGGATTTTAGCCCTGCAAACTTAAAAAAAAATAACCATGGAAATTTGTTTTTAGGGGGAGACAACACACGACCTACAAGTCGTGCCAGTAGTCAACCCAGTAGCAGTGCTGTTGTTCCAAGTGGTTCACAGCTAAAACAGAGAGGGGTTGTCAACGATAATAATGATGATGATGATGACGACCAGGAGAGTGAGCAACACGATGATGATGATGAGGAGGAAGAGGATATTAATGTCCCTGGACCAAGTAAACGTGTGTCTAAAGTTAATGGTAAGAAACTTTGCAAACCACATTAGATTTGTGTTGGAGCCATTTTTGAGTTTTATCCTTATATTCTGTTTTTTTTTTTTATTTGAAAGGTGTTTCAAATGGACATGCTATGAAAAGATCCGCCAGAGCATCTACTAGAAAGCAGCCTGCATTATCGAGCCATGGCTCAGAAGATGATGATGATGATGAAGATGAGGATGAGGATGAGGCCCCACCAGCTCGGCCGGCTAGAGGTGTTGCAGCTAAACGTAAACAATATGATAGTGATAATAGTTATGGCTCATCTCCCAAAGAAACTAAACGCCGCAAAACGTCTGCTGTTCAGAGGAATGCTTCAAATTCCAACTCCAGGGCTTCTTTCAATGACAGTGATGACTCTTCAGTTTCTGCTTACAAACCAAATACTCGATCAGTGAACGGTCATGCCAAAGGGAAGGGCAAAGGAAAAGGGAAAGGAAAAGCTGCTGCTAGACCGCAAAGACAGAAAAATGGGAAAAAAGCCGTGCCTCATGACGATAGTGATGATGAGGAGGATGAGGATGAAGAGGATGAAATTGTACAGAAGAAAAGACCTGCAGCAAAGAAGACTTCAAAGACTGTTGCTGAAGACTCAGAAAGTGGCAGTGACTCTTCAAGCGAGAGTAGTAGTACTGAAGCGGCCGACGATAGTGACAGCTCTAGTGATGAGAGTGTTGATCTGCATGCTCCTCCCTCAAAGACGAGTCGTGCTACTCGAAGTAAAAGCAACTCTTTTGGTGCTGACAAGACCAACAATGAGGATGAAGATGATAGTGAGGAGGAAGAGGAGGAGGAGGAAGAAGAAGAAGAGAATGATGCAAAAGCTGGTAGTCGAAATGACAGTGAAAATAGTAATGCTAATTCTGACTATGATGACGATAAAGAGAACGAGGAGGAAGAAGAAGAAGACGATGAATCTGTCACAGGCAATGGCCGCTCTAGAACTAGCCGAGCTCGCCGGAAGAATTACAATGAATCTGATAGTGATGACAGTGAAATTTCCAAAAAGCCAGCAAAGAAGCAGAAACAAGGAAACAGGCCAGTGAGAAATGCAACTCGAAATCGACAGCCTATGCAAGATTATGCAAGCAGTGATGACGAGCAAGTGGCTTCTAAGGCATCTAGTCGTCGAAGTAAAACAACCAAACCCAATTATGTTGAAGATGAATCTGATGATGAGCCTATGACCACTGTTAGTAGTAGAGGCCGTGTTCGTAAGGTAACAGAAAAAGCCCGTGCTCTTTACAATAAACATTAGAAGCGAGATGTCCAATGGTTTACTGAGCAATTGACTGATATGTAAATGAAGTCACACCATGAGTTACATTTTCATTTTCAACTCAACCAATGACTGAACCAATTGGCCACATGCTTGTGTGTAATTGTAGTTCTGAAGTTTTGTTTATCTGTTTTGGTGTGTTTGTACTATTTCTTTTGTTTTTACTATATCAATGTGTAATCTCTGACTTGTGTAGGTGACATAGGTGACATCCCACCCATTTCTGTAGGATTTCTCTATGGACAACTCTCTGATCTCAGAAGTGAGATTTTTCTCTTACTTTTCTCCGGGGCACTGCCTTTGATAATGTGATAGGCATTTACTGATATTCAGTGATGCTTTTAGGTAGGTAGTAAATACTTTTTAAGTAAGTAATTCTAGAAAAATGTGTTATAATTCAATAAGGTTTGTAGGTTTTCAATCATGGTATGAGGCTTGTAGCTGTGAACTTGGAATTCAAATTTGGTGTGAAATCATGCTCTTGCGCAAGCTTTATTTTCAAATAGATTTGTGATTGCATGTGTGTACTTAAAAATGACCAACTTCATGGTAACTGATGAAGTGTTACGTACTTCTGGGAAAGAAATGTTTGCTGTAACTCTCCCCACCACTTATTTTGCCTTGTATATTTTTCATTTCTTGTTTCCTGTTGTGAAGTCTTGTGCACACTTTTGATTGAAGAGTTTTGGTTTGGTTGTCCATTCTTTTCTTCTTTTCCTATCTTATCAACTTACTCTTTCCCAAACTCTGAAAAATTTGCATGATTTTATTTTTGTTGTTTTCACATTTTTCTCTTGACTCATTTATCGGAGAAGTTGGTGTCTCAAATGTGTGCCAAGCTTGGTGGGGAGTGTTTGGATTTGGTAAAATGTACAAGCTGATTTTCCTGTCAAGTTTTATCTAGTTCTTTAGTCAGTGAAGCAACTAAGATGTTTCAGGCCAACAATGGCCCTAGATGTGGGAATGTTATCTAGTAGTACAGTACTTTGTGAATTGTGTACAGTGGAGTGATAATGATGTTCTTTAAATTTTGCAGTGCTCATTGAAAATGAGCTATGCTCCAGCAATATGACTTAATGTTTATAAGCCGTCTATTTTTGTAATTATATGTGAATGTACATTTTGAATAAGTGCAGGCTTATGTTCTGTATAAATTTGTAATTAATTGTGTACAAAAAAAAAAGTTTGTGATGTACAGTTTGCTAGAAATACTGCTCAAATATGTTCCAGTTTCATTACTGCTCTTATGGTTAATTCATTTTTGTTTCATTGTTCCCCTTATTTTTAAAAATGTTCTTTATTTAATAATGTCAAACCAAATAGCAATTTAAAAGTCTGGTAATGCTTTTTCTGTCTTTTATTTTATATGTAATTCTGTTGGTTTCTGTTTTTCCTTTCTTTTAACCATTAAAAATGGAATCAAAACACAGCTTGCCAATTTTGTTTGTTAAATTTAAGCTCATTATGTCTATTTGTTTATTGATATCAGATGGGTACTGATGAAAAAATAAATTATACGATCACACAATAGAAAATTGTCTTTTTCTTTACTTGTGTGGCCCATCAACATCTGTGTAGAGCAAAGGTTCTTGGAGGCTTCTTGCTTGGAGGCTTCATAAAGAGCAGGAATGTCAAAGAAAGGCAGGTGGTGATGAAGCGGTTGGAATCTTTTATTGACAGTGTAGGTGGAGGTACACGAGAGATCTACTTCTGATTTGAATTGAACAGACCAAACAGGTGCATGACTAAAAGGAAGTTATTAAAAGTGAAATTCTGCAACAATCTAGCTACAGTCTGATGACATAGGCCTCTTTTGTACTTACACTCAGATCATACTAGTTTAGCTACTAGGTCCTAATACATTTACTCAAAACATAACTTACACATAATTAGCATTTAATGAAACAACCGTTCTAGGTGGCTCGTCACACTCACAAGGCCTCCCTAAAAGCCCTCAGATATATCCATTCCTCTTTGAAAAATATATCGCAGCGCGCGTCTGTGCTGCATCACCCTCCAGAGATAACTACGAGTAGAATATAAAGTTTTGATCAGAATAAACAAAATCTTAATAAATTTCATCTAAAGTCCCTCTGCAATAGACTCTGCTGGACCAGGTTCTTGCCAGGTCACTCCCGGGAGTTGGTTTCCGGGTGCCTCTGAGCCGACTCCCCCGCCGCGACGCTCACAGCTTGCAGTGTACTGCCATGGCAGTGCCCGCGCCCGAACCGCCGCAGGGCTCCGGACGCTCACGCTCACCTGCTGGGTACTTAGGCAGGGGCACTTGCAGGGGTTGCCGACTTTAGACCCACACACTTTGTTTTTACAGTACTAAATATTACCACAGAAAAAATAGAAACAAAATGGATAGTTACACGAACCGAGTTCCCATTTGCAAATACATGAGCTCGTACTATGCCGATAGGACCGCTACCCGTGCACCCTCAACGCGCCCAAGGGGACGAGATGGGGAAGAGCTCCCCGGAGTTTGATCGAGAACCCTGCCGTCTTCGCCTGTCTCTCTTGCACAGTGAGTGCGATAGAGACGGAGCGACGAGAGCCGTGTGCAGAATCAAGGCGCAGATCCAACGCATTCTTCAGTAGATTCATTGCCGAAGGCCCGAAGGGCTCGCTCTTCCCCAACGCGGTCCCGCAGTGGCGGGGTGCAAATCTTACCGTATCATCTAGACTGAATGAATGAAGAACCTATTTCAGGGTAAGGGGGTGGGGTCTGGTCTGCCCGAGCCTGGCTCCTCAGCCTATCGGCAACGTGGCACTCAGGGAAGACCGGGGGAGGGGGACGGGTTCCCGCAACAAGATAAACTGAAACTAACAGTGGGGACTAAACTTGATTCTAAATTCATCAAGTGCGTACACGTAGGACAGCCCGGCCAGAGTGCCAGGGTCCCCGAGGTCGCCGTCGCGGTGTGGCTGCGGTCGTCGCTGGCGGCGGCCATGGCCACCACGGCCGCCATGGCCACCGTGACGAGGCGTCGCCCTCGCCGCGACGCCGACCTGCGGCCACTGGAATGGTCTCGCCGCCGCTTGCATTTTTAAATAGTTTAATCAATTTTCACTAAATGGTTAGGAATGAAACAGCAGAAAACTAGGACGAAAGCCGAGAGAACAGCCGGTGCCTGGGGGCAGGCCGTGGCGGGGCGTGGCGGGCGTGGCGGCGGGGGCGGCGGGCCGCGGTGCTACAGCGTTGTCGGGAACCCTGGCGGCCCTGGCGCAGGGCCTTCATGTCGGCGGAGCGAAGCGAGGAGCAGGGGCTAGGCCTCGGCCTACGGGGCCTTGTACGGGGCGGCCGCGGGGCCCTACAGCTTCTGGGCCTGGGCGATGGCGGCCGGGGCGGCCGGGGCGGTGGCGACGGGGGCGCTGCGTCGCCTGCGTCCGGGGCCCCCTGCGTAGTTGGCTGCGGCCAGACCCATCAAGTGCTTGGCGGCGCCCGCGCCGGAGAAGCCTCGAGAAAGGCCGAAGTCCATGCCGCGCTTCCTGCAAACAGACGGACAGACACTGTGAGCACCAGGAGCACCACGAGCACGGACACGGGGAGGAGCCGGGTACTTTTAGCAAGGGGCGGACCGACATAGATTGGGGAAGGGGGGCTAAACCAATTTGTCTGGAGAGTTGAGAAGGGGCGACAGGTGGAGCATTGTTTGGGCACTCCACCGCGGCGGAGAGGCGGAGAGGGTCCTGGCTGGCGCTCGCCGTTGGCGCGGCCATCCCTGCCGGGCCGGCCTGCTCGCGGACAAGTTCAAGTTGGTGCGGCCGTGCGGCCACTCACTCCCTCCATCGCAGCCTTCCCCGAAGGCGGCGGGACGCGTGACGCGTGTGACGAGGACGGGCCAATCTACTTTCCCTGTTTCGTGCCAGCACCGCCACACTGCCAGCGGGCGTGCTGCCATTGTCCAATTGTCGCACTCACTCACTCACGCCATGTCAGCGATGTCGACGCGCTCGAACGACACCGCGCTTCACCCGCCGGGTCACGCGTCACGGCACGCGGCACGGCCCGGTGGATTGGTGCTCACTCACCGAGCGACTTGGCGCAGGAAGCGCCGCCTCTCGCGTGTGAACAACGGCGACGTCTGCCGGTGACGCACAGTGGGCCAGAAGACCGGAGGAGGCGGCCAAAACTCCAGACGCGTTTTGAGCTCCAGAGTCGCTAGCTGGGACTCGAACTGAACGTGTGACCCCACCAATGGATTCCTCGTTCGGAGAGCAATCCATTGGTGGGGTCACACGTTCGGTTTGGAGCTCAAAACACGTCGAGGCCGCCTCCACCGGTCTTCTGGCCCACTGTGTGACGCCTGCAGACTGAATCCGCCCCGCGTTTCGTCGCCCTGTCTCTCTCGCACCTACACGCGTCGCCCCATGAGAGCGACGAAAACAACAAAAACATCGGCGACATGACCGGCCTGCAGTCGAACGGGAGCGCAGGGAGCATCTTCCGGCTTCCGGTACCCATCCTCGTTCTCTTTCCAATTTACCGACAGCAGTGCGACGCAATGGCGCGACGCGCCTCATCACTTTTTCAGCGACTCCCGGCCCAGCCGTCCGTGCCCTGCCGTGTCTCGAGTTTCCGGGTTTTGGAGTTTCTTTTAGTCATCCCGGTCTCCAGTCCCTCACTCCTCTAGCCCCCCGCTGCCGCTGCTCGGTCCCTGCAACAGCACGCCCCTGCCTCCAGCCAGGCTCCAGTCATTTTTCCAGCCATTCCTCCAGCCATGCTACCAGCCAGGCTTCCAGTCTTACTACCAGCTACTTGCAGCTAGGTTATTGCGAGATGTAACGCTACTGGTCGTGCTCGTGCCTCCCTGTCCCTCTCTCTCTTTCTTTCTCTCCCTCCGCAGCAGTCCGAGGGGGCTCGTTTTAATTCACTCTGCAATTACCTTACACTTGTCCTGCCGGCCGTGCCGGGCGCGGCGGCGCCGCCAAGGCCAAGGCCGGACCGGAAGGGGGGAAAAGGCGGCCGTCGGCGGGAGTCGAACACGCGCCCCGGCTTCCCAGAACGCGAACCTCCCACCCTGCAGAGCCCTCCGACGGGGCGCGTCGGTCCTCCGTGCGGCCCTACGAGATACTGCAGCACGCCATGGACGCCATGCAGCGGCGACGCAGCGACCCCGAATTGCGTCATGAATTTTTGACTAGAAATGAAATAAAAAGGGCAGTCGGAATAATTTCCTCGCCAGCGCTGCTGCTTGATTAGGACATAACCCACCAGTGCAGGGGCGGGAGCGGTGGGGTGGGGAGGCAGAAGCGCCATCCTCATTTTTTTTGCGTCATCTAGATTAATTTCTCTCCGGCGTGGGAAGACAAAATGAAGCCATTTAGCACGCCGAGTTGACCCCTTCCCATGGGAACGTGGAGGGAAGACAGGGTTCGCGCCTTCATGGAGCACCGAGGCTGAACCCTGAACCTGGGCCCAGCGGGGCTGCGGCTCCTTGCGACGCATCCATGTGTTGGCCGGACCCGTGCGGGCCGGGGCAGGCCGAGGCGGGGCAGGCCGGGCCGGCCTTCGCGGTCCACCAGCGCGTGCTGCTCCACCCACTTGTGCGGCGGGCCGGGCACCAGGGCGGGGCGCGGCGGGGTGGCGGGGTGGCGGGTCCTGCGGCTGCTCCAATTTGGCTTATGCACAGACGGGCGCACGCAGTTAGGCCACCCCGCCCCGCCCCGCCCCACCCCGCCAGGCGGCGTGAAGGTCGCCACGCCGACGACGACGCCAACCCACTGGGGCTTCCCTTTCGGAAAAAGCGGCCGGCCGTGGCCGGTACTCGAACCCGATCCCCGGCATCGGCGCCGGGCAGGCAGGCAGAGGCAGGCAGGAAGCTGCCCGCTTGAACGGCACCCCATAATTCTCGTTGTTCGCGTGGGCGTGCTCGGCGCGCATGTCACCGCCCGGAGAGCAGAGGGGCCCAGAGGGGCTGTGCTGGCGCCCCGAGCCTCGCCCTCGACGCTCGCCGGGCTTGGCGGCCAGAGATAGCGGCTAAGCTGCCAGCGCGCCTCCAACAACGCGAGCATGCACTTGCACACATAAATGTGTCACGCCGAAATAAAAAGAATAAAAATGAGAAACCTAAAAAAAAACATCAACGCGGCGGCGGCAGCGGCGTGGCGTTCGATCCCCTTAACGATGTGGTGCACTGCAGACTGCAGTGCAGCCAAGCCCAAACCTAACAACCCCCATCCCAGCCCCGGGGCGGCACGGCGGCACGGCGGCGACCACCACCGCACCAGCAGCACCGGAGGCTCTATGTGCTTCTGCCGCTTGCTTGCTTGCGCTCTGCGGTCGTGTCGACATGCTAATCGGGGCAGGGGAGGGGGAGGGGGTGGGGGGCTGGAATGCGGTGGAGAAGAAGCAGCGAAGCAGCGGCAGCAAAAGGGGAGGGGCGAGGGCAGGGGGTTGATTTTGACAATAGAAACGTAAGCGTGAAGCGGTAATGATTGTTGACAGAGCGGGGCGCGGGCCGCGGGGCTGGAGGGATGGGTGCAGGGCGGGCCGTCTGCGAGTCTGCGAGTCCTCGCAGCAAGGCTGCGGGCAATCTCGTGCCGACGGTTCCGACACGGATGTGGTTCGAAAGGAGGGGGCGGCAGTGGGAGGGAAGGGGGCAATGCGGTCCAGGCGGGGTTGTTCGAAGTAGTAGTAAGCGTCCCCCCTTGTAACAGCCGCCATCCTCATTGTAACATAGGCCTGTTCCAGTGGGGACCAGGATGGCTGTTACAATCAGGGACCTCTTACTACTCTGATGTGGATGGAAAAATGATGAACAGGAGGTTAACACAACAAGCACTGCCACTCCCACCGCGCCACCACTCGTATCCTGCAGCGCATTGGATGAGAAATGGGCTTGGAAACCCTGGGAATCTTCGCCGGCCGATCAAAACGGACTCAGTGACAATTGCGGCGTAAATCCGCTGCGTGCGCGGCGTGGCGTCCCCTTCATCGGGATGGCGCCCCCGCAGCGTGACGCGTGACGAGGCGAGACCGGGGAGTGTGACGAGAATCGCGAGGCCCTCATTTCAGTGCGACTGAGTCCTGACTGCGGCGACGTCGCCGCCGTCGTCCATCGTCCGTCGCGGCGAGGAAAAGAGGAACAGAAAATTGCCCCTTTTCCAAGGATTTGAAACGACCGCCACCTTACCGCGCCCCACCCCGCCCCACCTCGCCCCGCTCGTGGATTCCCCGTCACTTTACACGGCAATAACGCGCAGCTCGGCCAAGTTTTCAAGTATGTCTCAATTAGGCGAGGCGTCCTCTCCGGCTCGCTGAAGCAGCTGGAGCGTCCTCCACCTCACCCCGCCCCGCCCCGCCCCGCCTCGCCTCGCCCCGCCCCACCCCGCCTCGCCGTGTGTCATAAAATCACATTAACCATAAACGCCCTTTCTTTTACGCCGAGGAGGCCCGAAGTGGGTTCGCCCACCACGCCACCGTAAAGTCTAAAGTTGTGGCGGCGCGAAACTGAGCACGTCGGGTGTTTGGAAATCGCGGTCTGCCTCTGCCTGGCCTGCCTGCCGAACAGACGCAGCCGTGCGTCCCCGCACCGTGGCGTGGCGTGGCGTTGCGCGCGCCGAGGCGGCTGTAATGAATCGCCAGGTGCGCTCCACGTGCCGCAGCGCTCGGCCATTCCCGATCCAACAGCGTATGGAGTGGCTTCGGACGAGTGGCCGAGTCGGAAGCGGCGTAGTTTTCCACGCCAGGTACCCGGGTTCGAATCCCCACTTTTCAAAGTGGTTTTTCTTTTTTTCCTCAGACGTCATAGTTCCGCCGCTTGCTCGCTCGGCGCCAAAGCGGTCCCGCACCACGACAGGGACCCGACCTCGCTCACCGCAGCACCCCTCCTGCACTAACACACTTACACTCGACCCTGGCAACGGGTCGACAGGGTCGCGACAGGGCCGGGCGGGATTATGCGGGTTATAGGGCGGGACTGGAACACAGAGGGGCAGGCCGGCAGGCCGGGCAGGTGACTGCTGATGAGCCCCGCCAGCATCCCGACCAGATTCCAGCTCGCTGCGTCTCTCTCTCTCTCTCTCTCTCTGTGCGTGAGTAAAAAGGGGGAGGGGCATGCGTGACACGCGGGCCAAACACGTGCACGTTGTCGCGCCTCGAACCCTCCGGCTGACCCGGTTATCATTCGGGCTCAACTACGCTTAACTACGCTTATTCGGCCCGTCTACGCCTGGCGCCCGGCCGCGCGGTTCGCGCCACTGCCCCAGCGCCACAGCGCCGCACCACTGGCAGCGCGGACCTCACTCTGCATCCTGTTGTGAAATCAAATTAACACGAGCCGGGCCCGGTCCAGCCGGGAGGCCCGGAGGGTTCTTACTCCGAGCAGCGCTTCGTGGCTCTGTCTCTCTCGCTCCTTTGCGGGGTGCCACTGGGGTGCGAGAGAGACGGAGCGACGAGAGCCCCGTCCGGAAGTAGCCCCCCTCGTAAAACGAACAAATTAAAACTTGTATAGTTTTTATTAGTTTTTTAGTAAATTTTGTTAAATTTTAAAAATTGAATTAAATTTGACTTAACTTAAGTATTTTTAATTAATTTTCATTTGCAAAACTAGAATTTGTTAATCTTTGTAAGCTGCATTTATTCAATTTAATTTAAGATTTAATCAAAGCAGCTTACAAAGATTATCAAATTCTAGTTTTGCAAATGAAAATTAATTAAAAATACTTAAGTTTAGTCAAATTTAATTCAATTTTTAAAATTTAACAAAATTTACTAAAAAACTAATAAAAACTATACAAGTTTTAATTTGTTCGTTTTACGAGGGCCGCTGGCGGAAGGCCGGCTGAACGGTCGTCTTTGCGGGCAGCGCGGGGCAGCGCGGGGCAGCGCGGGGCAGCGCGGGGCCAAGCAGACAGCCGGGGCGGCGGGGTCCACGGCGGGGTCGGCCCCAGCCGAACTGGCTGGCTGCTTAAAATGCGCATACGGGATTGAGCTGCTGCACTGTGTAGCCTCGTGGCCGCGCGGCCGCGTAGTCTGCGGTCCGGCCGGCCGGCCTGCCAGGACGGCGTGGAAGAGTTGATGCGGTCGAGTCAGTCGGCCCCCGGTCTGCTGCTTGTGCCGCTTGCGCCACCTGCCGAGTGATTTCGAAGCGCCCTCTTGTCGCTCTGTCTCTAACAGCACTCAAAAAAATTTCAATACAAAATTCTGTAACATGGTTACGCAGTAATTTCCACTACAAATGTTACAGAATTTTGTATCAGCACTGATATAAAATTTTTTATCACGCGTTTCGGTAAACTGTTTCCCGGTTACAGAATTCTGCAATGAAAAAATCAAAAAAAATTTGTCGTTTTATAAACAAAATTTGAACCTCAACGATCGTTCATTCCTACACATTCACTCCGTCGCTCCTGTACTCCCGAATACCCGGAGAAACCGAACTGCGTTCTCCGGAACCAAACCCCGGGTTTCCCCGGATTGCCAGCTCGGCATGCTACCGCTTGCGCCACTGCGCCGGTGGGGAGGAGGCCTCAGACTGCGATGACCCGAGCGGGCACGCTGCACGCCCAGGTAGTGGTGGGGAAACGAGCCCTGCGGCGCGACAGTTAGAGTTCCTCGCCCGAAGCTTCTAAAGTACCATGCCCCACGTTAGATTTTTTCGCCCGATCAACTGTGATTTTAAAAATTAAGCTCGAAATTTGACTTTAAATTTGCGTTTTTAATTTTTGCATCAGACGATATGTAAACTTGTAACGATATGTTACGGTTTTCTGTATCAGTTACAGTTATTTGCATAAAGATCGCATTTTTACATGGAACTATATCACTGATTGTGAATATTGAAACAAGAAGTACAGAATTTTGTGTCAGATTTAGAATTTTGAAGCACTGATTCGTAAATTCGTAACATTCTTGACGTGATACAGAATTTAGGATCAAGGATACAAATTTTTGTATCCGACTGACGTGTTACAGAATTTTGTATCAAGATCGTTACAAAATCCTATATTATTTTTTAGAGTGAGAGCCACTGCAGAGCGCCCGCGAAGCCCTGGGTAGGCAACGCGGCGACGCCGGTGTCGTGCGGGCTGGCCTACCCTGGACTCCACAGGCGCTCGGCCAGCCTGGCCAACCTGCAGACGGATTCCGAGCGTCGTTTCGTCGCTCTGTCTCCCTCGCACTCATGAGTCGCTTGGTGTGAGAGAGAGACGACCATGTTTTGGAGAGTCTGAGCGAGGCTGGTTCCCAAGGGGTGACCCACTGTAAAATTTTGTGTACAATGATTGTGTGAATGTGGAAGAATGTGCAAGATTTCTGACGTTTTTGCCACACATGTTGCCTACTTACAGGCGTTTTTGCCACCTGAATGTGGAATGTGGTCAAATTTTGTACAACGAATGTGGGAAGTTGTTCCCCCCTCGCTGGTTCCCCTGTTCCGACAGAGTGCCGGGGCCGGCCGGGGCGGACGCCGGGCCGGGGCGCCGAAAGCGATAACTTTTTTAACGGCCCCAATATGGGGATTTGGGCCCCGGCCTCGCGGCCTAATCCTGGCGGCGCGAATTCGCGGCGCGTAATGGCTTTAACAGGTGGTTCCGAAGGGAGACGGGCAATCACGCAAATGAAGCACTCCGGATGGCACTGACGTGAGAGGGAGGGAGCGAGAGAGACAGCGTGTCCTCGCGGTGTGCCACATGCAAATGTGCACATGCGTCAACCGAACTATGGAGGGCTGTAAATCAATGGCAAACGCAATTAATTTCAAGTGTCAACATCGGTCGGCGTCTCCGCTGGCTCCGCTCGTCAGACGGGGCTGTGGGGCCTACAGTGTGGGCGTGGAAGTGGGCTGCCTCCGATTTTGCGCGCTGTCTCTGTCACTCTCGTCGAGCGGCCCGACCGCCTCTGTCACTTGACACTCGGGCAGACAGACAGACAGACAGACAGACAGACAGACAGACAGACAGACAGACAGACAGACAGACAGACAGACAGACAGACAGACAGACAGACAGACAGACAGACAGAGAATGTGGCAGGCTGAGCAGGTAATTTGGTGACGGCGCGTCACACAGCCTGGTGTCACTGCCGTCATTTTGGCAGGCCGCCCTTTGCAACAGGTGTGAAAGGAGGCTAGTGAAGAGAGAGAGAGAGAGAGAGAGAGAGAGAGAGAGAGAGAGAGAGAGAGAGAGAGAGAGAGAGAGAGAGAGAGAAGAGAGACGACGAGACCGCAATGTAGTGGGTGGTCTGCCTATGCGAATGTGGACGTTTACGTGAGATAGCTCTCGCGCCTTCACGTTAAAAACGGTACCTGGTTTTCCCAGGAACCGCCTGGAAATCGCCTATACAATCACCATTGGCTTCCTGGGAAAACCAGGTTCCGTTTTTACCGTGTTGTTAGGAACTGTGGAACGCGACGTATTGGTGGTGCGTCCCTTTCACCAGCCTTGAAATTTACTTAAGTCAAAAACGGCATCGCGTAGCTGTAGACCAGGCCGTCCAAGGCCCCCGCCCACCCACCGCCATATTTTCTGCTCTTTTTTCGTTTTATTGAGAAAGCTTGAACCGCTTGAGTGAGTGCGGAAAAGCCGTTTTGAAAGTGGCACAAGGCGACAAAGGTTTGTTGCGGCGCTGCAACGCGCTGCGGCGCTATCTCGCTTCTTTCGAGTCATTTCATCCCGACGGTGCCGACGGTGCCAGCGGACCGCTTAACACCTTCGCGCCGAAGCTAAGTTTGGTGGAAAAGCCTAGATGCCGAAGGTGCTAACTTCCGAACCTTACGTCGCAACCACATGGCACATGGTTATTCGGACTTGGTATGACCACCCAAACACCATGCGCCAAAAATCTCCTATACGAGAACCATGTTCTCGTGTCGGCGTCTGAGCCTTTGCCGTACGAGAACCATGTTCTCGTACCGGCTGAAAGGCCACAATTGGTGGTAAAGGGATAATAAAATTAGAACTCACCAAAAAAAAAAAAATAGACTCAGCCTCTTTACACCGGTGCGAGAACATGGTTCTCGCACGATAAAAGCCCAAATGCCGATACGAGAACATGGTTCTCGTCGCGAGCTTTTTTCGTTCAAAACCTCTAGAAAAGATGGGGTAACTCGGATCAAATAAGCGATGCCATATTTGGCACGAGAACCATGTTCTCGTGCCGGCAGGAACGGATCGCAAACACGAGAACCATGTTCTCGTACCGGCGGGAACGCCACTTCACCAAGGTAAAATCACAAAAGTACGAGGACGTTTTTTTGTGAATTTACCTTGGTGAAATGGCTTTCCCGCCGGTACGAGAACATGGTTCTCGTGTTTGCGATCCGTTCCTGCCGGCACGAGAACCATGTTCTCGTGCCAAATTACATGCTAGAGACTTAAATTTTTAGCCGAAATGTTGGAAATTTTACGCAGATTCCGAATATGGCATCGCTTTTTCGATCCGAGTTACCCCATCTTTTCTAGAGGTTTTGAACGAAAACAGCTCGTGACGAGAACCATGTTCTCGTATCGGCGTTTGGGCTTTCAGCGTGCGAGAACCATGTTCTCGCACCGGCGCGAAGGTGTTAAACATTAAACGCCCCGCGCCGCCCCCCCGCCGCCCCGCGCGCGGTGTAACAGTGGACCACGAGTCGCTGAAGGGAAGGGGTGCGGGAGGCCTTTTTCCACTGCGGGTGTTGGAACGTCGGAACATGCCGACCCGCGAGGCCGCGACACGCTGGCGCGAAACGAGGCGAAATTTGAATTTGCAGCGGTAATGGTACAAGGCGCGTCTGGAAATAAGCGAGTCTCACTTCCCCCCAGCCATGCCCCAGCAGGCTCAACAAAGTTGTTGCTGCTCTCGTCGCTCTGTCGCTCTCGCACTCGGAGGGCCCCCGCGTAGGTGCGAGAGAGACAGAGCGACGAAGCGCACCACGCGGAGTCGGTTCGTGTTCTCCGGCGGCACGGCCCCCTTTGACGCCGTCGCTGGATCCGCCCCTTGGCAGTGTACTTACGCCTCCTGCGGCACGCCCTGCTCCGCTCGCCGCAGCTCCGCTATCCTCTTGAGCAGCTCCACGAGGTCCTCGGCGTCGATCTCCCCCGGCCTGGCGTAGTTGTACACGGGCTCGCTGCAAAAAAGAAAAAAAAAGAGAAAAGTCGAGAAGGTTATTAAAATTAGGAAAGAGGAGGAAGCTTGTTGGCTGCACCTCGCCTCTGCCCCCCTCCACCACTCCGTTCGATTACAGCATTACAACCGTGCGACAGAGACGGCGAATATTTATGCCATTGTTTTGCCGCGCGCCGCGCGCCGCGCGGCCCCCGGGTGGCATTTGTTTCCTTCAGTGGACTGACTCCGGAGAGCCGGCCTTTTCGTCGCCCTGTCTCCGTCGCACTGACGGGGTGCTCCCTACGGGTGCGAGAGAGACGGAGCTTCTCTTTGGAATCGCTCGCGCCGCGGCGTCCTGTTGCGCCTCGCGCCTCGCCGTCCCCAGCGCCAGCCAGGCAGGCAGCCAGCCAGCCAGCCAGCCAGCCAGTCACAATGCAATTCTTGGTGATAAATGAGTCCCTCTGCACTCAGGCCGACTGCGCCTCACTGCGTCTCGCTGACTGACTTAGTCTCCTCGCGTCGCGAGCAGCAGCTGCCAAGCCGGCCTAACCTCGTCTAGCGAAATCAACGCGCTGCAAGCTGCAGCTTAGCGGTCGAGCACGCCGCGTCAAAAAAAAAAAAAAAAAAAACACGCGTTGAATTAAGAGGAGCCTGAAATGTGTCGCAGGTCCACGGCAATCCTGCGCTCACGCGGCGTCGCGTCTCGCCGTCTTGTCCGAAGCTGAAAGGAGTCTCGGCCGAGGCGCTCTCGTCGCTCTGTCTCTCTCGCACCCCTGCGGCTCGCCTCGCGTGCGCTGAGCGTGCGGCGAACACGACTCTCAGTCTGCGGCCG
The DNA here is from genome assembly GCF_012932325.1 of Thrips palmi. NCBI lineage: Eukaryota > Metazoa > Arthropoda > Insecta > Thysanoptera > Thripidae > Thrips > Thrips palmi. The sequence goes on from NW_023144634.1 coordinate 5,594,244, forward strand.
GGCCATGGCCGGGCCGCCCCGTAAAGCGGCCATTAGGGCCCATCCTGTGGTCGCGGCAACACGCAGCGGGACGGGGTGCGTTCGAATCTCGGCAGGGCCTTTTTATTTTTCTCTCTCTCTCTCCCGCTCCCCACCGCGCGGTGCCGTGTCGACGATAAGCGGAACACTCAACTCGCACGGCGCCGGTCGGGGACGTCGGAGAGCGGACCGAGGGGAGGGGGGGAGGGGGTTGTACAAACTCCGGGCTGGGCGACGCTCGGGCCGCCAAAGCCGCCAAAGACCCAGAGCGGCTCGCTAACCGCTTCATCTCGTTCTCACACGGCAGGGGCGAGCCCCGGGCTGCCCCTCCCCCAATTCCCCACTCGCCAAATTCGCGACGAACCGCCCGGCGGCTGAACTGTGAAACTGGCCCGCCTCGCCCACTTGCGGTTCCGCGGGCAACAAATTGCGCCACGCCGCGCAAGCTCGCGTCTCTCGCAGACTGATTCCGCAGAGTCGTTTCGTCGCTCTGTCTCTGTCGCACTCACGGGGCGCCCCGTAGGGGTGCGAGGGAGACGGAGCCGCGCGGCGGGCGTGTGGCAGAGATTCACGTGTTTCCTTCCCCGAATGCAAATTAGTCTTTTGCAGTGGAGGTGAAGGGCCATCGTCCCGGCGTCTTCCACTGCCGGCGTGTCCCACAGGCCCAGAGGCCGTATAGCGGAACGGCCCGAGGATAGACAGAGAGAGAGAGAGAGAGAGAGAGAGAGAGAGAGAGAGAGAGAGAGAGAGAGAGAGAGAGAGAGAGAGAGAGAGGAGGGGGCGTCTTACGCATTCCCTTTGTCGTGTTTGCCACCCTGGTGAATTATTCCCTGCCGAGTTGAGCCATCCGAAACCTTGGTCCCTTGCAATGTCGTCGTTCGGCCGGTCGCTGTGCAGCCACTCGAAACATTCACGGACCTCGGCGTCTTCGATGATTGTGTGCACTCACTCTCGAATCAAGCTCATCACAAGAGGCATTTTGAGCACGAAGACGCACTTGCAAAGAAAAGAGCGTTTCGCAATTCACGAACTTTTCTTACAAACCGAAAAGTTTGTACCTTACAATTGCTTAGAAAGGTTATGAGCGTGTGCCAGACCAGAGTCGACACGGGTTTAAAACAAGAACGAAACAAAAAGAACTTAACAGAAACAAAATAACGAAATGAAAACTAAAGTTGTGAATTATGTTGGGGGTGGCATAGGGGGAGGCAGCGCCCCGGCGAGGCGTATCGGTGCATCTCCATTTGCCGATCGCCCAGTCCGTTTCAATCTGCCGTTGCTTGCCCCGCCCCGCCCCGGCCCGCCCCGGCCCGCCCCCCGCACCAGCCCGCCCCGCCCCGCCCCGCCCCGCTCCACCACGCCCACACAGCCCAGCAGAAGGCCGTAAAGCGGCGGCACAGAGCAACAAATGCACGCTTGACCCGTCCGTCCACCAACGCAAAGGACTGCAGACAAAAAATAAAGTGTGGGAGGCGACGCCACAAAGCACGGAAAGGACAATGTCTTTTTAGAACAAAAAAAAACAATCTCCTGGTCTGTTTGGAACTTTCATGAGACCTGCAAGAACAGCTCGTTTCAATCGGGTAACTACAACAACAACAACAGTAGAAAACAGCACAAAAAGGATGATGGAAAACTGGAAAAAGAAATCACTGAGAATGAAAGAGAGCGAGGGAGACGGAGCAATCCATCATTGTCTTGCCTTCACAATGGGAAGCCTTAGGGCGCCATTTTTTGTTTCGACAGGCCGCCTCACAGTGCAGTGCCACTGCCCTCCACATGGAAGAATGAGACGCCATAATCTTTAAATCCACTTAGCCTTATGAATAAACCGGGGGGCCGGAGGCGGGATCTCCGTTCGTGCATCCTTCTGGTCCTGCCAGACCCTCGGTTCTACGGGGCCGGCGACCAGGACACAGCACGGGACACCCGGGAGGTGAGCCCTGAGGTCGCAGGAAAGGGGTGGGGGGGGGGGGGGGGGGGCTGCGTCATCCCTGCTCTCCACTCCATTCTATCCCAGCTACTACCCTCGGATTAGTTCTGATTGAATTTGTGGCCGTAATCACACAAGCAAGAACGCGTTGCTAGCGTCGCTGGAACCTGGCGAGGCGGAACACCGTGTGGGCCGAGGCACGCCCAGACCATCATCGCGCTCACACACTGTGCGGCCTGAGCCGCGCTTATGCCGCGTGGATCGCCGGGGATCATAGGCGGCCGGGGTTTTCACGACGCAGTGAGCCCCAGATTGCATTTCCAGCCGAGTCGCCACTCCAGGGTCACCACTTCAGGGTCGTTGCGAAGATGAGTCCGGGCAAGTCCTGTTGGCAACCGTTCGACACGTGGCTTCTGTCGTTACATACTCATGCTGCAACACTGAGACGCTGGAGTGAGGCTGGAGTGACGCTGAAGTGACGCTCGAGTGACGCTGGAGTGACTCTGAAGTGACGCGTGAGTGACGCTGGATTGTCGCTGGATTGACGCTGGAATGATCACCCGCTGGAGCCTGGCCTTCTCAGTCATCACTTGCTTGCTGTTGCCGCAGCGTCGCTGCAGTGAGTGACGCCTCTGGAGTCTGTTGCTGGAGCAAGCGCTGGAGCGTGCCACTCCCCGGCCAGGCTGCTGGAGAAAGTGCGCGCTGCCCGCGGCCGTTGCCCGTCCATTGTGAACATTCTCTCTTTCTTCCCGCCGCCATTATACGCGGGGCTGGGCGGCAGAATAAAATTAAATTGCGTCGCGAGCGATAGCGGGCACGGCCGGGCATAGCGCAGCATGGCGAGGGGGCTCACGCAATGAGCAGTGTGGTGGCGTCGGGGCAGCGCGCCCCAGCGCCCCCGCCTTCATATGGCGCCTCTATTTCCATTTCGCAGCCGCGCGGATCGTAACGGGTGCAGCGGGGCGCCACGCCGCGCCACGCCACGCCCAGCAGGCCGCGGCTGGAGTCTGGAGCCTCCAGGCGGCACGTCGGCGCGAGGCATCACACGTAATGACGGGTATTGGCTGGAACAAGGCGGCCACTGCGGGGCTGGAGCGGCTGGAGTCTGGAGGCTGCGGGGGGCCGGAAGGGGAGAGAAAGGCAAAAGGGGGTGGCTGAGGCCAAAACCTTGTTTTGTTTTGTTAATAATGAGAACAACAACAACAACAAAACAGATAAAAATATTTTTGTTTTTGTTTTGAGATAACACACGGTGAAAACGGTTTCTGGTTTTCTAGTATAGAAAACACGTATGCGATTTCCAGGCAGTCCCTGGGAAAAGCGAGAACCGTTTTCACCGTACACGTTACAGTATTTCGACGTACAGGTAACTGCGTCGCGTAAAAAGACCTCCTTGCCGCAGCGCGCAACAAGGCACAACACGTGTGTCTGCAGTAAAGGTGGGAAGTCGGCCTCAAAGTTTGTGGCGTTTTCGGCTCCAGAGAGTGTGTCGTTCGCGGCGTTTCAAGCGGCGTTTCAAGCGGCGTTTGTCAAGCCAAGCTCTTTGGCACTGGCTCTTTGAGAGAGAGAGAGAGAGAGAGAGAGAGAGAGAGAGAGAGAGAGAGAGAGAGAGAGAGAGAGAGAGAGAGAGAGAGAGAGAGAGCAACAACGTCATGGTGCTGACCGCCCGGAAGGCTCTGGCTCGGGGTGGTTCGGCCGGAAGCGGTCCGGCAGGTAAACCGAATGACTGCGCCCCGGGACCACTGGTGGGGCGGGACGGGGCACTGGCAGCCTGGCAGCGGGCCAAACAGCCAAAACAAACTTCCCGCCTGCGTCCGCCTGCGTCCGCCTGCGTCATCTGGGTCCACCTGTGGCTCCGGGACTGTGCGCCCTGGCGGCCCTGGCGCCGCACCCCCTCCAGCTCATCAAGACAACGTTTTAATCCGGCTGGCCGGCCCGGCCCGGCCACAGGCTCCACTTAAGCCCGTCGTCTGCGGGCAGTGGCGCCACAAATCCGGTTTCTCGATTGTTGCGGCGCCGTTTGCAAGACGAGGTGAACACGCTCTCGGGGCTTCACCCTGCCAGTGTTGTGATGGCTCACTCACTGCCGAACGGAATCGGTCACAACCAATGCGACCTCCAGGACGGCGATGTCCCGTGCATAAATTTGAACCAGAGCCTTCCATCAGCCCAGATCTGGGACTCGGAGCGACTGCGGGGTCTGGAATCAATCCCCAGGGGCACTATCGGAAGGGTCGCGAAGGGACGGTGTCGGCCCCTCAGACAGACAGACAGACAGACAGACCGGCGGTAATGACGTCACTCAGGACGTCGTCGTGCGCTCCACGCGTGATGGGCGACAGGCCTTTTGCAGTGCATTTTCCTGCAACACTTTGGCGGCGCGGCGGGGGGCGCTGGAAGCGGCGGGAGAGGGAGAGGGAGAGGGAGAGGGGGAGAGAGAGAGAGAGGGAGGGAGGAAGTCGGAAGAGAGCCTTGCGGTGCGCTCGCCCCTCGGCGCGCCTCGGCGGCCCCACTTTCCAACAGACTAAGTGTGTTGTAGTATAAATTAGGCATGCCGTCGAGACTTGCGCCGTGCGACGACGGTCCGGTGCGCTCGGCGGGCTGGGGCAGGATGACGTCAGAGGGCGCCAAGCAGGCTGCCGAAGAAACTGCATTAATCCCCGGTTTACTTTCTTCACCGTTATTTGGGTTAATTAGGGGTTTCGGCCAAGCTACCGAGCGTGGCGTGGTTGTTGTGATGCTGCCCGGGTCGTCTCGGCTCCCCGCCGGTGGTCCGGGTCCTCGGTCCCTGGGGGTCCCTGGGCAGCCAAAGCTGCTTGCCTAATAATAGGCGGATTGATTATTTAAACCATCGCTGGCTTTCCCTCCAATTTAGAGCGGCGTCTCCTACACTACCGTCGACGGGCGGGGCGTGGTGGCTCTGCCTGCGCCCTGAGGCGACCGTGGTGACAGCAAGGCGACATCGTCATCTCTCTCGCTCCCCTGGGGTCCTGACGGGTGGGTGGGTGAGAGAGAGAGAGAGAGAGAGAGAGAGAGAGAGAGAGAGAGAGAGAGAGAGAGAGAGAGAGAGAGAGAGAGAGAGAGAGAGAGAGAGAGAGAGAGAGAGAGAGAGAGCGACGGAACGACACTGTGTGGGATCGCTTCACTGCCGCGGAAGGGCCGCTCTCAATTTGTCTCCGACTCCGGGATGACCTTGAACTTGACCTTGAACCGGGCCTTATTGGCGCAATCACTTCGTGAGCCTGGCCAGCCTGGCGCGCGGCCCTTGTGGAGCAAGATGCTGATTCCAACTCGGACTCACGGTGTAGGGGCGAAGGGTGCGAGAGAGACAGACTTGGGTGGCCTTCTGGCGGACTGCCGTGGGCGGACTGCTTACTTGCTCACGTACGGCTCATACGCCACCACGCTCGAATGGACGCCAATAAAAAGCAGCAGTAACGCAGAAGCAGTTGAAACTGCTGACCGGCTAGGAGGAAAAAACAATTACACGGGACAAGTTGGCGGAACAATTCGACGGGCAGCGAGGCGGGCGGACAGCGAGGACGGCCGCCCCCGCGGGCACGAGCGCCGTGCGTGTTGTTGTTTGTTTCCGTTTTGTTTTAATTGACAGTGTACTCACCCGCCCATGGGCGCCGCTCGCACCGCGGTCACGAAGGCGGCTGCCGCCAACACGGCGGCCAGCAGCACAGTGTAGGTCTGCATGTCGCTGTCCTGCAACAGAACCGCGGAAGTTGCTTTACAAACAAGCCGGAATGGAAGCAAAAACAACACAAAACAAAAAAAAAGAGCCAACTTAAGCGGCATGTACTCTGTGTCTGCTCTGCATCATCCCTGCTTTCCGCCAAAATAGTGACAATATAATCCCCTCGTGGTCGGAGTCGAGTTGATGATGCTGTTTTTTTTTATTATTTTTTCCAGCTAATCCGCAATAAAACGAATGCGGGTCCCGCGTCGGCAACGAGAGCAGAATGATCGGGTTTATCTCCCCTGAGCGCCGAGAGCGAGAAAGAGCGAGCATAAAAAGAGAGAGGCGCGCAGAAGCAACACCGTGCAGGTATGAAAAATTAACGAGTTCCAAAAGCAGTCACTGCCGCAGTTCGCTGGGTTTAACGGCAACTTGCTGACACCGGCCCGAGTGACCAAGCAGCAGAATGAATCCGAGGCGTCGCTGTATCTGTCTCTCTCGCACGCTTGGGGCGGACCGTGGGAGAGAGAGAGAGATACAGTGTAGCGCCGACGCGGCTTTTCGTCCCGACCGAGTCCCGACTGCCCGAGCAAGTCGAAACGAGAGTCGAAGGGCAGTTTGAAAGCAGCGGCGATTTCTCCCCTCCAGCAGCCTTGCCCTTTGGTCTGGGCCTCGCAGGTCACCCCCCCCCCCAATTCAGGAGGTGTGACCCTTAATTATTTGGCTGCCTGCTTGGCCGTGAGGGCCTGCCGGCGAACTTGTACCCATCGTGGAGGCGGACCAATCCTGGCCCGGGAGGAACTACGGCGCGAAAAACAACGCCAGCACACTTTAATTATTTTTTTTTAGTTTAGAGACGGAATTAACGGTGGGCGCCGCCCCGGCGACAGCAGCAACGGCTTCATGTCGACCTTTCGGCGAAAACTCACATCAAGCGACCGGAACGCGAAAAAAAGAAAAAGATTCCGTTTCCTGCTTGCGAGATGATTGCGGAAATTGCGCAGAGGCGGTCCCCTGATGCGCGTGCACCGTTTCGGTATCTGGAACGACCTAACTAAACGACCTCCAGGACGCCTCCAGGAACGTGCCGCCGAGTCGAGCGTCACGGCAGTCACGGCGACTGCGAGGAGCACACGGCCAGACAGTGCTGCCACCCAGGCAAACAGTGTCCGCGACGCACCTGTCGAGAGGGTTGCCAACATCAGCCCGCCTACTGGGTAACTTCTTGAGGGTGATGTCGGCAACCCTATTCCGACACCGGCACACCGTGGGGCATTTTTTCCCGCTTGACTGCGCGAAGCAGCGATTCCCCCGCGAGGCCGCGAAGGGAAAAGGGAGAGGGCAACGAGAAGCGAAACTTCCCCGGATCCCGCGCAGGGTGCGACACAAACGCGAGTTTACGAAATGGTTTTCTTTCGGAACCGCGACACCGCGAGGCGCGTGGCGAGGCGCGGCGCGCGACTCCGGGGCACGCCGGCACGCCCGGGCAGGCCAAGAAGTGGGGTATGGAGCCGCGGGACTGCGGGACTGCGGGACGACAACGAGCAGCAATTACTGCGCAAAGTTGTCCGGGACGCGGCGAGCGGGCCGGCCGGGCAGACTGATTCCGAGAGTCGTTCTCGTCGCTCTGTCTCCCTCGCACCTATACGGTGCGCCCCGTGAGTGCGAGAGAGACAGAGATAACAGGACTCTCGGAATGTCTGCTAGCCAGTCGACCGGCGAGGGGATTCCCGGAATAACGTGCCAGATCGCGATGAGGAGTTGCTGCGAACCCAGTCCCCAAAGAACGCGAATCCCAAGTTTCGTTTTCAGGCGAGTGTCTGCAGGCCGATCTGCCACTGTCTCTCTCGCACCGCGACGGGACGCCTCGTGAGTGCGAGAGAGAGGCAAGAGGCAAGCACGTTCGCATTCAGCCTGCTGTGTGTGCGTTTCACGATCAACATGCGGCCGGGCTGAGCCTGCCTCTGCCTGAGGCCCGAGGGACTGTGAGCCTCGCTGAAGGTGCGGCGCCCGGATTGGCTGAATTGGGATTAGACGCGCGAATCGCCAAATGTGTTCAGTAACTCGATTTGGCGTCCGCTGGCGAAGCTTCGCTCGGGCGCGGGGTCGTGAGGGGCGGCGTGGGGCCTACGAGGCTATGACAGGCCGCTGGACGCGGGGACCTTGTCCCTCATTAGCAGCCCGCTCGCCACGGTGCGTGCGTCGCTCTGTCTCTCTCGCACCCCTTCGGAACGCCCCGTGAGTGCGAGAGAGACGGTTCGGGATCGGTCTGCAGGGTCTCGTAGGCCCCCGGGAGGTGTGCCTGCCGTGCGCAGCTGAGGCCTAAAGCCTAAGCGACCCGCGGTGGGCAAACGCACCAGGGGGCGGCCGGTGGAAAGGGCCCGCGTCAACAGGGCTACCTACGCCACTGTGGGGGGCGTCGAAACGGTCTGGGGGTCCTTTCTCGCGGCGCAGGCCAGACACCTCCGGAGTAGTGGCGTTCCTCTGGTGATGGAAAATGTGTCAAGAGAAGGAGGAAGGGGGAGCAGCGTGGATCGTCACTTGGACCGCGCGGCGCTGCTGCGCGAGTAAGCCATTCTTTTGCGCTCCAAATCCCCCGCGGCACCCGCCCCGCCCCGCCCCGCCTTCCCAGCGGAGGGACAATAAAATCCGCCAGTTTAGCAATAATGAGGTGGATTTCCATGCCGCGGCCGTCGGCTGCCGTCGGCGCCTCGGCATGGCGGCGAGGCTGTCTGCACGTTCGCCGCCGCGGAATCACTGGCGTCGGCCGCGTCCGCCGCGTCGGCAGGGGAGTGGGGCTCGGGGGGCCCCGTTGGGGCAGAGCCTAACGTTGTGGGCGGGGGGCCCCGTGGGGGGCCAGCCAGGCGAGCTACACGCACAGCCCCGCTGACTCAATCTTGATTCCATTTCCAGCTTTTCCTTCGTCGTCATCCTGGCCGTCATCTTGGTCATCACCATCCCCGGCGTGGCCCCGTTTGCGATGTTGCCGTAATCTCGATACACAACGCTTTAGCGGACATGAATCCGCGGCCACACCAAAATGGTGGTCTTCTTCATAACATGAAAGAAATTCGACAAAATATCTGTTCGTTACAAAGTCTGCTGCACCATCATAACAAGAAGGATCTTTACCATCATACCTTCACCAGAATACTTTTAGAGGGTCGGAGGCGTGGGTTCGAATCCCCGCTCCCGCTCACGTTCTTCCTTCCGCTGTGCTGCCTCACACATTTCTCACTCGCGACGCCGCCTACGACATCAAGGGCATCAAGGCTGACCGCAGTGCGTCGGCAGTGCGGCTTCCCCCGCCTCGCCGTTCGAGTGCAGGCGCGCGCAGTCGTCACGCAGTCGTCACGCAGTCGTCACGCAGTCGTCACGCAGTCGTCACGCAGTCGTCACGCAGTCGTCACGCAGTCGTCACGCAGTCGTCACGCAGTCGTCACGCAGTCGTCACGCAGGAGGCACGTCGCTGGACGGCGTCACAGAGAAAGACGGACTCTGAATGCCACCCCAACGGGAAAACTCCGCGCGCGAAGCGTTGTATCGCTCCGCCAACCTTTCTCCAGCGTTGCCGGCCATCCTGCTGGAAGTTTGATGGACCCAGCGCGACAATGGCTGAGCGATGGCAGAGCCCAGCCCAGGGCCGCGGCACACTGAGAGTCGCTTTCGTCGCTCTGTCTCTCTCGCGTCCGTACGGAAGGCCCTGTGAGTGCGAGAGAGACCGAGCGGCGGGAAGGATTCTCGGAAGCAGTCCGCAGGGCACACCGGTCGCTACACTGGGCAGGCGATGGCCGCCATCAGGGCGTACCGTGATGCTTTCGTCTTTCGACAGCCGATTTCTCAACGCGATCGAAAAAACCAACAACGCGGCAGCACAAGGCCTCGCCCTTGCCCCAGCGCGAACCTGCACCAGCAGCAACTGATTCAGGGTCGCTGTGTCTCTCTCGCACCCACACGGGACGCCCCATGAGTGCGAGAGAGACAGAGCTGCGACCTGCTCCCCCTTTTGGCGGCGGCGGTGTTCGCCTTCTCCGCGTCCCGGGGCACACAATGCTCGCCGCGCAGTGCCTGGCCTTTACAGTGGCGTGGTGCGCGTTGCCGAACAGCGCGGAGCTTATCGTGGAGCGCCGAGGTCTCTACACCCCGGGCACACACACAGACACACACACACACAGACCCCCCCACACTACTTACACATACCACACTCACTCACTCTCTCACACACACACGCACACACACCACACACACACTCACACCTGGGCCTGCAGTGAGTGCGGCGCTGTGTGCCGAGGCCGCCGAGGAGTGTGCCTAGCCTTCCTTCCGCCGCGCGATGCGCGATGCTCTTCCGTTGTGCCACGGCCCTCTGTGGCCGCTGCGTCGCTCCGTCTCTCTCGCACCGCTTCGGAACGTCCCATTGGTGCGAGAGAGACAGAGGGCGACGCGGAGCGACGAGTAGCACCGCGGCGGCGCGTGGCGTGTCCTCGTCCCCTCCATCATTCTCGGTTAGCGGCAAGTCGCGGTCTCGGACACGGCGGGGCGGGGCGGGGCGTGTCCTGTGCGAGGCACTCGACGGCCTTCTCGGTGATGCACGGCCCGCGCCTGCAGATTGCGGGCATTACGCCCCCATGGACTCGACGGCGACGCCCCGCCCCGCCCCGCCCCGCCCCGCCCCGCCCCGCCCCGCCCCGCCCCGCCCGCCCCGCCTCGGCCGCGCCATACTGTCGAAGTGTGCAAAGTGCCCCGCCGCTTAACGGCTCTATCATTTCATATAATAGCCGCCCCGCCCCCTGGATCACCCCCCCCCTCCTTTTCTCTCGCTCTCTCTTTTCGTCTGACGACTCCGCCGCGCCAGCCGCTGCACTTCCCGCGCGCGTCTGCGCACTCCTCATCCTGTTGCGCAGTGTGTCGTCGATAACCCAACAAGGCCAACAAGTGAGACAAGGATTCGGGACACCAGGAGAACCAGGTGACGTCACATTTCTGGAAAATGGTTTCTTGATTTTCTTGGTTTTTGTAAGAAAAATAATATTGACACAAGAAAAATTTTCTTCTTTCAAGAAAAAAAATTGGATCGTTTTTTTTGCAAAAACGAAGAAAAGTTAAATTTTTCTTGATTCAAGAAGTCATTTTTTTGGGTGTGCAAACAGTGCTTTGTCGCACTGTCTCTCTCGCACACCTCCACGGAACGTCCCTTGAGTGCGTGCGAGGGGACCTGGCGACGTAAGCGTTACTCGGGATCGGCCCGAGGGTGGAGCGGAGCCCCGCCGGGAACTTTGCCATTCCGAGCTGCTTGATGCACTCGGTGGGCGGGGCGAGGCGGGGTGGCGACTGTCGCTGACGGCCCACCTGTTGGCGGACATCGCGAGGACGGCGAGGACGGCGAGGACGGCGAGGACGCGGCGCTCAAAGCAGAGGAACTTGTCGCGCTGCCTCTCGCCGCGCGGGCCACGGGCGCATTCCGAACGTAGTGTCTCTCTCGCACCCGTACGGCCCCACGGGACGCCGCTCGAGTGCGAGAGAGACAGAGCGAGGTGCGCGAGGCTGCGCGAGGCGAGGCGGGCCACCTTCCATATGTTCATACATATCCAGCAGCGCGGAATTCACTTTTCCGAGGAATCGAAGGACGCGCCGCTCTGCCGTCGCCTCTCTGCGCGTCCCTGTGCGCGCATTTGCGCATTTTCGCATTTTTGCGCACAGGAAAAGGATCACATGCCCACCGCTGCAAAGTTCGACAATTTCAGCTGGTTTTTTTTTTTCAGATCAGCCGGTGGCTCGGCTTTTAGAATTGTCAGCTTACTGATCTAGATTCAGATTCGGCGCCGCTGCCGCGCTGCCGGGCGGTTAAGCCAGGAAGGCATCATCTCCATGCCCGGGGACAGGCAGGCCCAAGGGCAGGCCGGCGGCGAGCCGACGCGACGACCAACTTTGCCAAATTAATAAGTTGAGAGTTCTTTTCGTTGTTTGCGCACGGCGGCCCGGCGGCGCGCGTCTCGGAAAAAAGGAACGTCAGCGCGGCGCGCTCCGGGATTTGCATAAGACACCGCCCCGCCATGGCGCGCCAGGTGGAAGAAATGGTTTGAAAACAGATTTAATGCACGACAAAAAAGCAAAGCGCTCCTCGGGGGACTCCAGTCGATACAGAAGGGAGAAAGAAGGGAGAGAGGAACGAGGAAGCCACGGGCGTTTCTCTCAATCTCTTATATTGGCGCTGCCTCCGACCGGTATAAATAGGACCAGCAAAAGCGAACGAACCAAGATCTGAGCGCCACTGGAGTTTGCATCAAAATACACACCGCAACGCCGGCCCATCTCAAAATCTTGCCTCAAATCCTTTTTCGAGAGATTTGTTGCCATCGCGGAAGATGCGTCGAACAAGACGTCTGGCCCTTCGGGTCCCCACCCCGCTTCCTCGCCAGGTCGATGCGATCTTTCGGAGTCGTTACACTTTACAGCCTGCCCGCCATCATCGCAACTTTTGTGGCCGTTGCACTATGCGGCCCGCGGTCCGCGAGGACGGCGTCAAGTCACTGCAGCGGGGCGGCGGGGGTACACTGCCAAGCGACAACGATCCGACTTTTGGAACCAGTCCCCAACAGCTCGTAATGAAGGCTGGGCGGCCGCGGCCAGGTGAATAGTTCTTTGAATGATGCGCTGCTGTCTCGAAAGCATGAATGGGACCGCTGCTCATACAGCGTGCCAGCATGTATGCCTGCCGCTAATTATCCCCTGAGGAGCAGGGCGCTCCCTACGTCCTGACAAAGAAGGAAAGAAAACCATCCTCGCCTTTTCTAGCTTTCCAGTAAGGAATTTTCAACCTCGGGATTAACGAACCCGCGAACGAACCAGCAGAGAAAAACAAAATACTCTGTCGAAGAAAAAACAGAAGCAGCAGGACATTTACAGGACATTTACATTTACAGTTACATTTACCCAACCCGTCCTAACTGGACCAACCCCGAAAGATCCGTACCCGCTCAGCACCTCACTTTCCACTCATTTTTTCGGTACCAGACAGCGCCTTGCAGTGGGCGCGTTTCAAGCCTTGGCGGCCGAGTCGCGAGCATTTATCTAATTGCAAGTCCAGGTCCGTCGGTCCGGCAGCCATCGCGCTATCGTTGTGACCATCAGTGGAAGCGAAAGCGAAAGCAAAGCGAAGCAAAGGGATGAAAGAAGGGCAAACAAATGCGGTGCCGAGACAAGCCGACGAGGAGGGCAGCTTGGCTTTTCAGCCGGGAGAGGGAAGGTGGAGGGAGGCTTTGTAGAGCAGAGTCACCGGGCTGACCTTCAGCGCCTCTCTCTCTCTCTCTCTCTCTCTCTCTCTCTCTCTCTCTCTCTCTCTCTCTCTCTCTCTCTCTCTGTCTCTAGCGGGGCGCTGCATTCAGAGGCACCCACTGCTGTACTGATGGCATCGCGAGACGCTCTGTCTCTCTCGCACTTGGAGCGCAGAGCGCACCCCGAGGGAGGAGTGAGAGAGAAAGGTAGAGCGACGGACCTCTGCGGCGAGTCGCCCTGCTGGCCACAGCCCCGTAGGCGTCGCTTTGACCGGGTCCCCCGGCTGCCTGCATCAAGGTGCAGGAGAAGTCGGTCGAGCACAGCGAGGGAAGCACCGTCTCCGAATTTCTGGATTCGGGCAGGAATCAAAATTGAAGATCCGTTTTTTTTTCCGCGACGCGCAGGACTGCGCTGCGCCAGAGCTCATCATTAAAGACCGTGTCCAGGACCCCCGGGACTCCGGGAGGCGTAATGCACCGCTTTGTCCTGCTGCCGTCATCCTCGCGCACCTCGAGGACCCCGTCAAGGACCCGCCAAGGACCCGTCAAGGACCCCGTTAGGGACCCCGTCAAAGGCCAGGCCTCCACCCGGCTCCGGCACCAACACACCAACACACTGCGACACATGGTGTGTGTTCGTGTGCTGGTGTGAAGGTGTGTGGGTGTGTTGGTGTGTCGGTGGTTGGTGTTCCGCGGGTATTACAAAAGGCCAGAATGTAGTGTGAGAGTCGCGTGCCTCCATTGGAATCTGGAATAACGCTCTCTAGCGGGATTTTGTGATTCGGTAACGAGCTGGCTAGAGACTGATTCAGTGGACCAGGTCTTGTTTTACCGGTGAGGAAAAGGAAAATGGCATGCCGAAGGGACTGCTACTAAGCAACCGAACTTTTTTTCTGCTTTTACTTTAGCTCGCTGCTGGATGGCGACACGTTCGGCCAGCCCTCTCACCACTTGACTCTGGCTGCGCCTTGGCGGGGGCCAGAAACGAGTTAAAGCGGACCCTGGGGAGGCTCCAAAGGTCGCCATGTGTCCCCACGTCGTGTTAGCAGTGTTAGCGTGGCCACTAGCAACTTTCCAAACTCGGGTCCCGGCCGGCCCGAAAGCCCCGCCGTTCCTCTGGGCATAAAGGACGGTCGGCAACCCTATGACCGGGACCGCGGGACCGTGACCGGTGGCCGTAGCCCTCAGCGCGCCAGCCTTGACGAGAGCACAACGAGAGCCTGGCAAGGCCGAAGGGCCGGGTGGAGGCACCCAGCGACGCGCGGCAGGACGGAAGCCAACGGCAAATCGCCAAATCGGCCGCGCGAGGAAAAGAGCGGCTTGAGTCGGGATTCGAACCCACGCCACGTACGCGGCGCACAAAGAGGCGGGGAAGCCGGTGTGGGCCGCGGTGGACAGGGCCGCCTCCAGGAAGGTGAGCGAGCTCTTGGTCGCCGTGCCCGGCAAAGCGATCCCTGTCCCTCTCGCACTCATGGGGCGACCCACGCGGTTGCGAGGGAGACAGAGCGATGGAACGCCCAGCGGAGCCAGTCCGGACACGTGGATGTTCGTGGTGGTCGAGGTGGCTCAGCAATGACAACACTGCTGCTGCCACGGGCCACGCCATGGCTCTCCTGGAGGAGGATGCGTGGACACGGCGGCCAGTCCACTGTAGTGGAGATTTGCTCTGCACGGCGGTAAAGCGCGGCGCGGCGCGGTGTTTACCTCTGGGTTTACCATCTTCCCCGAGGGGCTCTCCCGACGAGTGGCGCTCCCTGGCGGATGGGCCGAAAATCCCTTAGGCGGGCCCGCGCGTGCCGCCACCGCCTGGGAGGGGAGGGGAGGGGAGGGGAGGGGAGGGGAGGGGAAAGAATGGGAGGGGTCTGCCCAGGCCTTTCCGTCACAACACGCCGCCGCAGACCGGCGAGCGAGGCCCCCTCGGCGCCCCGGCCCGACGGCCCCACCAGGTCAGGTGGTGCAACCCTTCTCCTCCAGCCAATCCAGATGAAACTTTGTCGGGCCGGCGGCGAACAATTTCATGCTGGAGTGGGCGAGGCCGTGGCGAAGCTGGGCGAAGCTGGGCGAAGCGGGAAGCAAGCACTGCACGTCAGCCTCGCTGTGAAGGAGTGCTCTCTCTCTCTCTCTCTCTCTCTCTCTCTCTCTCTCTCTCTCTCTCTCTCTCTCTCTCTCTCTCTCTCTCTCTCTCTCTCTCACACTCACTCTCCCGCACACGCATGAACACACTCACACTAGCGCCGCGAGCACCTTTTCGGCGGAACGCCTGCGAAGTGGAGGGTAGGCAACCCCAGCGCTGCGCTGTGCGACGGGACTGCCTACCCTGGACTCCACAGGGGTCTGCCGCCTGCCAGCCGCCAGCCTCGCATTGAGCCCTTGCCATTGCACTTGTAGTACCTCGTAGGAATTTTCACCCTAAAGTGCGGACAGTGGCGTGGCGTTGTCACGGAGGCAGTCTCGCGGACAGTCAACCGCGAGCCATGAGCCTCCCGAGGCTCGCCAGGCACTCCACAGTGGCCAGCGTTCGGGGCACCGGCCGGGCCGGGGTCAAGGAGGCCGTCAAGCAGTCCCTCCGTCCGGCCAGCACCCCGTTACATCTTCCGACAGCCCCCTGCACGCAGCGAGAGCGCTTTCGTCGCTCTGTCTCTCTCTCGCACCGGTACACCCCGTGAGTGCGAGAGAGACAGAGCGACGCTTGTGGCACTGTCCGGAACCAGCCAGCCTTCCGAGCGTTGCTCTCGTCGTGGCGGATAGGGAATCAGCGGGATAGCAAAAGAGAAAAAGACCGGAAAAGAAATCAAAACGGGGATCACCAGACCGGACCTCGGAGCTGGTGTGCTTTTTGCCTCTTGTCCGCGACGACAAAAGCGGGCCAGCGGCGCGGCACGGCACGCCCGCGGAATCAGAGAGGCAACTGTTAAGTAACCAGAGCGGCGCCGTCGCAGCGCTGCAGGATCACTCCGAGCAGTTCTTCCGTCTTTGTCGCACTCGCACGGAGCACCCCGAGTAGCGAGAGAGACAGCGCGGCAGCAACAAGCGGGCTGCGATGAACAATGCGGCCCAGGCTGGCGCGGGCTGGCGAGGCAGAGGCAGCCCCCAGGCTGAGGGGCATCAAGGCATTAGGACTTGAATGAGGAGCTGATGAAAAGGCGGAGATGCGCCGAATAAAGTTGCCGAGCGATTATGCGGGTCCACTCCTCGGCCGGCACCGCGGCAGCGCGGCAGCAGTGAGTGGCTTAGAGTCGTTAACGCGGTACACGCCGCGGCGGGGCGGGGCGGGGCGCGACGGGGTGGGGCTTCGCGAGGCTCAGCAAAGGGAAAAGAAAAAAAATTTGAACTCTACACCCCCTCCCCAGTCTTAATGGGGAGGCCTCCTGCTTTACTTCGGTGTTCGGGATGGGAACCGGTGCTATCAGGTACCTGGGGTTAATCCCGTCAGCGACCCAAGCGTTCGCCGGGGGACCCAGTAGGACCCCAAAGCTCAGGCAGTAGGGTGAGAGCACCCAGTACGAAGCTCTTTGAGGGGCGGGACGTAGAGTGAGACGACAGAGAGACAGAGAGAGACTCAGACAGAGAAGAGGTTTGGTGGGAGCTTCTTGTTTTCGTAGGGTTGGTTGTGTACCCCATGGTACCCCCACTGTCCGGCGCTCCCGTACCGAACATACAGCGTTTTAGGCCAGCTTCAAAGGACTTATCATCGCCTCCCCGACGAGTCAAGGAGGCACCACCCGCAACCACACACCGGATGGTCTGGATTGATGGATCAAATACTCCATCGCTCCAGTGCCGAGGCCAACCCGCCGAAGCGGATTGCTTTTTAGACACCCACAGCGGAGTGGCCAGGTGAATGTGACTCTGACCACTACGCTATCACGCTTGTACGTCTGGCAGCGTGTTGGACGACGGGTTTGAGTTGCAGTGGGAGGAAGGCGGTCGAAAAATGTAATGAAATGATGGGATTCGATCCCCGGACCCCGCCATCGGGATCACACGACTTTACGCTCTCGGCCACCACGGCCCATGATAGGGGACCGGCGTGAGGGGGTTTTGACGCAACAGGACTCGACCGACCCGGTCAAAATTTCGCAAGAAGTTGGGGGAGTCGAACCGCCGACCCGCCTGGAACCAGCCTGGAACCCGACCCCACTCCCGGACACGATTGTTTTTTGTTAATGGGTTTACGCTCGTAAACATAAAATTAAAAAATTTTGAGCCGAACCTCCGGAATACTGTTCAAATTCGCTTGGCCTAACCCCACCTTGTAGCAGACTTTGAAAAAAGTTTGTTGTTTTAGCCGCTTGGATTTAATCCAGTTCAACCTTGTTACATTTGAATATGTTGACGCGACGACAACTTGACAAATAGTTTTAAAAGATTTCCTGTTTTAACGGAAGGAAAGTTTTTTTGTCGGTTTCGAGTTCCGACGCCCGCATATGGGTTAACGGAGGCAAAATTTTGAACAGATTTGGTTGGGCTTAGGGCCTTGGGCCAAAGCTGGTATTTTCAAGGCCGCATGGCTGAGCAGTGACCAAATCCTAACCAGTAGATGATCCGAGGCGGACGTGCCTGCACCCGTCCTAACGGAGTGCGCTCACGTACAGGTTCAACCGCCCCACTGGGAGGCAGTAAATCAAATGGAAATATTGTTAGGAGTCGAACCTCCGGCATGTGGGCCTGTTGCACACGGTTCCGCTCTCATGGCCTCGAACCACCACCCTTAGGATAGCAAGTCGAAAAAACTTTTGTGACGCTGGTATTCGAACGCCCGCCTGCGGTAACTCGATCCCACGTCTCTAACCTCTCGGCTATCACAGCAGTTGTGAAACGCGACGGATCATCTGCTTTCATTAACGTTCGTTGAATGAGATTTTTTTTCTTTTTACTGGAGAAACGTTGTTTTTGTCGTGTTTCGACGATTCCGACCGCCGCCGCACTCATGGCGTGACGTCATAGAGGATCACTCGTCCGACGAGGAGTCTGGAGGGCGGGGCCATAGGGCCGTGGGCCGCAAAACGCTGCGTGAGGCCATGGGCCGCCATGGGCTGAGCAGTGTGCCATGGTCCGTGGCCAGTAGACTGATTCCGCGCAGTGCGGCCGTCGGCCTGTCTCTCTCGCACCGAAACGGAGGGCCCCACGAAAGCAAGAGAGACAGAGAGGGACCTCCCACTCGGAATGGGTCTGCAGGCTGCCGGCCGGCCGACGGACGCGGGGGCTTGACGTTCCCGACGGCCCACTGGAGGGGAAGGCGACAAAGAAGCGGACGGATGACAACGAGGGGGAGGGAGAGGGGGGAGGGCTGAGTGGCGTTTCCTTTTCGGCGAGCGCGGCTTCCGACGGGTCGTGTTGCTCTGGCCGCCCTGCCCGCCCTGCCTGCAGCACCTGAGCCAATCCCCGGACCGCGGCCGCGCCATGCACACCGAGTTTATGCTTATCCGACACTGATTATCCCCCGGGGCGGCGTTCCGTTCCGCGCTGACCCGCCAACAACAGTGGCCCTGCCGTGCGTGTATGCAGTGTGGGTGTTTGTGTGTGTGTGTGTGTGTGTGTGTGTGTGTGTGCGTGTGTGTGTGTGTGTGTGTGTGTGTGTCGGTGTGCCCGTCGTGGGTGGAGGGCGCTTCCTGCGCGCCAAGTGTCTCCTGCCGTGACAGCGAGCCTCCCACGCCTGGAAAACGCCCACAGGGGACGACGCCGTGCCTCGCGGCGCCACGCCTAGCGTCACGCCGGCCGGCCGGCAGCCCGCCGTGCCGCTGTGCACTGTGCTGCACTGCGCGTTGTCAGCCCGCGCACGTCCCCTTGATGAGCCAAGCCGCGGCCGGCAGATGACTGAGGCACGGCGATCCCTCTTCTTCTTCCCAAGGCTGCGCTCCCCAGACTGATTCCTTGAGTCGCTTTCGTCGCTCTGTCTCTCTCGCACCCATGCGTGACGCCTCATGAGTGCGAGAGAGACAGAGCGAGTGAGTCCGCGGTAACGCGCTGCACCGCGTCGCCGAGGCCGCCGTCGTCGTCAAGGCGGCCGACCTGCTTGGCATTCCCCGCTGCCTCCGACTCCAAACTGTGTCTGTCTCTCTCGCACTCACGGGGCGTGCCGCAGGGGCCGCAGGGGTGCGAGAGAGACAGAGACTGGCGCGGTCTTTACGGCCCACCTGGCGACGGGCCCGACAGGCCTCGGGCCCCCCTCCGGCCCCTCCCCTCCCCTCCCCCCCTCCCCTCCCCTCCCCTCCCCTCGGCCGAGGCAATCATTTCGCCGGACAGTCGGGATGGCAGGCCTGGGAGCCTGGGAGCGCTCGCATTCGAGTATTCGAAAACAATTATGTCCTCTGCCGCCGGCCAACGGCAGCAAGCCGCGTTGCCGCGGTCCGTCCCGCTGAGATGACGTCAGAGTTGTCCTCATCAGTTTGAAATGGCCCGCGCCTTCCTCGGAACGTCGCCTGATTGTTTATTGAAAGGAAACCGATAAATCGTGATGTGGCTCGAGAGTGGCCACCGGATGCATTTCGGACAGTGTCGTGGCGGGGAAGGATAGTGATGGACAAGAGGGTGTTGTCCAGAAAAAGCGGCAACCCAAAGGACGGCCCCTCCGGTGTCACCGCGCTGCACATAGAGTCATTGTGTGACAGCGGAACACTCGAAGTGTACTCACTCCAGCGGCGTCCGGCTCAACGTGGGGATCAACGCGAAGCTCGTTACCTGCAACAAAAGAAAAAACAACCACCACATAAATGCAAATATTCGCGAAATTCTCAGGTGATTCTCGGCAGCTCAATGTCCAGGCTGACGCAAAGCTGACAGCGGCCTCCTTTCTGCAAGCGGCTTTCATGCCGCTTTATTAATTACCGGTTCGTTGTTTCTTTCATGGTAAACTTTTCTCCAGGATTCAGGCTGGAAATTAATAACGGCGATTTGCAATGCTGCGCAGCAAAGTGCACTACACCAAAAAAAAAAATTCTTGGATCAAGGAAAAAAAAACCTTTATTCAAAATTAAGAAACAATTTCTCTGGGTGGGAAAGAGAAATGAGAGAGACGACAACGAACACGGTTCTCGGAAACAGTCCGCTGGGGGTCGTCCGACGTGGTCCGACGTGGTCGGGGTCGCGCCGTTTTGCGTGAGTCCGTGCGAGGGCGATCGCGGTGGGGGCGATTCCGGTCACGGCTGCTGCTGTCATCCGCCATGCCGCCGCGCCACCGCTCGCCCACCGGCACGGCCAGCACGGCCTGCACGGCCAGCACCAGCACGGAATACGGATGCGCCCGGTGCACCGAGGCCTGCCGCCGTGCCGCCGTTCGGCTTACCCTGCTCTTCGGAATTGGTTGTCGCGACTGCCAGTCAAAATGCTGCTCGGCGCTTTATGCGTCGGTGCAGGGCAGCGGGTTGCGGTTCGAGTACCGCCAGGCGACGAGTTTCTGTCCGTTGCCTTCGATTTTCCACCGTGCGTCGAGGTGACAAGTGTTCGAATCATTGCGGCATACGCAGGCGATCGCAGTATCTAGCTCTGAGCGCCAGGGGGGGGGGGGCGTACGCCATGATTTTTGCCTCCCTCCGTGTTGCTCACAATAATGCGGCAGCTGCTTGGACAACAGTGGGCAAAACTACGTCGCACGAGGACGAAGAACGTTCAGGAAAATGGGATGCGAACTCCAGTCCGCGGGTGAGAGGAGACAGGGGACGACATACACGACCGCGCCACCACGTCTTTAGGAGAATAGCGGCACCAGCCACGCATTTAGCACTTTGCGACGGGCAACGTTCGTTCCCTCGCGCTGTTGAGGCTATGAGGAAAATGCCCCTGGTCACATTGCTAGATGTCATCGCAGCGCCGTGGTACCGTCCTCATCTCGTAAATCAAGGGACAAGGGCTCGCATCCTCTTTGCCTGAACTTTTTTTTGTGCGACATTTTGGCCCATGTTAGTCCAAACAGCTGACCCATTTATTGGTGTAGCAAATTTTCACCGAAGGAAGGCAAAAATATTAGCTGCCTCAACTAATATGCATGCTGCGTATGCCAATATTCAAAAGTTGTAACACCTAACAAAATAGCTAGTGCAGCTGTAGTTTGGCTGTGCCACCTAAAATCTCCGGTGGCGCCATACCAGCCAATACATTAGCTGCCTCAGCTAATTTTGAGCTGCGCTAGCAAATCCATTTTTTTCCGTGTTGGTTTTCGGTGTTGTCGCGACTTGCCAGCAGCGTGTCTGTCTCGCCGCTTTCAGTGACCGTCGGTGCACGGGGCAGCGGGTGCGGTTCGAGTACCGCCAGGCGACGGATGTTTCTGTCCGTTTTTGCCTTCCGATTTTCCAACCCCGTCGGCGCGAGGGACGAGTGTGCGAATACATTAATGCAGGCCTATGACCGCAGGCCGGGAATGCGCACAGTCAATACAAGGACCTACCGGAGGGCGCCTGGAGCGGGGGGGGGGGCGTACCGCCAGTGTGTTTGCTCTGCCGCCCCGCTGTGTACGGAGCGAGCAGTGCACTGGCAAAGTAGATAAACTACGTGCAAAGGGCGGGGGAGGGGGACGGAGAGAGAGAGAGAGAGGGGGGGGGGGAGGGAGAGAGAGAGAGTATGTGGACGACGGGGTGGGACGGCGACATGGGGGCCGAATCATGAAGAAACAGACGACATGTCGCGTGAAAAGTGCGTCAGAATAAATGAACTTAATTTGAGGAAGGGCGGGCGGCACCACACAGACCAAAAACACAGACAGCCCCCAAAAAAATATGAAAAGGAAACAAAGAGGGAAACTCTTACCGACGGCACTTGAACGACTTGAACGGTCGGCATGTGCGCAGGGTCCCTGAAGAGGAGCGTTAAAAAGAGGCGGACAGGAATGATGGGGGGGGCAACCACAGTGTGGGCGAATTGGTGTGTGTGTGTGTGTGTGTGTGTGTGTGCGCTTGCGTGCGCGCGCGCCTACGTGTGTGCGCGTGCCTCGCGAGATGAAGCATAGCGGGGGAGGCAATTGGAGCATTGTGGCTGAATCGGAAAACCGATTCATCGATCGCGGGAAGCCAGGGCGGGGAAAGCTCGGAAATCCGGGAAAACTCTCCCCGCCCTTTGAGCTTGCGGTCCGAGCAAAGCCCTCAAAGGGCCACAGCGGCGGCGGGCCCGCCAGGGCGGCACCGCGTATGAATATGGCAGGTGTTTCAATTCGGATACAGCAAGGGGGGCGGCGAGCGGCGCTGCACTGTGGTCCCAGAGGCCGAGTTAGACCGTGACTATTATACGGCTGGCTTTCCTTTTGTTTTCCCAGACTAGCTCTGGCTGATTAACTCTTCCCTAGAGATAAAAACAGGAGTTGCTGCCTCACGACGACGCTGTCGTAACCTTCATGTTTTTAAAATCCACTCGCTATGTTCTCGTTTGAAAGTCGGGTGCCCAACCCGGGTGAAGTACCCCACATCGCGGACACACTGGCAAGGCTGGCAGACGCGGCGTCGCCACGCTCCGAGGCGCTGCTAGCCTGCCGCTCGGCTGCTCTTGGACCGGGCGCACGAAATAGCAGGTGACGCACACCACACGCCGGGGGAATAGGGGGGGGGGGGGGCAGACCGGCGGGGGAATGAGGGAGAACAGCAATAAAATGACAAATTCCGGCGCTCGTGTGCGCAGACTGAGAAAGAGCGGAGCAAATAGAGGCGTGGCCTCAGAGACGGAGAGGGAGAGGGAGGTGCGTGCGGCCGCCGCGTCGTGGCCCACCCACAGACGCGCCCGACACCAACCACACACACACACACACACACACACACACACACACAAAGACGCGGGGCCGTGAGGAGAGTCCCTCATACGTTATACAAGAGATTTGGAGTCTTGACCAAGGCGCAATAAATTTTTTCGTTGAAAGTAAAGAGTGTTGTCACCTACTTCCTCCCTCGCCCTCCGCAAACGTGTGTGTCTTTCCGTTCGTGCGTCTGTCTCTTTCCATGAATGGTGGACGAATGCTGTTCCTGTCTGTCCGTCTGGCTGTCTGTCCCTGTCTGTATGGATGGCGGGCACGAAGGAAGGCCCGAGACAGAGGAGGAGGACAAGGACACCCCCCGGCCTGGCCTGCCTCGCCCCGTCGTGCACCTGGCCGATAAACATTTCATAAGGACTGGGCAGGTGTGAGGGGTGGGGCGTCCGCACGGACTTGGCTCCTCGGAGCCCCGCTGCCTGCCTGGCTGCCTGCCTGGCTCCAAGACAACGCGGCGGGGACGCAAGGACGAAACAAGGACAGCGAAGGGTCCTCCCTTTCTCTCCTCTCGCACCAATATCGCGGGTTCGAATACCGACGCGTGCCGTACTTGGTTCGCGTTCAGAATCCTACCCCTGACCCGTGCGACCTGTGAGGTGCACACCGCGCATTCACGCTTTGTCCGGCCATTTCGCGAAGGCAGAGCGACAGAGGCGGGCCTTGGCCGCCCTGGCTGCGCCACTGTGTAACTCCCCCCCCCCCTCCTCCTCACGCGGTGCTGCCCGAAGCTGATTGCCCGCCACAAATGGGTGCGCGGATGCCCTGTGGACTGTAAACCGGCAGTCCCTCCGCGTCTTTTTGCTCGACACCGTTTGCGGCCGGCCGGTCCGTGCTGCCCGCCTCCTGTCCCCCCCCCTCTCCTCTCTCCTCTCTCTCTCTCTCTCTCTCTCTCTCTCTCTCTCTCCCCGTCTCCGTCCCTCTCTCTGTCTCCGTCGCACCGCCGATAGAAAGCAAACTTTATTCCCGGCTGAATGTTTTAGGGCGCCGATCCTGCCGTGTTCCGTTGTGTTCCGGCGAGAAAATGTGTCCTTTCGCGTTACGTGGGCTGCGGACGAAGGGCGAGGAGGAGGCAGCAAGTTCCAAAGCGGCTTCAAAATTGTTTGTGCATGAGTGCGCGCCACGCCACGCCACGCCGGGACGGGCCGTACTCATCAATGCAGCACTCCAAAAGGATTTAGTTCCGATTCAAAGATATGCGAGTTGGAGTGGCGGGAAAGAAGGCAGCTGGTGCTGCTCTACATATGCCCGCCTCGGTGTTAGGTTAGGTAGGACTGCCTTGCCGACCCGCGGTCCGCAACGCGTGCTTCTTCTGCTGCTTCCGACCCAGTGCCGCCGCAGAAGTACACTCATTCCGAGTCGTTTTCGTCGCTCTGTCTCTCTCGCACCTACACGGGACGCGCCATGGGTGCGAGAGAGACAGAGCGACAGGGTTCCACTGGGCGGCCACCCCGACGGGGACAGGCCCCAGGTGAGTCGTGTGCACTCTGCGGCCGTGTGTCAGTGTGTCAGTGCGTCGCCCGGATTTGCAGTGGAGGGACGGCCTCGCCCTCGCCGCCTCACATACTCCATCTTGCCGCCGGCCCGGCCCGCCTGGAAGCCTGGAATCCTGGGGGCCGGTGCGGCCGGTGCGGGCAACCCCGAGGACCCCCCGGAGGCCCCGCACTGCAAGCCACTCCCGAGCGGCAGGCCTATCTCTCTCTCTCGCACTCACGGGGCGTCGCGCATGGGTGCGAGAGAGAGAGGCGCTGCGGCTCGGAGGCAGCACGGGGTCCGCCTACCGCCCCAGACGGCCCGAGGAATCCACTTACGGACTTACGAGGCGCTGGTCGCAGCAGCTGCCCTGCCCCGCCAGCCTCGCCAGCCCACCTGGACTGCCGGTCCTGGCCAGGGCTTACGGTGTGCTCGCTCGGCCGGCACACCGCCTGAATTCGCACCTTCCGGCCGGGCTCGGCATGGCAGCCGCGCAGGACTGCAGGCGCCTCGCTGGGACACACAAAGGTAATCCCTCGAGATTCGCCACCCCGGCACACACTTGAACCTGCTCCGAACAGGTGTTTATTGACCTCGACGTCGACAGCAATGCAAAGAGTTGTTCCCCTTTACGGCCGTGAAAGCTCTCGTGTCGATAAAGATAAAACGATAGTTCGGCGGTCCCTCTGTGTGTCATATAGTTCGAGTGCCCCCAACTCGCTACGATAAAAAAACAAGGGGTGAAATCCGATGCTCGCGCGTGGCACGGTCTTCCGATCACGGAAAGATAATTGGACATTTTTTGAAGGGCATTTTATGAATCACGCACGTAGAAAAAAAATTGGTGATAGCGCACTGGGTTTTGCTGGGTATCGAACGCTAGACCTCAAGGTTGCCGTTCGACGCCTCTACGCTCTCGGCCGCAGTATCCATGTGTTGTAATGTGTGCATAAATGTGATTGCACTGCACTCGGCCGCCGGGGTTGCGAGTCCCGCTTTGAGGCCCGGACCCATTAGGCGAACCCCATCCAGTACCGAATGCAAAGTGTCTATGTTATCTATGGAAATGAGTGTCGATGGATGGCGCGATGCGCGTGGCCCCGGGTTCGATTACCAGCGGGGGCGGCAGTGATTCAGTCCGGACAAAAAGGCGCGATGGAATTTGAATTCGAAAAAGGATTGTTTGCGACGCGGTAGGGATCGCGCGTCGCGCAATTAGCAAAATCAGCAAATTTCCGACATTCGACCACTTTTTGACCAACTTTGGTCCCAAAATCGTTGCGGTCAAAGGCGAATTCGTTGTGGTCAACGTCTTCCCGATACAGGGCATGAAAGAGTAGGGTCTTAAGAATACTAGGACGTCGAGGGAGGCCTTTTACGGCAGCTAGATTGGACACAGTGGCCGCCCAAAGTTAGCAAAATCAGCAAATTTCCGACATTCGACCACTTTTTGACCAACTTTGGTCCCAAAATCGTTGCGGTCAAAGGCGAAATCGTTGTGGTCAACGTCTTCCCTATACAGGGCATGAAAGAGTAGGGTCTTAAGAATACTAGGACGTCGAGGGAGGCCTGTTACGGTAACTAGATTGGACACAGTGGCCGCCCAAAGTCAGCGAAATCAGCAAATTTCCGACATTCGACCACTTTTTGACCAACTTTGGTCCCAAAATCGTTGCGGTCAAAGCCAAAATCGTTGTGGTCAATGTCTTCCCGACACAGGGCACGAAAGAGTAGGGCCGTAATAATACTGGGGCGTCGAGGGAGGCCTTTTACGGCAACTAGATTGGACACAGTGGCCGCCCAAAGTCAGCGAAATCAGCAAATTTCCGACATTCGACCACTTTTTAACCAACTTTAGAGAGAGAACGGCCCGGCCGGCCGATGCAGTTTATGCAGGCGGCGGCATTCTGAGGGGTCGTCGCTCCGTCTCTCTCGCACCCACACGGCCACACGGCGCGCCCCATGAGTGCGAGAGAGACGGAGGCGGCGGCAGGTGCGCGCGGGTCATGACGCGTTTTTGGCGCTCGAAGCGGGAAGCGGCCTTCCGCGAGGCGATGGCGGCAATAAATTAAACAACGCGCAACCTGTCCGCGTCGTTTCGTCGTTCGACACACCGCGAGAGCAGGGTGTTGATGTCCATAAGGGCAGCGCGTGAGGCGAATGCAGGATCAAGAGCGCACCAAAATAGGGCGCAGTGTTTTGAACGGGCTCCGCGTTCGCGCGGAAAGAGGAGGAGTTGTCCGATAATGATGGGACCAGCAACCCGGCAACGCGGGCTTCGGTTTCGTTTGTTGGCAGGTTGTTTCCCTGTCGGACTTTCGTTACAGCGGCCGTACCCATCAAAGAGTAGCATCGTTGTGTTAGATAATTGCAAAGGTTTTCGTCTCTGAGAAATCATCAAATGTATCCGTACGATTTTCTGTTTCGTGTTACTCTTTCCCTTTTGCCATCCCCTCATCCATAAATTCACCCGCCATTTTTGGGGGCGGCCCCCCGAAAGCAACACGCATTGCTGGCATTACGACATGCTGCCTCATGGCATTGGGCATTTGCACATTCTAACGCCCTGTCGGGCGTGACAGCTGCTGGGATTCTTCTTCTGGCCCTCGCTCTCTCATGCCCTGCTGTTGTACTGCTGTGTTCTTTGTTTGTGTTGGCGTCGGGCGAGGGCGGGGCGCCGGGGCCAGCCAGGGCCGCCAGGGCGCTGCTGTCGTCTGGCCGGCCGAAAGGATTATTTGCCCCCCCCCCTCTCTCTCTCTCTCTCTCTCTCTCTCTCTCTCTCTCTCTCTCTCTCTCTCTCTCTCTCTCTCTCTCTCTCTCTCCCGGGCGCGCGCGCGGTGTTCGTGTGGCGAGAGCGCGACCACCACGAAAGCTGTTGTCCGCCGCGCTCCTTTAACGAGATGCAGTGAAAACGGGCCATTTTCGCGCCGAATCGAAACGAAGTGCGGCCCGCAAAGCAAAGAGACCGTCCTGGCGGCGACGGCGCACAGTGGGCCAGAAGCCCGGTGGTCTTCAGACGCGCTTTGAGCTCCAGAGTCGTGAGACAGAAATCAAACCGAGCGTGTGACCCCCAACGGATTCCTCGTTCGGAGAGCAATCCATTGGTGGGGTCACACGTTCGCTTCGAGTACCACTTAGCGCAGTGGTTCTCAACCTTAGGGTCGCGACCCCAAGCGGGGTCGCGAAATTTTTTTAAGGGGTCGCGGCGATGCTGGGGTCGTGTTTTAGGCCGATTTTAAGCAGCCACTGCGTCTGATCCGAGGCGGGCATTTTGCTCCCTCAACGGGCAATCGGTCTTTGGACCTTCCTTTAGCATGCCTTTGTTACGGAGTGCAATTATCAGTCTTAGTTTGGGAGCAGTATTGTCTCAAAGTTGGCCGAAACGCTCAGAAATGTCTATGAAAAATCGTGTTTTGGGCCGATTTTAAGCAGCCACTGCGTCTGATCCGAGGCGGGCATTTTGCTCCCTCAACGGGCAATCGGTCTTTGGACCTTCCTTTAGCATGCCTTTGTTACGGAGTGCAATTATCAGTCTTAGTTTGGGAGCAGTATTGTCTCAAAGTTGGCCGAAACGCTCAGAAATGTCTATGAAAAATCGTGTTTTGGGCCGATTTTAAGCAGCCACTGCGTCTGATCCGAGGCGGGCATTTTGCTCCCTCAACGGGCAATCGGTCTTTGGACCTTCCTTTAGCATGCCTTTGTTACGGAGTGCAATTATCAGTCTTAGTTTGGGAGCAGTATTGTCTCAAAGTTGGCCGAAACGCTCAGAAATGTCTATGAAAAATCGTGTTTTGGGCCGATTTTAAGCAGCCACTGCGTCTGATCCGAGGCGGGCATTTTGCTCCCTCAACGGGCAATTGGTCTTTGGACCTTCCTTTAGCATGCCTTTGTTACGGAGTGCGATTGTCAGTCTTAGTTGGAGCAGTATTGTCTCAAAGTCGATCAAAACGGTCGCAAGTTCTTTGAAAAATCGTTGTGACTATTTTGGTCAACTTTGAGACAATACTGCTCCCGAACTAAGACTGATAATCGCACTCCGTAACAAAGGCATGCTAAAGGAAGGTCCAAAGACCAATTGCCCGTTGAGGGAGCAAAATGCCCGCCTCGGATCAGACGCAGTGGCTGCTTAAAATCGGCCCAAAACACGATTTTTCATAGACATTTCTGAGCGTTTCGGCCAACTTTGAGACAATACTGCTCTCAAACTAAGACTGATAATTGCACTCCGTAACAAAGGCATGCTAAAGGAAGGTCCAAAGACCAACTGCCCGTTGAGGGAGCAAAATGCCCGCCTCGGATCAGACGCAGTGGCTGCTTAAAATCGGCCCAAAACACGATTTTTCAAAGACACTGCTGACCGTTTCGGCCAACTTTGAGACAATACTGCTCCCAAACTAAGACTGATAATCGCACTCCGTAACAAAGGCATGCTAAAGGAAGGTCCAAAGACCAACTGCCCGTTGAAGGAGCAAAATGCCCGCCTCGGATCAGACGCTGTGGCTGCTTAAAATCAGCCCAAAACACGATTTTTCATAGACATTTCTGAGCGTTTTGGCCAACTTTGAGACAATACTGCTCCCAAACTAAGACTGATAATTGCACTCCGTAACAAAGGCATGCTAAAGGAAGGTCCAAAGACCAGTTGCCCGTTGAGGGAGCAAAATGCCCGCCTCGGATCAGACGCCGTGGCATGTTAAAGGAGGGGTCCCGTGGGGTCGCGAAATTTTTCCTGGGGGTCGCGGAAATTTTTGGCTTCAAATTGGGGTCGCGAGCCGAGAAAGGTTGAGAACCGCTGACTTAGCGACTCTGGAGCTCAAAAAGCTTCTGGAGTCCACCGGGCTTCTGGCCCACTGTGCGACGCGGCGAGGACGTCCCCCGGATTAGATTAGATCGCAGTGTCGCAGGGAATTCCGGCGTTCTGATTGGTCCGCCCTCCGTGATCCAATTGGCGGCCGCTGCACCGCCCTCTTTACTTCGCCGTGATGTGATCAGGAAGCGGCTCCGGAGGGGTAAGCTGCCCTGGGGGAGCTGTAGAGTGTAGGAGCATCCATCGAGCAGGCCGAGGCTTGCCAAGGCTCGGGCCAAGGGCGCCGGCCTCGCGCCGTCTCACTTTTCACTTCCACTTTTTTCTTATTTTTTCCCGGCCCGCCGCTTTGTGTTATTCTATCTCCACCTTATCCCTTCTCCTCCTCCGCCCCCGCGCTTCCAATTCCCTCTCCCCTCCCTTTCCCTTCCGCGCCCCTAGGCCGGCGCCGGGGGGCGCGCCGCCGCGAACTTGAACTTGAAAACGGTGTGGTCGCCGCGGACGCAGCCAGGCGGCCCGCCCGGCGTGACAGTGGCAGCGTCGCTGGCGCTCCCGGAGGCGGCCGGCCGAACTACCGCCTGGCATGTTAATTCGCGGCCCGGGGCGGGGCGGGGCGGGGCGGCAACGAGTGTGGAACGATGTCTTCGCGAGTTGCCGCCGTCGCCGCTGCACTGCAAGGTGTCGCCACGCCTCCGTCGCGCAGCGCGTCGTCTGCCTCCACCGAGGGGCTTCGCGGGGCTTCGCGCTTCGCGCTTCGGCCCAAGTTGGCGGCGCTGCGCCGCGCTGATTAGAGGCGCGACTTTGGCCCTCGTCGCTCCGTCTCTCTCGCACCCTTTACGAGCCGCCCCACGCGCGCGAGAGAGACAGAGTGTTTGGCTCCACACACAGCACTCCACCACGCTGCTCAAATCTCGCGCGCCTCTATTCCTTATTCCAGTTTTCTTGAAATAATAATCGTAAAAGCGAAAGGCCGCCGCGCCGCGCCGCGTTGCGTGTTTCGGCGCGGAGTACCCGGAGTACCCCTTGCAGCGTGGCGGCGGCGCGCCGAGCCCCGCGCCCTGAGTACCTGCTGGGTCGCGGCGATGCGTTATGAACCCGGCATAAATATTCAGCCCTGCCCTTTTTACTCCCGCACGGTGAGGGGGCTGTTCTTGGCGGCGAAGAGGGATGTTCGGAGGGGAGGGGGGAGCGGGGCCTCCGCCGCGCGGTCTGCGGGTTTCTCACGTTGCCGCGCCCCTCGCGTTCGCCGCGCTCGCCGCGCTCGCGTTCCGCATTGTTTTAGGCCGGCGAAAGGGACGGGAGGCGAGAGAGGCGGGCGAGGCGACCCCAAATTTCCCGCGAGAGCTCTCTCTTGATGCGCCGCACCTGGAAGGAGGAGGGGGAGGGGCGAGGTCGCCGTCGTGAACCTGGCGGAGCGGCGGTTAGCGGTGGCGGTAGCAACACGTCAGCAGTAGTCAGCAGGAACAACGCCATGAACAAGGATTTTAAACTCTCCGAAAACACAAACTTGCATGATCGATGAAAGAATTTTGGCGCGGACACTTGTGTCCTTTCGTCGCCCTGTCTCTGTCACACCCGCGCGGGGACGCCCAGTGTGTGTGAGAGAGGCAGAGCGACTACAGCACTGTTCGAAATCATGAGCCTTCATGCCTCCAGCCCACGCCCAGCAGACTGATCCCGAGAGTCGTTTCCATCGCTCTGTCTCTCTCGCACCTGCACGGGACGGCCCATGAGTGTGAGGGACAAAGACTCTCGCAAACAGTCTGCAGGGAGGCCCAGGGCCACGGCCGCGCCGCGGGGGAGTGCCTCACTGCCACACTGCGACACCAAACAGAGATTAAAGACCTCGGCGATAACGACCCATGAAAGCACAGTCGAAGGTCGGCGATATGGCCACCAAGAATGGGAGGCGTCGGGGTGGACGCGACGCGCGTGCCAGCCGCGGCGCTGCACTCTAAAAAGCCCTTCCTGGAACCAAGAAATTCCACTTGCATTCAGTAAACTTTCTCGAAATATTCGAGTAAAGTCACTCGTTGCAAGTGTATTGGGCCAAGAACGCCATGAAACGACTTTTTGGGGGAGGGGGCTCACAGCAATTTTCTCCCAGCTTAAGTCCCTACATCGTGTGAATATTTTGTTCTCTCACCACCACGACGTGGCCGTCAAGGGAATTTGGACGAAAGCGTTCCGGACGCGCACCACTGGCTAATTCCTGCCGTGACACTGACGCGGCGTGGGCGGCAAAGGAGGCAAAGGTCACGAAGGAAGTTGTCCCTGGCCGCCATGGCCGCCCTGCCGCTGACCGAACTCATGAGACTCGTCAATATTAGCCGATCGTGGACGACAGCGAGGAAGGGGAGGGGAGGGGGAGGTCCGGATGGTATAGCCCAGAAAACACCACGGCACAATAATAGCACGCGACCGTGGCGGTCGTCGCACACGTGCCCCGCGGCGACATTCGCCGCCCCTCCAAGAAGGCCAAGAAGGCAGCACACTGATTCCGAGCGTCGCTCTGTCTCTCTCGCACGCATGCGGCGCCCCGTATGGGTGCGAGAGAGACAGATCGACGCCTCTCGGAATCAGTGTGCTGGCCGACAGGCCGACAGGCCGAAGGGGCCCGGGGATTGAAAGACAGCCGGATAAGGCGTCAGGCCACGCTGACGGCAGCGCCACGGAAAAGTTTTAAGTTATGCACGGCTCCTCGCCGCTCCGCCACACTGTACGCCGCCACACTGTACGCCGCCACACTGTACGCCGCCACGCGGCCGCGGTGCTTGCAGATCCCACGGGGTGCGGTGGAACGGCTGGGGGATTCGTGTTCGGCGGCGCCAGGCCGATCCCCAATGGTTTCTTTCGTCGCCTCGTTCGTCGCTCTGTCTCTCTCTTACAGCCCTACGGGACGCCCCTCGGGATTCAACCCGAAATCCACAGGTCTCTCTCTTTCCCACAAGACCGCCATGAGTGCGAGAGAGACAGAGCGCAGAGACAAGGACGCTGTACCTCCACCAGCACGCCGTCTGTAGTCACGGTGGTGGGCATTATAATACGCTCACGCTCGCAGCGTGTTTGTGTTATTTTGCGCTGACGGGTTTGAGACGCCTCGCCACAGGCCTGTTGTTGTCCTTTCATTTTCCCGCCAAATTCTTCCCGCGCTTCAATTTCCTGCTCGCAGTGCAGGCGCCCCAACCACGCCAACGATGCAACGGCAACGAGTTCTAATCAACAAAATCGGCTGACTTTCCCCCACTTTTCCTTCTGTTTTTCCTCCTACACTAATATCCTGCGGTATGCCGCGACTTGTGCTACCTGGCCCGATAATTTCGCTCGATGTGACGTCATTTTTTTTACGGTGTACCGCCACCAGGTTCTCGGGGCGACGAGGTGGCCGGCCGTACGGGATTGGCCGGCCGGGGAATAAGAAGCAAACAGCCTACGGCGGAAAATGGAATAAAAACAGCGATTAAGCGGAGAGAGACGAAAAGAGGTTGCCGCCTGGCCTTGCAAGCCTCGCGCGCCTTGCGCCTACTGGGGCTGCAGACCGATTCCGAGAGTCGTTTCCGTCGCTCTGTCTCTCTCGCTCTCATGGGGCGTCCCGTATGGGTGCGAGAGGGACAGAGCGACGGAAACGACTCTCGGAATCAGTCTGCTGTGCCGGACAGACTCGGGCAGTGCGGGAACTAGGACGGCGAGCTCGGGCGAGACGGGCAGTGTCAGGCTGGGCCGGCCGGCCGGACCCAGAGGGGCTCTGCTTCGCCCTGCTCCCCCAGGACCGGTGCAGATTAAGAGCCTCAATGTCGATCCCCGGATTGAGAAAGGACACAAAGAGAGTCCTGGGAGCAAGGATGAAGCGTGGCCGCGTGGATGAGGTGAGGACGAGGGGCCGGAGTGGCTCTGTCTCTCTCGCACAGGACGCCGCCCACGAGTGCGACAACGACAGAGCGGCGAAAGCACTGCTTGGCCACGGCTGCCGCGTCCGCAGCAGCGCTGCCGCACAGTGGGCCAGAAGACGGGTGGAGGCGGCCGAAGTTCTAGACGCGTTTTGAGCTCCAGAGTCGCTAAATGGGACTCGAACCGAACTTGTGACGCCACGAATGGATTGCTCTCCGAACGAGGAACCCATTGGTGGGGTCACACGTTCGGTTCGGGGCCTTTTTAGCGACTCTGGAGCTCAAAACGCGTCTAGAGTTTTGGCCGCCTCCACTGGTCTTCTGGCCCACTGTACGCCGGTCTCTCCGGCCCGGAGTGTGTCAAGCCCATTTTTTTCTTCCTCGTCCGGTTCGTTTTAGGAGCCAATGGGGACAGCCGGGAAGAATGGGCCCCGGTAAGAAGTCCGCCGGACGCGCGGAGAAAACGGGTCGGCAAGCAACGGCACCGCTTTCCGTGTTTATTTTGGCGCCACCGCCTCGCAGTCTCTTGGTCGCACTGGGAATCAATTAGGGCAGTCGCGGCGGAAGGAGCAGGGAGGAGGGAACATTAAAAGTGGCGGTGGTCCTGGGTTTGCCCACCACACCGCAGGGACTTCCCTGGGAGGGGGCAACCCTATGCACAACGAGCTGTCGTGACAAGCAGGCTGCAGGCAAGCCGCTGGGCAGCCACCCATAGGGTTGCCAACCTGCGCGACGCAACGCCGACTTTCTCGATGGCCGGGGGCCGCGCGGGGCCGCAGGCTGATTCCGCAGAGACTTTCACCGCTGTCTCTGTCGCACTCGTGGGGCGTCCCGGTCGGGTGCGAGAGAGACAGGGCGATGAGGCGACTTCTCGGAATGGCTCGGCGGGGAAGGCGAGCTGGCCAAACAGCACGCGTCGTCAATATTGGGCTGCTGAAAATAAGGCCGGATTCCAAGGTGAGGCCCGCCCCGAGAGTCGTCTCTCTCTCTCTCTCTCTCTCTCTCTCTCTCTCTCTCTCTCTCTCTCTCTCTCCCCCTTGGGCGCCCCGTGAGTGCGACAGAGACAGAGCGACGGAACGGCTCTCCGGCTTCGCGACGTGCGGGGCGTGTAAGGCTTGGCGCGGACAGTCGCGCGCGTGGAGTGGGGCTTCGAGTCATCCAGTGGAGGGGAAGCCTCTCAGTCCACGGCTTACAAATAAAACCCCTCGTAACTTACGGACCAATTTCTTGCACAACAAAGTAAATAGTCTTTACCTTTACATTATGCTGAAAATTCTGCTTGTCAGCGAGTCGTAAACTGATTTGCGTCTCGTGGTTAAAACAACGGCGAAAATGGAAAACCTTTGGTGGACACTGCCCCATCGCAGATTCCAGATCGTCCAGCTAGCCTCGCGGCTGCTGACCCCGTCGGGGCCTCTCGGGGGCAGTAGGCTGCAGTGGGCTGGCGCGCTGGCGTGACGCGTACACTGGAAGGACGGCCCATGAAACGCGGCCCGTCCCCGTTGGCCCTATCGGCCCGCCTCACCTTCAAGTCGGCCACCGTTAAGGCTCAACCGACGATAAAGACGCAAAAATGGCGGGAATAACGTCAGTGTCTGAGCCAGTCTCTCACCGCCGCGGGGCGCCCCACGAGTGCGAGAGAGACAGCCCGCTGTGTCGCGCTGAGAACCAAAGGCCGGACCAAACGCCAGACTCATAAACGCCGGGCCGCTGGGCTAATTATGTATGAATAGATTGAGTTCTCGCGGCGCCGGGCCGTCGGGCCGCCATGGGCCCCGGGGGGCAGCGCGAGTAGGCCGACAAAGGGGAGTGGGGGCAGCCCTTTCGGCCTTTCGGCCTGGGCCAAGCGTTTTATGGACACTTCGGTTCGGACAGTGGCTGCTGAACTGAAAGGCGAAGAGGATCTTCTAACACAAAAAGTTTTTAGCAGATGATACCTTTACACTTGAAACATACTTAAAACTACTATACACATGAAGGTGTCAGCGTGCTTTTACTCTCGAGTCCAGAAACGAAGCGCGTATCCTAAACAATATAATAGGGGCTGGCTGCCGGGGCGGGCTGGTGCGTGTGGCTGGCTGGCAATGAGGCGCAGCCTGCGCGGAATTCGACAATCCCTCCTCGGTACAGCGCCAGCGACACCGGGCGTAAACAATGGCACCCCCTCCTCGCTCGCGACGGCCTGCGCGCAACATTGACAATCCCTCCCCGCCTGCCACGGCGCGGAATATCGCGCAACAATACCTCCCGATTCGGCCCGGCCCGGGGAACTCATCGGGCCAGCTCGGGCTCGGCGGCGGGCGGTGCAGGCCACAGCTCGGCACGGCTAGTACCAACACCGGCCACCTCGCTCGGGTCTATATATTTTGTTTCATACACAATTTTAATTACTATCTTTGGAATGAGCCCGCATACTACCCCGTATAAGGAAACCAAACGAGTATTAACCGAGAAATTTGAAAGGGAAAAGAAAAAATTTGAACTCTACACCCCCTCCCCAGTCTTAATGGGGAGGCCTCCTGCTTTACTTCGGTGTTCGGGATGGGAACCGGTGCTATCAGGTACCTGGGGTTAATCCCGTCAGCGACCCAAGCGTTCGCCGGGGGACCCAGTAGGACCCCAAAGCTCAGGCAGTAGGGTGAGAGCACCCAGTACGAAGCTCTTTGAGGGGCGGGACGTAGAGTGAGACGACAGAGAGACAGAGAGAGACTCAGACAGAGAAGAGGTTTGGTGGGAGCTTCTTGTTTTCGTAGGGTTGGTTGTGTACCCCATGGTACCCCCACTGTCCGGCGCTCCCGTACCGAACATACAGCGTTTTAGGCCAGCTTCAAAGGACTTATCATCGCCTCCCCGACGAGTCAAGGAGGCACCACCCGCAACCACACACCGGATGGTCTGGATTGATGGATCAAATACTCCATCGCTCCAGTGCCGAGGCCAACCCGCCGAAGCGGATTGCTTTTTAGACACCCACAGCGGAGTGGCCAGGTGAATGTGACTCTGACCACTACGCTATCACGCTTGTACGTCTGGCAGCGTGTTGGACGACGGGTTTGAGTTGCAGTGGGAGGAAGGCGGTCGAAAAATGTAATGAGATGATGGGATTCGATCCCCGGACCCCGCCATCGGGATCACACGACTTTACGCTCTCGGCCACCACGGCCCATGATGAGGGAACCGGCGTGAGGTGGGTTCTTGACGCAACAGGACTCGACCGACCCGGTCAAAATTTCGCAAGAAGTTGGGGGAGTCGAACCGCCGACCCTAGTATTAGGAACCGACGCCTCTACTCCCTGGACCACCACGTCCCATGCATGGAGTGGGCTCACGTTCACGGGTTTCAACCGCACTGGGTGAGGCAGTAAAATTAAATGGAAATATTTGTTAGGAGTCGAACCTCCGGCATGTGGGTCTGTTGCACACGGCTCCGCTCGGATGGCCTCGAACCACCACCCTTAGGATAGTAAGTCGAAAAAACGTATGTGGCGCTGGTATTCGAACGCGCACCTGTGGTAATTCGATCCCACGTCTCTAACCTCTCGGCTATCACAGCAGTTGTGAATCGCGACGGATCATCTGCTTTCATTAACGTTCGTTGAATGAGATTAATTCCAAATCAACACGAGGCGTCATTTTCCTGGATTCCCAGTGTGTACGCCACGAGGGTGACAGCCTATGAGGCCTGCCATGAGGCTGCCATGAGGCCCTCGTTAGCAGGCT
Organism: Thrips palmi; assembly: GCF_012932325.1. NCBI lineage: Eukaryota > Metazoa > Arthropoda > Insecta > Thysanoptera > Thripidae > Thrips > Thrips palmi. The sequence continues at coordinate 5,630,759 of NW_023144634.1, forward strand.
CGGTGCTTACCAGTGATTACACCTCGATGTGCGGCGTGTCGCCAGCTCGCCAGGGCGGTCTGGCTGCCCCTGGCCTGCACTCTCCGCCCATTCGCTAAATGTTATTTCCGTGTCCGCTGCTCCGCTGCCGGGGGCGAGGCGGTGCGGGGCGAGGCGGGGCAGCACGAGGGGCGCTGTGATTGGCTGTCATCTCGCCCCTCCACTGCGAGTGGGGACACTAATTGTCTGCGCCAGACGCACTGAAAGCGCCCGACTCGAACAACGTGTAACCGGAAAGTACTGCACTCACGGCCCGGACACGGCACGGCGAGGACGGATGGCCGAATCACGTCAAAATGGCCCGTTTTCTGTCTAAACAGAGATTATTCCATCGTCATCTTTCACCACGAGTTAGTCGAGGGATATCATCAATAAAATGACGAGCCAATGTCGAGGGGGTATAACGACTCAGGTGATCCAGATGACAGCATCCGGATAAACGGAAATCCGGAGGTAATCCAGCGGTAATCCGGGACATCCGCAGTCCGGTCGTTTTCCCCTCGGGCAATGTTAGCTTTCATCACAACCAGCTGTTTTTTTTTACAGTGGCGTTTCGTGTTGACGACGTGGGCGAGCGACTATTCGCCACTGCAGCAATTAGTGTAGGCGGGGCGCGGACTGCGTCGCACGCGTTACGCAAGCATTGCCAAGCAGGCCGCGCGAGCGCCGGGACGCCCACGTGGCGCGGAGAGCTAAACACCAAACACAAACAAACTGTACAGCAAGCGATTTCGTCTCTGAGAGTATTTTTTCTTGACGTCTCGACGTCGGTGCCACTGCGTGCGCCATCTCCGAATCCTGCGGGATGGTTCCGAAGAGTCGCTGCGTCCCTGACGGTCCCTGACGGACGGCTGCGTGGGTGCGAGTGAGACAGAGCGACGGGGAGGCCTCCCCGGAATAGCTCGGCAGACGCAGGCCGCAACCAGGCTGCCGCCCCAAGCCCCCGCCCCCTTCCACGAAGTCAATTACATAAATGGGTGTGCGACGCAGTGAGGTATAAAAACACGCGCAGCGCGGCTGTTCATAATGTAGTAGCAGTCTCGTTGTGAGCCTGCTGCGAGCTACCCTCTGTGGCTGCTTTCATTTTCAACCCTTTTGCCGTGTTGGCGGCCCTGCGCCCTGTGCCCCGACAGTGTGACGTCTTGTCCACTGCGGTACGTACAGCGGGTCCAGCCCGACCCCAGCCGGGCCCGGCCCGCGGGCCGGCAGCGGGCTGGTTCCGGAACGGCACTGTCTCTGTCGCACCAGTGGGGACACACTGTGAGTGCGACAGGGACGGAGCACCGTTGCGGATCCGGCCTGCAGACGGGACGGGCGCCCCGCCCGCGGCGTGTGCCTGCCCCTCCGCCCCGCCCCGCCGCCTCGACGGCGACCCCAACCCCGAGCCCCGCCCTCGGGGCCGCGCCAAATCCCATCCCCGGCGAGGCGAGGGAGTCCGGCCCTCAACAAGTCAGCGGCGTCGTGTTGCGCTGCGGACGCCGCCAACGCCGCCAACGCCGCCAGCACGCCCGGTGCAGCGAGGCCACTCAACACCGTGTAACGACGCGGCGACCACATTCTCCACTCAGCCACCTGGACCCACCCCGCCCTGCCCCGCCCCGCCCATGTTGCCGCCCCAGCCACCACACGTCTCTCGACTCGACCGCCACTCACGCCCCCTTCACCTCGGCGGCCACTCGACGCCCGTTACAAGCAGCAAGCAGCACCGTGCCTCCCCCACCCCTCCCCTCGCACCCTCCGCGCGCTCGCTTTAGTCCTCGTTAAAAATTGAACAGACGCCCCGAGCACGGCCCGCTTCTTATGGAGGCCGTGGAGGCGGCCGGCACCGCGCCGCCCCGCGCCATCACGCGCTGCAGGGCTACTTTGAGTACCTCGGACCGCACTCCGCCGCGCCCTGCGCCCGCGGACCGGAGCGGAGCAGGTGGACGTGCGCGCACACACACAAACATTATTTCCCCCTGCCCCTTACCCGGTACACACACACACACACACACACACGCACAAGGGAAGTCCACGGCGGCCTAATTCTGGCAGTGTATACATCGGCTCCGCCACTGGAAGCTGGAAGGGCAAAGGGAAGTGGCGGGCCGAAGGGTTGGAAGGGTGGAAGGGGGAAGGGTGGGAGGCAGCGGCCCTTCGTAGTCTGAGGTTCGGTCAAGCCGCAGGCGTCCGTCAGAACGAGGCGGGGAGCAGCGGGGCGCCGAGGGGGTGGGGGGAGTGGGGGGCGAATTCGTGGGTAATAATGGCGGTTAACGCGAGTCACATTGGCAAGGGAATGGCATGGCCGCCGCAAGCCGTATACTCGATAAAGTTCTCCGAAATCTCGACCGAATGCAGCACGGCGTGGCATGTACTGTCTCTCTCGCATCTGTACGGAGTTCGCCATGAGTGCGAGAGAGACAGAGCGACGACAGCGACTCTCGGAATCAGTCTGCAGCTGCACCGTTTGTTTGGCGTTGCGCGTCGCGTGCGGTGGCTGGCGGTGGCTGGCGGCGGCTGGCGGCCTGCTTGTCACACGGACTCATCACGGCGTTATGCCACGCGTTGCCACGCGTTGCCACGGCAACCGCCACACCGGCACGCACAACAACAGGAGCCCCAACTGCAGAGCGACTAATCAGCTAGTTCGGGCCGACGACGACGAGCAGGCTCATTTCCAACGATGCTCTGTCTCTCTCGCACCCGTCGGGCGTTCCGCAAGGGTGCGAGAGAGACAGAGCGACGGAGAACTACTAGAGACCTGCAAGGGACGCGACCTCCACCAAGGTGGGATTGACGGGCTTCGGCAAACAAACCTTCAGTTTTGCGATCAGAGAGCTTTGCTTTGAGTAGTGGAGAGAAGTGCCAAGGGGAATAACGTTGCCTCGACTTAGAAGGCCGAAAAGGCCAAGGAGGCGGTGGGGGCGGGGGGGAGTCCTTCGAGTAAAGTGACACAAAAGTTACGCAATTTTTTTAAAAAAGTATGAAATATTTAAATCTTTTTTGGCCGCGCCCTTGGCTGTAGCTTCTTGCTGACCGCTCTCACCAGACCAGGAATGGAGGTGAAAGGTGAAAGCAGTGAGGCAAGAATGAGTCAGGCCTGTCGCACCTACTGCGCACGCTGCGCGCCGCGCACCCACTCACCAGAGCAAGCAAACGTGAACCCTTGCGGAGCCAATTATTAATTTTAATTGCCGCCACGTCAACAATTTCCTCGTCACCATTCAGCGCGACTTTCCGAGCGGCCGGGGAGCTCAGCGGGGAAGAGTGGCTCTCGGGAAAAGAAAGTGCGGCCGCAATCACTTCTTGGTCGCGGGGGAGTGGGAGGGGCGAGGCGAGTTTCATTCCCGCGAGAAAGTGGTGTCATTTCGCAGGCCGAGGCCAGCAGGATGAAGTTGGATTAGAATGTTGTTTTTGGACTCCCCTGCTCGACAAAGCGATGCATGCTATCAAGTGTCGTGTCGTGCCGGAAAGGCAGCATCCCTTTCCTCCTCATCGAGTACGGAAGACCCGTCACGGAACGTTGCCCTGCGGTCTCAGCAAGTTATTGCAGTGTGTGCAGTTTGTGCAGTCTATATGTCTTTCAGACAAGAGATTTAAAATATGGAACAACTGGAATTCAAAATTTTAGATTTCAGTTAAATTTCTACCCTGCAGAACTCTTTTAACTCTCGCCTTTACCAAACGTCCTCATTTTTTTAAAAGTTTTTTTTTTCAAATTTGCACTTGTTTGTCTGGCCTGGTCGTCCAACCTGCGTGCAGCTGGCCCGGGCTGGCCCCAGTCTCATCGCTCCGCCCAATCTGTGCTCGTGCAGGTCATCGCCCGTCCAACTTGGAATCTGGTATGAATAATGCTGTTTGTCGACGTGATGGAAATTTATCGCGTCCAGGAATCGCCGAGGAGCTTCTGACAGGACTCTGGCCGGTGCTGTCGGGCCATCGCCAGCCATGCGCAGCGCTGTCTCGGCCACAAACTTGGGGTCTCAATTTCACGCGCCTCAGACGCACACCCCAAAAATAAGGTCAGCCCAAAGGCCGCCGTTTTCACGCACGGAAATTCAGACCGTAAATATTGCCGCCGCGGAAAGCCTACGAAAATAAACATGTTTCATACCGCATGCAAAAGCTGGTGCCCTGGCCTGTCTCTAAGCAGCGCGCTGCGTGTGAGAAAAGTCGTATGTGGTTGGTTTTTTTTTCGCGAATGTAAATCTTGTTTCCCTTGCAATATCGGACGACGCACCTCGCTACTAGCCGAACACACGTTGCACTGCAAACAAGGACTGCATCTTGCGCAGGTAATGTATGCCGTGGACCTCGTGGGGTGGGGGCCGCGCCGCGCCCGGCCGGGCCGTGGCCAAGGTGGGGGCAGTACACATCCCCCGCCTCCAGCTAGACACGGCAGCGCGCCGGAGTGCTTGCTCGCCAACAAGAAGGGCTCGGGCCGGCCAGCCTCGGCTAGCTTGGCCTCGGCTTAGCTTGGCCTCGGCCGGCGATGTAAAGGAACCCCTTCCTCGAAGCGACGGCGACGCGGCGGGCGACGCGACGGTGGCGCCGCAGCGGTCGGCAAAGAAAGTTGTTGTTGTATCGCGCTCCGCGTTCCGTGTCGGCAGCACGCAGGCTCACGCAACAATTGTTTATTCATGTCTGTTTATTATTTCCTTTGAGGCGCTTTGTAAATATTTACGCCGCGAGGGCCGCGCGCTCACAGTGTGCCAGATTAGGTATGCAGCGGGAAGGTGCAGGCCTCCTTCGGAGAGAAGGAGGTAAGAATGGGGTTTCGTTGCGCTGAGTGTGGTGCGTACTGTGTGCAATTTTTTTTATGCACGGCCTAACGCATTTTTGAGCACGCGTAACTCAACACAGAATATCACACAAGTTCGAGTGAGAATTTGAACAAACTTGTACGAAATGCACGCAAAATGGTGCCAAACACCGTCTAAACATTGTACACTGTGTGGCACACACTGTGTTGTACACTTCACTCAGAAAGACTCGACCTCTCGCTGATCGAGTGCTGCATAGCGGCACGGCGCGGCGTCCGCATCCGCGGTTCGACTTTTGGAACGCCGCGCCCGTGGCGAGGATTTCGAGCCCGTTGCTGTGGAATCAAGGCGAGCCATCAGCGCTCTCGAGGTTCCCCCAGGCCCCTGGTGCCCGCTGCACAGTGGGCCAGAAGACCGGTGGAGGCGGCCAAAACTCTTGACGCGTTTTGAGCTCCGGAGTCGCTAAATAGGGCTCGAACGAACGTGTGACCCCACCAATGGATTCCTCGTTCGGAGAGTAATCCATCGGTGGGGTCACACGTTCGGTTCGAGTCCCATTTAGCGACTCTGGAGCTCAAAACGCTTCTGGGGTTTCGTCCGCCCCCACCGGTCTTCTGGCCCACTGTGCGCTGGCCGCTGGGGCCGATCCATCTCGCTGGCCAGGCCCAGGCCCGGCCGTCTCGTCCCGGCGTCCCGGGTTCGAGCCCCGCCAGGTCTGGATGCTTTCGGCTTTCGGCGCGTTCGGCGTTCGGCCCCTCGAGAAATCCGGGATCGCCATTCCAACACGTTTCCTGCCCGTGTTGGGCGGGCCGGCGCGTTCCGTCGGTCTCCTCGGACGGAATCGGAAACGGAGCACCGCCAGCCACTCACCGCCAGTTTCTGATCGTCCACAACAATTTATGTCTAAAGGCGGTTTTTTTTTTTAAATTAATGTAACGGAGTGAAAAGGTTAAAACAGTGCAGCTGGTTTTGTGGGGGCACCGCGTGGCCCTTTTGATTTGACGCGGCAACAGGGCCAGCCCCGCCAGCCCCGCCAGCCCCGCCAGCCCCGCAAGCTCTACAGTGCTTGGCGCTTGGCGCTTCGCCACCGCAAGACGGACGGCACTTGCCGGACAAGTTCGCAATCTACGCTTGGCCGCTTTGGCCGCGCTGCCGCCCTTATTTTCACCTTATTCCGCGGACGGCCCGCCAAGGCCCGCGGCGACGGGGGGAACTTGTTGCCGCCACTACACCAAAAGCGCGACCCGGCCCGTCCGAGGGCGGAGCCGGTGGAGCCCCGGGCCGAGAAGACCCTAACCGTCAACGAGATCCTGCCTGGTTAGCTCCCGTTTGCGTCGGGTCGCCCGAACCCGCAGCAGACTGATTCCGAGAGTGTCGTTTTCGTCGCTCTGTCTCTCTCGCACTCGCGCGGCGTCCTGCATAGGTGTGAGAGAGACGGAGCGGTGCGTTGCGCTCCGCGTCCACCCTGGCGGTCCAAAGTCGAAAGTGCGCGGCGTGTTTTGGGAGCGGACCCTTTTGTCGGCCGGCCTAACGACGCGGTAAATCTTTCCCGCCGTCACCGGCCGAGACAAAGACGGGAAGAGCGCCTAATTTTAAAGGAAGCCGGCGGCGGCGGCAGCGGCGACGGCGGTCCATTCATGTTTCGTGTCAAATTGGTTTTAAAGTGGCCGCGCCACCCTGCTGTGCCCCGAGCATCGTGATAGTGTGGGCGTTTCCGCGAGAGTGTGTGTGTGTGTGTGTGTGTGTGAGAGAGAGAGAGAGAGAGAGAGAGAGAGAGAGAGAGAGCGTGTGTGTATATTTTCAATTCCCGGGTAGAGCTGGAGGCCCTGCGCTGCGCTCGGCTTGCACCGCCCACCACGGCAAAGCGGCAAAGGGGCGAAGAACACCCGCAGCCCGCCACTGATCCCCAGCCGCCCCCCGCCTCCACCCCGATTAGAAACAGCCAGACGGACACACCGCAGAAAGGGGCGGGGCACGCCACTGCAAGCGCTGCCTTTCGGCGTTGTAAATAACGCATCGTCTGCTCCGGCAAGAAAGGCGCGTGGTCTGGCTGCACTTAGAAAACCTTACAAACTATTTTGGGCCTTGCAAAGAAAAGTAGTTTGTATAACAAAGTATTTTGAGCATACGTAAGCTTACAAAGAAAATACTTTGTAATTTACGAACTATTTCTTCGTAACAAAGTATTTTAGTTTGTTATACGTATGCTCAAAATACTTCGTGAGGTTTTAAGAGTGGAGCCGAAGGGAGCCGAAGGTAAAAGGTACACTACACTGCACCAGGTTTTCACGGATATCATCCTAGCCGTGGGAATAATTGGCGGAGGAGGGATGGGGGGGGGGGGGCGCGTGCCTCTTGGGTTGGAAAATGGGATGCGAAGTGGGCGGGTGGCAGCGATAAGGCGGTGCACAAAGCACGTGGAGCTCGCTCGGCACAGTCGGAAATTTAACGCCAATTTTGCAAAAAGTCTTGCTTTTTGTTGAGTGGATGCATGAGGAGGTTTGCCAGGGGTTCTTATTATGATAGGTTGCCGTCGACTGTGCGAGCGGCGCCCGTGCATCCTTACTGACAGACACTTGCACGCTCCCAGACCCCAGACGGGGCCCTTCTTGTATCGTTTGTGAGGGAAATAACCCAACCGTCTAGTTGGTGCGACATGCTCGAATGTTGTGTCTCCCGTTGGCGGTTTGTGTCGCGCTCCCCCACCCCTTTCCGGCCCCGCCCCTGCTCCAAATGGAACACACACAGAGGGGCGGCCTCATCTCTGCCTAAACTAACGCGGTTACGAGCTGTTTCGTTTCTTCTCTTTACGTTTCCACGAGAAAGGGAATCAGCTAGCCACATCCCCCGCCCAACAGCACCGCAAAGAAGAAAGAACCTTTTTTCTGGAGGAAAAATAAAACGATACCGCTGTTTTCCCGTTTGTTTTTTCAACTTGCGAACCATTTTCACCCCGACGCGCCAAACACGAATACATTTCCGCCCTGTTTTGATTGACTCTCTCCCTCTTCGACCGGTGTCGACCCTCCGCGGCCCCAGGCCCTCCCTTCCGTCTCCCTTTCCAGTGGGGATGCGTCGGCGAGGTGGTCAAGGCCGTCGTGGCTGTCAAGGCCGTCAACACTCTCGCACCCGTTGACAAAAACCCCTAGGAATGACAAGGGTAGGGCTTAGCGTTACGTAATGTTCGGACGGTCTCCAAGTCGTCGCGCGGTTCGGCTGTGAGGCCCCGTCGGGGGACGGCGCCTCCACGGCCACCACGACTCGATCTGTTCGGTAAATGTTTGGCGATGAGGAGATCAAGCCACCGGTGGCCCCAGCGACTCCCCGAAAATGACTCCGCACCGCATCCGCGCGCGGTCACCGCCTTCATCTTGTTGACTCTCGCGGCATTCTGGGCCCGGAGGGAAAAATGAAATCATCTGCGGCGTCAATACCGCTGCCTGGACCTGTGTACTTTCGGAATGGGTTCCGGAGCGCCTGCGAGGCCGAGGGTAGGCAGTGCCGCCCGACAGGCGCGTCCTGCGTGTTGCCTACCCCGAGCTCCGCGGGCGCCGTCGCGCGGCCAGTTCCAACAGCCCCGGTCTGATCACTACTCGCTGGGGGTTTTCCCTTAAAGTGACGGGCATTTACAGTGGGCCCTGAGCCCCGCCGATTCCAGGCTCTTTTTGCCGCACAAGGCCCAAGGCCCTAGCTTAGCCCACCGCGGCTCGGCTCGGCTCGGCCGTGAGGCCGTCACCCAATGGTGGGCAGTGCAATCAGCCTCGGCCTGCCTCCACCATTCACCATTCTGCACTGTATTCACGAACGGACAGACAGACAGACAGACAGACAGACAGACAGACAGACAGACAGACAGACAGACAGACAGACAGACAGACAGACAGACAGACAGACAGACAGACAGACAGACAGACAGACAGACAGACAGACAGACAGCAGAAGACACGGGAAAAACCACAGACCGGGCAAGGCGCCGCCGGGCCGGCCGACGACGGGCCCCCGGAGCGCGCCACCGACCGGCACAGCGAAACGGGCAGGGAAGGAAGCCGCCGCGCCGGCCAGCGGGGGCCCCAAAGAAAACGACGAAACGCAACCGGGGCCGAACGCGCCCCCCCAGCCCCACCGGACAGAAGGCCGCGGGCGCCGTTGAGGCCGGAAAACTTCCCCCATCCGGAAAAATTGGGTGCTGGCGTCCGGACCTGGCCTGTAGTCGACGGGGCCCTGTCGGGAGCGCGTCCCCCCCCTCCCCCTCCCCTCGCCACCGGCTACATGTCTGAAACTTGGACAGGTGAGGTAAGGCCGCCGCGCCGTGTCCGAGGCGTGGGTGGCCCCAAAGTAGACGACGAATACTGCGTAATTCCGGAGCTTCGAATCGCGCCCGACCAGCCCGACCGGCACAGAAGTTCTGCTGTTGTTGCTGCTGTTGTTATTGTTGCTGGAAAACTTGGCCGGGCCCATCCAGAACACGCTCTGCTCCGCTGCGCAGTGGCCGGACTGGCCGGCCGGCACACTGATTCCGAGAGTCGTCGCTCTGTCTCTCTCGCACTCACGGGGCGTTCCTATGGGTGCGAGAGAGACAGAGCGACGACTCTCGGAATCAGTCTGCGGGTCGGCAGTGTCGGCAGGAGGTGTTCAATGTCTTGTTTCAAATGTCAGGAAAACATCCGACGGGAAAAGCACGGTAGGGATGCAAGAGTGGCGTGGAAGAACAGTGCAGTGACAGTGTGTGTGAGCGACGCTGACGCCGTGACCGAGGCTGCCACGATGGCACAGGCGGGCTGCGGCCGGACCCGACCGGACACATGGCCTCTTGGATCCCTTTGCGGTGGTCTGGCTGCCCTGGCCGCCCCGATTCGCAGCCAAGGCCGCCTTGCGGCTGGGACCCTAGAACGGACCGCCACCAGGATTACGTCGAAATGGCCACCGGCGCGGCGCGGCGGTCCAGAGCCTGCAGTTCACGCTTTTACAAATCGCGCACGTTTTTGTCGGAGTGGGCGGGGACCGTTGTAGACGCGGCCTTCTTGGGGCCCAGCCGCCCCGTGCTCCGTCAGCCTGTGGGACGATCCCGACTGCTTTTTTGCGAAAGGGATTAGCCGCGTCGCTGATGGCTTCGAGGGTCACTTTCGCAGAAACGCCCCCGGCGCCGCCTCGCCTTGCGAAGCCTTGCGGTGGCGTCGACGTTCCGTGCACTAATTCATGATTCACTCTGGCCGTCATCCCCTTTTGCTCGAAATCGACCCTTTTTTATGGTGGGTACAATCTGCCATTTGCGATGCATATTTTCAGTCGGGTTGTGAACGAAGTGCTGCAGGGGCCGCTCGCTGCAACGCCTTAAGTAGGTCCTTAAGTACACAACGGCCCCACCTATGCCGCTTGAGACGCGCCCCGAGGCGTGGGTGACGAGGCGGCAGGTGGGAGGCCAACTCGGCGAGCAGCTTCGGGCCTTCTTCGGGCCTCCGGGCCACTTCGGGTCCGCGGCGGAAGTTGCGGAAGTTGGCTGGGGCCGCGTCGGCGCGTCGCCTCCGGCGGGAAGTTTATCTTCCATTCCCTCCTCGGCGCAAACACGACTACTTTGCACTCTGTGTGCGCTACACGCTACGCCGCTGGCGGCGCGTAACAGTGTACCAACGAGTTGGCCTGCACTTGCGCATCCCCCCGCTACGCGGCGAGGAGACCCACTGCCAGAAAACGCGCTCGAGTCGTCCGTTGGACGAGAGGAGAGGGGGCAGAGCAGGGCGGCATCGCCGATCGCCCCCGGCTATTGCAACATTCATGTCCGGCCGGCTGCGGCGGGTCATGGCGGCGCGGCGCGGCTTTTGATTAGGATCCTTTGTTTATTAATAACGAATCATCCAAGACGTCAAGGACTCCCTCGTTGTGGAAAGCGGCCGCACAGTGGGCCAGAAGACCGGTGGAGGCGGTCAAAATCCCAGACGCGTTTCGAGCTCCAGAGTCGCTAAATGGGACTCGAACTGAACGTGTGACCCCACCAATAGATTGCTCTCCGAACGAGGAATCTATTGGTGGGGTCACAAGCTCGGTTCGAGTCCTGTTTAGCGATTCTGGAGCTCAAAACGCGTCTAGAGTTTTGGCCGCCGGCGCCGGTCTTCTGGCAAAAGTCCACCGTGCTGCGGTCGCCGACAGTGTAGCGGGCGAGGATCGCGTCGGAGGCTGGATGGCTGGATCACGGCCGCGGCTTTGTGATTGGCAGTGCCGGCAGCGCGAGGCAAGGGCAGTGCGAAGAAAGGAAATGGGGGAGCGGGAGGGGGAGGGAGGAATGTGGTATTGTGGCCACGTTGTGGTGCCGCAATGTGTTGCGTTGCGTCGTTGCGCGCGGCCTTTGAATGCGATGCGGTCCGACCGGGACGGACCGGGATCGCCCACTGGATTGCCGGCCCGGCTACCCTGGCCACTTTCTTTCAGGGACCTTCCTCGCCGACAAGGGGTGAACCGCAGCGGGCGCGTGGAGAAAAAGTAGAAAAGAGGGTACAGCAGCTATACCTTTCAATCCACCTTTTCCAACAGTCTCGTAGACTGCTTGTTTTTCCAATACTTCTCAAGTCGTCATAAGTTGTCAAATAATTTTTTAAACGGCCGACCCGCGTCCCCTCCAGAAACGCCAGGGAAGCGCCGCTCAAAAACCGCTTTCACATTCACATTCGGATTAGAAAGTTGGCCACGCCGCCTTGTCACAAAGTGGCCCCGTGACGCCCGTTACGAACTCGCGACAAAACCGCGGCAAGGCAAGGCGAGGCGAGGCGAGGCCAAAGGCAAAACCTCGGCCGCTTTGTCCTTGTTTTTGTCTTTGTTTTTGTTTTTGTATTCAGCGGGCTGGCGCGGGTCCCGGGCCCCGGCCTGGCTCCACCGGTGGCTGCAAACTTATCCAGCGAGCGCATTGCGCGGCCCGGCTCTGAGGAACAGTTGCTAAGCTACTTTCTCTCTCGTGTGGCTTTCGGGACGGCTGGCCGACCGCCCCGCCCCGCCCCGCCCCGCCCCGCCCCGCCACGCCCCACGGACAGGGGCCCAGACGTGCACCGGCGCGCTCAGCTCGCAAATAGGAAAACACGTACGGCAAGCGGCGGCAAGCGAGCAGCCTTTTGACGTGGATCGCCCGCCCCGGCCCGCTCCCCCCGCAAACGGCTCTCGTTACCCGTCTCGCCGTTTCTATCGGTTTCTATCCGCCCGGCCGCCGGGACCCGCCGTTCTATCCTCTGGGACGCGCGTGCGGGCGTGCGAGGGACGGGGGGATAGGGGCGCAGATCGGGCGCCACGCCACTGGGACGCCGCGATGCGTGGTGCGACGCCACTTCAAGTTTCGGAACTTTGTCGGGCAGCCCAGCCCAGCCCGGCGCAAGGCAGCCCCGCGCGGCCCTCGGGGACCTACATGCGACGTCGCGCCCGCCGCCGTGGTGGCGTGGTGTCGGCGCCGTGGTCGGGAGCGGCAGGGCCGGGCAGGGCAGGGCAGCACCCCGCCGTTGTCGTGCCGTGCCACGCCGTGCCGTGCCGCGCGTGCGCCGGGACGCCCTACACCCAGCGGGAGCCTCCAGAAAGATTTGGGCTTGCGTCACGAGCCCGGTGCCCGGTGGTGGAAGCGGTCCGAAAGCGGAAAAGACGCCTGCGGAATTAACCAACTCGCTAAACGCCGCTAAACGCCTGCAGGTCCGTGCAGCTCTCGCCGAGACTCCGAATTAGAGGAACTCGTCTCGGCCCGGCGCGGCCCGGCGTGGGTCGTGCCTTTGACGGGGACCGTCGGGAAGGCAGTGCGGGACTCCCAGTGCACCGCTAAAGAAAAGCAGGGGGCCGGTATCGAACCGCCGCCTTTGGTGACGTTATTTCGCGGATAACGATGCTTTGTGTCGGAGAAGGCGTCAGCGATTTTCCTGTTTCCGTCGGCGACAGATGGAGGGGAGGGGGCGGTGTGCTGGACAGGCGGGGCCAGGCGGGGCCAGCAGGCGTAGCAGGAGGTCTTCGTGGAGTCGGCGGGAACGGCCGAAATGAAGGGAGACGAATAATCGATCCCCTTTCGATTTTCGATATCACAGGCAGGTCTGGTTGCCGTGTAGCGGCGACTAATGCACAGGCCTAATGGGGCCGTTGCAGCCGCCTGTCTCTTCGTGGGTCGTCCCGTCAGGGGTGCGAGGGAGACAGAGAGAGCAGGCTGTGAAGGGAGGAGGCCCGGCAGCCTCGCGGACAGCGCGGACGGGCTAACGACGGCAAGGCGGCAAGGCCTGCCGTTTATCTCAGAGTCGCTGCGACGGCGCGGAGCACCTGGGTAAGTGTTTAATGGACACACCTCCCCCTCCCACTGCGTCTCTCTCTCTCTCTCTCTCTCTCTCTCTCTCTCTCTCTCTCTCTCTCTCTCTCTCTCTCTCTCTCTCTCTCTCTCACTCTACTCTGCTGCTCAGTTAAAGGCCAATTAACTATCTAAAACTACAATTTTTAAAAAAAAATTTACTTGTTTATAAAAATTTAAGGACAAAGGTGCACTTCACTTCCCATTACGGGTACCGCGTAAACACGTGAGTTGTGCCCAAAAGGCGGAAAATAAGGTCGACATTTTCTTTCTTTAGCTCACCAAGAATTATTTTCCCCGGCGTCCCCGCAGCGCGCCGGAGCCGAGCTATTCAGGTTGTCGCTCTGTCTCTCTCGCTCCCTGATGGCGAACCCCATGAGTGCGACAGAGACAGAGCGATGAAAAGACTCTTTTGAATGGGTCGCGGTGGACGCCGCCTGCGGAGTCCGGGGTAGGCAGCACGCTCCGCACGCGTGCCCGGCGGGACTGCCTATCCCGGACTTCGCAGGCGGCTGGCCGGGCTGGATCCGCCACTGGATCCACCACCTAGGAGTGCAACCATCGCGCACCGCGATAAATGTACCCAGGGCGAGGCCCTGGACCAAAACGCTGCCTGAATGGTGCTGCGCCGCCTGCCGCTGGTCTTCTGGCACTGCTGCTCCGCCCCGCGGCCCGGCGAGGACGCGTGAAGCCGAAGGACTTCCGCGAAGAAATGCGGCGGGAGAGCCGGAGCTGGACCGCCATCTGGTCGACCTCCTAGGAGTGCAACGCGATGCTGCACGCGCGATATGAGTGTGAGGGGCCGTGATGATTGCGCGACAGGGTACAACTCTGGAGCTCAAAACGCGCCTAGAATTGCTGCCGCCTCCGCTGGTCTTCTGGCCCACTGTGCCCCGAGGCCCTCCGCGGGGCCCTCCCCGAGGCCACACGCGTGAAGCCGAAGGCCTTCCGCGAAGAATATGGACGCGGCGGGCAGAAGCGACGGAGCGACGGCGGCCATTTGTTGCGCCTCGCGCAGGCCGCGCGCAGAACGCGCATGGCGTGCATGGCGAAGGCGTGCAGGGCGTGAGGGGGCGTGAGTGATTGCAGTAACGGAACAGGGAACAGGTACGGTCTGTACAGTCGCGCTATTTTCGTTTCGCAGCGCGCTCCACCCTTTCTCTTTTCTCTCTGCCCGCCCCCTTTTCGCGAGGTGTCCTTATCAATAGCGGCCTCACCACAGGTGGTCGCGCAAAGGGAGTCCGGTGGCGAAGGCGTTGGCGTTGTCGGGTTCCCCGTTCGGGTTCCCCGTTCGGCGGCGTGCGGCACGCATCTCGTTGTTGTGCCCGAAGCAGTGGAGAGGAAAACGAACAACAAAACACGGCCGGCCTCTCCGTAAAAGAAGGCGGCTGCACGCCACTAGTGCCTGCGACTGTCTGCGACGGTCTGCGACTGTCTGTGCCCCGGCCCCGGACGACTCCGGGCGGCCCTCGGCTCTCAGCCTCCCTGGAGGCCCTCGGGGACACAAGGCAGGCTCGGCCGCCTCCCAGGAGTGCCTCGGCGAGAAGGCGCCAGGCAGTGTCTGTGTCCATAAGGACACCGCCGAGCGTCTGTTTCCTTTTGAGGGTCGCGGAATTTCCGGCCGCTGCCATGCCGGGAACAACTCGGCGAGATCGTGGCTCCCTTTTCAGGAAGAAACTCGGAGAACCGGCAAACCGTGCCACCCAGCATTGCAACACTGCCGCACAGTGGGCCAGAAGACCGGTGGAGGCAGCGAAAACTGTCCTACTGTGTTGCCGTGTCGTAGTGTTTTCTCCGGCAGTGTCCTGTACCTCGCGGCCTCGCGCGCGGCATATGGTCCTTCCGGTGTTGCTGCCGGGCCTCGCGCCACCGTGACATGACAGTGCTGGCGGGGCGGACAGGGCGGGACAGGGGCGGACCGAGGGCGGGCCGTCCGGGGCGGCCCGGCCAGCCTCGCCACGCCCAGGGCGCACGGCCATGGCGCACGGCATGGCGCACGGCCCACGGTGTGCCTGCGACAAGGCGCACCGCGCGCACCGCGTCAGGCACAACGCCCCCCCCCTCCCCTCCCCTTCCCCTCGCCGCCCCCGCCACCGCCTCCTCTGCATCAGAAGCAGCGCGGCGAGAAACTCGATAGCGTGTCATGTACCGAATATCAAGGAGGCGGACGCGGCGCGCCGCGCCACGCCGCTGTAAACTGCCCGCCCGGAATACGCCTTTCGTCTGGCGCATTAGCGGTGCGGTCTCCACCTGGAGCGAGTCCTGGAGCTGGAGCTGGAGCAGGCCTCGGAGTGCAACAAGTTGGCCGTCTGCAGCGGAAACCCGACGCCGCGCCTCGCGCCCCGCGCCGCCCTGTTGTTCTCGGAGTTACTTATTCCGACCTTGCGGCTCGGTTCGGTGGTTCGGCGGGGCGGCCGTCTGTCGGCCCGTCTGTCGGCCCGTCTGTCGGCCCGTCTGTCGGTCCGTATGGCCGGGTGCACGCTAGACACGGTGGGAGACTCGCACGAAGACCAACATTTGTGCGGAGAAAACGCTACAGCACAACGACATTTAATTAAGAGCTGCTTTTATTTAACCGTCCAGATGATTGAAACTTTTTTAGAAATGTCAGAGGGTGTGGTGGCGAGGGGTTGGCCGGCACCGGCACTGGTGGCCGGTCGGTACACTAGGTGGCCACGCGGCCAACCGGGAGGTAACTCTAGCCTTTGGCCGCGACGACACCGCGAACACGACCTGGGCCTCGCGGGGCCTCGCGGGGCCGGAAGGGGCGGCCCTGCGATCGCCATGTCGCCGCCGAAGCACGCGTCACTTTTGACGGGCCGGGCAAGCGGCGAGCCTCCCAGGAGGACAAGCAACGCCGCGCTCCCGGCCAAAGGCGTAGCCAGAGGCTACCATAGTCAGCCAGGGGACCGGTGGAGGCGGTCGAAATGAGGTCTGAGCGGGAGGCTTCTTCACCGCTCGGCCGCTAGATGGGCCAGCGGGCGAGGGTCGCCTGGAAATTCAACGTAACGGGAGCGGTAGGGTAGGCGTTGCGGACACGACGCGCCCGACGCTGAACGTTACGTTGGATTTCATAGCGACCTCGCCCGCCAGCGCATCTAGCGGCCGAGCGGGAAGAAGCCTCCCCGCTCAGACCTCATTCCGGACGCGTTTTGAGCTCCAGAGTCGCTAATCAGGGCTCGAACCGAACGTGTGATCCCACCAACGGATTGCTCTTCGAACGAGGAATCCATTGGTGGGGTCACACGTTCGATTCGAGTCCCATTTAGCAACTCTGAAGCTCAAAACGCGTCAAGAGTTTTGGCCGCCTCCACCGGTCTTCTGGCCCACTGTGGCACGGCGCGAGTAACTGCCGAAAGGAACAACCTCGTTGATACCCCATTCCACCCACGCGCGAGCCCGCGCCGTAAAACCAGCACAGCGATTTCAAGCGTTTCTTTCCGTCGCTCTGTCTCTCTCGCGCTGGAGCAGCGTCGCGCAAAGGTGCGAGAAGGACAATCGCGACAGCGCGGTAAATAATCCCCCGGCTGCGCGGAAAAGCGGACACGCGGCCGAGTCCGGGCGACTGGCATAATGCAGCCGTGCTGCCGCCTCATTCGGCATTCCCCTTGAAAGGGCCGTCGAGCCGCCGCGCCGTTGTAACGAACGCAGTGGCTCAGCGCGGCGTGTGCGCGTTGCTGCGCCAGCTACGTCACGGACTGCGGCACGAGAGCGGCGTCACGGCGTCACAGACTAAGAGCGTCGTCACTGGCTGCGTCACAGACCGAGCGCCACGCCAGGAAGGAGCGCCGCCTGTCACGAAGCCGCGTCACAGTCACAGAGCGTCGTCACAGCGCTGCGTCACACACAGAGCACTGTAAATGTCACGACCTGGACGCCGCCCCCACATGCAGCTGCAATAAACGGACGCAAGACCTTCACATTTGAACCCGCGACACAAAACCGCCCCCCAACAACAGTTGCCAATCACTTTTCGCGCGCAAAAGTTGGCAGCCATTTGGGGCGGGAAAGGCCGCGTGCCGCGTCGCGACGCGTCGGGCACCAAACAATTAACGGGCCGCCAACACCTCGCGCGTTTCTGACGGCCGGCCGGCAGTGGCCAGCAGGCTCATTCAGAGCGGTGCTGTCTCTCTCGCACCCCCGCGGGGCGCCCCATGAGTGCGAGAGAGACGGAGCGACGAAGGCACGGCTCGGAATCGGCCGCGGGCTGGCCGCGGAACAAACGCCCGAGTGACTTCTTTGTTGGTTGGCGAGCCTGGCAGTGATTACGTGCCGCGGGGCGCGGGCCGGGGCGGGCCGGGGTGGCCCTGGAGTGGACCGAGAGCTTTCGCGTGTTTCCATTTCGGTTGCAAAATGGCCGGGCAACGGCCGCTTTTTGTGTGTTCCGGTAAACGGATCAGAGGGCGGGTCCGCGGTAGACCCGGTGCCGTCTCTCTCGCACCCACACGGTGCGCCCCGTGAGTGCGAGAGAGACAGAGCGACGAAGGCTCCGTTCGGCCTGCAGCGTGTGTCAGCGCGTTTCGCCCGACCCGGACCGCCGCCGCGTTCGACGTTCGAGAAATTACCAAACCGAGCGGAAAGAAGGGTCCTGTCTTGTTTGCAATCTCGGAGGGAACTCCGCGCGCGCCGCGCCGCATCGGGGAGTTCATTGCTTCTCCAAGTCAGGGGAGGGGGCGCCACGGCGCGACCAAAGTCAAAGAATGGTCGAAACAGTCCTCGAATCAACTTCATTCATTCAGCAGGTTGCTCGCGGTACCGAACTGCAGCCCGGCGCATCGGTCCCGGGGCGAGGCAGGCGGAGGGCGACCACCACACCACGAAACGGACTCATTTTCGCGTTTTCTCCGCCCGGCGGACCTAGCAGCAGCGCTCGATTAACGCGGATGCGAAATGAAATTTTTTTTCATCCCTACGAAAATAAAAATGAAAACAGAAACCTCGGCGAGAGTGGGTTTACGCCCCGCTGGAGAGGGCGCCGCCGCGGCCCAGCAGCGAGGCTTCATTCATTTTCATTAAATCACATTCCCGCTTTATGAGATGCGCACGTGTTTTCCGCTCCGATTGATTGCCTGGCCGTTTTGTTTTATTCTACTTTTTGGCGTGAATGCAGTTTGCCCTTTACTTCGATCAGGTCCTCCCTCGCCGGGGGCCGACGGGCCGATGACCGTACCGCCAGTGTCTCTCTCTCTCTCTTCTCTCTCTCTCTCTCTCTCTCTCTCTCTCTCTCTCTCTCTCTCTCTCTCTCTCTCTCTCTCTCTCTCTCTCTCTCTCTCTCTCTCTCTCTCTCTCTCTCTATCGGCCAGAGAGAAAGAGTCTAAATAATTGGTGGCGATCGCAAACGAGTTCTCAAAGGCGTCGGCAGTAATTAGGATTCCCTGTCCCTGAGAACGGGGGCGGCGGCGCGTCAAGTCCCGGTCGCAACTTCGCTTTGTGCCTAGCCTGGAAAAACGGGGTGCTTTCCATCCTGTCGGGTGCATTTTAAGAATAGTTTTTCGTTCGTACTAGCAGGCGAACCGAACTGGGGGGGGGGGGGGTAGGCAGACTGCCGTGGCACTCAGTTTCTATCAGGCAGGCAGGTCCGGGCGGACAGTGCCCGGCAGGCCAGAGACGAACACACCGTAACGAAGTTGCTGCAACGGGAACGGGGGAACGGGCCGCCGAGTCGGTCGAACATTGATAACCGCGCCTCGCCACTGACCTCACGAACGATGCCTTGCGAAGAAAACTATCCCAAAGCATTTTGAGCAACCCCAACCCGAACGCGGTGTGACCCCTGGACTCAGATGAAGTCGGGCTTCTGTTGTTCGCTTTGGGGCTCATGGGGCTTGAGACCACCGAGGCTGCCACGGGGGCTCGTCGCGTATGCCAAAAGCTACCCGTCATTTGCGAAATTCTTCGTACATTGAAATGAAATTTTCATGCTCAAAGTGCCTCGAAATGTTTTTTTCACAGTGCTAAACGAGTGGGGAAGTCGGGGGTCGAAAATGGACATCCCCGCCCAGTGACAGAGGCGCGCACCCCGCGGGCAAGAACGCAGAGCACCAAAAAGGGGAAAACATGCGGAGCTGGGGGCCGCGCCATCAATACGCATGTACACTGTATACGCGTGACGTGCGCGTCGCACCCACTGTGGGGCCTGCAAGGCCTGCAAGGTGTGCTTCGACCTTCGCCGTCTGCGCCGTCCCGGCCGTCCCCCTGTCAGGACGACTCGCGTCCGCGTGCAGCACGGGGAAGACGGGGCGGGTTGACACCACAACCTTGATAAACAAACTTGATAAAGCAAGTCGCGTGAACAGCGAGGACACGAGTCGCTACATGCTAGTTTCTGGAGAAGGATGTCTCTCAACGACAGCTTTCGAACGGAACGCTACTTTCTGGAGCCTGGAAAACCTGCACTGGAATCCAGAACCCGCAGTCGGCGCTGGCGCGATGGACTCCGAAGAGTCGTGCCGTCATCCTGTCTCTCTCGCACCCCTACGCGATGGCCCGGGGGTGCCCGGGGGTGCCCGGGGGTGCGGCAGCGCCTGGGTCAGCCTGCGGCCTGCGCGGGCTGCGCCCTGAGCGTGCTGGCTCACCTTTGAGGAGTGCGAGAGGGTTCCTGTCGCGCTGCGCCCGTCGCCCTGCTGAGCCTGCTGTGCCTGCTGCCGCTGCTGCCGGTGGCTCTGCCTGTGCCCGATGCCTCGGTGCCCTGGTACACTGGTACACGCGGCTCCGGCTACTGGCGAGGAATGGGCCGCTCTCGGCGCGCGCCTCCCTTTATAAGCACCGGCCCAGGAGCCCCGGCCGCCCCGGCGCGGCCCGCGGGGTGACGCGGGGAGGGGGGGGGGGGGGGGCGGTCGGCGGGTAGGGGATGACGGGGCGCGGCAGGCCACCCTAAGGCTAAGGTCAGCGGGGTGACCAAAAAAGCGACCCGATGAAGCTGGCGTTCGAGCCCCCGCGTCTTAGCGGAGGAAAGTGGGAGGTGAGGGTCGAAACGGCCCGCCCTCGTGAAAGGCCCTGGACAGGGTTGGTGTAAATGAGCTCGTTTCTTACCTCCGTTCCCGAAAAGTCTTATTCCAAGAAGGGAGTATCATAGTCCTGGTTTTCATTGGTGAATATTGGAGTCAGTTTGGGGAAGGGCCAGGGACTTAATTAACTCTTATTCGCTATTGCAGGTGGATATGTTGCCCAGCTGTCAGGGGTTTCAGGGTTTTCCTCATTAATCCATGGTGTGGGTGAAGGTGCGGACGAGAACCAGATAGAGTTCTTTTTTAAGGGTGTATACAGAGCGCCAGATCCATCAACCCTAGCAACCATGCGACCAGCAAGCAACAGGACCGCATCATAGTGACGACTTATGTACAACTTCTCACAGGCGTTGTACATTTCACTGGGATCATTATTTTATTTGAATTATGTATTGGTTTCAGCTCACAAGACGTCCACTGCAGATATTACAGAGAGATAGGATTTTAAAATGATCAACCCCTCACTTGGTCTTTCCCCATTTAAAAATTGTCTCTCTTCCCGCGCTCAGCAATTTCTCATCACTATGTTATTCGAGACTCGAAGCTCGAGTGCCCGAGTCGATCATCATTTGTTGGTTAGAAAAAAAGGAAAACAAATCCTGTGTGAGTGTCAAAATCGACCCAATTTAATTGTTTTGTGTGTATAATTCGCAGTCTAATTTAATCTTAGACTTAAATCTTCTCCGTAGACTTCTTGCATCGTTTTGTGGTTTCTTTAGGCTGTTTACTTTTCATTAGACATTGTACGTGTAAGGTTATAAGTGGTGATGTGCCTGTTGCACAGGCGACACATTTCGTGTAAATCCCTAATATTTGTTGCGAATCGAGTCTTTAATCAAATAAGAATGCCCAGCTTGCAATAAATGTTCTTTATGTTGCGTGTAACTAGTTTTCCTTTGTGTTATTTTGTCAAAGCTTCATTGACGTTTGTAGGTTATGAATTGTTTCGGTCGCGTCTTTTAGTGTGTCAGTTGTAGTTCATTGTAGTACATCTGTTTTTCCCACTCTAGATTTTTGGTTTGTAGCATTTATGTTAGTTGTGACACATTTTGCCGTGAAACTTCAATCAAGACTTTCGTGTAGGCGTCAGGGTTGTCCCCTTTCATACCTGACCCTTATTTACTATTCAAAGTAGAAGTAGAGCTATCAAAACTGTGCCACTATTCTCTGTCAAATTTTCTAATTAAAATTTTTGTGTAAACGCTCGACTGTGATATCATCTGCTTCATCACCCTAAATTAAACATGCCTGATTGCAGGAGGATTCAGACCATCAACAAGGTGGCCTATAGCCACCATGCCATTTAAGCTCCGTCTGAAGAAAAGCAGACAGTACAATGTGGTATCAAAATCATTATTTGTCATCTGTGTGGAACTTCTGGATGGAGGTTCCATGGAATGTACATTGTCGGGAGAAAGTACGGGACAAGAATGTTTGGACAACGTTTGCCAAAGACTAGGGCTTCAACAGGTGAGCAATTGATTATTTTTCAGTTCGTAGATTAATGTTGCATGCCCTATTGTGTGTATTACACAGTTCCATTCCATTTTAATATTCCCTTAGATTATCTTCTAGTCCATTGGTAGCTATTTCATTCTATTTAATTTTGTTAGTACGTATATGTATGCTGTAAAAGACAAAATGTTTGTTCTGTTATGAATTACTTTGCAATTTGTATTTCTATTCTTTGTTTCCAATTTTTATTATTATTCTAGGAAAGTTGAATTTTTTGTTTCCCTTTTTTAGCCTGAATATTTTGGATTAAGATATATTGCATTAAATGGCATGCAAAGATGGCTTGAAATGGATAGACCTGTTAAGAGACAGCTTGACAAGCATGCAAGTAAACTTAACTTATTCTTGAGAGTCATGTATTATGTTATTGGGATATCACAGATACATGATGAAATGACAAGGTATGCACCTCTATTAGTTATTCTACGTAATTTTGTGTAGAGAATTTGAGTTCTAGGTAACTTGAATGCTATGTTTTGTACCTAGGTATCACTACTTCTTACAACTAAAGATGGATGTTATTGAGGGTCGCATGAGTTGTGAAGCTCGACAGGCCATTCAGCTTGCTGCATTCAGCATGCAAGGTGAGTATGTAGCAAGTGTAGAGCTTACTTTGCTGGTTTCTTCTTTATTGAACTCATGACAGATTTTGAAAGTCTTTTAACATTCAATGTAATATTCATGAGATTGTTGCAACTGAAATATATTTACTTTTTGCAGCCGAGTATGGTAACCATGACATGGAACGACATACCATTGAGTATTTGAAAGACCTTACTCTCTTCCCCAAGGTTTGTTATCTTCTAGCACTGTTGGGTCTTAATCAAGCTTCGCAAGTATTCTTACAACTGTTGTTTGTTTTATGATTTTTTTGTGCAGCACTTGCTAGAATATGGACACCTGGATGCTTTGATGGAAGGTGTTATTAAACAGCACCGAATGCTGAGAGGTGTAGCACCATCCAGTGCTGAAGAACACTACATTCAAGCATCTCAACAACTTGATGGTTATGGACAGGAACTGTTTCAGGCTTTGGTGAGAAAACAATAAGTCTGTTTGTGTACCATTCCTTTAAAAAAAGGTATTTACTGAATAACTTTTTTTTCCTTATTTTTCATAGGATGATACTGGAAATAATGTTGTGATAGGAGTGTCCTTGTCTGGAGTAGGCGTGGGATATGACAACAACCAACTATCAAAATTTTACAAGTGAGTCAACCACTCTAATTACGTCACATGGCACTACTCAGCTATTTTAGCAGAATTTGTTTACTGTTAATGTGTTCATGTACTATGGAAATCAAAGATAAAGATTTGTTCATTTTTCAGATGGAAGGACATTACCAATGTGGTAAACCATAAGCGCTATTTTGTCATGGAATGCCAAGTGCCCGATAGGTCTGTGCAGTTTCAGTTCACCGACGTTGAAAGTGCAAAGTATGTCTGGCGCATGTGTGTTTACCAGGTAGGTGGTCATAATCAGTTTGTGCTTCATCATTCTTCATTTAGACCAAGTTAGAGTTGTTGAACCTAATACTCTTTCCCTTGAAAAAATTTCAGCACAAGTTTTTTATGCAACATGAGCAGAGTGAACCCGACAGTCAGGCTGCCCAGAATCTCTTTGCTCAAAGTGCAACAGAGGTTTGTACCATCTCACTTTTTGTGTGGTTTATCTCTTGCAAAGCAGCCAACATCTCTTCAATTTAAAAAATACATTTTTTTGTTTACAGCTGGCAGAAAGTCATGAAGAACTGGATGGGGGCCGAGGAGTAACTTGGGGACCCACATGGACTTCTGTGCCCACCATGCCTGTTAGAGCCCAGTCAACGTCCTGCCTGGACCTTGCAACGCCCCAGGATATGGATCGTTTGAGGTGCCTATTTTAAGATTGGAAATAAACCTTTTCAATTATCATTGCTTATATAATTCAATTTTGATGATTTTATTCGTATCACTCAGGGCATTGCTACCATCCTATCGACCTGCCCCAGATTATGAAACAGCTGTGCAACAAAAATACCATTCTGGAGTTCGGCAAGAAGCAGTGCCAGCCAATGTGGTTCGACCGAGACATCATCAGTTGGGTGTCTTGTATAGCAGTCAACCAGAAATTCATCAAACTCACCTTCATGAGGTTTCTTTAATTTCTTTTTTCTTCCTTGGCACACTACTTATTTTGATGAAGTTTTCTTCTTGTCTTCATTTTCTAACAATTGCTCATATGTTTTTTTGTTTGTTTTTTTAGAATTTAAATTATGGTGCAGTGTATAAACACTATCCTGATGTTGCAAGGGTCGAAAGAAGATACATAGAGGCAAATACAAACAACCATGCTCTTATGCCCCCTCCTCACACCTACAGGTTTGTTTCATCAAATGAGTGCCTTACCTGGTATTTGTATATCTGTAAAATGACACCTCTAAATACCAATTTTCTTGATTTTCTTCTTTGTTTGCAGTACTCCTGACTTGGATGTAGTTGAGGGCCATCAACAAACATTTCTACAGAAGCCACCACCGCCCTATCCGATTAATCGGCCCAGCAGCAATAGTACTCCAGATTTGGCCTCACAGGCGCTTTGTGCTCCTCGGCCTCATTTGTGCAGCCCCCAGGTTGGTAGTGAACTGAGTTTTACTGAACAGCATGTGTCTCTGCTCCCTCAAAGCATTCTGGCATGCTT
The DNA here is from genome assembly GCF_012932325.1 of Thrips palmi. Taxonomy (NCBI): domain Eukaryota; kingdom Metazoa; phylum Arthropoda; class Insecta; order Thysanoptera; family Thripidae; genus Thrips; species Thrips palmi. The sequence continues at coordinate 5,655,035 of NW_023144634.1, forward strand.
GGCCATGCCTAGTGAATGTGTGTGTAGAAGATGTTACAAATACCTCTTCCATTGTAGCTTTGATAAATTGTGCATGGTTTCTTTGCGCTTCCGATGTCTCATTGTTTGATTGTTTGACGTTTGCAAGTACAGTAACAATAATGTAGGCTGTTAGCTTGATTGTTAAGCTTCTGTTTTGAAACCTGTTAGTTTGTTACGCATCTGCTAGTAATTCTGTGAATAATATTTTATTCATGTTTGAAAAACTATTCAGCAGTATCATGCTACATTCTTTTCTTGGAAGCTGAATCTCTAAAGTAATTGGTGAGTTGTTTCAGTATTTAGCATCAAGTAGTGTTGTGTTATGTGTAGGTTAGTGGATCCAGTCCAGACTTGGTGTCCTCTCGGTCTTTGGGCTTGAACCGCATGGTTGGCCTGGGCGGTGGATTCAGAGCCCTAGGTCCACCCCTGGGTTATTCTCTACTACCGAACCCTGAAAGCCACCGCACTTATACCAACCTTGCTGCAGCTGCAGTTGATACCCACCATCAGGTATGTTAAGTGAGCATTGGGCATGTGAGTGCAATGATTGCCTTTTGTGCATCTTAGTTTGCATGGCATTTAATCTCTATATGTCGTTATACTGTTTGCACTGTTTGATTTCCTTTGACAATATTGTGGCATGGCAGATTAATGCAGTCTATGCCACACCTCTATGTTCAATCATAATCTGTGTTGTATTTTATTTTGTAAATAGTAGTTGATTTATTTCCCTTTTCCTGTGCTTGTCTCTTACAGTTATGTGCTTTATTTGACATAATTTGTTTGACAATACGAATTGCTCTAATAACCTGAGTTATTTTCTTTTTCAATATATTTCAACAAAACTAATTCCTTCTTGTCTTGCCTGTTAAGCACGTGGAAGAGTTGCGCCGAGGAAGAGAAAATGGTGGGCTAAGCAAAGTGATGAATGGCACTGTCGCACCACCCCAGCAGTTCCGCAACATGCCTGTGGCTTCACCAGTATCATCACAAGCACCTCAAACAGCACAGGCTCCTGAGCCAATATATGAAAATATTCCCCTTCCTTGGGCTGCAGAGGGTCGTGAGACAACAGCTGATGGTTTGTTCTTGTGAACATATTGAGTACTAGATTGAAACCAATCTGCTTTGTTATGAGTCTATTTTGTAATATTTGCCCCTATCTTGCAGGAGCTGGACCAAGGAGTCGAGCATCCAGTATTCAATCTGCTCCTGAAATGAGTAGAGGGTTAACTAGTGTTGAGCACCTGAATAACTCTCCCTCAATAACTGGAGCTGCTAATGCGAGTATCAGTGTCAGTGTTGCACCTATCATGATTGCCCATTCAGGCTCAACTCAGCAGCATCACGGATCCCACTCGAAATTATACGCTAGTCAAGAAAGATTACAGCAGCAGCCGCAAAGTCTGCAAGTACAGCAGTCCTCACTCCACCATCAAGTATTACAGCAACCATCGCAGCAGCAGCAAACTGTTTTGCAGCCTCAACAATCATTGCCTTTAACAGCACAACATCAGCAACAACCACAACAGCAACCCATGTCAATCCAACCCCATCATTTCTCACAGCCTCAGCAGCAAAAGCAACAACAACCACAACAGCCCCATCAGCAATCACCACTTCAACAGCAGTTACTTCATCAAACCCACCAAGTCGTTGCTTCACAGCAGCAGCCAAAACAACTATCATTAAATACTGATTCTATGTCTCATTCAATTGCTAATGGTGAGTTAGTCGTTTTGCCTTTTTATTTAATGCACCACAAACGTGATGCATTCTGTAACAGCACATGTGATTTGCACAGATCCAGGACAACCTCCTCGGCCCCATACTAGTCACAACACTTCGGCCACCTCCACTAACTCCAGCATGGACTCCTCATCTTCTTCTGGAAAAACCACTAGCAGGAAAGGCCGCCGCCTCAAGTGGGCTGGCTTAAACTTGCTGGGAGGGACAAGAGACAAGGACCGTAGTCATTCGGAAACAAATTCGGAACCCAACAATCAGCATCATTGGGGTACCGCTCTACCCCGTGTTCCCCTTCCATCTTCTGTGTCTAAGGAAACCTTGGTAAGATTTTTTCAATCAGATAAGAAGACAGATGCTCATTTACTTGACTCTCTAGTTTGATTAATTCCTTTTTTTTTTTTTTTGTACAGTGCCAGCTTCTAGAAAAGAAGCTTGTTGACAGTCAGCTTTTCTTCGAATTTGAAAAGATTCCTAAGAAAAAACAGAATGCTGAATTCTCCTCTGCAAATCATGCTGATAATATTGCTAGAAACAGGTAAACAGTAAATACTTCTAATTTTTAAAATAACATTGATGATCTTTATAACTTCCTGGTTTTAATTTATTTTTTTCTACTCACAAATATTTACTTACTTGTATCTTTGTGATTCAATCATACAGGTTTAAGGAGGTGTTACCATATGATGAAAATCGAGTTCGTTTGACTCCAAGTAAAGAAAATCGACAGGGTTACATCAATGCATCACACATAACTGTAAGTTGTAGTTACTCTGTAGTTAAAATTTATCAAGACCTTTCATTTTTATTCATATTGTTTTTGTTTTTTTGTTTTTTGTTTTTTAACTGTTCTGTCTCTGTCTAAGGCTACTGTTGGGACTCAACAACGTTTTTATGTAGCTGCTCAGGGCCCTCAGACAAATACACTTGCAAGTTTTTGGCAGATGGTTTGGGAAGCAGATATTTATCTTGTTGTGAATTTACTTGGAGCCAATGAAGATGGTGCCATACCTTACCTGCCTACAAACATAGCTGATCGCAGCCTTGACTTGGGAGATGTAAGTATAATAACAAATCAAATCATATCCTTCTATCTTTCTTTATTGCTTGGTGTTGTTGGTACTAACACTTGGCTGTGAAAATTCAGTTCCAGGTGTGGTGGCAGTTTTCTCAAGAGATGGGACATTGTGTCACCACCAAGCTACGTCTTTTCCATGCTGCTACACGGCGGGTCCGTGGAGTGTGGCATCTACAGTACCCTGAATGGGGTGATCAGGGGTGTCCCAACAATGTTGGTCACTTTTTAGGTATGCATTGTTTCAACTGGTTTGATATGGTAACAGCGTTTGTACGCTTTTAGACAAGCCATATTTCTGAGATTTTGCAATTTGGCCCATTCTTATATTTCAGGATTTCTAGAGGAATTGAATTCTGTTCGCCAACACACTGTGAGCGAAATTCCACCTGGTCATAATCGTAATCCACCTGTTCTAGTACATTGTAGTGCAGGTGTGGGACGAACTGGAGTGACCATATTAAGTGATTTACTGCTATACACACTTGATCACAACCAGGTATTAACAGAAGTCTATGCTGTGCCTTTCTTAAAAATGTATTGTAATTCAAAGGTTTTTTCAATCAAATCTTCTTTAATTCCAGGAACTTGATATTCCCCGCGTTGTAGCTCTATTACGTCATCAACGTATGCATATGATACAAACTGTTGCTCAGTATCGGTTTGTACATAGCCTACTTATCCACTATCTCCGGCAATCAAGGCTCATCTAATGTAAGTTCTGTAGCTAAAGGTCAACAAGTTGGCTTTGTACTCCAGTCTTCCCATCTCCTACCTCAGACTACAGTACCAAGAGTAAATAAATTGAAGTCCATTTGTTTGGAGGTTAATACTGAAGTCATGTTGAAGTCAAATGTATTTCATTTTGCCATGAAAAATCAATTACCAGTCATAATTTAATACTGTGGCTTTGTTTTAGAGGACTCGGCCACAGTGAATATACTGTAATAATAATTGTATTGTTAGCGCATTCACTGTGAGACAGGACAAATCTAGGTGTTAAAATGTCTGATACTTACACCTGCATACACCCATGAAATACTCACAGTGAAGGTGTTAATGAACATACATTAAAATGTGCATGTTACAGTGTTGTTATATAATCATATATTTGTCTACTTAATTAATTATAGGTATGTATTGTGATCCAATATTATTGTGTGCTTACATTAAGTTGAACTAGAAATTGAAATCATGGACTAATGACTGGTCAATTAAATTGTTTATGTAATTCCAAGAGACATTTGAGCCATTACTGACAACAAGACTGATCTCTTTGATTCCCTGCGGAATAACTAAACCCTATCTTAAATGTTAGGCTGCAATTTCTAGTAGCTACTTTGTTGTTATTTCTCTCAAATAGTTCAATGAGCTGGCCCTGTTTTTCTTGTTATGGCTGCTTGTTCGTCTGTGCATTGAAATATTGTGTGTTTTGTATTGTGTGACTTCTGAATGGAGCCCGTATTATGTTTACTGTTTATTGTCATTGTATCACTCATTATGTGTTTATCACAAATACCTGTGTATTATTCCCTCAGATACCTCACTTATTTTTTGACAATGTATTCAAGTGTTTGACAATACCACTGCTTTCTGGTGGAAAATTCAATTTTATTTTGCGGAAGGTACTCATTTATGAAATTTATTTTTGGGTCGAAACTATTTGCTTACTACCTTTGTACACAATTTTAATTAATGGGTTTTAGGGGTACATGGAATGAACAATTTTTTTTTTCTTATGGAAGTATTTTATGAGCCAGAGAGTCTAAGATTAGGTATATAATCTAACAATGGGATTCTGCAGTGCATAACTCGTACTTTTTGCAGTTAAAGAGCAGACTTGATGTGAAGACAATTTCCAAAGTAGCTTTGTGTTACCGTTTTGTTTTAATTTGTTGTTAATGTTTTTTTACTTGAAACTGCCGTTATTAATTTTTCATTTGTTGTAGTGTATCAGTTTTTAGAACAGGTAGTGCATGACGTAATCCCAAGGATTATTCTTCTCCTGCAAAAAGTATGTCCTGTGTATGGCTTGAGGTTTAACATGCTTCTTTTACAATGCATTTTGCATCCAACAGCATGCTTTAGTTTGAATCTCATTTGATTCACAACTTTAATCATACATTCATGTATTAGTCTTTGCTTCTATTCAGTACCTTGACCTTGACTCTTTATGATTTAAACTTAACTCGTATTTTAATGATCATGTGTGAACCCATGCAACTGAACTGTTCCTGCGCTTTGTAATGTTTTCCCTTATGTTCAATTAGTCATTTACAGTGATTGCAGTGATATTTTTATGCAACAACTGCTGTTATATGTGTGGTGTTTGAAATCAGCTACCGCCAAAACAAATGTTTTGGTCCAGGTACTAATCTTATGACTAACTGGTAAATATTTATGAAAAGTCCCACAATGATATTTTCATGTGTCATTATATTGTTTAAAAATGGGTATCTTATTGGGCCTGTCTATGCCTCCTTTGCAACACTGAGGATTAGGGTAAAAGTTAAAAGTTTTCTTTTTAATGAAGACAATGTGTAGAAGTAGTTTTGTCATTTCTTTCCCCTTTTTTGTTTCTAGATTGAGCTTGCAACAGTTTGACAGTATTTTTTGCTTGTGATCCATTGTCATTTGCTCACTGTGTTGTCGCAGTTTCCTCATTTTTTACTTGGGGCTCCTATTGTATTGGGAGAATCAAAATAGCAATAACCTGCTTTTCATTATTAGTTTTTGCACAGAAAGAATATTTGTGTTCATTTTCTTTCAATTATTTACAATGTCAATAATTCACCTCAATGATATTCTGCTTGCTCAGACGTTTGTGATGAAACCCTAATGGTTGACACTCTAGCAGTATTTGTGGAATCTTGCCTCTGATCTTTATTACCCTCTCAAGTCTGATTTTTCACCCTTTGCCCCCAGTATTACATCCTGTCTATTTATTAGAACATCTTTCTTCATCTATTACGCTTTTATAAATTATTTCTTATTAGAATGCTGGTTAGTGCCTAAAAGTGTAGACTTTAGTTCACCATCATTATGAAAATATTGATGCTCCATGCTGTGGAAATAATGTCCGATTCAACAGTAACAAAGTTAGCTTTCTCTTCACACATTGCCCACAGCCCTATGAGATAAATGTCGACTGGAGTCTTTTGACTTGATTTTACTTTATGTACTTACTTGTTGTTTTGTCACGCATGTGATGTACTCTCTTTTTTTTTTGACCTTGTGGTGCTACAATAAATAACTACAAAGACACGTGTATCGTGGTTGAATCATCCTCTCCACCCTCACAAGGATGACATTCGGCAAGAAAGGGAACGACCCAGGAGGCCACCCAGCGGTAATTGAGCTGAGACTGGTTTTCGCTTTGGATCACGCATTCATAACCATCGATTTTTGCTATTGTTTTTTTTTTTTTCTTTTCATTCTCTCTCTCTTTATAAATCCTCCGAAGTCGTGCCGCAGTCGGCTACTCTCGGCCAAGTGGCTATGATAATGACCCAATACCAGATGGTGCCGTGACGGGGCACGGCGGGGCGATATCCTAAGACACACATCCTGCCAGACTGCCGCCAACTACCGCCAACTCGTGCTGCAGAAACCGAAAACAAAAACAACATCAACTTGACGGACGGCGCCAGGCCCGGCCCGCGCTTTCCGCCCTGGGTGCTGGGCGTGCGCGGCACCGCGCTGGCATGGTGCTGGGTGAGTCATCGTCATGTCCAGCGCATTCGCCATTCACCTTCGCTTCGGGGGCGCCACGCTCCGCCCTGCCCTGGCTACTGAATCCCCCGGTCTGTCGCGGCACAGCGCTCCACGTGGGACAGCAGCTAGGCAGCCTCCCCCTTCCCCTTCCCCCTTCCCCTCGCCCCACTTCCGCCCCTCCCCCCCGCCCTTCCTGTTTCGGCTGGATTGGCTGGCCACGCTGCCCGTCCTGCAGACTGATTCCGAGCCGTTCGTCACTCTGTCTCTGTCGCACTAGTGTGGCGTGCCGCTGGAGTGCGAGAGAGACAGAACGACCGAAACGCCGCCGCATCCCGTCGCCGTGCCGAACGACGCGCGTCCAGGAGTCAAGTCGATAAATAGCAGTGTGGGGCCGTGCGCGTTTCAGTCGCCGACCGAGCGCCTCCGACAACAGACTCCACGCCGCTAGAGCACTCCGCAGCCACCATGAGGATCGGACAGGTCATCCCCAACTTCCAGGCGGAGTCCACGCAGGGCCCCATCGACTTCTACGACTTCCAGGGCGACTCGTGAGTACCGAGGACCTGTAGGACCGGCTGGGCGGAGGGAAGGCCCAAGCGCGCCGCTCTCCGAGGAAAGCTCTGGGCCTCAGAACACGAAATACTAGCGCCGAGGCGATCTCCAGTGACCCGTAGCACTGCAAAGTGCTTACACAAATTAAAATTTTTGCCCAAAATGTTTGTTATTGTGTCATGCTGTGGCAGTTGCCAGTGGAGGCCTTGGCTGGCGTTCGTCCCGACGCGTCCTTGGCACGCCCCTCGAGTGGCGGAGTGGCGCTGTGATAGTGACACTGACACTGCCGATCGGCCCGAGCCGTCGGACCTTGGAGTCCGGCGCGGTGTCACCGGGTGTCACTGCGATGGCACCTAACGGGCCGTTTCCTCTCTGGCCATTGGGCTGGGACCACTGGGACGCAGCTCACACGCGGAGCGTCCACTGAGCCGCGTCGCCGCGTCGCCGCGTACTCACGACCGAGATATTTATGGCATTGGCGTTGTTTGCCAAATGTTTTGCGCGCAGCTTGTTTGCCGCGCGCTGCTGCGCTGCTTCGCTCCTCCTTGGGCGTTTCTCGTTATGCAATCACTGAGTGTCCTGCCTTGCTTTGGCGGCTCTGCCCCGCAGGTGGGTGGTCCTGTTCTCGCACCCCGCCGACTTCACGCCCGTGTGCACCACGGAGCTGGGCCGCATCGCCGTGCACGCGCCGCACTTCGAGAAGCGGGGCGTCAAGCTGCTGGCGCACTCGTGCGACAAGCTCAAGTCCCACCAGGACTGGGTGGACGACATCAAGTCCTACTGCCGCGACATCCCCGGCGACTTCCCCTACCCCATCATCGGCGACGAGACCCGCGAGCTGGCCGTGCAGCTGGACATGATCGACGAGGACCAGAAGGACAACCCCGAGACGGCCATGACCGTGCGCGCGCTCTACATCATCGCCCCGGACCACAAGCTCAGGCTGTCCATGCACTACCCGACCTCCACCGGCAGGAACGTTGAGTGAGTACGGTCGCGGGTTCGAATACCAGCACAACCAAGACACTTTTCCGTCATTTTCCCCTCTTGACTTTCAGCGAAATCCTGCGGTGCATCGACTCCCTGCAGCTGGCCACGCGCCTGCCCTACGTCGCCACGCCCGCCAACTGGGTCCCCGGCGAGAAGGTCATGATCCTGCCCAGCGTCAAGGACGAGGACCTGCCCAAGCTGTTCCCCAAGGGCGTGGACAAGGTGTCGATGCCTTCCGGCGAGAACTACGTTAGGACGACCACGGACTACTAATCAAGCCCGGCCACATCTTCGCTTTGCGGCACGACGCGCGCGTGTATGTGAATGTGTGTGTGTGTGCCTGTGTGCGTGACCATTGCCATGAGCTATACTTGTAGTTGTGGGCTCCAAGGAATGCCGACGAAGTCCGTGTGTGTTGACGTCCTGACGGGACGGCCTGACGGGACAGGCCGGTCGGAGGCGCCTGGAGCAGCCTTGTCCAAAATCGAAGCCTGTTGGCACTGACCGACTTGCTGCGGGCATTCCCCCGCATTTCCCCGCAGAGATTATGAGATTGTGTGCGCGCGCGAGTGTGTATGTGTGAGTGAGAGAGTGTGTATGTGTGTGTGGGCGCGTGTATGAGGGCTGTCTCCGCTTTGCTCCTGTCCCATTCCATTTTTGTTACTTTTACAAATTTTTCAAGTCACAATAAAACCATAGAGAAAAAAAAAAAAATCGGACCAAGTTTTTTTCCCTGCAACAACCAGGGGCCAGGGAACTGCCACTTACACTCTCCTTCTAGCCACGGCCACATTCTCGTTTATTTGGCGCCACTTCTGCCGTAAGAGCGTTCGCAAGCCCCGCGAAGCGCCGCGAAGTGACACTAAAGTGGGCGTGCCGCGGCGTGCCGCTCGCTGCGCGGGCCGGGCGGCCCCGCCCCGCCCCGCCTCAGCCGTTGAGACTGCGAATCAGCTGCAGGAACGAGTACCACTGGTTCATGGCGGCCTTGTAGGAGGGCAGGTCGACGGTGCCCAGGATCGGGACTCGTGCCGCGCCCGGCTTCTGCGCCCGGGTCATCATGTTGAGCACCAACCTGGATGGATCACACGCGTCACCTGATACGGATTGGACGCTGCCTCTCTCTCGCAAGGAGTGCGAGAGAGACAGCGACGAGTTTGAAGACAGCGTGGAGCAGGGTGTTGCCGTGCAGTGCGGCCGCCCGTCTTTCTTTCTCGCACTCGTGAGACCTCCCTCAGGCGCGAGAGAGATGGACCGACGGCCGCACAGTGGGCCAGAAACCGGCGGAGGCGTCCAAAATTCTAGACGCGTTTTGAGCTCCAGAGTCGCTAAATGGGACTCGAACCGACCGTGTGACCCCACCAATGGATTGCTCTCCGGACGAGGAATCCATTGGTCGGGCACACGGTCGGTTCGGTTCGAGTCCCATTTAGCGACTCTGGAGCTCAAAACGCGTCTAGAATTTTGGACGCCTCCGCCGGTTTCTGGCCCACTGCGTGGAGTCAGCCTGCCGGTAGGCAACCCCTCCGACCCGAACCCCGACCTGCGCACGGGGATGTCCTCCTCGGTCCACTGGCTGCCCCAGACGGCGTCGCCGACGTCCACCGTGGCGATGGCCAGCGTGTCGCTGATGGAGGTGATGTTGAAGTAGAAGAGCAGCGCGCCGGGCACGATCATGGCGGTGTAGGCGTCGAAGATGCCGGCCGTCAGCTTGTAGGTGCCCATGAGCGTGGTGCTGAGCAGGCCGGTGATGAGGCAGAACAGCGTGGGGTAGTACGTGTCCGCCATGAGGTTGGCCACGTCCAGCAGCAGGCGGTGCGTGCGCACCAGGCGCAGGTACTCCGCCTCGCCGCGGCAGCTCTAGAACCCACCGCCGCGTTCAGAGGAGTCGTTTCGTCGCTCCGTCTCTGTCGCACTCATGGGGCCCCCCGTAAGGGTGCGAGAGAGACAGAGCGATACACTCTGCAGTGAGTCTCAGCGATCCGGTGGGCGACGGCCGGACGGCCTGACGCTGGGGGCCAATAGAGCCCTCCGTTATCCCTTCGGGGATGTAGGGATACTAGGGAAGTCCCTCCCCAGGACGTGCCTCCATGCGGATGGCGATGCAGTTGATGAGCGCGGCGGTGCCGTGCGAGAGGAGCAGCAGCGTGAAGATGATGGCGTTGACGCAGAGCGGGCAGGTGACGGTGCCCACCGTCTGGCACAGGCACACAAAGTACCAGAACGCGCCCTCCGGCTTGGGGTAGAACGACATGGTGAGCTCGCCCGTCAGCAGCGGCGACACCACCATCATGGTGGGGATGGTGACCACGAAGAAGGCCGTCACGTTCCTCGTCTTGCGCATGCCGCCCACCTGGAACGCTCTCGTCGGTCAATGTTGACGCGTCACTGCAAAGATGGAACAATTGAAATTTGAGATTGCCAAAAGTGGCTTTGCTTTTTTTGGCGCACTGTTTCGCGCAGCAGCGTCAGCTCCGGGGCGCTGGCGTCCCACTCCAGCTCCTGGGACAGCCCCACCAGGTCCTGGGCCATCTTGAGCGTGCTGGCCCTGCGCGACGTGAAGGTCACCTGCCGGTGCAGCCGCCG